>NC_090448.1:1057838865-1058463865 GCF_031143425.1 Pleurodeles waltl
CACAAGCAACTGATAATGAGCTACTGGAGTTAAAGCAAGGAAATAGAGAGCTAGTAGCTTATCTGGCCCAATTTAATAAACTAGTAGTGGAAACACAGTGGCCAGAAAATAAAACAGCAGCAGTCTTTTACCGAGGTCTGAAGGACGAATTAAAAGATGCATTAGCACAAATACCCAATAGACCAACAGAAATGTCTACATTAGTGGATTTGGTATTGGAAACAGATTTTCAGCAGAATGAGAGGAGAGGAGAAAAGAAACTGGAATTCTGTTCGAGCGTACCAAGGTTTGATAGAATGAAAACGAAAAATACAAAAATGACAAAAACGTCATCAGGTGTGGAGCCAATGCCAATAGGCACAATCCGAGATCCACTATCTAAACAAGAAAAGGAGAAAAGGAGGAAAAATAATCTCTGCCTGTACTGTGGAGTAAGTTGGCATTTTGTGAAAGCTTGCCCAACAAAGCCTAAGTTACTGTTGAATGAAAACCTGCAGCACCACCAGTAAGAGGAGTTGGACTGGTGAGTGTAGATCAGGAAACAACTCCAAGAAACCATCAGTTAGCGAACACATTGCAGGCATCATCGCCTTATCTAGTTCTTTCAGTGACATTAGAGTTTCAACACATTGTTCTAAAATAAATATCTGTAATGATAGATTCTGGAGGCACTGGAATTTTTTTTTACCTGAAATTTGCAGATCGAATTTAATTGATGGCCATAAGAAAAACAAGGAGTGAATCAGTCCGAGCTGTGGATGGCACAATCTTTCTTCTGGACCAACTGTAAGCCATACTGAACCAGTTAAATTGCTATCTCAGGAAGGACATCGAGAAGTAATTAAATTTAATTTAATTGATTCACCATAATTTCAACTTATTCTAGGACTTCCACGGTTAACAGAACATAACCCCAGCATTGACTGGAGTGCTAGAACATTAGTAATGAACTCAAGAATATTGTTGAGAAAATTGTTTCAAAAGGTGTGAATCTCAACAAGAGTTAAGTGCAGCAACCTTACTCTGTGAAATTGGGGCTACAATTTGCGTGATACAAACCAATGAGATGTCACAGTCTGCACGTCTCTTACCACTGTAGGCTGAAGAACACCCAGTCTTTTACTGGTTCTCGACTGGCCAAGATAGGGGCGACCCTTTCTAGTAGCCACTTTGCTGCTAACTGGAAAAGACGCCAATGCAGACCGTACCCTCCAGAAGGAGTCCCAGAGGAAAAACCCCAAAATTGGGAAAAAACCTCTATCACAAGAACTCCTGAAAAAGAGGAAAAATCAATGAAAAAAAGGAAAAAAATAGAATATGATTTTGCAAGAAGAAGCAGGAGCACAGAAAAAAACTGAAAACAGGAGCCAGGATCACCACCAAAACAGGAGTGTTTGCAATGCAAGGAAGAAAGGAACTTCAGTGCTTATATACCCGAAAATCCAGTAGTGACACAACAGGAAGAAATTACAAGACCATCTTGGACAAGGAAAGACCATATATAAATGAATAGGCAAAAAGACCAAGTAGAAAAGGAAAAGGAAAAAGGCTTGCTGGGAAGAAGAACACCAAGGAAGAAGACAATATGGAGACCAGGAAGAAAGAAGAAACGAAGATAGAAGGAAAAGAAAAAGAAACAGGAGGAAGTAAGAGGCAAAAACCCAAGGAGGTGAGTAGAGGAAAATCAGGGAGGCTGTCAGGGGCTGCGGTGCGTCCCAGAGGAAAAAAATGTGCCTCCTAGGCCGCACTGCAGCAAAATGAACACAGAAAACCGGGCTGCGGAAGTGACTGCGTCCTGAAATGCGGACTGCCAGCCCGACTGCGGTCCGATAGAGAGACGCCGCGGTAGTTAGCGGCGCCACAGTAGGCCCCCTTCCCGAGGACCCATGCTTGTTAGGAAAAAGAGAGAAGAAAGTGCAAACCAAATGGGGTGTATGAACTGAGGAAGCATCTTCCCATGAGCAGTCACTGAGGGGATAACCTTTCCAATGAATCAGGAATTGCAGCTTGTTCCGAAAGATACATGAATCACAGATCTCTTGAATCTCATATTCAGGATGGCCATCCACAGAAAGAGGAGGAGGACATTGAAAACGCCTATGGTAAAGATCAGAAACAAAAGGCTTAAGCTGTGAGACATGAAAACAGAATGAACTTTGAAAGACTGGGGTAAACGTAGCCGAACAGCGACAGGATTCAATAACTGACGTATGCGAAAAGGAAATTTAGACGAAAGCCACACTTTGTCTCCCAGTTGGTAAGATGGTGCCGCCCGAGATCGGCTATCAGCCTTTCTTTTCATAGTTTGTTTAGAAGCCGAAAGAGTAGTACGGATCAGGTCCTGAATATGGCGGAGTCGTTGTGCAAATGATGTAACCGCAGGAACAGAAGGCAGCACACGGGGAATAGTGGAAAAAGTCTTGGGATGGAAGCCATAGGTGCAATAAAAAGGTTCTGATCCTGTTGCACTTTGCACCGTATTATTATAGGAAAACTTGGCTAAAGAAAGGAAATCCGACCAGTTACTTTGAGTGGCATTACAGAAGCAACGTAAATACTGTTGGAGTTCCTGATTCAAGCGTTCAGTTTGACCGTTAGTTTGTGGATGAAATCCTGCTGAAAGGGAGACATCAATATCCAGTAAGGTACAAAAAGCCTTCCAAAAACGTGACACGTATTGGGGTCCCCGGTCTGAAATGATTACTTGTGGAAGGCCATGTAGGCGAAAGACATCTTGCATGAATATATGACTCATTTCTTTGGCTGTAGGCAATTTCCTTAAGGCTGTGAAATGCTCCATCTTGGTAAAGGAATCAACAGTTACCATGATGACATGATTCCCTGAAGAAGATGGTAATGAACATATGAAGTCTGTAGACAAGGTGTGCCATGAAGCAGAGGGAACAGGCAGGGGCATCAATAATCATGCTGGCTTGGTCCGAGATGTCTTGGTTTGGGCACATACAGGACATGATGTTACATAGGATTCGGCATCAGTCTTAAGAGTAGGCCACCAAAAAGGAAGTAGGAGCAACTCCTGTGTCTTTTTAATTCCACGATGTCCAGCTACGGGAGAATCATAGCACATCTGTAAAGCCTCAGTCTGTACTTTCTTAGTTGGCAAAAATAGTGGATTTCGATAATAGAAGTAGTCCTGATCCTTTTGTAATTGAGAACTCAAAGTATTCCATTCTTCAAGTGGAAGATACTGGTATTCTGACTTAACACAATCAAGAAAGGACTGAGCAACCCTGATGATTCGACTGGATTGTATTATATTTGGAGAGAGCTTTCTGGATAGCGGCGGGGATAATGCATCAGCTACTAAGTTCTGGGATCCGGGAATGTAGGTCACAACGAAGTCATATTGGCTGAAAAAGAAAGCCCATCTTGCCTGACTGCTATTCCGACATTGTAAATTTCGTAGAAATTGTAAATTACGATGATCAGTTCATGCTTCAAACGGTTCTTTGGTACCCATTAAGAAAAGTCTCCATTCTTTTCAGGCAGCCTTGAGAGCAAGTAATTCCCGTTCTAACACAGAATAATTGTGTTCGGCTTCTGTCAGAATATGGGATAAGTAAAAGATAGAATGCTCCAAGCCATCGTCTTCTTATTTCTGAAGTAAGACTGCACCAATTGCTCTCTCAGAGGCATCAGTGACTAATATAAACTTCTTAGTAGTATTCAGGTGTCGTAAAATAGGAGCTTGGGTAAAGGCCCGTTTCAGATTTTGAAAGGCCATTTCAGCACTGTCAGTCCAGACAAATCCCTTCTTCAGATTTTCTCCCTTGATGGTCTGGATGATAAAACTTTGTTGATGGGTAAAGTCTTGTATGAATTGCTGACAGAAATTGGAGAGACCTAGGAAGCATTGGATTTCCTTTACAGAAGAGGGAGTTAGCCAATCCAAAATGGATTGTACTTTGTCTGGATCCATAGCTATTCCAGTCTGATTGATGCAGAACCCAAGATACTGTACTTCAGTCTTGTTAAATTATAATTTTTCAGGTTAACAGTATAGCTGATTCTGTCTGAGTCTTTACAAAACCTGAAGTACATGCTCAGTATGCTGTTCAGGTATACGAGAATATACTAGGATGTCGTCCAGATAAATCACCACACTGTGATTCAATACGTTAAAAAACACAGAGTCAATGAATCATTGAAATATGGAAGGTGCATTGGTTAAACCAAAAGGCATGACTGGGTATTCAAAATGACCAAATGGAGTACGAAAGGCTGTTTTTCATTCATCTCCTTTTTGACACGTAAGAGATGATAGGCACCCCTCAAATCCAATTTTTCTAAATCTCTTGGCACCTTGGACTGCGTCAAGTATATCCCTAATAAGGTGTAAGGGATATCAATCCTTGATGGTTATTTTATTAAGTCCGCGAAGGTCAACACAGAGATGCAAATCTTTCGTTTTCTTTGGAACAAAGAAAAGAGGATCCCCTGAAGGAAATTAAGAGGGGACGATTAAACCATTCTGTAGATTATCATCTAGGTATTCTTTAAGTACCTTATTTTCTTGTTCAGTCAACGAATACATCCGTCCAAAGGGAATCACTTCTCCCGGAATCAAAGGAATGGCGCAGTCATAGACCCGATGAGGAGGTAAAACGGGTTTGCAAGGCTTCTGGAATACGTCACAGTATTCTTGGTAACAACTTGGTACTCACTGTACCATGTTGCTCTGGCAGCTCGTAGCTTTGGAAGAAAAATGTAAACCTTTTGGAGACCAAGAAGAGTTTGTGGAGAACCAGTTCTGTTGGCAAAACTGTGAAGATAAAAATATTGTTCTTGTTTCCCAATTGATATAAGGGTTATGGCAAGTTAACCAGGGAATTTCTAATATCATGGTATGATTTGGAGAGGATATTAGATCAAAGGTAATATGTTCCTGGTGTCTCCCAAAACACAGACAGAGAGTGGGTGTAGAATCCACCACTGGTCCTCAGGTTAAAGGAGACCTATCAACAGTGTGGACTTCTTTCAGCATTTCTATAGGTATACCTCTTTCTTTGGCCCAAGTCTCATCCAAATATATACCGCTGGCTCTACAATCCAATAAAGCAAAACCCTGCTGTTCTTGACTTTGGGAACATTGTACCGTAACAGACAGTATAAACAGAGCAGAGATAGTCTCTCTGGAGGAACATATTGAAGGTGAGTCTACTCCTCCCGTCTCCTTCCTCCTCACAGGGGGCGGGAGCTGGCGTTTCCCGAAGATATGAAAGGACGGATAGGACACATCTGGATCAAGTGACCAGCTTTGCCACAATATAGACAAAGGCCCTTTCGTCGCCTATCCTCTCTTTCTGAGTCAGATAAAGGACCACGGACTAGATCTATCTGCATGGCTTCTTCTTCTGTAGACTTATTCGCCCCAAGATGGACTTCGTCAGAATGACGGGTTGTGGAACGTGGTAATCTGGACTGACACTGTAAGCGAGTCTTTTGCCTTTCCATCTTACATTCCCGCAACCTATACTCTATTTTCAATGCTTGATCCATCAGTTCTTTAAGAGATCTATATTGAGTAGAATGCACCAATTCATCTTTTATTTCTTCTCGAAGTCCTCAGCGAAACAGGGTTACAAAGGTGCGTTCCACCCAAGTGGTCTCAGCTGCTAGCTATTTAAATTGGGTTATGTATTGTAATACATCCTAAATTGCCTTGCTGTATGTCACTTAATGCTTCTTCAGCAGCTGCCTCCAACCCGGGTTGTTCAAACATCTGCTTAAAGAGTTTAAGAAAAGCAGGATAATTAGGTAATACAGGATCCTCAGCAGAGACCAAAGGGGTCGCCCAAGCTAGTGCGGGGCCAGACAAGGCACTGATCAAATAACCCACCTTGGCTTTGTCAGATGAGAATTGTAAGGGTCGAAAGGCAAAGAAGACTGTCAAAGAGTCCAGAAATTCCTTTACTTTATGCAGATCTCCAGAATATCGAGGTGTTGAGGTAGACACAGGAGGTATATCCACAGGTTGAGAAGACAAGGCTTGCCGTAGTGCAGTATTCTCTGCCCGCAGTTGTAATTCTTGAGCTTGTTGTTGCACAGTATGGAGCATGGATTGTGCATTTTCTACTACATCATCCTGTGGTCCCTCCAGGGTCTTCACGAAACGCTGATTCTTTTGGCGTTGCAATCTGTCATGGTCTGCACGTCGCTTACCACCGCAGGCTGAGGAACTTGAAGGAACACATGGTCTTTTTACTGGTTCTGGACTGGCCAAGAGAGGGGCGACCCTTTTTAGTAGACCGTACCCTCCAGAAGGAGTCCCAGAGGAAAACCGCAAAAATGAGGAAAAAAACTCTACCACAGGAACGCCTGAAAAAAGAGGAAAAAACAATGAAAAAAGGGAAAAAATGTAATATAATCTTGCAGGAAGAAGCAAGAGCACGGAAAAAACGGAAAACAGGTGCGAGGATCACCACCAAAACAGGAGTGTTTGCAACGCAAGGAAGAAAGGAACTGCAGTGCTTATATACCAGAAAACAGGAAGTGACACAAAAGGAAGAAATTACAACACCATCTTGGATTGGAAATGACCATATAGAAATTAATAGGAAAAAAGGCATTCTGGGAAGAACACCAAGGAAGAAGACAATATGACCAGGAAGAAATAAGAAACAAAGACAAAAGAAAAAGAAAAAGGAGGAAAGAAGAGGAAAAGACCCAAGGAGGTGAGTAGAGGAAAATCAGAGAGGCTGTCAGGGGTTGCGGCGGGACCCAGAGCACGCAGTAAAATGGACACAGAAAAACAGGCCGCGGTGGTGCCGGCGTCCCGATATGCAGACTGCCGGCCAGACCGCAGTCCGATAGAGAGACACTGCAGTAGTTTGCGGCGTCACATGAGGTCTTATGACTGCAAAATCGAACTGGAACCGGGCTCAAACTTACCCTGCAGCAGAATCTATGCGTTAACTGAGAGTGAGAATCAGTATCTGAAGGAATATATTCAAAAATATTTAGCCAATGGATTTAACAGATCATCTCAATCTCCTGTATCCTCGCCACTTCTTTTCGTGCCAGAGAACGAAGGCGGTGATTTGAGAACGTGCATAGATTATAGAGCAATCAACCTAATCACAGTGAAAAATCGTTATCCATTACCTCGTGTCTCGGTGCTTCTAGACCAGGTCAAAAGGGCACAAATCTACACCAAACTCGACCTAGAGGAGCTTACCATTTGATAAGATTACGTGAAGGAGACGAGTGAAAGACGGCATTCAGGATGAAGTATGGGCTGTTTGAATATCAGGTAATGCCATATGGACTTTGCCCCTGCTGCCTTCCAGCATTTCATTAATGAGGTTCTAAGTGAATTAATAGACAGATGTGCAATAGTCTAAATTATAGGTGATATTTTGATTTACTGAACAACAAAGGAAGAACATTGAGGGCAAGTCAGACTTAGAGAAAACAAACTATAAACTAGAAAAATGCTGTTTCAGTGCAGAAACCGTGGAATTTTGGGGATTTGTACTTTACCCTTTGGGAGTAACAATGGATGAACACAAAGTAAAAGTAGTCACAGAATGGAAATCGCCAACTACGGTGAAAGAAATCCAGAGCTTCATTGGCTTTGCCAATTTTTACTGTTGATTCATTCAAGAATTTTCCCAAAAAATCATCATTCCCCTAACACACTTGCTGAGAAAAGGAGCTCTTTTTAGATTGTCGTATGAAGCGGAAGAAGCATTCAGCTCTTTGAGGAAAAGTTTTACCTCAGCACCAATTTTATTTCATGCAGGTCCATCAGAACCATTCTATCTGGAGACTGATGCTTCAGAATTAGCAATCGGTGGAGTCCTATCTCAAAGACATAAAGAAACTTGAAAACTGCACCCAGAAGCCTATCTTACCCGGAAGTTAACTCCAGTAGAGGTGAATTACACTATAACAGAAAAAGAACTATTGGCGATTAAGGATGCCTTTAACGAATGGAGGCACTACCTAATGGGAGCCAAACACAATGTAACAGTATTTACTGACCATAGGAATCTGAAATTCTTGAAATCTGCTGGAACATTAACTCTGCGGCAACTCAGATGGTCATTCTATTTTGTTGATTATGACTTCATTATCACTTACAGACCTGGAAGCAAAAATGGAAAGGCGGACGCCTTCTCAAGACTGAATACAGAAAATCAGAAGAGCTCAGTGGAAAGCCAAATGATAATCTCAGAAACAAAAATGATTGGAGCCATTTCTAAAAGATCTCTAGAAGAACAAATAATTCAATCCATGAACACTGAGATGAAAGAATGGGCAGATCAAAACTCAAAGAGAGAAGTTAGAGCCCATTTACCCTATCAAGATGGAGCCTTGTAGCTACCCACTAAAGAACTACAAACTAACGCACTTTATGAATGCCATGACAGTCCTTTGGCTGGTCTCAAAAGGAATTCTAAAAACCGAAGATTTGGTTAAGCAGACGTTTTGATGGCCACAAATGAACAAAGATATTTGCCAATATGTTACAAGCTGTAAGATCTGTGCTTAGGGAAAATCAGAAAGACACGCTGCCAAGGGTCTGTTACAACCCTTACCTACTCCACCATACCCTTGGCACACCGTGTCCTTAGACCTCATATTAGACCTACCTTCCAGTCAAGGTTGCAATACCACTCGTCTGTGTAGATACTTTCACCAAACTGACACATTGTGTAGCACTAAAGGGTATTCCCACTGCTAAGCAACTAGCACAACTTTTCAATCAACATATAATCCGAGCGCATGGTATACTTAAAGTTCTAATTTCTGACAGGGGCTCTCAATTTGTGTCCAATTTCTGGAAGGCTTTCATTAGTGGGCTGAATATAGAAACCAGGTACTCAACTAGTTTCCACCCAGAAACAGATGGGCAGATAGAAAGAACAAATCAAGAATTACAGCAATACTTCAGGTTGTTCTTGTCCGACCTAGAAGGAGATTTGTCGGGGGCGGGAACAATGGCCATGGGTTAGGCGAGCTCCCGAGCCGCCAGGGTGAATACCCCCCAAAAATCCACTAAAATCCTGGCAGCGACAGGGCATAAAGTGAGCCCTGTGCCCCTGGTCGAAGAGTAATGGGAAAACCGCCGGAGCAGTCAACAGAGCACCGGGGGCGACAAGAATAGCGCCTTCTACCTGGTGCGGCCTCAGGGCAAGATGGCGAACGGGCAGAGGAGCTGATGCTATAATGGAAGAGGCTGAAGGTAGAGCTGAGGGGGGGGCGCAGGGCCCGAGAAGAGGGTCCTTTCCCGCTCTCCCTCCCGACGACACTCGGGCCGAGAGAGTGGAGCGACCCATAGTGCCCAGAAGGCAGACACGGTAAAGAGCCGCTGCGCGAAGAAGAGCAAAAGAGTGGAGGCAGCCCAGCTGCGGTTGGGAGGTGAGCGGTCCCCATGGGGCCCCAGGAACCATTGACCCCCAGAGAAGGGAAGAAAGGGGCTGGCTTGGAGGAGTTGGGAGGTCCACTGGGTGGCCTCTCACAAAACGGGGCCCAGGACAAGCACAGTGGAGGAAGAGTAGAGGTGAGTGGTCCTCCTGGGCCCTAGGAGAGAGTGGTTAAGCGAACCCCCGATGACGGGAGGAAGGGAGCCCGCAGGATAGATCCAGTGGGGGCAGATGGGAGACAACAGGGGAGCTGCCTCCTCCCCCCCCCACAGAAGGAAAACCAGAGACAATAAGACCCAGCCAAACCTGGTGGTGGGGAGTAGAGCCCCTGGGCCCGGGAAGACATTGATCATGCAGGCCCCCAGAGAAGGGAGAAAGGGGGCCAAGAGGCAAGACCCAAGACAGTAAGGCCCGACCCAGCGAAAGTGCAAAGGCAGCGGTGTGGAGGTGAGCGGGGGCCCCGGGAAGCATCGGTCACACAGGCCCCCGGGGAAGGGAGCTAGGGGGCCTGTGAGACATAGTCGGCCTGGAGAGGTCGGGAGACACAGCGAGCGGCCTCTCAAAGAACAGGGCCATGCACAGCGAGGCCCAGCCCAGCTGAAACACCACAGCAGCAGCATGGAGGTGAGAGGGCATTGGGATACCTTGGACTCACGGGCCCTGGAGAAGGGAGGAAGGGGGTCCGTGGGCCATAATGCGGGTCCAAGGACAGCAGGGCCTGGCCCAGCCAAAGTACAGTACTGACAGTGAGAAGGGGGACGGGACCACGGGGCCCAGAAAGAATATCAGCTGAGTGGACCCCTGGGACATGCGGAGGGGGGCCTGCGGGTTCCACCAGGTGGCAGCCCCCCGGAGGGCCGATGGAACAACAAGAGCACAGAAAACAGAAGAGGCATTGACAGACTGGGTGCGAACTAGAGGACAGCGCGATAGACGACAGCGCAGCCATTGCGAAAGACAATCAACGGCGTTAAACCAGCAGAGGAGACAATGGTGAAGGGCCGCACCCTAAATCCTCACAAGTGAACAGTTTGGACAGATATGCAGTGCGTATGGAGACCATGGAGGGCCTGAGCCGGGAGGATGGGGGTGGGCTAGGACCGAGGGATGGAGTCCGGACGGGGAGCCCTCATTGAGTTTGATAATGGACGCAATACAGGACATCCGGGGCTCCCTCTCCCGCGGAATCGAAATTGGATGCAGTTCAAATCGATATCAATCTCCTTAGGGCAGACATGAACAAAGTCTCGAAAAAAAAAGTGGCCAGGGCAGAAACGAACATAGAAGGCCTGATGGCAACCACAAAATGTCTGGAAGAACAGGTCAGATCAGTCACCAAGAGTGGTGCAGTAATGGAAGCCAAACTGGAGGACCTGGAGGGAAGGTCCAGGAGGAACAATGTGAGATTGGTGGGAGTACCGGAGGGCATGGAGGGCCAGAGCGTGGACTTATTCATAGAGGACTTGGTCCTGAATAAACTGAAGCCAAAACGCGTATTCAACTTCTTCTCAGTGGAGAGGGCACACAGGATACCAGGCCCTCCACCTAAACCAGGGGCCCCACCATGCACTATAGTAGCTAGGATCCTAAATTATAGAGACCAGGATGTCATCCTGCAAGCGGCCAGATCATTTGGGGATCTAAAACAAGACAATGCTGTAATCCGCATCTTCCCTGACTTTACCCTTAATGTGCAGTGCCAAAGGAAGAACTTTGAGGAAGTCAAAAAAGCACTGAGGACCAGAGAGTTGAAGTGCATGATGCTATTCCCAGCTCTGCTGCACGTGGTGGTGGACGGCAAGACCTGGCTCTTCGGGCACTGACTGGAGGACAGGAGGCCAACAGGCAAACGGCAGGGAGACAGCGGACAGCCTGCTCAGCCGGCACAGGAGGGGCACGACCTCGTAGGAAGGCCCGGACTCTGGAGTGTGATCAGGGGCATGACAACCAGTAGATTTATGGGGGGATACATGGGTCAAATGCTGAGGTAAAATCCATTCAGAGACACCATATAGGCGGTGACGCATACTCCCAGTGAGACATGTTATCGTTTGGGCAACAGGCGCTCTGCAAGTTGGGGTGGTGGGCAATACTGGACCCACAGAGCAGGGTTGCTGGGAGGGGGGAGTTGGGGAAACAAAGTTTAATGTTTGCACCTTTGACTGTAGTTATATTTTCAAAGCTGAGTGGGGGGGCAATTTGGGTTGACACAGCGCAGGTGGGTGGACTAAAGACACTTGATTCGGAGAGGAAGAAGTGGGGCAAACATGTCTGGCCCCCACCTCTACAAAACACTGACAGATGGGCAGTCTTCGCGGAACCTGACCGTATGGTCATGGAATGTCAATGGTCTGGGTAGGAGGATCAAACGCACACTTGTCATGTAGCATATAAGGTGCCACACGCCAGACACAGTCCTGCTCCAGGAGACACATCTCCGAGGGAATCACTATAAGGCACTCGATAGATTTGGAGATATGTTCCGGGGGCACTCTGGGTATACCACTGACTCCAGGGGGTGGGCATGCTAGTTAAAAAAGTCTGTTGCACTCTCTATACACTAGGTAAAGCATGATAGTAATGGGAGGCTTACGGCATTGTTGGGAACATGTGAGGGAACTGCATTTAACGTGTGCTCTGTGTATCTTCCCCCATGCCCGCAGGGGGCGGTGCTCTCAGAGATAGGAGACCTGCTCTTGGAGCTGCCCCCCAGGACCCAGATACTGAGAGGTGACCTAAACTTGACTATGAATGCAGAGATGGACAGATCGGGAGGGTTGGAGGATGGAGGAAGCAGGGGATTACTCTCTCAATTTGACAGGCAATGGGTCTGACTGATCTGTAGAGGGAGGGCAACCCACACACGAGGCAATACACATACTTCTCCGCGACTCATGAGAGCTTCTCCCGCCTAGATTACATTTTCACATTGAGCGCGCAGGCCCACCGGTTCCGTGATGCGACCATTTACACAAGGGGGATCTCTGATCACTCCCCGGAGGGGGTCAGATTGTTAAGTCCAGAGAGAGACTTTGCGCTGCCGGGTCGCCTGGACGCCTAGGGGTTACAAGAGCAGGAGACCAGAGACAAACTGCGAGAAGGGGCGGCTCTCTACTTTAAAGAAAATCAGGGCACTGGGCCCTGGGCAGGTACATTGTGGGAAGCTTTTAAGGCAGTCCACCGCAGACAGGCCCAGGCACTAACCAGGGTGGCAAGGAAAGAAACGCGGCTGCAGCGTGCAGCTATGGAAATAGATGTGAAGGAGCTGGAGGGACCAGCTCTGGCTTCTGGAGATCCAGAGGATCAGGACAAACTGAAATTGAAACAGCTCGAGCTGCGGGCCCTGGCGGAAACTCACGCCAGGAAATACGCGACGGCAGTCAATCACCAACTGAACGAAGTCGGGGACAAAGCGGGCAAATTACTGGCATGGCTGGAAAGGCGAGATAGAGAGCGCGCGTGGGTGCTAAAGGTAGAAAATGCAGGGCATGTCCTGCAGACATCGAACACTGAGATAGCGGAGACTTTTGCAGACTACTCTGAGAACCTATACACCTTCACATCAACTATGTCCACGGAGGATTGCACTGAATTCCTCCGGGACATACAGCTGCCGGTGTTGTAGGAGGTAGATAGAGACACCTTAGAGGGAGATGTGACAGAAGAGGTGACCTGTGCATTACAGGGCCTTCAGTCAGGAAAGGCCCGGGGCCCGAACGGGATCCCAGTTGAACTGTATAAAGGGATGGCTAACATAACTGCCGGCCCACTGTTAGAGATATTCAGGGAGGCTAGGGACGGGGGCTGCCTTTAAACAGACCACAGCAGCGACGATCGTAGTAATTCATAAGGAGGGTAAACCCCCGACAGCCTGCAGCTCCTATAGGCCCATCTTGTTGTTAAATATGGAAGCAAAGGTCTTGGCAAACAGACTACGTGGGATCATTGCAACACTGATAACCCCAGACCAGTCCGGGTTCATGCCAGATCGAAGCATGCAACTTAACTGTCGGCGTCTGTCTGGAGTACTACATCTGACGGCCGACCCCTGGTCTGAACAGGCAGCCTTAATGGCGTTAGACGCCAAGATGACGTTCGATTCACTAGAATGGAACTATATATTTGCCCGCAGTTTTGTGCCTGGGCCAAATTATTGCACACTTCTCCCATGGCACGTGTGGGTCAACGCAATGTTGTCTAGGGATTTAGGCTGGGGAGGGGCACCCTTCAGGGGTGTCCCCTGTCTCCCCTACTGTTTGCGCTGGTGCAGGAGCCACTGGCGGCTTGGATCCACCAGGACCCACTGGTTATGTGGATACAGGTACCGGAGGGCTTGGAGGAGCGCATATCCCTTTATGCCGATGGCATACTCCTTTATGTCTTGAGGCTCTCCCTTACGATGGGTAGGCTAATGCAAATCTTTAAGATCTTCGGAGTACATTCTGGTTACACGATAAACTGGTCAAAATCGGTGGTGTTCCCCCTCTCTGGGGAGTGTCCCAGCCTCCCCTGGGGCTGTGAGGCCGCAGTGGTGAGAGAGGGTTTCCGTTATTTAGGCATATACGTAACTAGGGATCCCCTGGACTTCCTGAATAGAAACCTAGCTCCCCAATTAGAAAGACTTAAAGGGATGTAACGCATTGGTATAGCCTCCCACTGATCCTGATGGGCAGGGCGGCACTCTTTAAAATGATGAGCCTGCCGAGATTGCTATATGTGATGCAGAATACTCCTTACAGGATTCATCACAATAGAATCAGAGGTGTGTAGGCTGGTGTGGGGTAGGGGCGCGCCCAGAATCGCCCTGGCCAAACTGCAGAGAGGGGTGTATGAGAGGGGACTGGCAGTACCAGATATCTGGAAATATTATTGGGCGTCCCACCTTATTGTGGCCAATGAGTGGGTATTCGCAGATCAACAAGACCCAGCGTTCAGGATGGACAGGCGCATGATGGGTAGAGGAGGACCTGAGACTCTACTGCATGACACCAGATGTGAGCGAACCCTGCCGCACCACACAAGGGCTGTGACACAGGCATGGAAAGAAGCAACTCACTATTTGGGGTGGGCTGGGAGGCTCAATGACCTTGCCCCGCTGTGGCATAGCGATGCCCTTGCTCAAGTGCGAAGCCTCCTGGTCTTCCGGAAATGGGGGACAATTGGCATAGAGTGCTTGGGCAATGTGTGGAGGGAACAGGCTTATATCAGCCTTGAGACACTCAAAGAGGAATACACTATGGGAGAAACTGAACATTATCAATACCTGCAGCTAGGGCGTGCACTATGGAGACACCTCAGGGAGGTGGATCAGCTGCCGGAGGCCTCACCGATGGAAGATAGGTTCCTAGTGGAACCAGAAAAGGAATCTCACTGATGTACAAAAAATGTATCAACAACTCCCCAGACCAATTGAGCAAGTTGAGGGAGGTATGGGAGGCGGACCTAGGGCACCTTGAAGAAGAGTGGGGGGAGGTCTTGGCAGCTCCAGGGACATACCCATTAGGGCCAGATTCCGGCTGGTCCAACTCAAAATCCTGCATAGGGCATATTACTCCCACACATTGCTACACAAAATTGGTAGGGCGGGGAACTTGCAGGGTCTCAGGGGCTGCAACGAAGAAGGCACATTCATACACATTCTCTGGGGCTGCCCCTGGATACGGGACTACTGGACTAGTATAATCAGTGAGATGTCCCGAACCACTCCGCTGGCCATACCTTTGGACCCTAAGAGACCACTCCTGGCCTAGATACACTGAAATTTGGTTAAGACTGGCTTCGGGAATAGCGAAACGCAATATCGCAAGGGCATGGGGGGGGGGCACAACCATCCCACTAGTATCAGATTGGCAGCTTGACGTGGACGAGTGCCGGAGGGCAGAGGAGGTGATATATAGAGGCAGGGGCTGTCCTAGGAAATGGGAGAAGATATGTGGAACCTGACTGACAGCCCGAGGGAGCGGATCTGGGGAGGGCCTCCCGGAGATCATGAAGGGAGGAGATTGAGAATGGAGCACAAGCTTGACAGGAGAGGCCGTAAAAGCACCATGTTGGTCTGGAGGGCATAGCTAGAGGCAGGGTGCCACCAGTGAGAAACGTCCATGAACGAAACTGCTATGTACTGGTGTACCCAACACTGTAAACCCTGTTTTGCTTGGCTTTTCTGTTTGAAACAAAAAACAATAAAAGAAGTTTTAAAAAAAGGAGATTGGCCAGCATATCTATGGACAGCAGAATTTGCTCACAATAATGCAAATAAAATTTCCACTGGTTATTCAACCTTTTATATAAACTACGGCAGACAACCGAACTCATTGATTGAATTCCAGGAAATATCAGCACAGCAGCAAAATAGATTGTACAGCATTTAGCACAGGTTCATAAATCAGCAGAACAGAATTGAATTCAAGCTAAGGAACTTTATGTTTTTTGCGGATAAGAAAAGAAGAAAAGAACCATATTTTCAAATTGAAGATAAAGTTTGGCTCAGTAAAAAAAAAAAATCTGAAACTAAAAGGTGATCTGAAATTTTAACCTCGTTTTATCGGGCCATACCCTATAGAAAGAATCATCAATCCTGTGATGTTTTGTTTGACATTGCCAAAGCATACTAAGATTCATCCAGTTATTCATGTCTCCATATTAAAAAAGGCTCCATCAGACTTAAGAATGACTACTCCCCCTAGACCATTACTAGTAGGAGGAATTGAATTTGAAGTAAAAAGAATCCTCGATTCAAAAAGAGTAAAGAATCAACTTTTATACTTGATTGTTTGGAAGGGTCATGGACCAGACAAAAGGTCTTGGGAAAAGCACACTGATGTACATGCCCCTCATTTGACTAAGGTCTTTCATAAGAAATTCCCAACTAACAACCAGAAGGATCCTCCTTGAGAGTGAGTGCTGTCAGGATCCTACAGAGGATCCCGGGTTGACAAAACTCTAATGGCCAGTGTAGTGTTAACCAAAATCAAAAGTAGGAAACAAGCAGGAAAACAAACAAACAATTGGAAACTGAACTGGCAGCGCTGCCAGATCAGTTTTCGCTGCAGCGCACTAGTTGTTCTCTCCTCCAAGCACGAATGGAATGTGAATCGCGTGCGTAGCTAAGGAATGTGCACTTCACTGAAGAATTTCATCAGAGAACAGCCTTCTCCAGAGTCTCCGTCTGGAAAGCTAGTTAAGGTAGAGGTGTCGTTATTTTAGTGTTATTTTAGTGTCTCTGGTTTAGAAGTCTTGTGTCAGCAGCCTGGATTAGGAAGGTAAACATTTAATTTTTTCCATTCAGTCACAAAGGTCTTTCTACTGCATTTTTTGTTTTTTTTCAATGCCTTCCTTTCTTTCCTTTTTGAGAAAAATTGTACCTCGAGTGGTTTAATGCTAGACAGTCTAAACCATAAATTCCCAGGAAACGAAGACTTGTCTGTCAGAAAGAGAGTTTCTAGTAAACTGAACATTATTTCCTTCATGGCATTTCAATGAACTGGTTTGACCTTGAATCTACCAATTACTCTCAACTTAGCAGTGTGCTTTTAAAATTCAGTTCATGGAAAGGTCAGCAGTTTTAAAGAAATTAGAAAAGGTAATTAAAACTACAGAATCTAAAAAGCTAAAGTTATCGTCTTTTCCCTTGGACCTTGTTCTTTCTGGAGCTGGCAAGTACCTCCTATAAGAAAAAGACAATTAATGAAAGCTCAATATATTTTTATATATATTAAAAGGAAAAGAAAAACAGTTGGCAAGTTGTGAACAATTCTGAGTAAAAAGCAAAGGGGTGGAACAAGAAGGTTATTAATATGGACAGAAGTACAATCAACTTTTCTAAAACAACATTGAATTCTCATACATAACGTCATACATACATAGAAGAATAGCCTTAGTCATATTGGGTATGTAAAGGCTGTAGTTTAAAAAAAAAGTTTAATTAGCAAAATAGGTAATGAATGTGATAATGGTAGTTTTTCTTTTGCAGATCCTAAACTCCACAAATAAGAAAACAAATTAGCAGTATCACACGCGCTACACATAGAAGATAGAAAATACACTGGAGGAAAGGAACCAGTGACTACAAGGCTGTCTCTTCTTGTCTTCCCAATTCCCTTTCTCCCCTTAGAGCACTTCTGTTGTTCAGTTTTATCTGAGAAAAGTGTGTTCTGGGAAGGAAATCAGTAATAGTCTTCTCATCTGCTCCTGTGCAAGCAATTGGTAAAAGCCTTCTGACACATATTGCCGTCAGAGGAGGGATTGTTAGAGAGCAAACATTATTGATAAAATGTGAGTAAACTAAACAGAATAAATAATGTGTATGAAAAATGCCTAATTATAGAAACTAGTTTTAGAGATGTAAAACGTGCATGTTAAAAATGTGGTTGACACGTCTGCCACTTCGAGTTCTGTGTGAATTAATAAATAACTTTGAAAGTACATTATAATGAATCATAATTACTTGTACAGACAAAAGATGATTAATAGTGTTGAGCAAAACAAATGATTTGAAATTATTGATTAATTAAAGTATTAATTATGGTTTTATTATTAAAATAGTTTTATTCTTCATGGATTAGCATTAGTAAAAAGGCCTACATTTTTAGTATTTTTCCACAAGTGCAGTGTTGAAACGTTATGCTGACTTATTAAAATTATTTTGCAAACATTGTTTATTCGATATCCCATTGAAAGTTCAGTGGAAATCTACTGCTTTTTCACTCCATTCTGTACTTCCTTGTGATAACTACTGAAAGTTTTGAGAATGGGCCTTAGTGTCTGGTAAAAAATAATGTTAGCTAAATTGTCATGTTCTGTGCTGTTTTCTACAATGTTATTATTCTGAGGAAACTCTCGACCAGAGAGGAGTGTCAACATGGGCCTATCTTGAAGAAGAATGAAGAAAGATACAAACTGGAAAAAGGATGTAATTCAATTGGTTGTTCACTGTCACACCTCAAAATCTTGTCCGATAGGAGTCTAGCGAATGATTTTTGGGACTTTAATTAGGCAAAGTTCTAAATGATGTAGTTCTGAATTTTAGTTTAACTTCAGTACGGTACTTTTCAGTTCATTTTCTGTTCAGCTACTTATGATTCTAACAGTTAAGATGCCTTAGTCCCAACATTACTGAACTGTTGCCCTGTTCATGTTCCTGATGCCAATCGCTGAAGACCTGCTGTTCCTGGGCTCTGCGAACTGCTGTCTCTTTTAGGAGAGGTATAACTAATGTGCATTTGTTTTCTTTGCAGGGTTTCCTTAGAAACCCAACCGCATTTTTTGTTAGCGCCATGGTTAGATGTTTTCCAAATTAATGATTGCCTTTTTATATTTTTGCATGTGCAAAGCCCAGCCCCAGACATGCTTTTCTAATTAGAATTTGATAGCTAGAATGACCCACCCAATAATTGAAATAATTGAACTGAATGTTTATTAATTGATTATGATTGATTCAACTGCACAATTAATGAACTCTGTTGCCATTTCTCAAATAATTCTGTTGTTATTCTGTATAATTTGTTGGGGATTGCTCTTGTTAGACTAAGATTCTTCAGACGTTTTGGACAGCCTGTGTTGTTTCTGTATTGCTATCATCTAGTTTCGCGCATTATTTACATGACTTTAGCATTGTTAATATAAGGGCTATAAATGTTTAAGCTTTATTAAATTGGTGTGGTGATTCATGGCCATATAGGTCATGGTGAGTATAAATTACTGACTCCTTACTCTATACTGCTGTTGTTTATGGCTATTAATTTTCATTGTTTGATTTGATGATCTTATTACTCCTGTCTGAGTCAAAAGATCTGAGTCGACCTCTAAGGGTAGTAGATGTCACTGCCCTATTACGTGTTACCTAAGCCTAATTTAGGAGGTCACACCTCCACACAATCGTGTTGTACAAACATTTCAAAATATAATTCAGTAGTTATGAAAGCATTTCTTTTTTTTATTCTGTGTGATTAAAGAAAATAGTTTAATAGGATAAAAACAAATCAGAACACTTTACTTGGTGATGTGCAAATTATACATATTTTTGCTGAAAACAATTTCCACCGATTATTGTTCAAAGTTCAGTAAAACTGCACCCTGGTGAGAAAGACTGTGGCCATTTCAATTGAAAATGTGCTGTTCATAAATGACAGTGCGCTAACACATAATGCTTTAGTAATATATTTATTAAAAGCAAGTTTTTTAACATTAACTGAGAAACATTACTGCACTCCACCCTGATGACAATGCTATTAGGGAACAAATTCAGGTCAGGGGTAATTTGTACCCTTATTATACATGTAACAAAGGTTTAGTCTATTACATTAAACAAGAGTTTTTGTACAGCAGAAATAATGAACCCTCATATTTGCAGGTGCTTCCTAATGTGATAATTAAGAAAAAGGCGCTCTGTAAAATACAATATCGGTCTAGGATCACACAATTTGAGACCAGTTCACTGGTCAAGTACATTACAGTCAGGTCGAGTAGATTATTCAAGTCACTAGAACTGAAGGTCTTGTAACATTTTTGTGTTCAAAGAGTTATTGCATTTTTTTAAAATAAAACATTATAAATCAAGATTAAGCGATACATACAAAGTTGACAATGTAAATAATAAAAGAAAAGGTAAATATGGTTATGTCGAAAGTATTGCGAAATCTAAGTAAATTGATAAAATTCTGAGTCTATATATAATTCATGTTGCTACTGCACATCTAAAAAATGTATAGCCAAAAACACAATGTAACCCAAAAACCTAAGTAACAGAGAAAGAAAGGGGGAAAGGAAGGAGATCTTGAGTGAGAAATCTAAACAACCAAATGGAAGTAATATAGATTATGTACCTATGTTGATGTCTTCACATTGTGTTTTGGGACATTCTGTGTTGTGGGCGCTGTGCCCAGCTACAGAAATAAAGAGACCATTTATAAGTCAATACATGAGGTGACAGGAAATTTGTGCCCCCCCCCAAAGATTACAGAAGTTTCTGTAACAGAAATGTGGCAGAAATGCATTTTTAGCTTAATGTTTGATGTTTGCATGGGTTTCTAGGTAACCTAACCTGGCGTGAGCCACACGTCATGCCACCCTAGGCTCCAACAGGTATGTGGTCAGGTTTCCCTGGGTACAGGCTGAGCTAGAGTCCAAAACTGACAGCAATCTATTTTTTTTTTAAAGTGCTGGATTTCAGTGCAAAATTAGAAGTGTCCATGTTGCATTTTGTACCCTTTCCTGTCGCGGGCACTAGGCCCACCAACACAAGCGAGGCACCATTTCTATCTGGAAACCTACAGGAATGCTGAATAGTAGGAACTGTGTGGCTCCCCAAGGATTCCAGAAGTTTCTCCTACAGAAATAGGACAAAAATGTGTTTTTAGCCAGAGTTTGAGGCTTTTGAGGGCTTCTGGAAAAGAAAGCCTCTTGCAAACCATACATGTAACACCGCCCTGGACACCCCTAGTGTCCACGTTTCATAAAAATCTAGGTAGGGTAGGTTTCCCAGGTTGGTAGCTGAGCTAGGACCTACAATTTACAGCCACCCACACTGCTAAAAAGGTGTGGATTCTGCTGGGAGAAATATGTTGTCTGTAGGTCGCACTTTGTGTCACAGGCGCTGGCCCAGCCATTTTAAGATGAAGATGTGTGAGAACACAAAATTAGAAAACACTTGTTAATATCAATTGGATTACTCTACATTTGTGGCTTCCAAATGTAAGCCACTGTACAAGAAAACATTTTGTAAAATATCCCTTTAAATCATGATAGTAACGGTGACCCCAAATTTACAGGTTAGAAATAACCACTATTCTTAAACTCAGGGCCTGGTTACGACCTTGCCACAAACATGACAGATATCCCGCCCGCTGTATTACAAGTTCCATTATATCATATTGTAATAAGCCCTCAGTGCACATTTAAGAAATGTATAGGTTTCCTTCATACCCATTGTTCGTTGTTTGCATTTTACCGCATGAATTGCTGTATAGTTGGTACACATTGAAAAATCAATATGATGTGCAGCTCAGTGAATGTGCTGGGTTTTGCAGTTTTTGAAGAATCTGCAAACCCTATATATCACTGTGACCTGTAGGTAGTGTCGTACAGAAAAGTGTATTGCTTTTGTAAATCGTCCTTCGCAACAAGTTACAGAAGGCAACGGTTTTAGAAATGGCTTTGATTTCCTACTAATTTTCATTATTTGTGTATTACAAAAAGTTTCTTAGGGAAAACCTTGGGAGATCTAAACAAATTAACACAGGATGAATCCAGAATTTTGTCTCCATTTCACAAGTGTACAGCTTTCCGGAATCACCCATTGATTTTGCAACGGTTCCCACCATAATCTGTAGTAGGCTGAAACAAAAACAAAAACAAATCTGGAAAAAAATTGACCTATTTTTACAAAAATGCTAAATCTAGTAAAAAAACATAACAAATGTACTTGTTCCTGAAAGTTGGTGGTCCAAGAACAGCAAACTTTCTGCTAATAACACTTTTAGAAAACAAAGCACAGCTCACCCCCGCAACTTTTCGCAAAAGTTTTTAAAACCCAACAACAAAATTTCGCTGTTCTTTTTTAGCTACTTTCGCGGTTAAATCCAGTGGAATCCACAAAACTTTGGATACCTTTCGAATACCCAGAAAGTTGTGAAAAAAGGACGCAAACTTGGCGTGGATCCCTTATTTGGGGGAGGGGGGGGGGTTCTGAAGGCATAAGTGCGAGTACACCACCAAGCACAAAAAAGCGCTTCGCATTCTAGTTGAAAAGGGCTTACCCACCAAGGGGTTCAAATGCCCTTCCACTGGTATATAATTGACAAAAACTGCAGCCCATCATACTAAATGATCCTTTTAGTACGTCCCCAAAAAAATAACAGTTCGTTGAAATTAACGTTGAAGGGCTAAGAAAAACAAAATTCACAAGTTATTCAACAAAACGTAGCTTTGGCATCCGCCTCTATCCGTGCAAGGAAATATATATTTCAAGGGGAAATAAATGCACTTGCAAACACACAACGTTGCATCACATTAAAGTTAGTTACAGGCGGAACGAGTTCCGCGGTAATCGGGAACAACTACCGAACAAACTTAAACGACCGCGAAAAGATGAAAGATACTAGAAATAAAAGAAGCACTACAAGGGCCGTCACGCAGGAAATTAAACTTGTGGAACTGGTAGAAAGACTAAGTAGGTATGTTCCTAGCACGACACCAGTTACGAGTAACTGTGGCGGCCATGTTGAGGTGTACTTTTCCCAGTAAGCTAAACACATATATTTTTGGTGGTTATTAAAATATGAATAAAGTAATGAAATAATAGTGATTTATTTCAGATAACGTTTGCTCACTATTCTAATAAAGCACTGGGAAACACGAATATAACCACATGTCCAAATATGATCGTTGGATCCGGTAGCAATTATTTGAGAATACAGTTAGCTCGTATAAAATGTGAATTTTTTTTTACTTTTCTTCCGGAATTAAAGCAGTGCACAGTGAGAAATCTTGCACTACATGTTATTTCCCTTCCGCCTAGTCCCATTACTTTGACGCAAGCTAGCATGACTGCAACGCCAACGCTTGGCCCACGGTGGACTCAGTGTGATGTTCCAAGCAGTGAGTGTCGTTGAGAAGAGGATCTCTGGACTGCCAGCGCTGAGAGATCATGAAGGGCAGGTTCAGTACTATCGACATCAGAGCTGTCATCGCGGAGCTCAATGACAGGTACAGAGAAAACTGAATGCAGGTGGCATCGTCTTGAAATGGCTCTGTAGTGTCTATTCGAAAGAGCAGGAGTGTTCATTGCGAGCCGCGATAATCAGTAGAAGTCAGAGTCTTACCTGCCCCAACGTAAGCAGAGGAAGAAAATGATCATAGCCTTCAAGACCCATTAGAAGCATCAGTTTTGTTATGTCTTCCCTGCCTCCGAACCAGTGGAGTGCTCAGGTGGGAATTAAGTAAAGAAAGATGCCGGTACTAGAAGCTAACTAAGACTTGTGAATCTGCTGTGGTCCCCAAAATTATAGAAACTGTAGCATGAACCACCAAAATAAACTTTAAACTATATCACAGACCCTAAGGAGATCTTTGTAACCAACAACATAGTAGGGCATTTTTGTGTTTTCGTTAAAACACTGGGAGCATTTTCGGAGTTGTAGTCTTGGTTCCCTCCCGTTCATACAATTGATTTAACACACCTGAATACTATGATCTGTAAAAGAAAAGCCCAGAAATGGAACATTGCACTATGTGCCCAGTGGAGTCAGAGAAGAAATGTCATAAGCTGCAAAATAAGATTGTACTGTGTTTGATGATTTATAGTTACTGAGCCACAAAATGTTTATATCAGAATTGCTGTCCAGCTAGAGGTCTCATGTTTCCCACCTTAACGCCTATAACTTTAATTCATCCGTAGGCTTGCCGTTCAAAAATCACTTGATGTAATTGGTAAATCCTTAACGTTTGTCCTCCTTGGGGCGGCTTGGTTACGGCTTTGGGCACCGACCCTGTTCCATTACATTACATTGTTAATTACACGATTGCTGATATACTTCACCCTGGGCGAACTACTTTTTTTTGCGCTCCGTGGCTGCCATGGCACTCAGAATGTGAACTGAAACCAATTTGTGATTTGCTTAGTACACATTCTTTGCAGCAGGCACATTAACCCTGTGCGCTACCACTAGACAAAAGTACGTTCTCTTGGCTACCATGGTGCTCACAACACCCAGAGCGCAAACTCGATCTGCGGTATAATTTTTACATTATATGCACTCCGATCTGCTTAGTACATGTTCTTTGCAGCAGGCATATTAACCCTGTGAGCTACCTTATAATGACTCTAAGCTTCCACTAGACAAAAGTATGTTTTCTCTCCAGAAAGAACATAAATTGACAGAGTTATTTTGACATTTTTACATTACATGTACTTTGCCTAGTACACGTGCTTTGCAGCAGACATATTAACCCTGTGTACTACCTTATGATGACTCCAAGCTTCCACTAGACAAAAATAAGTTCTCTCTCTAGAAAGAACCCTAAATCGCCAGAGTTATTTTGGCATTTTTAGATTACATGTACTTTGTGATTTGCCTAGTATACTTTATTTGCAGCAGGCACATTAGCCCTGTGCACTACCTTATGATGACTCCAAGCTTACACTAGACAAATGTACATTGTCTTGGCTGTAATGGCGCTCACAGCGCTCAGCAGGAACTCTATAGGTTGTATCATTTTTACATTATATGCACTCTGATCTGCTTAGTACACGTTCTTTGCAACAGGGATATTAACCCTGTGTGCTGCCTTATGAAGACTCCAAACTTCCACTAAACAAAAGTACGTTCTCTCTCCAGAAAGACCATAAATTGGCAGAATTTTTTGACATTTTCACATTACATGCACTTTGTGATTTGCCTAGTACATGTTCTTTGCAGCAGGCACATTAACACTGTGCGCTACCTTATAGTGACTCTAAGCTTCCACTAGAAAAAAAGTATGTTCTCTGTCCAGAAAGAACCTAAATCGCCAGAGTTATTTTAACATTTTTACGTTACATGCACTTTGTGATTTGCCTAGTACACGTTCTGTGCAGCAGACACATTAACCCTGTGCTCTACCTTATGATGACTCCAAGCTTCCACTAGGCAAAAGTACATTCGCTTGGCTGCCATGGCGGTCAGAGCGCTAACTTGATCGGCAGTATCGTTTTTACATCATATGCACTCTGATCTGCTTAGTACATGTTCTTTGCAGCAGGCATATTAACTCTCTGCGGTACCTTATGATGTCTCTAAGCTTCCATGAGACAAATGTATATTCTCTCTCCAGAAAGAACATAAATCGCCAGAGTTATTTTGACATGTTTACATTACATGCACTTTGTGATGTGCCTAGTACATGTTATTTGTAGCAGGCACATTAACCCTGTGAGCTACCTTATGATGACTCCAAGCTTCCACTAGACAAAACTGCGTTCTCTCTCCACAAAGAACCTAAATCGCCAGAGTTATTTTGACATTTTTACATTACATGCACTTTTTGATTTGCTAGTACACGTTCTTTGCCGAAGGCACAATAGCCCTGTGCGCTACCTTATGATGACTCTAAGCTTCCACTAGACAAAAGTACGTTCTCTTGGCTGCCATGGCCATCACAGCACTCAGAGCGCGCACTCGATCGTTGGTATTGTTTTCACATTATATGCACTCTGATATTCTTAGTACACGTTCTTTGCAGCAGGAATATTAACCATGTGCTCTATCTACCTTATGATGACTCAAAGCTTCCACTAGACTAAAGTACATTCTCTCTCCAGAAAGAACATGAATCGCCAGAGTTTTTTTTTTGGACACTTTTACTTTATTTGCACTTTGTTATTTGCCTAGCACACGTTCTTTGCAGCAGGCCCATTAACCCTCTGCGCTATCGTATAATGAGGTTAAGCTTCCACTAGCCAAAAGTACATTCTCTCTTCAGAAAGAATACTAACCCTCTACACTACCTAATAATGAGTCCAAACTTCAACTAGACAAAAGTGCATTCTCTCCCCAAAAAGAACATTAATCGCCAGAGTTATTTTGCCATTTTTACATTATGTGCACTCTAATCTTCTTAGTACATGTTCTTTGCAGCACACATATTCATTCTGGGCCTTGTGTTTTATTTTTATAACGGGATACGAGCTGGAAACCAACTCTTGGAGTAGTATTAGTAGAGTTGTCGAGATCCCTAGTTCGATGCATGATTCGCTCTTTTAGTTTATGTTTCAGCTTTGCATTCTGGGACTTGTAGTTTTATTTTTATAATGTGATAAAAGCTGCAAATACAAAGCAGGAACCTCACTAGATGAACTACACACATTTGAGTCAGTGAAACTTGAACTGTGTGTGCGTGTATTAATAAAACCAACCTTGAAGAGAGTTTACAGTTGCAGGGATGTGGAATTCCTATCACCCGACGCCCGGGACATCTTGTTTGGGGTCCAGGGCAACAAGTTTTTAGGTTTACTTTGTCCTTGAGACAAGTAGGCCTAACCCTCTGCAGCACAAACCCTTTGGCTGCCTGTTTACAGAGAGTGGAACTCTGCAGTTGAGGTAATGTGTTTCCAAAAGATAATGCTGTTCGAACTTGTATTTATGGTTCATTATTTGAAAGCCTTCATTATTAGGGTGAGTGCTGTAAATAAATGTTTTAAGGTCACACTTCACTACTGACGTTGGTTCCAGTACAAAAACAAAACATGTATACACATGTTTGAAAACTTTAGGCTATGAGGCTAAGTATAATGCTCCCAGAATGCTCTGATTAGATGCAAATGAAGTGTCATTTAGTAAAATGTGTTGATGCATGCTAGTATTTCCCAAAAATATTTCTAATGGAAAATCAGTGTAACCATTTTCAACACTAATATGGGAAGCATGAAAATAAACAAACACTGACAAAGCCAACTGATCTGACATATTTTTATTAGTCTTTTAGGTTCATCAATGCGTGTCTTGTTTTGACATGGCTTTTGTAACACTTTATTGTTGTGGGAGCTACCAGGCACTCAACATTGTAACAAACACTGGCAAAAAAAAAAACATACACTGTATATAAAAGCATACGTTGCCACCAGTGGCATAATAAAGGCCCCGCAGCCGCCCTCCAGGGAGCCCCTTCAGCACAGCACCTGTCCTGAGTGAGTCTGGAGAGGGGGCTCCTCCATGTTGTTTGCAAAGGGGCACCCTCCAGTTTCGTTACTGATTGCCACTGTAGTTCCTGACACTGAACAAAACTACTTTGTGTGCCAATATGCTCCTTGTGGAAGAGCAGAATGCAATCACTCACAGTAAAGCCAGTCAAAAGACAGAAATAGAAGTTTTTATTAAACAAAATGTCTATGTTAACACTAGACCTAATTAGGGACCAAGACCCACATGTAGATAGCTTTTTGCATGTCACAAACAGCGACTTTCGCTGTTTGCGACGTGCAAAAAGCACATTGCGATGCACAAACCCAGTTTTGCGATTCAGTAACCTGGTTACTGAATCGCAAAACAGGTTTGCGACTCGCAATTAGGAAGGGGTGTTCCCTTCCTAATTGTGACTCGCAGTGCAATGTAGGATTGTTTTGTGACCGCGAACGCAGGCGCAAATCAATCGCAGTTTGCACCCATTTGAAATGGGTGCTAACTTTTGCAAAAGGGAAGGGGTCCCCACGGGACCCCTTCCCCATTGTGAATGTCACTGTAAACATTTTTTCAGAGCAGGCAGTGGTCCTGCGGACCACTGCCTGCTCTAAAAAAAAAAATGAAACGAAAACGTTTAATTTTTCGTTTTTGTAATGCATCTTGTTTTCCTTTAAGGAAGCAGTCACAGACATGGTGGTCTGCTGTCTCCAGCAGGCCACCATCCCTGTGAGGGGCGCTATTCGCAAGGGGGTCGCAAATTGCGACCCACCTCATGATTATTCACTAGGTGGGTATTTGCGAAGCCCTTGCGAATCACAGATGGTGTCAGGGACACCATCCTACATTTGGGATTTGCGACTCGCAAATTGCAAGTCGCTCTGACTCGCAATTTGCGGGTCGCAAATCTGAACCTACCTACATGTGGCCCCAAATTCAGAAAGTCACAAAAGTGCACCCATGGTATATGTCGTACCCCTATAAAATATTTGTGAACTGTATTTTAGCATGGCTAAATACACATGTGTAGATTTGCTCATGTGAAAATCTATTGAACATCTGCAAGTTCATTTTCCCCCCGGCCACTTTCTTCCCAACTCTGGAAGAAGTTCTAATTCTGCCATTGTCAGGAGTAAATGTCCAACCTTTCTTATTATGGGAAAATATTAGAGAGCAGCTGGTGAAAATCTTTAAAACATGCAGGTTAGTAGGTTTGCAGACTCAAAGGCATTCCAGCCTGGAACTATTGCTTACTGCTTCCTCCAGCCCCAGTATGCAGATCTGCAAAAAGGTAGCAAAATAAGGAAATTGCTACAGTAGGGATTGAAACTGCAAGTATTCAAGCCCTATTATGGTAGTAGCCCTGGCATAATCAAAGAGGCTATTATCAGAGCTCTTACATAATGAGATTGCTGCCATAATTTGTCGCCACACTACATGGCACCAAAGGGACAAGTAGATCGTTTTACAGGACAAGTAGATTTGAGAAGCAACCTGTCCCCTGGACAAGTAGATATTTTAATAAATTCCACACCCCTGCAGTTGATTATGCTACATAGTGGTCAATATTTTATAACTAATATTTCAGTTCAAGACTGACTGAGGGTCATTAATATCATGTGAGGTGGCTCTCCTAAAGTGTGTGAAAAATCATGGGCATTTTGTTCGACTCCCCATAATGCAGTAAAGGGACAATGATCCAGTAAGCATGCATACTTAGAGTACAATTATTCATTCATTGCCCCGCAGGCAATGTCACCTGTACCAACTGCAAAGTAAATATGTTTAGCACCTGGGAGTAGTTTGTGTTTTAAGGGCCTTGTTTAAAAAAATATTCCAGTAGGCCTACTAGCCCTTTAGTTATATGCAGGGCCACTGGAATCATGTGGCAGAAAGGGCCAAAATATGTAGCAGGACTGACCAATTAATGTGGCAAAAAAGACCACTTATGCATTTGCAATGCCAATAGCTCCAACCCAAGTAAATACGAAACCTATTGCATTGCAAATGCTTGTTAGTTCTTGCCTAGAACACAACTCAAGCTATCCAGTTGCTAAATATCTTTTGTGGATTTACCGTAGACGTCCAGCCCACTCATTGCTTACCATTCCTTGGCCTTATTGTCACTCTTATTTCCTTGCTTCTTATTCAGTGTTTTTTCTTCTCTTCTTGTGTTTGTCCCTCCCATGGAGTATAGCCTCTTTACCATCCTTTTGATTGGTTGAATTGCTTCTTTCCAGTGTTCATTTTTAGAGAACCACTTTTCACATTCAGTTCTTCATGACAGTGCATGTGTTTTTTTGCTCTCTTTCCCGCTCTCGAATATCACAACTCCCCTCACTGTTTTGCTCCCCACTCCTCCCATCTTACCTATAAAAGCAAAACAGTGATATTTTTGCTGAGGTATGGCTAGAACGCAGACTGGAAGGATTTTTTTTTGTTTTATGTTGTGCATTCCACATATTACATGAAAGCACGGGTTTTGGCACACAAAGGCTTTTATGACTTCGGGGTAGGGTCATCAGCTGAAATCAGTCAGCTGGCGTCTGAGGCAGAAAGTGTATCTACCCTGACATTTCTTGTATCTACTCCCTGGTCTGCTTCTGAATACCAAGTGGTCGAATCTTGTGGCAAGAAAATTAGGGCTTGGCAAGTATTTCCTTTTACATTCTGACACTTCTTATTTTTCAACTTCTGCTCAGAGTTTCCTGAGTGAAAAGTATTTGAAACATAAACCATGCTATTTATAAAGATTAAAAAGCAAAGAATTCAATGTGCAGTTTTGAAATACAAAAACATGTTTGCTTCTCCGCCAATATTTTGAAAGGTAGTTGACTTTTACTTTTATTATGCAATAGTTTTACAGACAAACATTAGCAAGACCTATTTGCTTTGCCAACTCATGTTGTTTTTTCAGTCTGTTATTTGTAGACTGAAAAAAAAACTATAAAAAAATGCAGAGTGGAAGCCATATCTTTGAAGAAAGTAACTTCCCCAAAAAACAAAAGGTTCTATTGTTTTCAGAGGCTGATATGTTATACCAAACAGCTCACAAGTCCTAAAAAAAGAAGTGAGCCGGGGGGGCTAACCAAAGTTAGGCAGTTTGCAGTTGACATCATGGCACCTGATATCATAACGTGTGACATCGCACTTACCATCACAACTCATGACCTCACAGGAAGTGGCATCAGATTTTAACACCTCAGACATATGTTTAGCAGTTCTATCACAACCCCATTTGAGAGCATTGCAAGATTTAACAAGTGATGTTTTGCATTGAGGTTGTGCCAAAAAAGTTACGCAACCCTGACAAAATCTGAGCCTCAATTTATACATTTATTTCTTAAAAACTCTGCAAGAAAGAAATTGGCAGCAAGTAAAAACGTGGCAGTAAATCAGTTATGCTTAATTAGTTGCAAAGTCTGTATTTTAAAATATCTTATGGGGTCAAAGCAGCTGCTGCAGAGAGCTTTGTGTGTCCAGTAAATCTCAGGGAATAATAATAATGGTAAAATAACTCTGGATGTTAACACATTTGCCGGAGAGATCTATACTTTGCTTAATCCCAGTTTTGACTCAAGGTAGCATTGAGGGTTAATGTGTCTCCTGCAAAGCACATCATGTAATATGCAGATGACAGATTTTTATTTCATCTAGATAGATAAGTGGGTTACTGCTTTTAACATACAGATTCTTTCGTAACTTGCAGTTCACAGGTTGTAATCCTTATATCATAGCAGAGGGAGCTATGAAGGATATGTGACTCCTACACCTTCCAGCTCTCACTATAGTATGTAACCCATCATGTAGAATGATTTACACACATATCATTTATTGTCAGTGTATCATTTTATGTATGCTGTAAAGCGTTCAGATACCCTGCATTGGGATGAGTAGTGCTATAAAAGAAACAAAGCAAATAAGTGGTATTTGATTTGTTATTTGTGTAAATACTGAGACAGACCAACAAATAAGACATTCTTACGGTGCATGAATATCTTATATATACAGGGACTGAACAAAGTGAAAACCTTGCATCTCTTAAATACCTGTGAACTGATAACAAGCTGTGTGCCTTTATGTCCTCCATTACAGCTAATGGTAAGACTTCAGGCAGCTCCAGCCAGGATAATAAAAAAAAAACACGGCCTCGATGTCGACATTTGTCCTGGACCAGCAGGAGTTTAAAATAAGAAAGAACTCTCCTGCACATTGCTGCTCAGAACAAACGAAAGCATACTATATGCAGGTGCTGCTGAAAGTGTCTTGCTACACTAGGACAAATTCACCATATTTTACTGGGTCCCAGCTTTTTGGCAGGGCAGACGGTAATCACGCTGTGAAAAGAGTGGGTGGACGACTTCCACCCGCATGTACCCCTGATTTGTACCCTCATACCAAATATAATTATAACACATGCTCTGTATGACACTGTAGAACAAACAGCATGGGGGCCTAACAAAAAAGCTTTTTTGGGTGGTGGAGGTAAGCAACAGTTCTCAACTGAATCTGGTGTCCTTGGGTCTAAGATCTCCTACGAGAGAAGGCTTATTCATGGAAGGACGTCAGCCATAGAGGTACAACATATCCAGTTCACTATGAAATGTCTGCCATGTGCCCTAGTTTTTTGGGGGAGTGGCTGGTTTCAAAGAAAAATGGTTCAGTTGGTTGAGCATAGGTGGATGAGAATATGCCTAAAATGTCCCCAAAATCAAGATCCTTTGTGGGGATTCTCTTATGAGTCTTTGTTTCAAGTGTTACAGACTCATTAGGGTTCCACTCGTAATTGTCCAGGTCTCTGCGAACAAATAAAGGGGAGACAATTTACTGTTCCAGGTAGTTTAGGGCATCAGCATTCTGGAAGTAAGAGTATTCGTGCTGGATTTGGACAAGCTCCCAGAGCACACTAGTTCATTAGGAAGCACCTTTTTGTTACACATGTGCAGAAAATTGCATGTCGAATGACTTGCGAATAGCATCTGAAGTGAAGATGATCCTATGTTTTCTGGGGCTATTCAGGTCCCATAATAAGTTGTAGTGAAGTGCAGATGTTTGTGTGACTAAGGACAGGGAGATTAAAGTGGGCGAGAGAGGGAGATGCAAGCAGGAGAAATACCATAGAAATTCAGAACAGGGGAGCCGGAGATAAGAAATTGAAGGGAGAGGAAGAACATAGGAAGTAGGTAGAAGGAGAACAGAGGGCCTCCAGATAAGAAGATGACAAAAGGAACACAGGTAGGAACTGGAAGAGATACTAAAAGCAGGCAATATATGGTTGACAGTAGGAGGAACAAAGTGGGACTTAATGGGAGCAAGAGAGCTAATTGGACATCGGAGCAGAAGAGGAAAGGCTTAGACAAATGGGAATTAGGTGGGTAGGCTAAGAAATGGGATTGAACAAGCGGGAAGTAAGAGAGGGCACAGGGTCTTAACACAACTTTAAAGTGCAATATGGTAACCCTATATTGGTTGGAGGGGTTTTTCAGGTAGCTACAGCAATTTGGACATGTATGGCATAGGGTGAAGAAGAAAACCAAAACAGTTTTTCCTCTTGGGCTGGAAACCGGTTGGTGCAGGATCTTACATAGACGGAAATAGTTTAGGATGTGCCGTGATGATGCAGGCTCACTATACTTGGAGCATAAAATGCTTTCTGCAAAGCTACAACAGTGCTGATGTTACAGAGATTTTTGGTGTCGATTTTGCCACTAGAATACAAGGCCCCTGTCACTACTGGGTGTCTCTCATAACTTTTTTCATTGTCCTTCTGGACAGGTCACAACAACAGTGTTTCTTAAAATCTTAGACTTGTTCCATCAGACTCATGGTAAACAGAAACACAGTTACCTAGCCAGGTCTGCATTTTTGTGGGCTAGCGAAACAGAGCTGCTTCTTCTTGAAGACCAGTTGCTTGAGTGGACCAGCATACATTCTCCTTTGAGGAGTACTGGCACAAAGCTCCTGGGGCATTCGAAGTGTAAGCAACCTTCAAGTTTGAAATGCCAGTCTACACCAAGTGAGCTCGTCTTCTCAGTAATTCATCGCTGGCTTTTGTATGGTAGTTAGGGGGGCGAATACTAAGTGGTCTGTATGTATTGCAGGGAAAGGAGGAATAGATTTTGTTGATTAGATCACTCCATTACTAGGCACCCAGAACATGTGTGGAGAAAAGAGGTCAGGTACTGTTATTTAGCACAGATTTTGGCTTGACTGAAAATGGATTTCATAGGCCAACTAGACATAACTGTGATCTGTGAACAAAGTTCATGGAGTGGCAGTACATACAAAATTGGTGTATTAGTTGAAGTGGGTGACTACTCACCTGTATTGCTTTTGTTCAAACTAAGAGAAAACAATGCAAAAGAATGCACCACTCTTAATCTGAGTAATACATGTATTAAGGCACTTCCCAGATATCAAATTAAAGGCCCACAAATATATGAAAATAAGCATATAACTCAAATGAAGTAAAACGTGTGTATATGCAAGAATAATCACAGCAGTTGAGCAAACGCAGAAAGAAACATGCAGTGCATCAACAGTGTATATATACATAAGCTAAATAATGAAGATTTAAAATGCATCACTAATGGGGTTTTCTTCATCATCCTTGCCAGCCAGACTGGAGAACCCTTGATCAGCCAAGACAGGAGACCCAACTGGGATCACAAGTTAGATCCTGGGCAGCACGTCTGCTCCGCAGACTTCGTGACAAGGTGCTCCATCTTTTATCCCTTAAAACAAGCACAAAGAAAGATTTCTAGAAAACCCCCTCCCTCTGTTAAGAAATTAAACACTGGCTGTACTTCGCCTATGTCAAAAACATGCAAGAGAGCTGGCCAGGCTCCCCATGCTTATTTTTGGATCAGCATCCAATGAAAGAAAGCGCTGCGTAGAAAGGCAAACTTCCAGTGTATGTTCAAAAGAGCACCAGAGGCACCGAAACACGGGCTGCACACTATGTAAAACCGGTCTGAATGATAGAGACCAGTCACACTCCAATTGCTCCAGGAGTGTTGCTCCAAAATACTGCATCATGCGTTGACGACACAGCTGCACTGATGGGAGCGCTTTCATTACTCCTTGTTGCGGCGGGACAGCCATTGCACATGAAAAGTAGCAACGGCAGTACTCCAGCTATTATAGCCAAAGTTATTGGAAATCACCCGAAAATACTGGAGAAAATTGAGTGAATGGCTGATGGTATTAAACCGAATATAGAGGAGAAGGTGTGAATGAAACCAGAACCAACAGCCTTAAAGGAGGTGAATTGTAGAGTGGAAATAGGCAGATTAATGACCCAGTATATTAACCACTCCGCAGATGGTATTTCAGCCACAGTAAAAGGCAACTTTTCTAATTTCTTGATGTTTAGCATGACATAAGTCACTTCTTTCTTAGCCATTAGAGGTTGTTGTTGTTGCGTCAAATTAAAAGAAGAAAATATTTCCCTTGCGCTGACAGGTTGCCAGGGAACGCGACCCGCCTTCAGTGTTTGAAGTGTCCAACCCAACTGCATGATGGACCTTAGCTGACTCTGTCCATGGTGTAAAGAAGACATATCTGTTTGTATAATGTCTATAGCAGAAGAGACTATGGCCCTCTTTACGACATTAGCGGTAAAAGCCGCTTACCGCCGTGCAGAAGACCGCCAACACACCGCCACGGCCGTGGAATTCCACCACAGCTATTATGACCCACATTTCGGAATCCGCCAAAATTCAGACACCCACACAAGTCCGCCACACCAAACGTCAGTGATAAACTGGCGAAAACAAAACCTCCACCGTCACGCCAACAGAAAACGCCCACACTATCATGACACACGAATCCACGTGGCGGTCTTTCAACCGCGGTATTCCATTGGCGGTACACACCACTGCGCTCAAAATACACACACTCTTACAAAACACAGCCACATTGGACAATTCGAAATACACACACCTGGTACACATACACACACCACTCCCACACACCCATTACAATATAAAACACACACCCACATCACCCACAAACCCCTACGACAAAAAATTCCAAAAGAAGGCCAGAGAGAGACAGCACCAGCAAGAACAACAGCATCCACAGGCACACAACACCATCACCCACAGAACTTCCACGCACCTCACACAACACACCACTACATATCAGCACACTTATCACCACACACTCCACCCCACACATCACCTACACCACCCCATGGCATGGCAAAGACACCCCAGGTTCTCGGAGGAGGAGCTCAGTGTCACAGTGGAGGAAATCGTCCGGGTAGAGCCACAGCTATTCGGATCACGGGTGCAGCACACCTCAATAGCAAGGAAGATGGAGCTATGGCGAAGAATAGTGTACAGGGTCAACGCAGTGGGACAGCACCCAAGAAATCGGGAGGAAAACAGGAAGAGGTGGAACGACCTACGGGGGAAGGTGCGTTCCGTGGTCTCAAGACACCACCTGGCGGTTTAGCGGACTGGTGGCAGACCCCCACAACTAACAACATGGGAGGAGCGGGTCTTGGCGATTCTGCATCCTGAGGGCCTCTCAGGAGTAGGTGGAGGAATGGACTCTGGTCCCAACATCACAAACCACCCATCCCAACACCAAGCCCTGCATGCAACAACAAAGCATGGACACACATCCCTAAAGCATGCCCACTGCACATACCCATACAACCACCTAAACCATCATCACACAAGGTCCCACACAGGAATGCAAGCACCGGGGTACACGATCACCCACCCATTGCAAACCATGACGCACACAGATGTAATAACCATCCTTTTATACACCTGAAGGACCACTACCCAACGTCACCGGACAGGAGGGTCCACACATGTCCAGACCACCAACAGAAGAGGCCCACAGTGATGACAGCACCTCTGTCCAACTGGATCTAGATGACCAGCCTGGCCCATCGGGGACCTCAGGACAGTCGGTTCCCCTCACCCAGTCACAGGCCACCACAGACCTTCCCCCTCTGGAAACACCAGCACAGCACCCACCCAGCAGGCCCATACCTCCGTTCCCAGGACACATCAATCAGCTGTGTGTCCACCACTACAGGGAACCCAGGATAACCCACCACCCCAACAACAACAGGGACCTGGGGGCAGTGGGCACACGGTCCAGGGGACGGAGGCCCAGGAACACAGGGGAACTGGGAGGGCTGCTGTGCGACAGGGGGAGGACAGGCCAAGGGAACCCACTCTCCACGAGGCCCTCTCCTCCATCATGGGAGCCTACCACCACTCCTAGGAGATGATGGCAACGGTACTGGCCAAGTTTCAGTAGACCCAGTGCCAACAGGAGAAACAGTATAAGGGCTTCAGGGAGCAACTCAAAACCATCAGCACCACCCTGGGCACCATCGTAGGGGTGCTGAAGGAAGTACTCAACACCAGGAGGGACACTGTGTCACTACAAGGGGCCCCTGACACTAGCATGGACGATGAACTGCCCACCACCTCCGCCGGCGCTAGTGGACAGGACGCCCCGCCACAGGACCACCACACCAGTACCCCACCCCCTGCAGAGGGAGAACCACCCCGCAAATGGTCCCTGAGAACCAGGACAAAGACAGAACGATGCCAAGACCCCCGCCAAGAAATGAGACCACCCTGATTGTCATCCTACTGTCCCACTTTGTCACCCTGTCCATACTTAAACTGTCCCAGCTCCACTTCCTATGCCTATATGGGCAATGCACATGCAAGACTAATAGAATGGACTCTGCCATGGACATTCCTCCGCCATCACCCATCACCATTTCACTACCCCCTCCAATATTGAGCACTTAAAAAACCACACTTAAAGCACAAAATAATCTGGAGTCTGTTTGTGATTTCGAAATAGTGTATTAGCAATTAGAGTGACAAAATGCTCTTTCGATTGTAATGTCAACATACCTATGTCACACAGCTCTAGTCCATGAGGAATCTAAGCAGATGTCACACATTGGGACCCACATCTGTGAAATCGTAAGGGAAAGTGACAACTCAGTGACCATACACTGGGCGAAAAGGACAGACAGTAGAGAGGTAGTAGTGTTAAAGTACATGTAGTAGGCAGGTCTGTACTCTTACCTGTGTCTCACTGGAAATATTGCTGGATCACTGAGTCCCTGTTGTTCATGTCTTCTTCCTCTGCTTCCTCGTCTTCACTGTCCACAGGCTCCACAGCTGCCACAATACCGCCATCTGGACCATCCTCCTGCAGAAAAGGCACCTGTCGTTGCAAAGCCAAGTTGTGAAGCATACAGCAGGTCACGATGATCTGGCACACCTTCTTTGGTGAGTAGAATAGGGATCCACCTGTCATATGGAGGCACCTGAACCTGGCCTTCAGGAGGCCGAAGGTCCGCTCGATCACCCTCCTAGTTCGCCCATGGGCCTCATTGTAGCGTTCCTCTGCCCTTGTCCTGGGATTCCTCACTGGGGTCAGTAGCCATGACAGGTTGGGGTAACCAGAGTCACCTGCAAATGGTGAGGGACAACTGTTAGACATGCACTAACCTGGAGGGATATCCCCAGACCCAGACAACCATTCCCACTGACTTGCTTCCAGGTGCTCACCTAATAGCCACACACAGTGCCTCTGGAGTTGACCCATCACATAAGGGATGCTGCTATTCTGCAGGATGTAGGCGTCATGCACTGAGCCAGGGAACATGGCATTCACATGGGAGATGTACTGGTCTGCCAAACATACCATCTGTACATTCATCGAATGATAACTCTTCCGGTTTCTGTACACCTGTTCACTCCTGTGAGGGGGGACCAAAGCCATATGGGTCCCATCAGTGGCACCTATGATGTTGGGGATGTGTCCCAGGGCATAGAAATCACCTTTCACTGTAGGCAAATCCACCACCTGAGGAAAAACGATGTAGCTCTGCATGTGTTTCAGAAGGGCAGACAACACTCTGGACAATACGTTGGAAAACATAGGCTGGGACATCCCTGATGCTATGGCCACTGTTGTTTGAAAAGACCCACTTGCAAGGAAATGGAGCACTGACAGCACCTGCACTTGAGGGGGGGATTCCTGTGGGATGGCGGATTGCTGACATCAGGTCTGGCTCCAACTGGGTACACAGTTCTTGGATTGTGGCACGGTCAAGCCTGTATGTGATAATTACATGTCGCTCCTCCATTGTTGACAGATCCACCAACCGTCGGTACACCGGAGGATGCCGCCATCTCCTCACATGTCCCAGCGGACGGTGCCTATGAAGGACAACAGCGAGCACAGAGTCAAACAACTCAGGTACGTACCCACAGTTTACACAGAACACCATTCATACACAAAAGATTACCTGTATGTGTGTAGAGTCTGGGCCTAGGTATGTGTGATGCAGTTGAAAATGAAGCCATGTGGGCGCCTGAAATGGCGGCTGCCTGACCTGTAAAGTGGGACAATGGGATGTGAGGTAACTGCGCTGGCGTTGTACACCGTTGCGGTAGGCGGTCGCAGTCCGCGGCGCAATACTGCATTGGTTAACATTGGACCCTATGGGTCCCAGGAGCCAATGACGATGTACGCCGGCGTTGACGGTACGCACCGCCGCGGACGTGACCGCCATTTTCTATCTGTTCAATCACTCGATACCTGATCTTCGACAGGAGAGGACCTACACTGCAAGTGCTGCTGTGACCTCGGTCTGGAAGAGACAATGGCTTGAGTGTCTGGGGAAAGGGCCCCTGCTTTCACATCGGAGGAGTTCGAGAAGCTTGTGGATGGGGTCCTCCCCCAGTACACGCTACTCTACAGTCCTCCAGACAAACAGGTAAGTACACAGGGAGCATGTTGTATGGGCTATGCATGTGTGTAGAGGGCTGGATGTAAGAAGGAAGGGGGAGAGTGCTGCGTGCATGAAAGACATGGCAAGGGTAGGGATGGGGGCCAATCAGTTTGACGGTGCAGTTGGTAATAACTTCTCTTTTTCCCCTGTACATTTCATGTAGGTCAGCGCCCACCAGAAAAAAGATATTTGGCGTGCCATCGCCAAGGACGTCCGGACCCTGGGGGTCTACCACAGACGGAGCACACACTGCCGTAAAAAATGGGAGGACATTCGCCGCTGGAGCAAGAAGACAGCGGAGGCTCAGCTGGGGATGGCCTCCCAACGTGGGAGGGGTGCCCGTCGCACCATGACCCCCCCGATGTTCAGGATCCTGGCGGTGGCCTACCCAGAGTTGGATGGGCGCTTGAGGGCATCACAGCAGCCACAAGGGGGTGAGTACACTCTCATTCTGCTGACTTTGCGTGCAGTGGAGGTGTCTGGGTGGGGGAGGTGGGCTGTGGGTTTCCCTAGGCCAGGGCGAGTTCCGTAGGCAAGGCCCCTCCGTAAGGCAGGCCATGTGGCACCCCACCCCACCTCTGTAGAGTGCCAAGTACACCTAGTCATGCCCCTGTGTCAGCTATGTGTGCAGATGTCGTCCATAGCCTTGTAGGCCATTCCCCAGGAATTGAACAGTGGACCCCAAGAGCGCAGCGTAGTGCAGGGGGCTTCTGTGTCTGTCGTGTCCGCCAACGGTAGCGGTAATGCATGCACTCAACATGTCTTTCTTCTGTCGTCCCCCCCTTTTTGTGGACTCCCGTTTCTTGTGTGAATTAGCATCATCAGGCGGAGAAGCATTGGCACCGGAGCACGAGGGAGCTGCATCCCACATGGCCCTGGAGGGCGAGACTACGGACTCAGAGTTCACCAGTGGGATGGAGGGCGAGGGGAGCTCCACGGCGGGGACAGGAGCTGACACCAGCGACACGGACTCGTCCTCTGATGGGAGCTCCCTTGTGGTGGCGGCAACATCTGTGCCCCCGCATCTACAGGTACAGCCGCCACCCCCCCCCTACCAGCACCGCCCTCCCAGAAGCCCCTCAGCCTTTGCCCCGTGCCCACTCACCCAGGAGGGTGGGCATCACCTTCGCCCCAGGCACCTCAGGCCCTGCCCCAGTCACCTCTGCTGCCCTCAGTGAGGAGGCCATTGACCTCCTCAGGTCCCTCACTGTTGGGCAGTCTACCATTTTGAATGCCATCCAGGGTGTAGAGAGGCAGTTGCAACAAACAAATGCATTCCTGGATGGCATTCATTCTGGTCAGGCGGCCCTTCAGGGAGCTTTTCAGACTCTGGCCTCAGCAGTGATGGCAGCCATTGCCCCCGTCTCTAGCCTCCCCCCTCCAACTTCCTCCACCCAGACCCAATCCCCTGTACCTCAGCCTATCCCAAGCACACCTACAGACCAGCATGCACACACGTCAACACACAAGGGAAGCTCTGGCAAACATAAGCACCACACATCCCACAGGCACTCACGCAAGCATCACACACATGCAGACACTCCAACATCCACTGCCTCCATTGTGTCCCCCTCCTCCTCCCTCCCAGTCTCGTCTACACTCACACCTGCATGCACTACCTCTACAGCCATTACATCCCTCTCCAGCACACCCACCACCACACCCCGCTCACGTGCAGTCACCACCCCCACTACCATTCACACGTCCCCTGTGTCCTCTCCCAGTGTGTTTGTGACGCCCCCTCCCACGATACACAAACGCAGGCACACACCCACCCAACAGCCATCCACCTCACGACAGCCTCCATCGCATGCACATTCACCCAAAGTCAGCAAACGTACACCTCCTACAACCACCACTTCTTCCTCCACTCCCATACCCCCTCCAGCTACCCGTCCCAGTGTGCCCAAAAAACTTTTCCTGCCCACCCTTGACCTCTTTCCCACACCTCCCCCACCCCGTCCGTCTCCTAGGTCCCGAACTAGCACCTCAGGGACCTGTAGTCACCAGAATCTGGAGTGCACCGTCCACCAGGGCAGCCAGTGTGGCACGGAGCCACAGCACAGACAGTCCCCCACCTGTGAAGCATCAGAAGTTGGCCAGTGCCCGGCGGGAGAGGGGGAAGACTCCAGCCACCGAAGCTGCTCCCAGGGGAGTGTGGAGTCAGCTGTGACACCTTCCAAGGTGGGGAAGGGCCACAAGAAACCCTGCAAGTCTGGGAAGAGCAGCACGGCGGAGAAGACCGCCATCATCCCCGATGCCCCGGAGCCCACCTCCAGCACAAGCCCAGCTGCCCAGGACAGGACCGCCAGCACTAGCCCACCTGCCCAGGAGGCCACCGCCAGCACCAGCCCACCTGCCCAGGAGGCCACCGCCAGCACCAGCCCACCTGCCCAGGAGGCCACCGCCAGCACCAGCCCACCTGCCCAGGAGGCCACCGCCAGCACCAGCCCACCTGCCCAGGAGGCCACCGCCAGCACTAGCCCCGCTGGGCCATGAAGGACCGCCAGCAAAAGCCCTGCTGGGCCATGAAGGACCGCCAGCAGCTGAGACCCTGCAATGGAGACCGCCGTCTCGAGCACCGCTGCACAGGGCACCGCCGTGTCAAGCACCGCTGCACAGGGCACCGCTGCACAGGGCACCGCCGTCTCAAGCACCGCTGCACAGGGCACCGCCAACTCAAGCACCGCTGAGCAGGGCACCGCCAACTCAAGCACCGCTGAACAGTGCACCACCATCTCAAGCACCGCTGAACAGGGCACCACCATCTCAAGCACCGCTGAACAGGGCACCACCATCTCAAGCACCGCTGAACAGGGCACCGCCATCTCAAGCACCGCTGGCCCATGAGCGGCAAGGGCACTGACGCAACTGAGTCCGTCACGGGGTGAATGATGCACTCTGGGCACCATGCCGCCGTCTCAAGCACCGCTGCACAGGGCACCGCCGTGTGAAGCACCGCTGCACAGGGCACCGCTGCACAGGGCACCGCCGTCTCAAGCACCGCTGCACAGGGCACCGCCAACTCAAGCACCGCTGCACAGGGCACCGCCAACTCAAGCACCGCTGAGCAGGGCACCGCCAACTCATGCACCGCTGAACAGTGCACAACCATCTCAAGCACCGCTGAACAGGGCACCACCATCTCAAGCACCGCTGAACAGGGCACCGCCATCTCAAGCACCGCTGGCCCATGAGCGGCAAGGGTACTGACGCAACTGAGTCCGTCACGGGGTGAATGATGCACTCTGGGCACCATGCCCCCTCCAGAACCAGTGGAGACTGTCATCCACTACCTCTGTCCTTAGCAGGATGAAGCACTCTGGGCACCATGCCCCCTCCAGAACCAGTGGAGAAAAGCATCCACTACCTCTGTCCTTAGCAGGATGAAGCACTCTGGGCACCATGCCCCCTCCAGAACCAGTGGAGACTGTTATCCACTTGTGAGACTGTGGCTTTGCACTCCCCAGGACATGTCAGTGGACAACCCACCCACTGTAGAGACTTGAGAGACTGTGGCTTTGCACTCCCCAGGATTGAACAGTGGGCAAACCACCCACTGTAGAGCCTTGATAGACTGTGGCTTTGCACTCCCCAGGATTGCACAGTGGGCAAATCACCCACTGTAGAGACTTGAGTGACTGTGGCTTTGTACTCCCCAGGATTGCACAGTGGGCAAACCACCCACTGTAGAGACTTGAGAGACTGTGGCTTTGCACTCCCCAGGATTGCACAGTGGGCAAACCACCCACTGGAGAGACTTGAGAGACTGTGGCTTTGCACTCCCCAGGATGGAATAGTGGGCATGTGGCCCCCTCGTGGATTTGGCGTTGTGCGCTCAAGCGGCTGAGGTGCCCCCTCTTTCCCTCCCCCTGAGGTGCCTGTTTAATTACTCTCTGATACCCCTGCAGTGTTCTCTCCGTCATGGTCGGGTATCTTGTGTGGGCCTCGCCCATACCGTGTGGTCCCAGTGTTCCACGAACTTTCTTAGTGCACTACCTGGACTTTTATGCTTGGTATATATTTTGTCAATGGTGTATATATATGTTTCTGCCTACTTGCTTTTAATATATTACAATGGTTACACTCATTTTCTATTCTCTTTGCATTCTTCCGGTGGGTTTGGGGGGTGTAACTGATGTATTGATATGCATTAGTGTTTGTGTTGTAGTGGGTGAGGGTGGGGGTGTTGCGTGTGTGTGTCCCTGTTTTTTGCCTCCCCCCCCCCCCCCTGTGTCGTAGGTGCAGTACTCACCGTGGTCTTCGCCGCCGGCGTTCGTGCTCCTGGTAGAGGAGCAGGAAGACTATTGCAGGTAGAATTTGGAGTTCCAGGTCCATGGCGTCCTTGTTCCTCGTGAGGTGTGTATAGGTGAGCGTTTTTCCTTCGGGATTCCTGTTTCCGCCGTGTTTTTATCCGCGGTGAATCCGCCCCGGAAAAGGTGGCGGATTGGCCTGTCATAATAGTGTGGGCGGTACATTGTCTCCCGTCTGTCTGTTGGCGGTGACCGCTGCGCTGTTTGTTTGTACCGCCGTGGCGGTCGGAGTGTTAAAGTGGCTGTCTTTGTTGGCGGTTTCCGCCACGGTCGTAATTGCTAATTTTTTACCGCCGGCCTGTTGGCGGTCTTACCGCCGCTTTAACACCGACCGCCAGGGTTGTAATGACCACCTATGTTATTTAAGGTGTATATCCGGTTGGGCAGGGTATTAATCCCATTATCTACAACAGCTAATGCCTTTTTTTAAATTTTCCTGGTCGATTTGCCTTAACCGGGCAGCAGCTTCTTGTTGTGAAAGCTTCCAAATTTCATTATATACTTCATATAGGAAGCGTTTTCTGCATTGTTTTCTGGGGCCTAACAGGAAGACCTGTAAGTCAGAGTTATTAGACAGGAGACTGAGGTGTTCTCTAACCGCATCTAGTGAAGAATTATTTAACCATTGCTGGCTTAGTTTACCTACACTGTATGTCGTTACTGTACCTGCATGTTCGGACGATATATAGCGAGGGTCCGGCCTACTTGTTCTAAACCCCCCTGAGGAGTTAATAAAACGTTTGTGACACCCATTGGTATCTATTGGCCACAATAACCACCCTCCAGGACGTGTCAATGAAACATTAAATGTGCCATTCTGGACCCATTCATTGAGCTGATATTTAGTTGCATTTATATATTTTTGCCATTTATAAAATTTTGCAGGGGCAGGTATACTGGGCGTGTTTAATTCTTTGATCTTTGCTAAGCCTAAACAACTTGTTTGTTGTTACGTTTCATTTAAAAATATAATTTGAATAGGTATCAGGCATACTCTAAATAAAGCCTCCTTCCCCCATATTTGCCAATGTCTAGTTCCCCACACACTTTTAAAGTCAATCGACTTCAGCCAATATTCATAGCCATATATAGTCAACCGGGAAACAAAGGAATCAGAGTATATAAATTTTGTATTTGTCAATAATATGCGTATGTTTTCTGTGGCAATTTAAAATAATATGACTCAGCATTTTTAACATAATTCCCAGAAAAATATGTAAACTTTTCAGCATACGTTTTAGAACTCACTTGTGGGGGAGTTGTACAATGTTCCCATTTTGTATAATTAAAAACAGTATTTGGGCTGCTGGCTCTGTGGATGAAATGGTGCCCATAATAATTATAGCAAAACATATCACACTAATTCTCTTTAGATTGATCAACATCTTCATTTTCAACTACAGTAAAATACTGCAATTCAGTCGTCATAGAATCAACATCCCAATCATCAGAAACAACTCCGGGTATTATTATATCGTTCATTGAAAGTTTAAACACATATGGTATTTGAAAGACCTCCGTAGGGCCGTATATATCAAAAGTTACTTTATCCCAAACAATCCCATCAGGAATTGGAATAGCGGAAATGTTCACAAAGGACAACTCTCTGCGGACCTTGTGAGAAGAATAATGTGGTGTTAAGAACTCATCCACCAGTTCAACTGTTAATTGTTCAGGAAGAAAGTGACCATGTATTAGCAAAAAGAAAGTGATGACAAACCCAATCTAAAACAGGAAGGCTGGTACAGTCAAAGAAAGCCACAGATAGTTCCATGGAAGAATGAAATAAGTTACTTTAAGCCAGTTTATCAGCTTACGTGTTTTTGATAGTTCTGAAGTCGAAGAGGCGAATGAGTCTGAGACGTCATCATTGATGTCGGCAAAATATCCAGAAGCAGTTTGTGCAAAAACTGGAGCCATCTTAATTGGTGGAGTTGGTGTTTCTCATGGTGGCACTTAGTAAATAGCACCATCCGTATGCGTCTAAGTTGTATCAAATCATTCAATTATTTCTGTATTATTTGTTGTTAGTGGAACCAATGCAAGACAATATTCCACTCTCCCCAAGCTCGGAGAGGTATCAGTGTTGCTGCTTACAACTTGTAGAGGAACTTCTTGACCAGTAGTGAGAGAGATTCAGGAACTACTGGCTGTTCCTTTTGGTCGGCTGTGCAGGATCAGCCACATGGTGTAGTTTGACATTGTCGATGGAGACAAAGCAATTTTCTTTGGCACCTGCCAACGGTGGTAGAATGACAGTTCTGGTACAGTGGATTCCCAAGACTGAGACTGGTGCACGATAATATGGACCAAATTCATTTTTCACAGGAACCTTTTCACGTACTAGATCCCCCACTCTAGGAATCCAGCCGGTAGGCGTTACAGGTACATCCTTAATTCCTGTGGAGGCAGCACTGGCAGAAGAATTGTCGTCACGGAACTGTAATTCCTGTAAGACAGGGACGTGTTCATTTATGTCAAAAGGTGTTTCTGCCGCCTCCACGCCAGGACCATCAAGATCTGGAACATACATTTGAGTTCCAAACAGGCACTCATATGAAGTACGACCCCTCAGGGATCTTCTAGGCAGATTAAGTGCTCTCTGGACTCCATACAGATGATTAAGCCAACTACGACTCCTACCTAAGACTGGCTTTTAAGGATTGCTTTAGATCACGGTTTAATCGCTCCACAACACTATTACCCTCGGGATGAAATGGAGACGAGTACTGGAGTTGGACCCCCAGCTAGGCCATGGCGTCCCTAAATGCCCTTGAAGGGAATGCAGGGCCCTGGTCCGAGTGGAAAGCCGTAACTGCAAATGTACTGATAAAGACTCGCAAATCTTTAATAACAGTTCGAGCGCCAGCCGAGCGTTGTGGCCACATGCATAGAAATCTGGAGCAAGAGTCAACAGCGACTAGGATGTATTTATATGCACTGTCCGGTGTTAGGGGACCACAATGGTCCAAGTACACACATTGTAAAGGTTTTTTGGAAATTAAGAGGGGTGTCTGCTGTGGGTTCTTAGCGATGGAAACTTTAATTTGTTGGCAGATGTCACAACAAAGGACATACTGTTTGACCTCTTTATACAGGCCTGGCCACCAATATTGGGCTTGTAACAATTATATTGTTGCGGCCACACCAGCATGAGCAGATGCTACCCCTTTGTGCGCTGCTTTAATCAACTCTGGTCTTATATCTTTGTTGGGAATATCTCGTACCCCTACGCCTGGTATCTTAACTTCAGCGTTCAGGCAGCCTCCCATTCAGGAGGAATATTTAGCAGGAAATGTTTTCAGATAGGGCGTACCAACAGCCGTAGCTTTCACGGCAGCCCATATGTCTGTGTCCGGTTTCATACTTAAACGTGTTACTGCAGCAACAGCAGCCGTAGCTACTGCTGACTTTGCGGCTTCATCAGCCAGTGTATTCCAAGCCATGTGTATTCCAATGCACTGGTGCCCAAGTGTATGTACAACATAGACATTTGGTAGCGTTTCCTTCAGATCCGCTACTTTCCCCCACAGAAGTCTGTGTTTAATTGTGTTGCCTTTAGAATCTCTGAACCCATTCTGGCGCCAGTAATACAGGTATTCATTGAAGGACTGGGCACAATAGTACGAATTACAAACAATCAGCGTTGGCTGTGCAGGATCCGTATGTTCCAGTACCATCACCAGAGCTTTCAGCTCTGCTAATTGTGCTGTGCAATTCCCTAGGGCAGTGGTTCCCAACCTGTGGTCTGGGGACCCCTGGGGGTCCACGTCGCCTCATCAGGGGGTCCACAACTGCTTAGAAAATTAAATAATAATATATTTGGTTCCCAGCTTTCATTTATGACTAAGCCGGGGTCCCTGGATTCCAATAATTATTCAGTGGGGGTCCCCGGGTTCCAATAATGATAAAGTGGAGGTCCACAGAAGTCAAAAGGTTGGGAACCACTGCCCTAGGGTTTGTGTAAATGTATGTAGGGGACAATTTATTGTCCTCCATATAGCCGCTTACGACTGCGCAAGATGCAGAGTATTGATGCTTTGTGCCAGTTGCAGGTTGTGCAGAGCCATCGGTGTACAGGACTCTAAGATATTGTTCAACAGGCAGTATGTTTACTGGAACTGGGTATTGTAATTTGTATTGCAAGAATTCTTGAGTTTTTAACTTTGGGCTGTCAAAGACGTGGCCCATTGTTTCGAACGTGGATGTAATGCTTTAGCATTAGGAACGCTGGCTCTTGTGACAGCCTCTAGGGCTGGATTGGAGAAACGACAGTGATGTGTTTTCCCTGGGCTAGAGGTCTTTCTTTAATGGCAGCCATCTGAACTGCAGTGAGAATTTACTCAGTGGGAGCAAAGCGTTGTTCTGGTGCTGAGTACAAATGTGATTTGTATGCAATTGGGACGGTCTCACCCTCATTAAATGTCACATAGGTGAAACCAATGGCACCAGCAATTACTCTGATGACCCAGTGGGTTTTGTTGTCCCTCGTGTGTAAATGTTGTGCTGCAAACATGTCTGTCTGCAGGTCTCGGAGAATGCGTTTGTTTTCAATTGTCTAAAATTTACTGGAAAAGTCAGGACGTATTAAGTCATATAAAGGGTTTATGCATGATGCATAGTCAGGAATGTAAGTTCTGCCAAAATTTAGGAAACCCAATAAAGATTGGAGTTTTTTGATCGGATTTGGAGGTTGTAGTTGTGAGCATTTTTTTAAGAATTGTGGCGCTAGGCTCTTTCCTTCACTCGATAGCTCATATCCCATAAACAGGATGCTGAGGAAGGCTATTTTTTATTTTTTTTATTTGAATTTGTACCCAAATTCAGCAAATCCCACCACAATGCGGGATACCCGTCTTAAATGTTGTAGTAATTCTTCATCTGTGAAATAGATATCATCTATATAGGGCAATGCTTCAGGATCAAAGTCATGCAAAATTGCCTTCACACAAGCTGTGAACAGTCCTGGGCTGTTCTTGTACCCCTGGGGTAAACGACAGAGAGCCTATTGCGCTGAAACTTGTTGTCTCTACTCTCAGGCGCTATATTCTGGCAGAAGAAACCATTAGAAATGTCTAATGTTGTTTTGTATTTTTTACGCACTATGTTGTTCATTAGTGCTGTGCTATGTGAGTTTTGTATAGCATATGTGCGTGTATGACCATTTAAATGCCTGTAGTCTAAGACTATTCTGTATGAATGGTCCGGTTTAGCTACTGCGAATAAAGGATTATTCACTGGTACTCTAGTTGTGTGAGTATTTCTCTCACGGATGCTTTTGCATCATGTTTTATTTGATATTGAGGTTGAGGTTTGGGTTGATTTTTAATAGGTATTACGTGGGAGGATGATTCTTTATCCCATCCTATGTGGTTGCGATATAATGTGGGTGCCTGCACCAATGCCCAATCGATGGCGTAGGATTCAGTGAGTTCCTCCAGAACAAGGGACGAAAAAGAAATGGGCAGGTACGGACAAATTCTGGTGGCCAATCTTGTTCAGCCAGTGAAACATCATATATATTTACTACACGATCCCAAAAGATTGCGTCTATTGTGCGTTCAATGTCTCCTTCTAACTGCAACGTTACTTTATACACCCTATCAGGTGTGGAGACACGCATGTCCGCAGTTTCTACTTGTAGAAAGTCATCAGTTGCTTTCACCTCCAGATGCTCTTGAGGATTCCGGTGAACTATTGTGACCTCTGCAACGCTGTCTAGCAGTGCTAGTGCCCACTTCCTGAAATTTAAGAGGACCCTCTTCTTGAGTGGCATGTCGAACTGCAACTGCTGCCACCTTTTTCTGTTTAAATTGGGGTTTTTGCTGAGGAAGTTTCTCTTCCTTTTTAACAGAAACCTCCTGTCTCGGTTTCACATACTCTGTTCTTCGTTCTCATTGCCCACCTCTCTCTCTGCGTTTTTCCGATGAGTGCTGAAAGGAACGAGATGGCATGTATCAGTATATTGATATCTATCAGGCGTTTTTATATTATCTCTATTTCAGAGATTATATCTATTCTGTGGGGTCTCCGTACGTGGAGATACTCCCCCTTCTTTTTTAGGAGTTTGTTGTTTTTTATCCCAGCATTTTTTGTTACCCTCAGGAGCTTGCTTGGAAAAATCTTTATTAGATTTACCCTGAAACTGTAGTTTAGTTGATCTGGCTCCTAGACCATCTCAACCAATACTAGAATAGGTCCCAGCGTTAATCTTTGGCAGCTTGCGTTCTTGTTCCTGTTGAGGAGCACCCCGGAGCCGCATGCGCACTGCTAGCGCAACTGCTTCCCCTTTAAGATTACTTACAATAATTGAGGATACTGTGGCAAAATTGCCCATTAATTGCATCCCCAAGTCTAGGGCTGGGGAAAGCCCAGTATTCATCTTGAATTTGTTTCAACACTTCCAGCAAGTTGGGAAGTGTCAGTGTACCGTGTGCGGTAGTGTAGAGCGTGGCAAATACCGTACCCCATGTATTACAGTTATCCACTGTAGGGACCATCCCAAATGGCAAGCACATCGTTAAAATTCTATGTTTATCCTGAGGTTCCGTATGTGGAAATACTGCTTCCAGTGCGTTTATTTTTTGAGCTAGCCAAAATGGAGTTTCCTCTCGTTTGGCGGGTACTTTACCCATGATCGAATGAATAGTTGCAGGGTTAATACCTGGCACTACTGCATTTGGTTGCGCTGGAGCAGCACATGCTGGGTTTGTATTCAATGTATGCATTACAAACTGTACTAATCGTCTATATATTGCCGTCAGGTCGGTGTATAAGCAACAGACTTTTGCTACTGCTAAGTTTGCTACTGCGTGTAGGTGAGGTGTATAAGTGACCAATAAAGGCCAGGTAAGACCATCATTACTTAGAAGACCTAACCTAACTGGTAAAATCGTGTGGGGTAGGGCACCATCAAGCCAATTATTATGTTCTTGATAAGATAAAGGTATTTCTAAATATGCATATGCCCTGTATTATCCAGGTATGTTTGCAAGTGTATAGGGATGACATGTATTTGTGTTCCCATCAACTGCTGGAAATATGACCCAAGAATAGAAGTGTTCTGTTCTATAAACTGCATCTGCGTCAACAACAAATGTGACTGGCCCCCCGGGCCATTAGGCCATTTGCCAGTAAATGTGCAGTCAGGGGTTGTCTAATATCAACTGCAGTTGCTACCTGTTGCGGATTCGCCATATTAGATGGTAAATTTGTTCAGAGAAGGCACACCAAATAGGGATTTTCCTTTTAGAGTTCTGAGTATACAGTACTGAGGTATCATTGTATATAATGAGACAGAGATATTTAGGAAGGGCCGAAAATTAGAGCCTGACCAAACGTTGGCGGCGCCATGTTGCATTGGCTCTCCTTATTCTAAAGAGACTATTGAGTTTCGAGTGTCAGAATCGCCTGGGGGTTGGGAGACTGAGTCCGACCCTATATAACGATGTGTGTTTTCTATGAATGTCAGAGACTAAACTTATACCACCTTCACTGGCAACCTATCTTTCTGCAGCCTTGGAAGAAGCACAGAGTGAGCAAAAATGTCTTGTTTGAGAACATAGTGCTGGCCTAGACAAAAACAGTTAGATAGAAAAAAATAAAACAAGACCATAAAAATGGCTTCTGTAAAAATAATAATCTTTGCCACTCAAACTGTTCTTAAAGCATTGCAACACAGAAGCAGCATGAGTGTCGAAATAATAAAGCGAAGCTGAATAAAACATATCTAGGTTAAAGTGCACAGCGGTACAGCGGCTATAACTGAAATGGCCACACAACACTTTATTGCAATTATAAAAGCATTTTGGAGTGTGTTTTTTAAATTGCACTTCAAGCCAATGGTAATTGCACATTCTAAATGACCAAATCACATTTAGGAATTGCTTTGTACACCAAAATAGGAATTGTAAATATGTAACCCTTATTTACGATTTTCCTAAAGACCTTCGTATTTCACAAAAGGCCATTTTGCTTTTTTAACAACCTTAAATACTGATTCAGATCATTAAGAAATGCAAAAGGGCTCTATACATCTGGCCCTATGTCTCTACAAATATCACATTCATGCCAACCCTACTCATATGCCTCTTATGTACATATAAACTACATTACTCAAAAGGCTTTGAACCACGTCTGTATATACAGTCCACCAATCATGTCCATTTCATATCTTCAAAACAATAAGACACCATCTTGACTGCCTCTTGCTTTACATATTCTAAAGTCCAAACCTAACGAAGACACAGGATATTCTTATAACCAGGGAAGCCAAACCCAACTGGAAAACATGGCCCACTACCAATGAAATTCTTTCCATAAATGTAGGAGACCATCCGGTATCACCAATAACCTCCATCTCATGACATCTCATTCTTGCTCGGATCAGTTCCTGAAATCAAAATATCTGGCATGAACTGTGTTTCAAAAGAAAAATAATAAAGGTTAGGCAACAAATAACAACAACAACATACATTGTTGAATATGTCTCTTATCATCAATGCCACAGCTTATTGTTAAATAACTTATCTGCCCCCAAATGGATGGGATAATCCTCGCCTACGTTTCATCTATAGAATCTAAAATTCTGGTTGCAAATGCTAGAAAAGATTTTGTTCTATGGCAGGACCGGAGGCTCAGATTATGTTGGTTCAAAGTTGATTCACCTCAACAGAGGATGCATGTATAGTCGGTTTAGAATAAAATGCTTTAAACACAGTCATATGGTCAGTCAGCTGCACGTAAAATATCTTCCAACCTAGAACCCAACACAACAGCTTTTGAAGCCATGCACCCGAGCTGAATGAGCTCTATAACTGGAAGCATCAATACCAGCCCCTGTCTTGACCCAACAGGCCCAGAGAGCCAAGGTCGCATCAGGAACTGGCTTGTAGGATTTATGAAGCCCCAAAAGTAAAGATCCATAAGGATCAGCATAACAAGCCAGCGTGCATTTTTCATATGTTTTCAAAAACTTAACGGTACCTAATTTCTCATGATGGGGAAAAGCTGGATATTCAATACTCGTAGACGTGGTTTTTATTCATCGAGATGTAAGAAAATTATACACATTCAGGATAAAATAACTTACCTCCTAAAACCAAAGCTCTCACATCAGAAACTCGCCTACAGGAAGCTTGTCAAAGTAACATAGTCAATTTAGCCAAAGGTTGTTTCATGGATAGCCCCACATTCTCTGGTCAACTTTCAAAAAGGGGTAAAACAGTTCACATCCAACAACTGTCCATATCTTGGTTTTGGGGATTAGCAACTCTAATACCCTTGAGCAACTCTAATACCCTTGAGCAATTTGCTCTCCAAAGGATGCACACCAATCAATTTACCGTCTATGTACTTATGACCAGCATACAAGGCAGATCTGAAATTATTCACTGACCTGTAACATAATCCAGAAGAAGCACAATCGGAAAGGAAATTCAGAATAGGGTCTTCCAGAAGGGGGTCACCGAAATTAGCCTCGCTCGCTGCCATTAGACCTGAGCTGCATCACAAAAGGGAGAAATGCATAATTCACCCGGGGTGACCAATCCTAAAGAAACGCATCTGTGGCCAGTGCTGCTGGATCTGGCCTCCAGCTGTAGAAATTCTGCAATTGGCAGTTCAGTCTGGATGCAAGGCTGTCCACCCAATAAGGGCCCATAGTCCAAAGAATCAACCAAAAGACTCGAGGATGGAGTTTCTAGTCACAGTAATCCACCAGAAACCTGGAATTCCAATCCACCACAATGGTATTTCCCTACCACAGTGATCTTCTGATGGAGGCAGAAGTGCCGCCAAAAGTCCTTGGCAATGTCCACCAGAAAGCAGGATCTGGTGCCCCCAATCTGTTGATGTACCGGACTGCGGATACATTGTCCATCTGGAGGAAGGTTCAACAATTGCTCTTTTTGGGGAAAGGGATTTGATCACAAAGGATCCTGCAAGGAGTTCCAAGCATTTTATGTGCAGACTGAATTCTGGAAACCACTGACCTCCTTTTAGAAAAATCCCTGCACTTTTTGCTCCAGACCAAACAACTGGTGTTGGATTCAATGACAGTGTCTGGAACGGCTTTGCTGTTCCATGCCTCCATGTGTTGCAACCACCAGCTGAGTTCCGCTTTTGCCTGAAGAGAAAGTGGGATGACAGTCATAGGTCATACCTTGTTTAAGGTAGCAAATCTTCAATTTCTGAAGGGCCCTGTAATGCAGTGGGCCTGGGGAAATCACTGGAATGGAAGATGCTAACAGATCCACGATTCGAGCTAAGGATCTCAAAGATACCATATGTTTGCACAGAGCTGCTTCAGTACTCGCTTGTTAAATTTTATCTTCGAACTCGGAAGAAGTTGAGCCTTGATAGTTATTTGACCTGGAACCCCGGAAACTACATTCATTGAGCAGGTTCCATCACCAAATTTTTGAGATTGATGACACATCCCAACTGTTGAAGAAGGGATGTCATCCAGGATAGATGCATGAAGATCCTGTCCTTTTCATGGGCCAACAGAATCATGTTGTTGAGGTAAACAATCATTTGAATCTCCCTTTTCCCTCAACTTTTTGACCACAGGTTTTAGAAGTTTTGTGAAAATTCAAGGGGCAGAGGACAGCCCAAAGGCAAGGACCAGGTATTTGAACCACTGGTCCTGCAATTTGAAATTGAGAAAAGCACCTGTGAGGAGGGAATATAGGAACTGTGAGATAGGCATCCTTTAGATCTAGTTGGACCATCAAGTCCCTTCCAGGAGCAGGTCACGAAGGAGATGAATACCTTCCATCTTGAAATGGTGGGAAAACTCACATCCTGTTAGGAAAAAATGAGTGGAGAAGGGGGAATGAATTGAATCTGTGTCTAAGAGAGCTCTAGGCGATAACCTTGGACAGTGTCCAGAACCCAAGACCCGAGAAAATTGTGGCCCAGTTGCGAATAAAATGGTGAAGTCTGTACCCCCAAAGGAATGCCATAAAAAGGAATTACCTGTAGAATGGGAATTGAAGTAGGCCTGGCCGCTTCGGTTGACGCCTTTGTTATAATAGCTTCTGAAATCTCTGGATCTGAAGGGGAAGAAGCTGGCTTGGGAGCTGTCCTGCCAATACTCTCGGCAATGGAAACCAAACCCTCTCTGAGGACCTTGAGTGGCACTGCTGCCGGACAGTTATCTTTGGTTATGGCTGGCCGGCCCGAAAAAGGCAGTAGAAGAACTTTTTCTGAAATGTTTGAGCTTTGTCAAGAAAGTCGAATGTATCAACAAGCTTTTCAAAGTCTTTGATGAAACGTTCCCTAAAGAGTTTTCCTTCAGCTAGCGGCCCAGCTTCAGACATAGCCAATTCAACCAACTTGGGATCGATTTTCATAAGCACAAACTTGCGCCTCGTAGATGGCAGAGTACAGTTGGCATTGCCAAGCAAACTGCTTGTTGTGCCCACCCAGCTAATACGCTAGGATTCACTGGGATGCAAGTTTCTTGCGCTTAGGGCCAACTCCAGAATTTTTGCTAAGGACAAAGAGACTTCCAATAATATATTTTGTCAAGCTCGAGTGCCTTCATCAAAGCCTTTTTTGGGGTCACAGGCATATTTCTTCAAAAAGGTGATCATGCTTGGGTCGATGTCAGTGGTCTGAGTTGTCTTGTGAAGGAGATCTTGTCTGGGGCATTTTTCCCTGAGTCTAGAGCGTACCTCTTTATCAACACTTTCACAGAGGTGGGTTTGCATGTTTTATGCCACTGATGGGGACAGTCTTGAGGACCTGGGACGAATAATATTGTCCGGCTTAAAGGTGAAGGGAGTGTGGGGGAATAATTGGAAGGACCCTGGGCGGGGACTCGAAGATCATTTCTGCTTCTGGAAGGGTCTGCTATTGTCAGAGATAGGGGAGGAAGGATGTTCAGAGTCTGAGTCAGGCGAGGTGTCCTGCGTTTGACAGTGCAGGAGCGCTTTGGCACTATAAGTATGTTTCCCCAGGATTCTCTGTGACAGTTAAGTAAAAGCGTCAAGAGTGGGGCAATGGCAGTAGGGAACCCAGCCGGGAAGGGAATGCGAGGGCCCAGAGGTCTTGGGGTTGTGGGGAGGAGAGCTGAAGGATGTCCAGATTTCTCTTCAAGGCGTTTAGCAATAGGTTTTACAGCTGATGAGAGAACCTTATCCAAAGGATGTTGGAACTAGTGATGAATCACCTCCACAAGGCTATCATCAAAAAAGTAGCCTTCATCTTCACCAGGCCTGTAGGCTTCATAATCATGGGCAAGTGGCTCAGAATCTGACATCTTGTAGGTGTCCATGTTAAAAGGAGGAGTGAACCCTGAGACAGTCTAATATCAGTCTCTAATGTGGTCCCCAGAGGAAAGCAACAGATCGAACTCAGAAGGAGCAGGGATTAACACTCAACCCAATGGAGCAACACAGAGATTGTTGTAGCCCCGAATACTCTGCCTGTCAATGGGTCGATTGGGAGCAGAAAAGATTGGAAATATTTAAATCTATGCAGGGTATGCAAATTATCCCAGTGTTTTAGCCAAAAATATGCCAATTATATGCAAATCTGTCCAGCCCATGTTGTTACAGCCCAGGGAAGACCACGAAGAGGAGAGCCTCGCAGAGCGCGTATGAAGCACATTGGCAAAATTGAAGAGGACTTTGTGCGAGTAGCCCAATTGGCTAGTCATGCTCTCTATGCTCCCAGACGGGACTGCCACCCAAGCAGCCCACTGAAATATCTATAAATTGGAGAAGGTGAGGAGGGAAAGTGATCGATGCTTGAGGGGAAAGAAGCAAGGCACCAAGTGACGGTAAAAGCGGTGTCTTACCTTTTTGAAGATATACAATGGCCCTGATTGGTTGACTGTAGATGGGGGAGTGGTTCAAAGCCTTTTGGGTTATGTAGTTTATATGTATATTTTTCTTTAGTTTTCATTGCCTCCTGTTTTGGAATAGTAAAGAGAGAGAAAACGTAATCTGAGCCTTCAGTCTGCTACAGAATCTCAATGTCCCAGAAAAGCTGCACATAAAGGAGCAAGAAAACATTGCTTCCCTACAACGCACTTCCAGCATTCACTGGTAAGAGGGCAGAGAGTGGGTGGGGAAGGAGAGAGGCTTTCAGTCCTGTCATTTTGTACTCTGCCGTTTGTAACTTGCTCCAGTGCCGTCCTCGTTCTGCTATGTAGGGGCTTGTCTTTTCTTGTCTTCTCTGCTCCTTGTTCTCTCTGTGTGGCCCTCTGCTTTGAGATGTGGCCCCTTGCACCCTGTACCTCACTGCATGGTAATAAAGGATATGTGACAAGTTCCATGCTGTGCTAATGGCATGAAAGCCAGTTTTCAGAGGGTCTACACTTCCCAGCTGTCTCTCTAACACTGCGGGTGAAGCAGCTAGGCCATGAACTTCAGTTTCACTTAAACTGCCTGCCCCTGATAAACTAGTGCATTGGACACTGGTAAATATTTGGAATGCAAGTACAGAGGCAGGGCCACTGTATTTATTTAGTGCTGGAGCCGAGTACTGTCCCTTCAACCTCATTGCTTCTGCACTGATTAAAACGAATATGCACTTGATGCACAGTTCCTAATGTGTTTGTCTTCCTCTCAACTGAAAAGAAATGCTATGCTCAGACCCTGGGCCCTTTCAACATTGGATTGTAGTAGCTGATTAAGAGCTGGGCTAGCCATGGGATGTTAAGAGCCATTCTATGGTTTGTGAGAGCACATACTAGTAAGTTAACATCTCTTAAGTGCAGGTCGAAGTACCTGGCACAGCTCATCACTTATTCTTCAAGATGCAGAACAGAGCACTTACAGGAAGAGGAATATAGACCAGCTATGTATATGATCTTTGTGTGCAGATGTTGCCTTGCATACACTATAATATAACCACATTACACCTGCCCAGGAGTGTAGGGGACATTGATGTAACTTCCCCATTAGAAGTACGGAAACCATGGTTAGAATTGTGGACATGGTCTAGGTGAAGCACAGTACCTCTGCTACGTGATCTTGGTGCCCCACAAACAGTTGATAAGCTCTGCCAAGAAGCGCAGTTATTCTCATCCACACAACGTTTATCAGAACATCTCATAAGTATTTCTGAAGCTGGAGAGCTATGAGTTGGCCTCAGGAAGGAGAAAACCTTTCTTCCTACAAGTTCATATTCCGACACAGTCTGCCCCAAAGGCAAAGCAAGAAATGTAGTCACTTATCAGCCTGAAGCTGCCTTTAGGCACTATTTCTCTGCATATGAAAATCTGCCACAGGCAGACTGTCTGATAAGTGGGTGCACTGCACAATGACACATCTTCACACATGCTGCCTAACTAGCCAGTACAACATTTGCATATACCTGTGCATCACCATTACTGTATAATTGTTCTGACATTTAAAATATGTATTGCCTGGTATGTTGCACTCATTGCATTCCAGGCTCTTTCAGTGTAGACCTATCTTAGTGATTGTTGGGATGAAAAGTCTTCTCCATGGTGAGAACATTGTACCCCTTCCCTGTCTGGAGTGCCCAACTGTGGTGCCTAGATCCTTAATGCTGGTTTTTCTTTTGTGTGTCACATGTGAACACGGATTATGGGTGTGCACCATGACCTAGGCATGTATCATGGATTGTGGCCTTGTTGGACCAGGAAGGGCTCCCAAAGCGCCACCCTCATAGTGGTGGAAAGCTACAGCTTTCATCAGAAGTTAAACAACGTAGGCCTCGAAAAATCATAAAAATTGTACTAGACCTGCAAGTCAAATAACTAAAATAATCTACTCAACCTAACTGTAATGTACTTGACCCTTAAACGGGTCTCAAATTGCATGATCCTAGACAAATAGTTTACAGAGTCAGCCTTTTCAACATTCTCACATATGACTGCACCTTCAAATATATGAGCTCAGCATTTCTACAGTACAAAAAACATATTTTGTTTGATTAAGTAGACTAAAGTTTTCTCTATGTATCACAAGAATCTAGCCCACATATAGGGAACACATGACCCATGACTTGCTTTTAGTTTACTTACAGATTGCCATCAGGGTGGGAGTGTTTCTCAGTTTGTTTAAACACTCACTTTTAATAAATATATTACTAACCCATGATGTGGTAGCATATGCAATTTAGACACAGTCAATTTCCAAGTTTGTCCAAAAACCTTTCCACTAACTTGCAGCTTTACTGATAAAACTTTATAATGTATTAGAAATCTGTGAAAAGTGGGTTTTAGAAAACATATCCTTTGTACATCAACACATAAAGTATTCTGATTTGTTTTCATCTCATTCAAATATTTTTTTCATCACACAAGTACAAAAAATGGATGGGCTTTCACAACTACTGAAATACATTTTGAAATGTTTGTACATTGGCTTAGTTATTTAAATGTTGTGTGAACAACCTGACACCCTATAGCCTTTTATTTCACACTCTAATCAGCAGGTCAGTCAGTTCACCTTACAAAATCCTGGAACTCTGATTAATTGTAAGACAAACTGACTTTTGACCTCTGTCTGTGAACACAGAGCAAATGAGACAAGAACAAGATTTAAAGGTGTCTTTTATTGCTCCTCCACTTTCCGACTGAACAGGACACCTGTTCTCTGTCAACTTGCCAGAAGGGGAGAGTAAGTCCTAAAAATGGCTTGTCCTGCTAAAAAAATTACTTGCCGTAGCAAATGTTTGAATAGATATTTCGAGCCCTGCAACACAAGCGCAATGGTGGCAGAATATCTTGTAATGATCGACAGTAGTGAACAGGACTGTTTTTCCCTGTGTCACTGGAGCAAGACCTACAGGCTCACTCACGTTTTAAAAGTTCTGCTGCTGTGTGTTTAACTCACCCCTAGCCTACATCAGGTTGATGTGGATGTGTGTGCGTGATGAAAACGTGCTGAGTGAATGTCAACTCCCAAGAAGCACACTACATGAAAGTGTGAGGTATGCTACAGTACCCTCGTGCAGGCATAGTGCAGAAAGACTGCAGCACTGAACAGTGTGCACAGACTGAATACGTGTGATGCACCTGGGGGTGCTCAGGAGTGGGCGCCTCACAGGGAAAAAGCCAGGAGGGGTTCCATAGCGGTATGAGTACAGCGCCTTGAGACCCTAACGGGTGAGTAGTGCGCTATACAAGTGCTAATTTTTTTTGTACATGCATGTGAGTATGTTTGTCATAGCATAATGGATGAGGATAGCAGTGCTGGACACTGAGTGTAGAAGTGCCTGCACTGGTACATTACATGGAAGTCTTTTGGTTATATTTAGGGAGGCCCAGGCCTGCCTGGTGAAAACATGAGGAGCAGAGGAATCCCCCAGACAGAGTTTGTGTATTGCTGCATTCCTGTAAGCTGTGCTGGACAAGCACTGGATGAGGGGAGAGCCAGGCCCTCCCTGTGCATTTCCAGGGGCTCTTTGAATAAGTGACATCACAAGGAAGAGGCCTGAGCACATCTCAGAAGAGAGAGATGGGGTTGATAAGGGAATCATAAAAAGTAGGACCAAGATTAATCTTTCGAAGGGTATATGACTGTGGCTGACATCCAGGTATGAACTCTGGTCACTCCCATGAATCTTGTTGTGGGTTAATCCTGGGTTGGAGTCCTGCCTGCTGTGACAGACATTCCTCAGGAGGAACAAAAAAGGGAAAAATGTTAATTTCAGAGAAGGAGAGCTCCAATATTAAAACTTCAAAGAGACAACACTAAATTACACTCTGTGTGTGGAAAATAACTACAGGTAGGGAGGTTTGAGCCCACAAACATTGTCATCTGCTGAGCAGCTAGCTGTGCTGTGTGAGAAGGGAAAGCTCAGCACAACTTCTGCCTGTGGCTAGTACTAGGGGTCCAGCCTGCTTGTCTCCCTGCTAGGTGAGGGGACATCACCCAGGGAATCCAAGATCACCTTTCCTGGAACCTGGAGCATCAGTGCCCAGCTGCTACTGATGTGCCCATGCGAGAGAGAGGAAAGCATTGGAGGAAGTGAGATCCAGAGGTGAGTCCAGACATAGGGGTTCCCAAACAAGGTGAGCAGAGCTGTGCACACCTTGTTTGGGCATTACCCCTGTGCTGCGTAGGGAAATCACAACTCCATGTGCCAGGAGGGGCACGTCACACCAGATTATCATGGAACTGCTGTGACTAAGATGCAGCACTGCTGACCCCAACCTCTATCATGCAAGGGAAGATAAACTGTACACTGAGATCGGGTTCCTGACTCCTAAGACCAAGATCTTTCATAACTTTTCAGAGATGAATTCTAAACTACGGTTGTTTTAATGCTGCTTTATGGCTAAGGCATACTCAAGTCATAAAGTAGCAAGCTGCTTATCCTGGTACCCTGGGGTTGTAGTCTTGGTTTACCTGCTTAACCATATGAGACAGATCAGTTCATTTGTGCTTATTTTTCCATATCGGTCAAAATTTAGAGTGCTTAAAAGTTTACTGATGGTTATTTTGAAGCATTATATAAACAACAGTACTGTACGAAAATCAATTGTAAGTTATGATTTAAAAAGCAGGCGTGTTATTGTCTTCATGAGCGCTAGAAGACACAGTGCAGTACTTTTAGTACAAGATCCATCTGTGTGAGTTGCCACATCCATGTTTTTTGGCTTGTGTTTTTCTTACTGCTCAGCCTCCGTTGCTCTGTGTAATAAAGAGTCCCTTCTTCCTCTCTGTAACATGGAGTTGGCATGCAAATTTCAGAGGCGACTACAAGGTGTTGGATGTAAGTAACTAGCACTCTGTAGGTTAGTGTAGTAGTTCTGAGCCTTCCAACACGAGTCAGATATGTGTAACTTATAATGAGTGTGGAGAAGGATAATTTGTTCCAATTGATCTGGCAAAGGGTACTCCAGCTATGCCTTCTTTAGTATAGTATTAGACACAGATAGGAGTGAAGTAACATTAGTAACAATTAACATGATTAAATTGTTTGTATTGTTCTGCTCAGCCTCTGTTGCTCTTTGTAACAATGATTCCCTTCTTCCACTTTGTAACATAGGTTGGCATACCAATTTCACAATTCACTACAAGGTGTCTGGTGTAACTGTAGGTTAGTGTAGTAGTTCGGAACCTTCCTACACCAGTCACGCATGTGTATTCTATAATGTGAGTATAAAAGGGTAATCTTTCCCTTGCAGAAACTGTTAATTCGTACTTCTGCATTTTTTTTTAACTAAGTGAACCTGGTAGTGGCTAACACTATATACTCAAATGCATTTATATAATTGTCCCTGAAACACTAAAGTGTGAAAAAATGAATTCAATTATCTAATTATTTTTGAGTTATGGAAATGATAAACCCAGCCTGAATGATGTTTTAAAGTGTTTTCCACCACCTTTCTATATTTTTGTGGTTCCCTTCTTGGCACATTAGTGCACCTTTTTTTATGAGACCCTAACTGTGATGGTATAAATGATGCTAGGACTCCGAGGTGGAGAGGGCTGGTTTAGTTGCCAAGGAGGGTGGCTAAAGATTTATTTATTTTATCTAATTATTTTACAGTTTTATAGAGCACTGAGAACCAAGAGGCACAATAGGTATGATGGGGCTTTACGTGGTACCCCAGTAATGTCATAGTCCTACAGAGAACACAAACCAGATGGTCAATACAACAAATCAGGAGATGGAACTAGACATATCATAACTTGATAGAGGGGAAGGACGCTCTGGAATGAGACAAAGAAATACGCTCTTGCAGGTTTCGGTATACTGTGGAGAGTCGGGCCTTCTGACAAGTGACTGCTTCTTCAGACTCAAGAACAAGCCTCACCCTCAAGACTTTTTTTCAGCCTGTCAAAAGCAGCTGACAGAGACAAACAATCAATTGTATTCATTCTAGAGTAGCCTTGCTATATGTAACCGGCTCACCCTGATGACTTGATCGACCCTCTAGAAATCTAGAGCAAACAAATCAACTAAGAGAAGGTTCAAGACAAATCTGACATACTTACATCAGGCTTTGTCCACCAACTCTCCTTTGTCTCTTGCAAATATTTTAACACTTTCGACATCATATGGGGTCCCACTTAGAATATTCAAGAACCTGGAGTTCATATCAGACATACACTTCGGGTTTGTCCCATCTGACTGAGTTTTGCTCAAGAAATTGTTTCAAGTCAGAATATAACTTTTTTGACTAAGTCAAGCCATTTTATCATATGCAACAGCATTCATTCGTAGGCGACTTTGCAACATGGTTGAGCTTTATTTGAATTACCCTGTACCCTAACATTGGACTTTCATTTTCTTTTGATGTTGTTGGTGTCATTTTTCCTTATTGTGAAATCTTTGGCCACTTTTGTGGCTACATTAATTTTTGTGACTTGTTTTAATACATTTAGGTCCTCTTTGCAAGTGCCTTTTGTAGTCTCAGTGGGGGCAGTAACAGTAATTCCATGGTAGAGGAAATAACAGGGATTATTGTAGGGAATTCATTAATAAGGCCCTTTGTCTCTTCTCAATTAAACGTGGCTTCAGTCTTTACAAACAGTATTTCTTTAATGGATTGATTTTTCTGGTAAGTTTCTTCAACTAACCAACAAACCCATGTCTCTGTGGATTGCCTTGCTGCTAAAGTAAGTCTTGTTTCCATTAGGGAAAAGTGATCTGGTCTTCAGTACCAGCATTATGGGATCTCACTCAATGATCACATCAAGGTCTCCATAGCCTTTCCGCCCAGTCCCCGCCACCATCACAATATGTACTTGTTTGTTTTTGGAGTCTGATCTCGGCTCCAATGCTGGTTCTTGCACTTGAACACATTGCGTGATCTTGAGCAAATGACTTTGCCACTCTACCTAAGCTTCCTTGTCCACCACAAAGGGGATAACCAATGCTGTTATTCAGCACCTCAAGGGCAGATATGCTTCCTTTTTTCTTTGCTCCTGAAGAAAAAGTCCCCCATGGTAAAAAACTTTACAAAGTGCCAATGCAGCATCATTTTGCTAGATAAGTGCATGATGGTAAGGATAAAAGGCATCCTCTCATATTCTCTTTCCTGGTTGCAAAACCCTTAACCTTCACACACCAGCAGTGAGCGTCTCTATCTCTGTTCAACTTTTAATTGCATTCTCATGTACGTCTTCCCTTCATGAAGTTAGTTAGAATTGAGACTTCTGTTTTTTTTATTTGGGATCTGTTTCTTTTGCCTCAGTCCCTAGTTGTTTATTCAGTATTTAGTTTTGTTCATTTTCTTTGACTTAATAGTAGGTTAGTTCTTGGGCAATGTTTTGCAGGGAATGAGCAATGACAGAATTGGCTGTGGAAGGAGGCTTCACCCAGAGTCTCCTTTGGGTAGCCATCTATTGTAGTTATGGTTTGGCTTGCCAGCACATCTGTCACAAGACAACTATATGAGCATCACTAGAGAGGGGCTTTGGCTCCACCCACTTGTTGAGAGCCAGGAGTACATGTTTTGATTGGGAAGAAGATGTATGCTTCCAGAAAAAAGTGCTTGCCCTCCATGTAGCTCTGATCATTCTCTTTATTTATCCAGCTGGCTGAGCTTGAACTTCCAGGGGCACATGCGTCATTGAAATGCTGCAAAAGCGTCTTAGATAACTAGGTAATTCATCTTATTTGTCTTTCTCTGCCAGCAGCACAGATTGTAGGACGTCAGTCATTAACCTACATGGATTTTTATGTCTGGCTTGACAGTGCAACTGTCAAATCTTAACCTATACAATTATTATACCGTTCTTTGATTCCACACAAATACTTGTTCATTGCCATGCTATTTACTTGAAATGCTTAACATTACCATGCAACATTCCATCAAAGCTAGACCTATTGGCATTGTAAAGGCTTGTTTTTATAGACTTGTCCCACATCTAGGTAGCTTCTCCCAAAGGCCTTATTCAGCTGGTGATGATGTCAAATATCTCACTTTTTGATGCCCACAGCTAGCTGCCTGACAGGACACCTCGTGCAACCTGTCAGAGTCTCCATGCTTCACTATTAAAGCCATCTATGAGCTGTGAAAGAGATGTCTGTGTCTGGTTGGTAGAGAGAAACTGCAGCACAGGAGGGTCCTACACAATGGAGCTCCACATATAATGTCACCTTTATTAATGCTAATTGGGAATGTGGAGACCTATAGTTAAACAACCAGGAATGAGTAAATGAAAGCCATGTTGGGGGAATAATCCTGGAATATGCTGTTGGTGTTTGTCTTTTATAAAACCTCCTTAAAGGTTGACACATATTGTTAGATCAAGGACAGAGGCACAGGGGAAAGCATTATTTGCCCAAGATATAACAGTTTGGTAAAGTTGGGGCCTCAAGATTGTTATGCAGTTACTGATATTTCCAAAGTTTATTACTTTATAATCATATAACATTTCATTGAATAACACAGCAAGTAGACACTGTCTATACAACCTCCGCTCCTCATCCCAGGTAAAAACCAATGCAGGTTTTTTTTTTAAACCACAGCCTTACCAACCGGTTAGGTTTGGAATAATCGTAAATATACTCAATCTTCATCATAAATTGAGAACAGAGGAATAAGCTCAAAACACGCAATTTACCCAAAATGGAGAGGCCAGGATTAAAAAACATATTTCCTGTTTCTGCAGTTCCCAACCAGCCTACTAGACCACCACTGTGGTGGCACTAGTTCCTATGGCAAGACCCAGGGGTTTCCTTTCTAGTGAAATGCCACTTCTTTATGTGGTCTGTCCAAGTTTATTATTCATTGTTTATTTCCATCATCTTTTGGTAAAGTAGTAAAGCCAGGATTAGATGTTAAGCTAGTGGTGGTATCTGCTCATTTCAGTAAATTGCCCACTTTGTTAGGGGGTTCTGTCAATGTGTTTTTATACCACTCGCTACCTACATTGTGCCTTTTCTACGTCCCAATAGTTCCAGTTCATTGGGAAAATGGCAGAAATTGAGTGTGAAACTTTTTCTTATGTTCCTGGGACAGTATATGGTTATTTGGCAATATCCATGGTGGATATGTTGTTTATCATTGGTATTTCAAGTTTGAAGACTGTTTAATTTCATTTGTATGATTGAATTATTCATTTTGTATTTTCAAAGGTGCCAATAATGTGGAGTCAAGGCTGACTCCAGGAGGCGGTAAAGGAGCTGACCTCAACTAGACTATGACACAGTAATCATAATGAATAAGCTCAATATCATCCAGAGTGATATATTTTATTAAGTCCTGATTTAGCTGAAGGAACTATGGAATTAGACCTTAAATTTATGCTCAGCAACTCACAATCCTACCAGCTCCCCAGCAAACATCTTCTGATGTGTCTGTACACACAGAGTCTCCACACACACAATGTGTTCTGCGAAATATTAATGGGAAGGTTGGCCATTCCATGCTTCTTTTTTTTGCTTGCATACCCTTTCCTCCTTAAAGCAGCTGAAACAATATGTTAGCCAAAACACTAGCAAAAGCCTGTCTCAGACTGCCTCTGACAAGGCAGATATGGTCTGTGGTATACACTCAGGTGAATATAAATTCTGTAGAGGCTCCGGAACCTGCAGCAATGTTAAATGCACTGAAAGAGTGTCATAGATTTCTTAAAACATTGTCTAAGTGTGCAGCAGAAATGTCTAGCTATATATCTTAGAAACATTTAGTGTATGCCTTGTCATGTATACTGATTATTCTTCCTTATTGTTGTTTTGCTAGTCTGCTGGGAATGAGAGTGAACAATGTCTACGACATAGACAATAAAACCTACCTCATTCGCCTTCAAAAGTAAGTAATATTTTCGTTTTACTTTTTAATGAGATATATATATTTATTTAGCTGTATTTTATTTTACTACTCCTGTGAGTATTTTCTTGGGATATTACAAGGCTTGATTTTAGGATTGTGGTGGGTGAATATCTACACTTAGCACCTTGGATTTCCTTAGGGACCAAGTCGGTTTGTTTCTACCTGAATTTGCTCTGAACACCTCTTTCCCATGCTTAGTTCAGCAAAGAAGGTGCGGTTTATTATGTGGCCATTTATAGGGAGGGTTGGTTGCACAAGAAAGTCAGTCAGAAAAAAGAACCTTAGAGTTAAGGCAGGTGATGGAACCCAAAGCACTATCGGGGTTACTTGGGATTGGCTGAAACCCTCAAACCTACAACTTCAATTTTACCTAGCCATTTGCAGACTCTACTATACGCTAGTATGGCTTTAACAGGCGGGTGGATTGGTCAGTTCCACTTATTTTCATTTTTACAAGAACTTGTAGATGTGTTGCTAGCTGTCATACTCTTTAAAGGTATTGGGAGTTTATTTTCTCAAACTAAACTAAATGACTAGGTGTTCAACTGGCAAAATCTGTTTATAGAATTCACTTCATCATGGAACCACTTCACTCCCTACTAATACCAGGGGCTTGTTCATCTTCAGACTTCTGGTTGATTGTCACCAGAGCTTATTAAGACTATAAACCTCCCTGAGGTGAATATTGGTTCCTGGAACCTATATTTCTAAGTCTTAGAGTCACACAGTAAGATCTTGGTGACAAAGAGAATATGAAAATAGCAACTATCTACAGGAATAACTAGTACAAATAATAGATCAAGATGATGGTTTGCCTTCAAATAATTTGTTCTTGCAGTGCTATATATAACTTTGTTAATGTAATAATACTTGTGTTAACCTAATTCACTTTTTGTAAGTTTATCTGAGATTTGCAATAACATATTCATAGACAATCAAAGTGGCCCTTCCCTCAATTTCTATGTAATGATTGCAGAACCTTTGAAATGCAGCATCATGGCAAAATCTGCATTTAGCTTGCAGTGGTTACATTATACGTGCCTTCAAGTCATTTGACTGGCTGATGGTTGGTTGTAGACTTCTCTTCAAGGTTGAAAATCCACTTTAAAATGGACAAGTGCATGAAGGAATTGGTGCAGAAACACTGTTTAACACAATTTATTCTCCAGAAAGCACCAATTGAGCGTAACACCCCTCTCTTTCCAGATGATCCTGGGATTGGTAGTTCCAGATGCACATCCAATTCCTTATGTCAAACTTTTTCTCACACTGATTCCTTCAGAATTAAAAAATATCTGTTATGTTCATTCTTTGCTTCTTCTGGAAATACCTGGTCGCTTTCTGTTTTTTGTAAAGATGTTATTTTCCCCTGTAAGCTGGGCTGAGCAGGAGAGCACTGGGAAGACCCCGCTTTCTGTTGAATGCCAACAATAAAAAGATAAAGTAGGGCAGAAACCAGGCTGAAAACATGGAGCCTTGTATGTTTTCCATAATTGCCCGGTGCGCTCGATGAGGGATAAACACCAGATAAGGCATGAGGTATGCATGCCTTTCACTGATGAAATCAAGCAGATTTTAAAAGGCAAGCCCATAAACCAATGAAATTGACAGGAGTGACATGGACGTGGTTAAAAGCCCAAAGAGAGATTACAACAGGGACGGAGCGCTTGTGCGCTCAACCCTAAAAAGCGGGCCTGTTGGGTTTATCAAGGGGTCAACACATCAACATATATAAAGCAGACCTATTGTCTGTGTTAAAACATCACCAATAACTATGATTATGAATTCATACATTGCAATGTTTAATAAAGTGATTGTCACTAAATATTTTCAGTAAAGCATTACTTAGAATAAAACATTAAACATGTCTTTGAGTCTTTTTTAAAAAACATTTTTCAGGCCACATAGTGCAGCCATAGAACTAACTACAAGAGGTCCTGGCACTCCTGCTGAGGAGCATACAACTCATGCTCGCAGTGCTTTAAAAAAATATGGTAAGCTATCCTGGGGTGGTGGATTCAATGACCCACGAGGTATACTGTTTTTTTTAAAAATGTCGCTTGGGGACTACTGAAGTCCCTACAACATTTAAAAAAAAAAAAAACTTGGTGGTGCCTCTGCCAGTTCTAGGGGCACCCCCGCAGCAAATGTTTATTTTGGCATTATGAGGCTCACCCCAGCTGGAGCAGTGAATGTGAAATGGGCAGCTTCTCCACTCATTTCACATTCACTTTTTTTTTATTTGGGTAGCATCATGGGACACCACTCCCCTGGCCATTCAGTGGCCCCAAGGATCCCATTCCCCAGGGCTCAATGGCAGCAGTATCCCAGGAAACGCATCCCTGGGGAAACTGCAGTTCCCTGCTGGCAAGAGCTGGGACGAGAGAGCTTTAACTTCCTGTCTGTGCTTTTACAAGCAGGAAACACTGATTTCCCCTTCACTAATAATCAAAATAACCCTACTCCTCCTTAGGCTCTGGCCTATCAGTGAGAGAGTAAAACTAAAAAGTGTGGAGCCCAATTCTTTTTTTTTTTTTTTTTTTTTAAACTGAACCGCAGATATTTGGTTCCCTAAAAACAAAAAAAAAGGTCTTGACCCAATGAAATGTGTTGGGGGGAGGGCAGTGGGTTCTCTGAGCCTTCCACCCCCACTAGGCTAAGGGGCCAGGGTATCCCTACCCTGCCCCCCCATATTTTTTAAAAACTTTTTTCAGGACAGAGTCTCCAAGGCCTAGAGTGGCTGTTGCTACATCTTTGTTGATGTGATGGCATCCAATCTTATCTTTAGATCTGTTGTCAGGAATCTTCAGTGGTATGCCATTGAGTCATTTTGCAATACCACTGTTCAATTTTCCCATTGCGTGGGGAAAGTGTGTTTTGGGGTGTCCGCCTTTTTCTCAGCCCCCATATGGTGATCCCCACAAAACGTTGAAGGACAGAGCTGCGGTAGATAAATGTTTTTTTGGGACATTTTGTAAAGATTCATCAAAGGGTGCCAAAGTTATAATAATAATTTAAAAAAAAAATCCTATGGAAATATGCTGGATTTCAAATGCATTTACCGAAGAATGGAATTTTTTGTTGGCCTTCTACAGTAGATCACCTCTGAAATCTATGTAAAAAAAAATTATCTCCTTCCTGAACGAGTCACGCCCTGTTATAAAAAAAAATGTCTCTCAAAGTTAGTTTGCGTATCTTTAATGTCTCTGAGTCTGATGGCTGGTGCTAGTGTCTTTATAGCGGGGTACGCTGTCTCTGTACATGTCGCATATTTATATAGAGAGTGAAGTCTCTAAAAGACCACAAGGACATTTGAGTCTGGCTATGTTTCTACTGGCTTCAGCTCTAAATAATCACTCATTCCTCCTCTCCATCATCGTGTGCCGCCTTCTCCTGCACTTTTGTAAATTGTAACTGTTGGAAAGGAGCCTCTTTCTGGCTTGGTTACCCCCACTTTTGGCCTGTTTGTCAGTGTATTTGACTGTGTTTTTTGGGATCCTGCTAATCAGGACCTCGGTAGATATGCTCTATATCCTAATTTTAGTTGTTGGTAACTGTTATCACTGTATATCATCTCACAATTGGCACACTGGTGTCCCATTATAAGTCCCTAGTATATGGCACCTAGGTACCCAGGGCATTGGGGCTCCAAGGGATCCCTATGGGCTGCTGCATATACTTTGACACCCATAGGGAGCACAAACAAAGGGTTCTGCAGGACTGCCATTGCAGCCTGCGTGAAAAGGTGCAAGCACCCTTTCACTGCCAGTTTTCACAACACTAGGTCACTCATAAGTCAGGCAGGCCTTCTAGCCCAGAGGGCAGGGTGCAAAGTACCTGTGTGTGAGGGCACCCCTGCACAAGCAGAGGTATCCCCACCTACTCCAGGCCCATTTTCCCAGTGAGTACGGGGACCTATGTCCAGCTACATAATGGTAACTCCGAACATTGGCATGTTTGGAATCTCAAACATGTTAGCATCATACCACAATGGTTTTGCAAGCATTGGTTGTATGATCCCATGCCCTCTGGGAGCTCCTTAGAGGACCCCTAGTATTGCCATTACACCGGGCAACCCAAGCTGCTGCCACCGCCCAGACAGGTTTCTGCCCTCCTGTTGCTTGAGAACCACCAGCCCAGGAAGGCAGAACAAAGGATTTCCTTTGGGAGAGGGGTGTTACACCCTCTCCTTTTGGAAATAGATGTTACAGACTTGGGGGGGGGGGGTAGCCTCCCCAAGCCAATGGCAATGCTTTGAAGGGCACATTTGGTGCCCTCCTTGCATAAACCAGTCTACACCTATTCAGGTACCCAAATCCCTGCTTTGGCACGAAAATGGACAAAGGAAATGGGAGTGACCACTCTCTTGTCCATCACCACCCCAGGGGTGGTGCTCAGAGCTCCTCTAGAGGGTCCCTGGGTTTTGCCATCTTATATTCAAGATTGGAGGGAACTCTGGGAGCATCTGAGTGGTCAGTGCCAGCAGGTGACATCCTGACCCGTTGTCACCCATCTAGGTGACCAATCCCCCTTTCAGCGCTATTTAGGGTCCTCCACTTCAACTTCTGACCTAAGAAACTGCATCTGGACGCTCCAGGACCAGGCAAGCTGCAACAAAGAAGCAAGACGTCTTCTGCAACATTGTATCCACGGCTCCTTCCAGCAACTGCAACATTTCCCTGGTTGTGCATCCTCTGAGGACAGGCAGTCTTCAGCCTGCATCAGAAGGAAGAAGTAATCTCCCTTGGGGTGAAGGAGTCACTCCCCTGCTTCTGCAGGCACCAACTGCATCGACGACTGGCTGCATGGATCCCCTCTCCTGCTGAGTTCTGTGGATCCTGCATCACAGGTGGTAGACTGGAGTGGTCCCTTCCAGCTGTCCAACTTGGGTGGAGGTAAGCCCTTGCCTGCCCACGCAGGACAGTACCCCCATGCACCGTGTCCTTTGCAGCTGCCAAGGCTTGTTGGCATCTTCTCCACACGATATTAAGGCATCTTGAAGCTCCAGCCCCCAGCACTCCATCCTGTGACGCACAGCTTCCTTAGTGGTTCTCCGGTGGCGTGGGAGCCTCTGTAGTAGTGATGCATGGGTCTCTTCCTCGACCTTTGTGTCCCTGTCCTGTGGAACTCCTGTGGGTGCTGCCTGGGCTTCTGTGGTCTCTCTGTGTTGCCGAGGGCCCCCCTCTAACTCCGCCTCCTGGGTAGAGTCCACCTAGCCCTTCCAGGTCCCCGGCAGCCCCACTTTACACCAACTGCAAATTTTACGTGTGCCAAGGCTTGTTGGTGGGATTCGAAGACGCAAACCCCACTGCAATACACCTTCCGGCGTGGGACATCACTTTCATCCTCCAGGAACTCAACTTTGTCATCTTGGGTGCAGTGCTGACTCTCCTTCTTCCACGTCGACTCACATCTTCCACCTTCAGTCTGGTGGGTAGGGGCCCATGCCCTTCCTGGACCCTGCACTTCTTGGTTCTTCCACAGGTCCTCTTGTCCAGGAATCCACTGTTGGTGTCTTGCAGTTTCTTCTGGGTTTTGCATAATTCTTCTTTTCTTCTCTGTGTGTGTTCTGGGAAACTTGCTGTGATTAACTCCTGCTTTCCTGGTCGCTTGGGTGGGTTGTGGTACTTACCTTTGGGCTTTCTTAGTACTCACAGCTCCCCTCTACACACTACACTTCCCTAGGTGGGGGACCAACTTTCTCATCTCACTTTTTTAGTGTATGGTTTGTGCTCCACTAGGCCTATTTCACTCTATTATGATTTTCAGTAATTGCACTGTTTTCTAACTGTTCTTATGCCTATTTCTGCATACTAGTGTATATAATTTGTGTATTACTTACCTCCTAAGGGAGTACAGTCTCTATGGTATTTATTTTTGTAACACTGAGTGTTTTCTTTCCCGTGTGTGAGTACTGTGATACTGAATGACCTTTGCATGTCTCCTAGATAAGCCTTGGCTGCCCATCCACAGCTACCTCTAGAGAGCCTGGCTTCTAGATACTGACTACACTAATAAGGGATACCTGGACCTGGTATAAGGTGTAAGTACCATAGGTACACACCACATACCAGGCCAGCCTCCTACATTGGTGGTGCAGCAATGGGATATGTACTTGCAATTGCCTTATCACTCTGTCACCTGGTGCTTTCCACAGGAAAGACCACTCCTTACCTAGAGGTATACATAGTACCTAGTGCAGAGAACTAGTCTCTAAAGTTTAGGCAAGCTAGGCTATAGGCATAGCCCTTGCTCTAAACTTTTTTTTCGAAAGACTAGGAGTTAGGTAGGTTAGCTGCAGACATGGTGTGCCCTAACACACACCATGTCTGCAGCTGGACATAGCTCTGAGGTCAGACATAGCTCTGAGGTCATGGATTCTTCCTATGAGAACTTGACCTTCAAGGAATTGAAAGGGCTGTGTGTAGAGAGGAAGTTGGACATGGGGAGGAACCCTAATAAGAGTCTACTCTTAGGCCTTCTCCTCCATGATGACCAGGATCAAGCTGGTAGCCAGGAGGAGAAGGAGGAGGAGGAATAAGTAGACCCTAGCCCCACTGAGGTAGAGAATGACCTTCTAGACATGGGGGAGTGTTCCATAAAGGATCACCACATCCCTAGCATACCAACTAGCAGAGCTTGTAGTGGGAAGGGAGGTCACACTGGTAGGGATCCATTCACACCCAGAGGGCAGGTAGAAAGGGTCACTAAGACTAGGGGTAGATCCACCTCTGCTCACTCTCACATCACTTCAGTGTCTAAGGCATTGCGCTGCACAACTCCAGGGGGTGACTCTATAGATAGAGATCTCAGGAAACTGAGACTGGAAGAGGCCAGGCTAAAGCTGCAGCAGCAAAAGTTAGGCCTGTATAGGGAGGCCTTGGCAGTGGAGAGAGCGAGACAGGGGTTGGGGCTAGTACCTCATGGCGGCAGCAGCAACTTAAGTTTCAGGGATTACAGAGTCAGGGAAGACTCCTTGGATTCCAGAAACTTACACAAAATTGTTCCCCGGTACACGGTGGGGGATGATATCTACAAATGGTTTGCTGCACTTGAGAGGGCCTGTAAGGTTCAGAGGATCATTCAAAGGCAGTGAGCTGCTAGTCTCCGATTGTCCTTCTCTGACAATGGGAGGGATAGACTTCTCACTGTCAGAGAAGAGGATGCAGACAACTACACAATTCTCAAAACTGCACTCTTGGATGGATTTGGTCTCACAACTGAGCAACACAGAATCAAGTTCAGAGAGACCAGAAAAGATGCCTCACAAGATTGGGTTGACTTTGTGAACTGTTCTGTCAAAGCTTTAGAAGGCTGGTTACATGGCAGGAAAGTGTCTGACTATAAGGGCTTGTATAATTTGCTATTGAGAGAGCATATTTTGAATAATTGTGTGTCTGATTTGTTGCACCAATACTCGGTAGACTCAGATCTAACCTCTCCCCAAGAATTGGGAAAGAAGGCAGACAAATGGGTCCGAACAAGGGTGAGCAGAAAAGCTCATACAGGGGGTGACAAAGACAAAAAGAAAGAAGGTGGTAAAACACAGAAAAAAGAAAGTAAACTGAAAAGTATGTGTTTCACCCACTTTGCTTTATCTTTGTTGTCAGGCCAGATGCCAAAGCTGTCATTTTACTTGAATCGGGCATAAGAATTCACACAACGGAGTTTGAATGGCCCAAGAACATGATGCCATCCGGTTTTGCCATGAAGGTAAATATATATTTTTTATGTGTTATAATTTATTGGATGGAGACTGATTTAAAAACTTGGAATAGAGGTTATCCCACCCAACTTTGCTCTATTAACACCTACAGTATGAATATATTTATGACAGTCAGTCAATGAATAACACATTTGTGTAGTGCCAAATGTCCAAAAAAGACAACGCACTACTAAAATGCAGCAGACAAATAACTGAAAAGAGTACGTTTTCAGAGCCTTAAAAATGTGAAACTTTACTCTATGGGCCTCAGACTGCCAGAAATAAAATTCCATAAGAAAAAGCGATTTGTGAAATTGTGTAATTGTTTTCATGACATTTTTCAAAATTTCATGAAAATGTCACCAGATAATGTGAAATTGTTTTTAGAGCTAAATTCGGTTTGCCTGTAGTAGGTGACCAGTTCAAGCAGAAAATGTCTCTTGGTGAGACTTCTTCGGCACAAACCACTTCACCACAGGCAAAATGCAAAACTTTGCATGAAATGTTGTAAATTTCACCCACTCCTTGAAGGGGAATTGTCAAGTCAAGCAAATCAGTTGAATCCAATAGGATCATTTTACCTAATTGTGTCACAAAAGGCTGCTTTCCTTCTTGCCTGCATTATCATTAGCTGACAGCATTGAAGAGTATCGACTAATTTTTGTTTTTTTTTGGTTATTAATTTCTACCTCTTTATTAACCACGTGAATTATGGAAAGTAATCAGCCTAGATGTGTTAATGGGTGCTTTTGTAATACATTTGCTCTCTCGTGAGCAGAAATAATAGTTTGTGTGATGCAACGTCATTAATACCCTTTTAAATGTATTTTGCAGTCAATTTTTATATAAAAAAACAAGCAAATTAAGTGAATTCTCAAATGACCTCCTCTTTAATGGTTGTCAATGTACCGTATTTTCTCTCTAGTTGAAGTCAAAGGCAAGAGCTGCTTTTTAAAAATATGTTTATTGTGGCCACCCTGTTGCGTGATGGAAAGTGGTGGCCATTTTGAAAGCGTAGAAAATAATGGGGGTCATTCTGACCCTGGCGGTCATCGACCGCCAGGGTCAACGACCACGGAAGCACCGCCAACAGGCTGGCGGTGCTTCCTCTGTTATTCTGACCGCGGTCGCCCAGCCGGGTCCGGCGGTTTCCCGCCGGATTTCCCCCGGCTGGGCTGAATCTCCATGGCGGCGCTGCTTGCATGGAGATTCTGACCCCCTTCCCGCCATCCTGTTCCTGGCGGTAAAACCCGCCAGGAACAGGATGGCAGGAACGGGTGTCGCAGGGCCCCTGGGGGCATGGGCAGTGCAGGGGCCCCCTAACAGGGCCCCAGCAGGATTTTCACTGTCTGCTTTGCAGACAGTGAAAATCGTGACGGGTGCAACTGCACCCGTCGCACCCCTGCAACTCCGTTCGGAGCCGGCTTCCTCGTTGCAGGGCCTTTCCCGCTGGGCCGGCGGGTGCTCCTTTGGCGGGCGCCCGCCGGCCCAGCGGGAAAGCCAGAATGGCCAAAATGAGGCCCAATGTCTTCATACTCATAAGGAGGCCACTTTGTGTCGTGAAATTTGAACATCTTGAAAGTATCAATACATTTTCTATACTTTAAAGATGCCCTCCTCATTTCGTCAAACCAAATGGCATCCGATAATGAAGGGGCCACCCAAACATATAACGAAGAGTCTTTGAAGATGGCTAGTTGCTGCTGTTTGCTTTGCCAATGCTGGCACTTTTTAAAGGCATCCAGCATTGGCATAGTCAGTAGAGGCAGCCAACATTGAGAAAGAGAGGGCAAGGGAAAGGGAAGCTAGTGCCAGTGAAAGGAGATAAACAGGCGGAAGAGGTTGGAGAATGGAACGATATTCAGTCATATCAGTTCTCCTTGTTGAGTGGGAGAAAAGCGTTGTGATGGGGGACGTTTGGCAGAGCAAGGAAAATAGCACAAGCATTCTCTGTACAGAGTGTGCCAGAGGAAGCAACGGGACATGCACTGGAGTGCTAAAGAAGAAATGAGACCTCACCTCCACTCCCCAAAAAAGAAGAAAAATTGTTCCATGGCATTCGTCCAGTGGCAAGACAAACACAAGAAAAGGGAGTAAATATATCCAGTAAAGAGCAAGGAGCTAAGAAGGACGAGAAGGCCATCCAGTCATGCGCAATGGGCTGACCCAAAGCCCATGCAAGACCGCAAAACGTCGAGTGCAGCTTATTACGTTGAGTGATAGTCCCACAGTAACACCAGACTACTACCAGACAATGCATTTGGGGACGCATTGGCCTCCCACGTCACTCAGATTCTGTTATAGGTTTGTGTGCAGCCTCAAACCCTGTCTCGGCTGTCAGGGAACACTGCTGGACTCTTAATAGGTCAGCATCTTTGATGATTTCCTGCCGTTCAGTACTTAATTTGTGCGAGTGTTGGGCAGCGCATTTTTTTATTTTTTATTTAGGTCTTACTTTCGTTATCAAACTGTGATCCAGAGTTAGCACGAAAGAAAGATAGGAGAACGGTGGCAACTAGAGGAAGCAGACTTGAAGAAGAATCTGCATGAGTAAAAAAGAGGCAGGAAGTGTAGAGTGGCAGAAGAAAGATGCAATAGGTGCGATGAAGACCAGGCAGCCTTGGTAATCTACAACCCTAGCATCGAGCAGCGTTAGCAGCAGGCGCCTAAGAAAGGCTTTTTACATATTAATCAAAGCTTTCGACACGGTCTCCGGTCACAGTTCAGTTACCGAATCCAGACCAAGCTGCTAGGTTTTATAAATTCAGATTGTGTCTTGTTTGGATAAGGGTGACACAGATGGCTAGAGGAAACAAGGAACATTTTTTTTTTTAGCAGAAAGTGTTGTAAGTCTTGCCAGTTAAATGGATGTATTCTACTGAAGTTGCAAAACTTTTTTATTTTGCCAAAAAGAGCAATCAAAGAAATGGCACAAAAGAAAACGTTTTCAAAATCACACTGAATCATCTCCATAAATACTATCAAATAAGGCAAACACACACCGTTTGCTTCCAGAGAGGGACAGTGATTTTGTAGCTTTTATTTGTCCCCCTGCAGGTTTTACGAAGCTGAAAAACAGATGAGGTGTCCGGGGAATATCAAGGCTTCAAATCAAAGGGGCTGACCAAAAACCACCTGGAACCAAGGGCATCGAAATACAAAAAGAAAGAAGGTTCCTTGTGGTTTGTTCAATTTAAAATATAGAAGTCAAGATTCCAAGATAGCAATAATGAATAATACGACCCCCCAGTTACAAAGCCTACGCTTTGGTTTACATGCAACAGTAAAACGTCGTACCAACACATAAATACATACAGTATTGTATACAACTTGCCAAAATATTTGACACTGCCCATTAATCGAATTCACCCTTAAAGCAGACTATAAGCATGAACTCGTGAGATCAGATGTACCAGATTCCTTGATTGTCATGTCAGTGTCTCTACTTCTACTGTTCTGCTGTATGGTGCTGGGGTGGCTGTTGAGGCCAGTGCATCCTAAATTTTGAGAAGCAAATTGGACGCATGTGTTTAAAACTAGACATGTCCAGTTGGAATTGTAATCTCGTCATTTTTTCTCCTCATTAATCCTTTAGGATATTTCTGGTGCATAAAATTATGTGTAGCTCACCGTCAATCTTTAACATTAATGCATAAGTAAGCCCATTTTAATTTGGTGCTCCATGCTCCATAATGTTCCTATCATATGTGCATTGGTCTCCTATGTTTGCTTCATAAATTTACATTGTAGTGCCACATGATTTCAGTAGGCATATGTCTACCTGTCTGCTCTGTTCGTACTGTCTTTCAATTTTAACAGGTTACATTGGCCAGTACGGTGTCTGTTTTTCTTGTGGATTTCTCAGAACAAATTCCGTGATAAGGTGCAGAAGTACTGGATGTGTCTCTCTTTTCTTTTACTCAGTGTCGGAAACATTTGAAGACCAGAAGGCTTGTGAGTGTGAAGCAACTTGGCATGGACCGGATCGTAGATTTCCAGTTTGGCACAGATGAAGCTGCCTACCATTTGATTGTGGAACTTTATGACAGGGTAAATTTTAACATTTCATTTTTTATTGGGGGATGATATTCTTCATGTGCATCATTCTCAATATGCAGCCTCTTGGAAATGGCAGGATGACAATTAGCGAGAAGCTGTTCACATTGTATGGATGGTTACTGTAGTATAGTGTGGTTCACAGAATTATCCAATTGAACACTGCCTTCAGATAAACAATAGATCAGCAGCAATGAGCCGGTGGGTGGAGTCTGTTCAGTGCCTGAGTGTAGAGTGTTCTAATTGAATGATTTGGTTAGTGTTCTCAGAGTTGTCTGGGTGAATTTGATTGAGATTGAATTTTGGAACAGCTCTTCATACCACTTACACAGCTGTGAAGCGCTGTGATTTACAGCCACTTTCTAGGCTCCCTTTCGGTGTGTATAGTCAGACAGATGTTGAATGTAGAATGAGCTCTGTGGAAGATGTTGCTTGAGTTTCAAAGACACGTTTCAGACATATTGCAGCTGTGCTTAAACATGTGGTGTGGGGGGTGTGACCAAGCAAGATGGCCGGTTAGCAGCGCCCTAAATGCCGCTTCTCCCGCATGAGAATCCTGCTTAATCCTTTGGGGTGAACACACACTGACATCCCCAACATGCAGGGACATTGCTTCGCTAAGCCCTCTGGGCTGTCTGGAGAGCTTTCTGCATTACCCTGGACCCTGCAAATAAAGCATACAGGGAGCGCGATCTCTTGGAGACGAGCGCGATCCCTTGGAGACGGACTGAGCTGCGCTGCAACAAGTGCCGCAACAGCTTCATCGCCTATGGAGGCACTGATTTGTGGGCCCCTGACGTACCTGCAGGCCATCCGAGGAGGACCCCTATGCAATGGGGCTCATGGCGGGTCGCTGGACCACGCTGCAGCGCCAGAGGAGACACAAGATGTAGTTGGACCTCGGGTTGTGCGGCTTCCTACACACAAGATGGTAGCACACTCACTGCGGCGGCCCCGCCCTGACATGCTGCCTAGTGCGAGCCTGCTACATGTGGTGCTGGGAGTGCTCCACTGCACTGAGCTCACCCACGGATCTTCACTGCACAATGGCTGTGCCTCAGTGGTGTCATAGGCCGGGGCCTACAATTCGTACAGACCGTATCCTTGTTTGCCCGGTTGGCTTGCTGCAAGCTGAAAGGGTCCCTCTGCCCACCCAAAACTCCTCTCTTCCCTGTGTAACTTGAATTGTGTCCTTGATGGGGAATTGGACAGGTCCCCTGCGCAATGACACCAAACCCCATATGACTGCTGTGCTATGGCATTCTCTTGTCTCTATCACTTGTAGATATTTGGTGCTCACGACCTCCACATACACTTGCTTACTCCTGCTACACTCTGCTTGGATTACCTTTTTATCCATACTGCCACAGCACAGCGGATGCTAGACATACAGTATCTGGGAAGATACATTTTGGACCACTCGCCCACACTGCTCTCCTATTCTTTAGTCTGACGCTGCCCTAAAATACCATCATGATGACTGAACACAAAGGCATTGACTGATCAGGCGTTTAGGCATACAATCTCAGAAGCCCTAACCCAATACTTGGCTGACAAATGGAGTGCTGCGATTACTAAAGCTGTGTAATGGGACGCGATGAAGGTGGTGGTTCGAGGGGTCTGTCTGCCACAGTTGGCATACTTGAAACCTTAGTACAGGATCTCATAAAAAGAGAAAAACAGCTAGCAGAGAGTAAACGGGCCTTAACAACTGACCCCAGTCAGATGGTTGCCCTTGGGACAGGGAACTAAACAAAATGTGGGACCAACTTGAAAAATATACCTGGACATTGTATCGGAAGCATTGGTACAAAGAAGACGACAAGAGAGTGCACATGCTGGCCTGCCTGGTTGAATCTGAACTTGCCTGACCCATTTAGCGATACAAAATCAACAAGGTCTGATAGCACACACCCAGGAAGCAATTAACAACACATTTGCAGCTCACCTACAGAAAACATATGCTAGGGCTCCGATGACTGACCCTGATACCCCACTCCCTGAGTACCTTGCGGCCCTACCTTTACAACTCCCTAAATGTATGAGGGAAGCACTTATTGTCATGATCCCCAAATGAGACAGGGACCCACTAGACCATCCTCTTACAGACCTATCTCTATGCTAAACAGGGATCAGAAGATACTGAGTCACGTTTTGCCACATCGGCTGTTCCTGCACTTAGTACACACTGTTTAATGAGGATTTATCCCTCGAAGAAATACACTGCGCAACCTGTGGAGACTTACTCATGTTCTACATGTGCCTGCAATACAGTATCAGTCCTCCAGGGCTTGAGTGCGCACAAGCCAATATGTATCAGATGCTATCGAACTACAATGTGACACTCGGCAGGGCTGTCCCCATTGCTCTTTGCCTTGTAAGGGAACTGCTAGCCTGCCAGTTGAGACAGGTCCTCCATGGTTAGGGCGTGGACATTGGCAAACTGAACATATTGTGTTGTTATATGTGGACGACATATTGGTTTATCTCCACCAACCAGATATTAATGTACCACTGCTATTTAACCTAATGTCTAAATTATGGGAATACTCTGGGCTACAACTCAACAATACTGAGTCCCTCCTTGTGGTCAAGAGGCTGCCCAGGGTGGAACTACCTTGGACAGTTGGCTCCGTTAAATACCTGGGGATATATGTTGCTCCAACCAAACAGCAGGTCTTTGACTTGAACAAGGGTAGAGTGATCATGAATCTTTGCTCCTCAATCCAATTCTGGAACACCTTTAAATCATCTCTGATATCAAAGATAGTGCTAGCTAAAATGGTAATCCTTCCCAAGATGTCTCTATGCTCTACAGGGAGCAATGTATGAGATACCCTAAAAAGTGTTCAAGGAATTTGACTCACTATTGCTCAACTTCCTCTGGGTGGGAGCTGGGAGCAGGGTAAGCATTGCAGGGCTTTAAAGGTAACGGAGTAGGGGTGGTATGAAGATGCATGACCTAGAATTATATTAATTTTCGGCCCATCTACAGCACACATGATTCATTGGTTGGATGGGGGGCGAACTGGGAGATGTCCCTCTTCGAAGGTACACTTGATGGTTATCAGCTAGGAGAACTATTGTTCAGAGGACGGTTTTTCCTCAAAGCCTGCCCGTTCCTGATACGTCAGGTGGGGAGCCTATCAGAGAGGGATTCTCGTCAGATAGTGGGACGCAAACCTTATGCTCCAGACCTTCTTATCTGGATCTTGCACCCATTCACCCAAATATTGTCATGTATGGTGGTAGAACGCTGGCAGGAGGGAGGATGCTTGTTGCTGTCTGATTTATACCCGGAAGGGCGCTTCATAACCATGCAAGAGGGGATTGACACTTTTGCACTGGGACGTGGTCAATTTCCTCATTACACTAAAATTGCTTCAGCTGTCAGACAGCTGTGGCCCTCATTCCCAGATGCACCTGATCCCTCCCTGGATAAATGTGTGCAATTTGATGACTGTATTTTCGCAAAGATGCTAAAGTTCTTGGAAGACCAAAGGATGGGAGGAGTACTTGATGACCATGTTTAATTGTTGATTGAATACCGTTGTTGGCATGTTTCTTGTCAAAATGTACATTACGGGTTGTAAGACTATACGGAGCCGATGGGGCGATACCGGCAAATGTCTTTATTTGCTTATTACACAGTTCTGGATATATACTGTCACATTCTATCAATGTAATGTACTTGATGACTGTCATTAATTAATAACATTGAAAAAAAGGAACCACAGAATGTGGTAAGGAGTAAACAATGTTATTGGTGTTGGAGCACATGGAATAATGCAGAGTCAAATGCATATCCTGCCATCATTGCCCTATTTTGTAAATGCAATGTAATAGGTCACTTTTCTAGAGTGTCTAGAATGGGAGGCACGAATGATGGTAAAAACAAAGTACATTTAGTCAGAGTCCATCTGGGTTATGATGGAAAAGAGGATGGGAACACGTATAGTGATGAAGTGGTGGTACTGCTTCTCAATAAATGTGTCTATCAACTCTTAAAAATAGAAGAAAAAACAAAAATAAATATGGTATTGAGAAGGGTTTGAAAAGAGGCACATTTGTGCATATGTACTTAGAAACCTTTATAGTTTGATATCTGGTATTTCTATGTTTAAGAAGATACCTTTTTAGTGTCCTCCAAAATTCTAGTTGAGTAGTATTGTTAGGTAAACGTTATGGAGTTTCTGTTGAGGAAAAGTGGGCCCATCCCATTGAGTGCTCAAAAACGTTTAATGCAATTTGCTTTGATGGTATGAAGAGATGATGCCTGGTCTAATGAGTAGCTGTCGCACAACTGCATTCGGTGTAATTCCCAAAGATTTAACAGGGGCACTCCTGCGGTATAGTCAGTATGCATGATCAACGTCTGAGATCGCTAACGGCGATAGTGGCTTCAACCTCTTGAGAAAAGTTGAGGTCTAGGAAAAGTCACAAAACTCATCTCTCATCATGTACAAGCATTGTTTTGAAGTCTGATCACCCCAAGTCTCCTTAGTTCGGTTGAGTGGAATGACAAGGGTCCTAGTTCTTGAAGCCAGGTTGTTTAAAAATAATGGTTGGCCCATTTGCCTCATGCTGCTGTCTCAGTTTGCTCCAGTAGTCAGTTGCTTTAGGGCATTATCCAATGGAACAGGGATAAAGGGCTGATGGATTTTCAAGCGGTAAAATGATGTGTCTGTTATCCATGTTGCTTTGGCTATTGCAATTAAGGGCGTATATGAACATCTATTAGATACTGAATGCAAAGGAAACAGGAGGTCTATGCTACTCTCTTTGGATGTGGAAAAGCATTTCATAGGATTGATTTGACCTTCATGAGAAATGTCTTAGCAAAATTGGGCTTTAGGGAAGGCCTCCTGACCTGGGTGTTACCTGGGTGTTACCTGGCTGTTACCTGGCTGTTACCTGGCTATTGACTAGGAGAACCAGGATTGAACTGAATATAATTCTATCTTGATGGATCCACATCGGGTGATGAAAAAGTCAGGGATCCCTACTCTCTTCTTTTTTTATTTGCCCTCTCCTTGGAACCACTAGTGCAGCAAATCCGGATCAGCACACAGTTTAAAGATATCTGGTTGTGAGGAAATGAATGGAAAATAACCGTGTACACATTGTTGTCTGTGACTGACATAAAGGGTTGATTGGCATACATCTTTAAAGATCTGGAACTATACTAGTATGTTTCAGGATTCAAAATCAATACAAATAAATCAGAGGGTCTTAAACACACGATAGGTCACAAAGCATTACAATCACACAAGAAAACTCCATTCTAGTGGTCAAGCCACACCATTAAGTACCTAAGTGTGGAGCTGGTGGGCAGAATCATGAAAAAAGCTGCATACGTCTGTGGGAACAAATCTATCTTGTGTGGGTTGTATAAACATGCTTAAACTGATACTCCCCAAATACTCCTTAAAGTGCTTTTGGGCCTGATATAAAGTTTGGTGGACGAGTTACTCTGTCAAAAATGTGACCGCTATCCCATCCGCCATATTACAATTAGCATAGGATATAATGTAATTGTAATATGACAGACGGGATAACATAACCCCATCCGCCAAACTCTAAATCAGGCCATAATCGTCTTTAAAACACAATCAGTGCATCTAATTATCATTTATTTTGGAAACATATTGATGATTATCTAGTATTATTATTATATTTAGAGATAAGTTTTAATAAAACATTGGATACAATATTGTTATTTAAATATTTGAAATTAAAATATGTAGCTCTGTTCTGTTCTTTATTTACTTAAATTATTTTTCTCCCCTTTTATTTAAAATATCACATAACAGTTTTATTATATAGCTACATTGATCGTATTGCTGCTGTTTTACAATTTTGTATGTACCTTATTCGGTGTTCTTTTTTGTTTGGTCTGTCATCCTATCATAAATTTCAAGAAAATACTTTGAACTTTAGAACATGGTAGGATTGGCTTATACCCAATTAGCGTGTTTTATTTACTTGTAAGTCCTTAGTAAGGTGACACAATGTCACAGACCTATACACCAATAATTCCTTTGAGAAATATTCAGCGCGCCCTACCACAAAAACTTGGATCACTGTAGTCCATTCATGGAGGCCGTGCAATTACACATACATGATTTAATGTATGCATGAGGTAACTCTCCCAGTATGAGTGTGTTTATTTGCAGTACTGGTGCTGAAATTGTATGTGTAGCGCTATATTCTCAGTGTGCTTGATTGGGTTGCCTGATGTCTAAGCAATCAGGGCACTAGACCATTAGATGTTGGTGGCCACCTTGGCAAGGCTGATTCTATAAGCCATGCCCTGGCCGCCCCCGTTTGCTAGGCAATCAGGACTTCATGCGGCACCACGTGTCTTCAGATCGTTCCAGTGTTCTGCACTCGGCCGTTCAATCGGCCTAGTGCCTTCAGGACAGTACTAACAAAGGCTGCCTAAAGTTGCTAGTGCTTTTAACCCGCATATATGCAGATGTCAGTAAGACCTATGCATGCAGACTAACCCCAAAAATACTTGTTTTCTAGTGTGCTGCTAGTGTATCATCTCTAACATCTGAAGGTATATGGAGACAACGTCTACATAGAATAGATGACCAGCTGCAAGGGGTACAGTCAAGAACAGTTATATGCATAGCGTTTAGACATTTACTAGTGAGGAGCTGGCGCCAGTGAAGTAACTGGTGCCAAAAGTCTGCAAACCTTATGCACAATAAGGAGACATCATTGGTTATACGCCGATCTGGTCACGTTAGAGGTGATAATGAGGAACTATTGAATTTACACTGGGTAGCGTGTGAGAGGGAAGTGTTGAGTATTGCAGCAATTTGTTTATGCTTGTTTTATAGCGCCCACTACATCCTCGACGCCACCTGACAATCACGGATGGGTGTGACAGCTATCCAGTAACGTCAGATGAGGGTGACCAGTGAACCAGCGGATCAGACCTTGTTTATTATTTTGTCCCATTCCCTTCATTGCGGCCGAGGCCGGCAGTAATGCGGTCCTAGTAGCTTTAGTGGGTGTGGTCAGACAGATTTTCACCTTCATGACTTGAGAGTTAGGAGCTGGATTGTGGATGCAACACTGAAGAAGTTAGTCGGGACACAGAAACTTGTAAGGTGATGGGAATTGACATACCTTACACAGGTAGTTTGCCTTCTTGGAAGTCTGTGTAAATTGGTTCTTGTCAAAGACTAAACTGTGTTTCTAGTGTTGGTGGGGGGCGGAGAATCGCCATATTAAATAGATTGTAGCTAATCATCTTATTAAACAGAGATATATTTCCTCATGAAGAAGAATGACACAAAGTGTTGTTGCATAGTTGTGTTTAATGTACATAAGCAACATTTTCAACCTGGTGGAAATTCTGTATGCATACATAATACACATTCAAGTACTCAGGACATCTCCCGATGTAGATTGCCTTCACTACTTCTTTTATTTTCTGGGAATCCCCAAAGAACCAGAGATTTGCTCTAAAGAGAAAAATAATCCTGCCAAAAATATGGCAGACTCTTTATCTTTGGATTTCTTTTAATTGAGTCCTATATAAACAAGCCAGTCAAGAGTAAGGAAGCTCACTTTTTGTTCTACGGACAGCACAGCTACCAAGTAGGATGAATGGGTGTGATAGCCTTCTTCTGGTAACTCTTACCTGAAAATTTCGTGCCGCAGGTATCTGGCTCACCTATGCTAACCAGTATATTGGATTGGAAATTAAAAATGTACTAATTCACTTAGTAACAAAAAAAAATGTGCCTCGCCAGGAAAGGCTGTACTGTTTCATAACACTGCAGGGAACAGTAACTGAACTGGGTGTGACGTGGCAATTTGATCCTAGTGTGAAACTAGTTATGTTTTGTGATGGCAGATCTGTTCGGCACACAGTGGTTGCTGTTGTCCCTAGTAGCGCCACCTGAGGTCTGGCTGTGTTTCCCATTTGCATGACATTGAAAGAGGTGCAAGCCCTAGGCCTCCATCAGGGAGACTACATCTCCTATGGTAATTGCAGTGCAGCATGCCAATACTTCTTATTGCCTATACAGTATATATTGTTAATTCCAGGTTGTTGTGTTACTGCAGGGTAAACAGTTAAGTTGTTGGGTTGTAACTTGAGTATATAAACCCCTCTCTATGCACACTTTCTTATTGCTATTTTGCATTTATGTAGTGCATAATCAGCCATGGGCATGGCATCACAGATTTTCCAGTGGTCCAGGGATGACTTTCTAAATGGTTCTGAGGTTTTTCCAGTATTGGATCTTTCATACATTCACATGCATAAATAATTTCCCGTTGTGGAAGTGGGAGTCCCACTGTACCATAAAAAGCAGTAGTGAAAAGCCTACATAGAAGTCAATGTTAAAAGACATTTACTTTAATAGCTTATTAACCTCGGAAAAAATAAGGAGACTGGAATCCCATCTTTGACCTTCGCATGGTTACCCTTGCCGCTCCTAAATCATGGCAATCAAATGACACCTTCAGATCTCCAAGATGCATATTTCCATGTCCTGATTCACCCAAAAAATCAAAAATACCTTCAATTCAAGGTTTCCGGTAGCCACTACCAGTTCAGGTTTCTGGTAGCCACTACAAGTTCAGACTAAAATCATCTCCCCGCATCTTCACCAAGTATCTGGCTCCAGTGGCAGCTAATTTAAGACAAAAAGGAGTGCAAGTATTCCCATACCTGGACGACTAGTTAATAAATGCTGCCACATCTCAGCAGGCGGCAACAGATACATTAACCTGCCTCACACTCTTCAAAAAGCTGAGCCTCACAGTCAACAAACAAAAATCCTATCTAATGGCAACAATAACGCAGAATTTTCTGGCAGCGGTTCTAGAAACAAACCTGGACAAGGCATTCATCTCATAGGAAAGGCAGTTGAGGATTTAGAAACTGGCTCAGTGGCTAATCAAAAGAAAATCCATTTCAGCTTGGCTGTACAAATCCCTCCACAGAATGTTTTCCTCTTGCATCCCATTAGTTCCCCATTACCGACTTCAAATGTGACCATTGCAGGAGGAGCTAGACCTATAATGAATGCAAGTATCATTCAACGACATCATTCGGATTACCATACATGATAACATCAATGCAATGGTGTGCTCAGAGTGAAAATATAGTCAAAGGGCTAACATTCCTCACACAGATATGAGACTTTGTAATACCAATGGATGCGTCTTTAGAGGGATGGGGTGCTCATCTTCAAGGTTTGACAATCAGTTTAAATTGGAACAACCTCCAAAAGAAAATGCACATAAACTTGCTGGAACTCAAAGCCAGAGAACAAGCCCTAATTTCTTTCCTTTCCAGGATAGCAAGATCATCTGTATTAATTCTCACAGACAATACCACCAGCATTACAATAACAAACAGGGAGGAACGAGGTCATCAGCTCTGTCACAGCAAGCTCAGCTGTTAGACCTGGCATCCTTGGCATGGTCTCCCCTGTCTGTTTTATGCCTCTGCATCCCATGTTTTGATTGTGTGCGGGATGCTGTTTTTGGCAGTCAGCGCACTTTACCACTGCTGACCAGTGATAAAGTGCAAGTGCTCCTGTGTAAAGTGTATGTGTAATTGGTTTTTCCATGATTAGCATATTTCATGTACTAGTAAATCCCTGGAAAAGTGCACTACAGGTGCCCAGGGCCTGTAAATAAAATGCTACTAATGGGCCTGCATCACTGGTTGTGCCACCCACATGAGTATCCCTGTAAACATGGCTCAGACCTGCCACTGCAGTGTCTGTGTGTGCAATTTTAAACTATCAATTTGACCTGGTAAGTGCACCCACTAATAGTGAAATACTACCAAATTCGTTTTTCACTGTTGCAAGGCCTGTCTTTCTCATAGGTTAACATGGGGGCTGCCTTTAAATATCCTTAAAGTGCAGTTTCCCTTGGAGAGCAGATAGAAATTTGGTGTTTGGTGTAGCTAAACTCACAATTTAAAAATACATCTGTCAGTGAAGTTGGTTTTTAGAATGTTAGTTTGAAAATGCCACTTTTACAAAGTAGACATTTTCTTGCTTAAACAATTCTGTAACTCTGCCTGTTTGTGAATTCCCTGTCTGGGTTAGGCTGACAGCTGGGCTGTTTGTGAATCTCCTCTAGACAGTGGCACAAAGGGAGCTGGGGTGTAGCCTGCATATCCTGATGAGCCATCTGAGCTGGAGTGGAGGGAGGAGTGGTCACTTACACCTGAATGGGCTGTGACTGCTCTCTCACAATGCAGTCTTCAACCCCCTTGGTGTGTGTGTCTGGGGCCTGGCTTGGGCAAGGCAGGATCTTGTGAACAACAGAGACTTTCCTTTGAACTTTGCCTACTTCAAAGGCAGAAAGGGGTATAAGTAGTGGACCCTAAACCCCAGATTTTTAGATCACTTCTGGAACCAAGAGGAACCTCTGCCAAGGAGAAGAGCTGAAGAGCTGAGGAGAAGTGCTGTCCCTGCCTGTGACTGTGCTTTGTTGGGCTGCTTCTGCCTGTGAAAGGAGACAAAGTCTAGACTGTGTTGTGCATTCATTCTTGATGAAGATTCTATAAAAGCTTGCCTCCTGTTTTGAAGTCTCAGGGCCATCAAAGACTTCCTCTGCCAGCACCTGGACTCTCTGCTGAGACTCCTGCCCTGCCAAGTGGTCCCCTATCCAGTCACTTGGCCCTTGAAAGGTGAAGCTGGCAGAACAAGAGCTACAATCCAAGCACAGAACACCGTGCAGGGAAATTTTCAACGCACCATCTGCAACAAGGCTGATAAAAGACGTGCACTCACTTTGTGGCTAAAATCAATGCTCCACCTGCATTGCGGCTGGGAGAACGACGCATCGTGGCTGGAGAAACGATGCAACACCTGCTTGCCGCTGCTGATAATGACACAAACCCCACGCTGCATGGTTTTCTAACACTGTGCAACTGGATTTCTCACGCATCGTCCCTGGGCATAAAAGCCACTGTGAATCGGTGCGGATCTGAGGTGCCCTGTCCGGAATTCAACGCATCGCTCTCTTGCGAGGGAGAAAAACGATGCATTGCCTACTCAACTGGAGAAGAAATGACACACAGCCTCACTTGGGAGTAAGGAATTGAGACATCACTGACTTTTCCAACGCACGCTCGCCCATGCGGCTTTATTTTTGACGCAAACCAGGTACTTTGTGTAAAATCAATGTTTCCATTGTTTTCTATGGAGTAAGACTCTTATTCTTTTGAAAATTCATATCTTGACTTGATGGAGTTTTGTCTTTTTGGTCTTGTTTGATTTAGATAAATCCCTATTTATGTGTCCCTTTTGTAATGTTTTCACTGTATTACTGTGTGTGTTGGTACAAATATTTTACGCATTGCCTTTGAGATAAGCCTCACTGCTTGTGCCAAGCTACCAAGGGGGTGAGCAGGGGTTATCTGAGTGTGTATCTCCATTACCCTGACTAGAGTGAGGGTCTCTGCTTGGACAGAGTGCAAACGGACTGTCCCCCATTTCTAACAGCAACAAATATGGAAATGGGCCATACACAACCAAATAACATAAAAAGCAGAACATGTGACCGGAGCAATCAATGTCTTAGCAGACACCTTAAACAGAATGACTGCCAGCTCCCATGAGCGGTAACTCAATCAGCAGATTCTAGAAGACATCTTCGATTGTGGGGGCAAACCAAAATTGGATCTGTTTGCGACCAATAACAACCCAAAATGTCAATACTACGCAAGCTGACCTCATCAGAAGGGGTCTTGAGGGAATGTGATTTTGAACAGATAGTCAAAGATCTTTTCATACGCTTTTCCTCGATCCCATTGATCCCAAGAATCCTCAGAAAACTCAAGAGAGAACCCTGCCGAGTGATCCTCTTTGCTCCCAGATGACCCAGACAGGTCTGGTTCAAAGAACTCCTGCTCCTTTCAGAACAGGCCAATATTCAGCTGAAACGTTCCTGTTAATGAACAACAGCCAAGTACGTCATCCGAATCCAACATCACTACAGTTGTTGGCCTGGCTCCTGCATTCAACAAACTCTCAAGATTGAATGTTTCGGAGGATTGCAGGCAGATTCTGGCAAAGGCCAGGGCCAACACCACCAATAAAACATGCAGGCTTAAGTGCAAATGTTTTGTTTGTGGTGTCAGGTAACACATGTTCATCCTATCTTATCCTCCCCAGAACAAATTATCCTGTATCTTCTTCAACTGTAAAAATCTGGTGTACCTCACTCAACCATGAAAGTGCACGTGAAAGCAATATGACAATTTGGAATATCAGATATGTCACCTTCCCTGTGGTCCAGCAGAGTGATCAAACAGTTTCTCACAGGTCTATTCAGGCTCGTTACTCCTTTGAAGAAACCTCCTCCTGCTTGGCATCTACATGTACTATTAGGAGAATTGATGAAAGCTCTGTTTGAGCCCATTCACAAGACAGACTTGAAATATCTGACATGGAAGACAGCGCTGCTTTTGGCACTAACATCCGCAAGAAGGGTTAGTGACTTCCAAGCATATACCATTAAAGAACCATTCATGCAATTCTTACTACACAGCATGGTATTGGGAACCAATCCTAAGTTTATACCAAAGGTTCCTTCGGACTTCCACTTTAATGAACCCATAATATTGAGAACATTCTTTCCCAATCCCCAAACTATGGCAGAAAAATCAATACATACATTGGACATTAGAAGGTGTATCAAAACTCAGGACTAGACACATCCACAAAATGGATCAGTTGTTTGTGGCTTATGGGAATCTACAAAGAAGGTTCACAGTTTCAAAGCAAAGCATAGCAAGATGGACTGTAGCAGCTATCCAATTCTGTCACAGGCAAGCAGGAAAAACGTTAACACAGAAGGTTAACACTCGTTCTACTAGAGCTGTTTCTACTACCTCAGCTCTCTTCACAGGTGTACCTATTCAGCAAATATGCCGTGCAGCAACATGGTCCGGCAGGCATTCCTTTACACAGCATTACTACCTGGATTCCTCTGACAAGAGTGATGCAGCGGTGGGACAAGCAGTGCACCCCATCTGTTCAAATAGGGTGAGCCATTTCTAACTATCTTACCCACCATCCGCTATGATATGATATATATTCTTCTTTACAAATTCTAACTGATGACTATTCTGATTCAAACATGTGAACCTATGAAAGATCCAATACTGGAGATAAAGTAAGTTATTTACCTGTAACTGTTGTTCTCCACTATTGGTATCTTTCATAGATTCACATGCGACCCACCCTCCTCCCAATAGAGGCTTCCCTTATTTGTCTAGGGTATTATAACACACTTGTGCTGAAAAATCTGAGGGACTGGAGCCTCTGTGGTGAGGATTCTAAAGGGTTCTGTCATCTGCTTGTCTGGGATGTGGGTATTTTTAAATGAGGGTAATAAGCTATTAAAGTTAATGTCTTTTAACATTGACTTCTAGCTAGGTTTTTCACTACCGCTTTCTGTGGTACTGTGAGGCTCCCACTTAGATGACAGGGAATGATTCAAGCCTGTGAATCTATGAAAGATACCAATACTGGAGAACTACATTTACGGGTAAGTAACTTATCTTCTTCCATTCACAGATCAAAGTCTGAATAGGTTTATGGAGACATGTTGTGAGTGGAGTGAAGGAGTGTTCCTCAAGTGAGTGTGTCTCACTTAGTGAGCTGTAGTTTGAAGTGTGCGGCCAGAATACACACATACATGTTTATGTTCAGATTTCTTTAAGTATATTATTTTTCGTTAAATGCATCTATGCTCGTACCTACTGCATTTTGCTAACAGGCATTGTATTCTCACATAAAAATCTTCAGAGCACTGAAAGACGCAAAGCCTATTCTTTTTTTCAGTATTCCTTATGTGTCCTCCTTACAGGGAAACATTGTGCTTACAGACCATGCGTACCTCATTTTAAACCTCCTCAGGTTTCGCACAGACGAGGCAGATGATGTGAAATTTGCAGTACGTGAGCATTACCCAGTGGATCATGCCAAAGCTCCAGAACCTCTACTCGATTTGGAAAGGTAATTCCATGTTCAACCAATAGCAAATCCAGTCCTTAGGAATGATGCTGGCCAAGGATATCGTTCTTCATTTTGTGCTTTGCATTAGTCTTTTGGGCGCCATTATATTCAGTTTGGGATTCGGCCCGCCTGGCATATAAAATTCACAGAGTATCTGAAAAATAGTGATTGTCCTGTAGAATACATTGATCCCTTAAAGGGTTTAAAATATTTCATATCATTGTGGGTGGGAAGGGGGTTAATGTAGAGTTTATAAAATATGGTGTTATTTTGAAGTGAAGTATTTGATCAATATTATTCAGACAGTTATTGTAGACACTCCCTAGATAGTTGTAATCCTTGCAGATGCTTTTTAAAACAGGTAATTTGTTTGGAAATTATGTGATATTTTGTCTTGTGTGTCTGCAACATTTGGAAATAAGTACGTTTCCAAACCAATTTGGTGTGGCTACAAACACCTCTATTGAATACCAGATGTCATGTCAGCACATCAAACGTTACAAAATATACAGTGAGCCTTTGGGCCACCTCCCTTTAACCACTGACTTCTTCGGGCAATCACCTTCTGGCACTAGCTCACTGGGTTGTCTATAAAATTTTGGGATCAGTCCATGGTTTGCAGATGTGTATATCAAGCACTGACATTTAATGTATCTTCAAAGTATTCCTGTCAGGAACGGCAACTTATCCCTCACAGCAGCACCTTGAGGAACTGATACGGCTCCTGGCTTTAGTCTTCTTGCTTCCCCCACATAGCCCTCCACAGTGTTCCACCCCACCGCTTTCCCCTGCGCCCTCTGCCGCCCCCTTTGCTTAGGATCTATCACTGCAGTAGAAGCTCTCATGAAAGGGCTGGGTGAACGCATGACAGAGGGACGCATAGGCACTGGGTGTCATGGCTGAGCATGTGCACCCACAAAAAACTGCATTAAATACTCTAACTGTAGCCTCCAAATGACCCAGCTACCCTCACAAGTGCACATACACAGGACACTAGACACTGCACAAGTATCCTTGATTGCGGTAGCCCTCCACAAGGCGGGGAGAGCAACACAAACGGCTTCGAGTTCAACATGGCTGACATCATCAGCCATCTTTAAACACTTGCAGTTTTAATCTTATTTTTATATTCAGACCTGACCATCCCAATGGTAGGTGAGGTCTGAGTGGGCCGCCAGACCAGCGATATTGCCCCGCTAAGCTTCCCCCTCCTCCTGTGCCTATTTATTCCCACCACTGCACCCCTTTACTGTGCCCCACAATGTGTGCTGATCCAAATTGGTGGGGATTCCTGATAGAGCTCCCAGTACTGATGTCATTGATGTTTCGGAGATGTGTGATGTCTCACTGACGGTTCAGTGCATCTCAAGCATTATTTAATATAGTACAGTAACTACCAGCAAAGCATGCATTTTAAAAATACCACAGATAAAATAAAACCAGTTTCCCTTAAAAAATGACTGTCAGGCGGTGTTTAATCTCCATTTCTATCTAGGATGCACGACTCCGATCCTCGATGTACCCTTCTCCATTTTCCCACATATCAAGTCACACTTGCCCCATTTTCACCCAGCAATCACAAGCACTGTTACTCATTCACATGCATTGGTTGCAGTCTCCCTCTTCTAAGTGTGTTCTTTGTCACCTCTCCACATATGTGGGTTGTCTTCCGATCCACTGACAGCCATAGCTGTTTTCCTCACCTTTCTTCAGTTCCACTTTGTCCTACTAACGAAGTTGCATCCTGTTAAAGGATTCCTAGGATTCCTGGTACCCACCTCTTGGTCTACCACACCTGCTTGAAAAACCAACTGTTCTTCAGTCAGAAGGCGGGAGGTCATTCTGGTGATGTAGAGGTAGTGTTGTAGCCCTGCATGATTTCACATGTTCAGTAACAGGAGCATTGTCTTGATTGATTGATTGATAAGCCCTGCATAAATCACCAAAGTAAGCACACTTATAACTGAGCGGGCCTCTCCACAGATTGACAAATGTGTGTTTGTGTGGAAATAGTCAGTCAATGGATGAATGGATGCTGTGTGATAGATTGCACGGATGATGAGTGATTGAATGCCTTCATTCACCAGTTAGTAAAGTCAAACTTTCAGTTATCAGCCAAATCTATTGGTTTGCCAGTACTTGATACTATAAGAGCTGCCCCCCTCTGTTCACCACATGTAGCTTCTGATCATTTTAAAAGGCAGACACCATTAAAGGAAGTAAAGGGTGTCTCAGAATTCACAACAGTAGTGCTACAATAAAACACTAGTATTGTTAAATAAAACGGTTTTGGTTTGGCTTTTTTAAGGTGTTGCACTTTGACTTGATGTTCTTGTTTCTGCCAGCTTAGTGCATTAACTGACTCTGGCATTCTGGGTTAATGTCTACGTATAGTGCTCGAGTTGTAGTGTTGTGGCTGCAGTGTGTGAGGAGGAGTTGCAGCTTTGCGGTGTTGTATTGAAATGTAATTTCAGTATTGTAGTGCTAGTTTCATATTGTGCTTTAATGTTGAAATCGTGGTTTTGATATTGTACTGCTGCAGCGGTGCTGTAGTATTCATGAAGTTATAGTTGTGGTGTGGCAATTATACTGTTTTGGTTTCACTGTGGTGTACTAATACCGTGTTGCAATTATAGTGTTGCACATGTAGGTTCTTAGTGCTGTAGTTATTGAGTGCCAGATAGTCACCATTGTTTGATGCAATGGCATGAAATATTTCTCAGGTGACTTACCCGATCTTGACTCACCCATCAAGATTGTGTTTGATGTTAAGGCGCGTGCTTCCGCCTAGACTGTCTCCAATGCCAAAACCTGTCTCTATGTTGAGAGCACTTTCTTTAAGAGACTAAAGCCAAAAAGGCACCATATGTTTATTATTGGGAGGTTAGCTCTCCTGTACCAGATACTTGCAGCCACCCATAGTGATGTTACTCCCCCTAACCTTAACAAAACTAAGCAAACCACAGCAAGGAAAGAAATATGGAACCTGAACGTCTTAAAGAAAGCACTAAGATAGATCAACGTATGTTAACCTAGTGCTTTTGATTCAAATGTCATATGAAATCGTCATTATTCTGTGGATTCATAATGGAGGTAAAATGCTTCTAAGTCCTAAAATCATGTACTATAAATTGATGTACAACCTTGTGTATGTTTTGTTAACGGTTTATCTGGACTGTGAAGTTTTATGGCTTTTTAGTTGAAGTAAGCTTGACTGCCGATAATGGGAACTATGGAACTCTTATCAACACTCTCTCTTTTCGAAAGCAATTCCCCAAATTTGGCAATTTAACAAGAGGTAAGGCAAGGTAGCAATCTGTTCACATTCACAAAGTTACCATGCGTAGGCCACCTTTAGTGGTAATAAATAATATTTTTAAAAGGTTTTAAAGAAAGGCTATTTTTTCAGACTAGGTCAGGTTATTACTGCTATTATGAATTAAACATCTACTCACTGTTGGGCTCTGCCATGGGCTTTACAAATTATGCCCCTTTATCTCCGTCTTTATGGCTTGAAGACAAAAGCCAATCTGTAGCTTAGATGTTTTCCTAGAGTGGTTTGTATCCCACTCTATTTAAGTTGATTTTGATATGAAACCTGAATTGGACACCCTTAAAATTGTAGCATGGAGAAGAAGGCAATAAACTGTGAACCACAGTTTAATGCCAGTAAGGGCAACAGTAGTAAAGTCATTTTACCACCAAATGTAAAGACAGAAGAAGCTGCCTGTCAGTGCTTGGCAAATATTCTAGAAACAATAAGCAGTGACTCCAATCTAGCCACACTCATAAGACCCCAGTGATAAGAATCCATCTTGCACCCTTTAGCCAGCAGACATTAACCAAAGGTAAGTTGTTAAACGTTCTACATAACAGCTATGCTGTCAGATCCAAGAAGACTCTTCTACATACTACTCCTGTGAACATCAGTACTAAATCCTTCTAGTACAGGAGGTTCCTAATTTAATATGAATCAAGACCTCAAATGAACAAAGACATCCATTCTCACTACTTTCTAGGAAGAAAAGGAGGCACACAGTGGTTTATGCTTGGTGATAGCTTCATATGTATTTACAGTTTGTGCCACTAAATTATTTTAATGAATTAAATACACGCTGCCTTCCACAGGTTGAATGAAATATTGTCAAAGGCAGAAAAAGGGGACCAATTAAAGAGAGTACTGAACCCGCATCTTCGTAAGTCATAACACACTCCTTTCTTATAAAAGCTATTAGTTGTCATATGTAGAAATTGTGCCACAAAATGGGACATTCAGAGAGTTTTGAAATCTATGTGTAATGTCACTAGAAAATAGCTGCCTGAAATGTTCATCCCATTGTCTGTGAATGAATTCAGTGTTTCACTGTTCCCATCGCATGGACGCAGATACTGGTCCCACCAACACTCATGCAACACCATTAAAATCACTTAGGATGGTATGATCGTACAGTGGCATTCATTACAGCATGTAATGATTCAGTGTTAATGTTATGATTGTCAGTAAAACATTTACATTTCAATAACCTCTATCCATGAGTCTTTCTTCTATGTTTAACATGCTGCAGCTCAGCCTTAAGAACCTCCAGCAGGGGTCCCCATACTCCAGAGCCTTTTTAGCAAAAGCCCAAACTCCAGAAGGGCTTGAAACTAGGCCCCCCCCCCCCCCCCCCCCCCAAAAAAGACCTAGGACAAACTTGCAAAAAGCTTAGTGGGGCTTCTGTGGGTACTACCACACTCCTGGCAGCACAACAAACACTTCTTAAAGCTGAGGCGCCAGAAAGCTACATATGCAAATCTTCCAGTACCCAGAGAATTTAGGCACACCTCTTTAGCCCGAGTGTGTGCATATTGATGGGATCCCAGGGATGAATACTCTAGTAGGAAGAGGGCCCCATGCATGCCCATCTTGGCCCCACTTTCTGCATGTCCCCAGGGACAATTCTTGAGAACATAGATCAGGCCACCATGTGTACCCCTGGCAATTTTCCTCTCTTGGCAGCTTGAAGAGCTTCAGGAGTGGGACTACACACAGACCAGGTCCCCCAGGGAGACCAAGCATTCTCTTGTTTTTCTCAGGCCCCGGTAGGCCAGTTTGGACAAGGTAAAGTGCAATTTGCTGCTTGTATCCAGCTCTAGCCACATATTCATGTGTTTCTGGCTCCTGGCCTCTAAAAAGGTACATTCCTTTGAGAACTTAATTCATTTTTTCAGCACTGCCTCCCTGCACCTGCCCTGTCTCCTGTCTGTGTGCCTATTACCTTTTTCAGGCCCCTAGTCTTCCTTAGCTGCACTTCCAAAGCAGAGTGCCTCCCTATGTGCCCCCTCCAGGTCCCACGGCCTCTTCTGGCTACTAGCACAGCACCAGGGGCAGCAGGGGTCTTGGGCCTCCTCTTTCTGGATGCCATACTCCTGCAGCACCAGTCCACAGAATATCTAGGCAACCGTCCAGGGTCCCCTTCAACAGGTCCACCCATCTACTGTCCCAGTCCTTGAATCTATTCTTGCAGTAGGGGTCAGGTGTCTTATCTCTTCCACCTGGGCATTCCTCCAGCGCAAATTTCCCTAGATCCAGGCCTTTCTCTAAAGTCTCTCCTCTGTGCTGGAATTGTTGAGTGGGTGTGGAAAGTTCCAGAAGCTAGTCACCTCTGCCTAATCTTAGGCTAACAATTTATCACTCTACCCCTGTCCCAACCTGCTGCACAGCATTTTGGGAATTCCCAAGATGGCACAGTGAAGTGGTCTCTTGAATGTCTAAGCTCTGTCCCTAACTGCCTCAGCTGTCCAGTCCCTTCCCTCCAAAACCTCAATGATCAACATCTCCTGTGGCTGGCTCCACAGACCTGGCTACTGTCTTTTCTTTCTTTGGCATTGGCCTTCCCAGCCTGGTACAAGGTGGAAAGTAATGAGCAAAAAGACATTCCATCCTCATCTTCTCCTTTCACAGGAGCATGTCTAATTACTGGCGTATGGCCTATTGTGTGAGGAGATCCTCCAGCTAGCCAGCTGGTTGAATGAAAGGCCTAAATCTCATTAGCAGCTAAGTCAGGCAAAAACAATACATATTTAAGTGCCACAAAAGTGCAGATATGAGGAATTATTGTCAGATTATTATAGAGATCTAGTGATGTGGAAGGTTTACGAATCCCAGAGATCTCAAAATGAGGTCTGATTGGCTACCACCACTTCCACCAGAAAGTGGTGGCAGCCATCTTGGGACTTGGACTCAGCTGAATCCCAAGGAAAAAAACAAAAATAAAACAGATGGGGTAGGGCAAGAATATCCTGACCCCCTAGGCCTAGCAGTGGGGTCCCACAGGAACCTCGCCGGGTAACAAAAAACATGTATTTTTTTTCTTCTACAAATTTGAGAAGGAAAAGTTCATCCACCTCCGTTCCTCCCAGGAAAGTTTCACAGTGATCCATCAAGCAGGGGCTGGGAAAAAATGTGTGATCCCAAACCACATTGTCCCCATGCACTTTTCCAAATGAATTTTACGTAACGTTTAAAAAAAAAACGACTGAACAGAATGACACCTAATTTGGAGAAAGCTAGATGTTTACTCAGAAAGCATGCTTTTTGTGATTTTTTGTGTAAATCCATCCAGTGGTATTTGAGCAATTAAGGTTCAAATGTTAGTTATATCTTGACTGTTGGAATACTGATAAGCTGATTGACCACTTTAAAGAGGACTAGTCAATCCTGACTGGTTGGTCACAACCTGAAACGTATGTTGTGGCAAACATTACAAAACTCAGGAAAATGAGTGCTGTGTCCTGAAAATGAATTACAAAAATATATAAGGGAGCAGGATGAGCACACACTGACCTCAAAGAGCATGTGGATTTGCTAGCCACAACATTGACAACATTTTGTGGCAGCCATCACGATTCTGGGGGATGATCCCCATTGTAATGCATTGCAGTGAAAGCCTGTGTTTGAGGATGACAAACATGAGCACATCTATAAAGTGATTACAGATTTTAGTCCCCATATAAATCATTTGCTGATGGTACCGTAAAAATAGTCTGAAATTATGGTGTATTCTAAGGTGATTTTACATTATATAAATTGCTGATCCCCTGCTGGGATTTGATGGACCATGTTTGAGAAAAAACTGTTTTCTCTCCTGATTTTCTCATACAGGGTGTGGAAGGTGCTCCAGTACCTAAAACGGAAGCATATTCACACTATTTTTCTCAGTCATATGAAAATATATTGTAATATGCTGAGTAAAACATCTGCATTCAACTGTAGCAGCAGCTTGGCAGTTGATATAGTGGTCTTTTACGACAGCCTCTTACGGTGTTTGAGTGAACAACTACTCCACTTACATTCTTATTCATGACAAAAATGTGGCCCACCTGAAAGCCATCATGATGGAATCAAAGCTGTAAAACTGAAAGCATTTCCTACAGACGATCCTGCAGTAAATGAAGAAATGAGAGCTCTTGATAACAAAAACGACTACCAAGATGACCGCCTGAAGAAAAAGCTCCCAAAAAAGGCCCAGTGGTAGAGGTGTGCAAAATTCATAGAAGCAATAATCAAGTGATCACTTGGATAATAAAACATAGTAATGGTAACTAGTTTAAACATTCTGTCGCTATTTGAGAACTCAGAAAATGTCTCCTCATTTTAGCTTTATAGAGCACTAACCATAATTTGTAGGAGAAAATAATCCTCGTTTTTTATTCCAAGGAAGATGCATTAGGTTCTACGGTTTTGATTCCATAAAGATGACTTCAAGTGTGCCAAACTTTTGTCATAAATATGAAATGCTACAGCTCTAGTGGGGGAGGAAGGCATTGGGAAGGGAGGAGGACGAGAAGCATCAAGCTGACACGCTGGGCAGGCAGGAGGGGCACAGCAGCGAAACGGACCATCGAGGGCAGGAGCAAGGGTGTAGGGGCATGGATTTGGAGAATGGGAGGAGGGGCCATGACAGGGGCAGCAAGCTGACTATGCTGGGCAGGCGAGAGGGGCAGTAGCAGCACATCAGACCGTGCAGAGCAATTAGGAGGGGCAGTGGCAGTGCAACAGACTATGCAAAGCAGAAGCAATGGATTGGGGCACGCATATGGACAACGAAGGGCATGAGGGAGCTGGGCAGGGGCAACAAGTTAATTATGTATGGCACACGGTAGGGACCGTGGGAGCACAACAGCCCTTGCAGTCCTGGAGTGAGGGGCAAGTGCATAGATTCAGACAACTGAGGGCAAGTGGAGGGGAACAGGAGCAACAAGCTAAGCACGGAGCACAAGCAGGAGAGGCTGCACATCGGGAGGGAGAACGGTGCATGGATGTGGGCAACACATGGCAGGGAAAATGAGGGTAGGAGCAGCAAGCTAAGCATGAAGGGCAGGCAGGAGCGACAGTGGCAGCACAAAAGACCACGCAGGAATGGAAGGAGAACGCAAGGACCAACTTGGATGATGGAGGGCAAGGAGGAGGAGGGAAGAGGAAGCCAGCTAACCATGGAGAAAAGGCCAGCATGGGCAAGGACAGTGATCCAGACTATGGAGTGCAGGACGGTGAGGGTAGGGGCTTGCACACAGAGAACAACGTTTTGAGGAGCAGAGGGCTTAGCAGGGGCAGCAAGCTGAGTACAGCAGGTCAGCATGGGCACAAGTCTTTAAGCTATTTACAGAGGGCTGACGGGATGAGGTAGGATCACGCAGATGGCAAACGGCAAGCAGGCAGAAGGAGGGCCTGGGCAGCAGTCTGATTGCGGCAAATGGGCCTACAAGGTCAGCACAGTGGCCCATATGGGGGAGGGGCAGAAGGTGGGGCATGCAACTGGAGAACAGAGGGTATGGGGTGGGTGTTGGGTGTTGGGGAAGAGGTAGTAGACTGACCATGGAGGGCAGTCCAGCATGAGCTATACAATGGTTCATGGAGGGTAGTCGAAAGGGGGTAGTAGCATACACACTCATAGAGTGGACAGCAGTGGGAGCAGGACAGAGGCAGCTAGCGGACCATGGAAAGTAGGCAGGAGGGGCCGTGGCACACAGATGGAAAGTAGAGGGCAGGCAAGAGGAGGGCAGAGGCAACAAGCTGACCACAAAGGGCAGGACGTGGAGGGCAGGGGATGCAGATGGAGAACAGAGGGAAGGCTGGAGGGGAGTTGGTGAAGCATACTGACACTTCAGCATGCTGTGGAGGGTTGACCAACAGTAGGGGGTGGGAGTGTGCCAATCCCTGGTTGCGCATGGCTGAAGGCTGTGAGTAGTGGAGGTTTTTTGCTTAATAAGTTCAAAAAAGCCTAGACATTCACTGAAAAAACATCAGTTAAAGTTGTAGTTAGGTACTGTAATAACATCTTAGCTTACAAAAATAAACCTACAAATTCATTGAAAAAATGTTTGAAGAACGTTATAGGTAGGTGTTGAAATGAGTTTAAAACTAATACTTGAAACCCAAGCAACCAATGGAAATTACAAGTTCTAGTTCAGTGTTCAAATTACAAGTTCTAGTTCAGTGGGCTAACCGTAACTTACACCCCTGCCATGCATTGATTCTGACCTCCCATATTACATCTCTTATGACTCTTAAACAACATCACTTATGACATCATCCAAGCTGCTGTTCCTAGAATTACTATTTAACAGCTTGATCTTTTTTTGAAGAAAACAATTAGTAAAGGTCACAGAAATATTTACAGCTTGCATTGACTGCATGCACTTGTGTGTCTATTAAATATAAATAATGTACTCCTGGAACCAAGTCTGATTCAGTATAGTAAATCTTATGTGCTGCGCTGTTTAACTATTAGCAAATTTTAAGTGCAAACAATAGTTCATTTTAGCTAGAGAATGTGCGCAACTACTGTGAGTTGCAGACAGGCAGTACTAATAGGTTGTGGCGTAAATCAAAGTCCTGTTGCCAAAATATGTTTGAAAAGTTAAAGCTTGTGTTTACAATGCATTTTCCACCGGTGGATTTCTGTGAACATGCTGACATTTAAGAGCTGCCATGTAGTGCCTTCTGCTCATTGCCACAGTATATGTAAGCTATTTTTACAAACACACCTTATCAGTGGCTACAACATATATGTGAAGCAGTTGCCTTAAGATTCTGTGTCAGATTAGGTATTTAGCTGATACATTTCATTAAGGTAAATAATGACTAAACACTATCTTTAACAGTATTTACGGTTTTATAAATTGCTTATCAGATTAATGTCTACACATATAACATGTTTCTTATACACCTAAATACCTGTACAAAAAGAGCATGATCTCTACTAAATGTGGGTGCTTTTAGAATATTCTTTATCTCCTGCATGCTGTAAAAGTTACACCCATTAGCACTACAGAGGTGATATAAAATTCGGCCTAGGTGTGGCTCGCTGATATCTTCCAATATGGAAAATGCAAAGCAAACTGTCACATTCCTTGGATGATGTCATCAGTGATGCCATCAGTGATGTTGTTTGAGGTGTCATCAGTGATATCAATTATATAATTTAACGTGTCATAATTGACGTAATATGTGCGGTCAAGAGCAGTGCATGGCAGGGACGCAAGTTATAGTTACATTGCTGAAATATTTCAGTTGTTTTTTTTTTGTATTTAAGTGGACCAACATGCATCCTGTGTACATCACCGTATAACATTGTAATAGACAATGCACAATGGGTGCCATTTTAGAAGGGTTAGTGTATAATATCTATTCAAAGCCGCCCTCTTAAAATTTGATAAGATGCACAGTTGTCAGTTGTACATTTTGAGCTAGTTAATCCCTTATTTCAAAATTCTCATGGGCAAAGTATCAGCTCTTAGAACTATAACCATAACACCCCTTCGTAATTGACAAGCAACACTCCAGTTAACTTATCCAGACTTATCCAAATCATGTCAGTTAGGGTTTGGAAAGGTATTTGTTTCAGCAGATGACTTTTCCACATACAGCAAACTTGCAATAAATACTTCCATATCAAAATCACATGGTATTCCAGGAATACTGTCCTGCCCTATGGCTTAATAATGGAGATTTTCTTAGCTTCAGTGAAAGAAAGTCTTGATTTTATTAAAACACGGAGGCGAGTATTATGCTTTCTTCTCTTGCTTTATTTCAGATAGCAGCCAAGAAAAAACTACAAGTCCCAACATACCCTGTTGGGAAAACTACAAATAAGCTACTATGTCATACCATATGTCATAACAAGTAACCAATCACGAACATGGAAGGGTATAAACATATTGACTGATAGCCGCAAGTCCTCTTTTCTTGCAGAGCAGTTAAGTCACTCTGAACAACCGAAATATCAACAATAAAATTATACATGCCAAAAGAATTGAAAACAGAGCTTCACAACGATATATAATATGAATAGTCTTTTGATCCAGGTTAGGACTGAAGAGATCTTGAAACAAAGTCCTTGCTTGACTTGAGTAGACCGCTGCTCGCGGAATATCTTGTGAAAGTGGAGGAAAAGTTTTAAGTTGACTGGTTGTTGGTGGAGGTTGTACCTAATAAAAAATAAAGGGAGGGTTAACAGTGTAACAACAGAGGTGGGATAATACTCGCCTCCGTGTTTTAATAAAATCAAGACTTTCTTTCACTGAAGCTAAGAAAATCTCCATTTTATTACAATCACAGAGGCTCCTATTATGCTTAGTTCAAAGCATAGAAATTATTGAATTAGCTACATGAGAAACAGGTTTACAATAAAAAGTTCTAAAAGTTGAAACATTAGACCAATCAGCGGATTTGAGAATGTCTCCCAAACTCAGACCTGCCCAAAAGGCTTTGGAAGCCATAGCTCCTCTGGTAGAATGGGCCCCAAAAATGGAAATGTTAATACCAGCCAAATCCATAACCCATTTCACCCACCGTGCTAAGGTGGTGGAAGTGACCGATTTATGAGGGGGTCTGAATGAAACGAGAAGTTGGGTTTCCGAAGACCTTCTCAAATCCTTGGTTCTAGCAATGTATTCTTTCAAACAATTACCCACACATAAATTAACATGTTCAGGAAAATATGGATAAAAAACAGACATTAAATTAGTTTTTGTTCTTCTTTGTATCTGAAAGAAAACACCTTGAGGGGTATACTGTACCAAGGTCACATCTAATGCTCTAACATCAGAAATACGTTTCAGAGAAACCAAACAGAGAAGCATGGTTAGTTTAGCGGAAAGTAATTTTAGAGATAGAAGAGAATTAGACGGTTGAGATAAAAAGAACTGTAAGATTACATTTACATCCCACATGGAATTGTACTTGGGTAAAGGAGGTTTGGAAAAACGAACCCCTTTTAACAATCGACATACCAGAGGATGCTCACCGATAGGTTTATTATCTATTCTAACATGTTCCGCGGAAATGGCGGATCTATACATATTGACCGTTCTATAGGCCTTACCCTGAGCAGCCAATGATGCTAAAAAATTAACAACTAGGACGACATCTGCTGAAATGGGATTGGCACCCCTGAGCAAACACCAATTATGCCAGACTGACCAGGCTGACCTATAAGCTTTGGTCGTGCCAGGAGCCCAGGCTTGACGTATGAAATCTGCAGCTTCCTGCGAAATTCCTGGGGTTCTCCAGGCAGACCCGAAACCATCCACGAGACTAATTGGAGGGACTGATTGAGTATCAGATCGTGAGATTGACCCTGAGGATTTAATAGAAGGGATGGAAATATTGGAAGAAGGATCGGAAGGTCTATAAGCAATTCTAGAGCTATCGGAAACCAAGGCTGACCCTTCCAAAGGGGGGTGATCAGAAGTACTCTGGTGGTCTGACGTCGAACCTGAGCTAAAACCCTGGAAATCATAATGAAAGGAGGAAAAGCATAGTTGGTTTGATTGGACCAGTCTTGTTGAAAAGCATTGGTGGCCAAAGCTTGAGGATCTGGTCGCCAGCTGTAGAATCGCGGAATCTGATTGTTTAAACGAGAAGCAAATAGATCGACCGAGAAGGGACCGAATTTGGAAGAAAGAACTTTGAATATTGAAGGGTGAAGACGCCAGTCGCTGGAATCTCGAAGATATCTGGAACACCAATCTGCGATTGTGTTCATGTCCCCCGGAAGATACTCTGCTCGCAGAGAAATCTGATTTTGGAGACAAAATTCCCATAGGCTCTTTGCTAGTTCGGCAAGGGGTTTTGATCGAGTACCTCCCAGATGATTTATGTAACGAACCGCTGAAAGATTGTCCATCCGAAGGAGAATAGAACAGCTTACCCTGTCTTTGGCGAAGGTTTGGATCGCAAAGGAACCTGCAAGAATCTCTAAACAATTTATATGCAGATAAGACTCCTCTTTTGACCATAAACCTCCAGTCGAGAACTGAGCGCATCTTGCGCCCCAACCAGTCCGACTTGCATCGGATTCTAATACAAGATCTGGTGCTGTAGAGAATATTGCCCGGCCATTCCATGCGTCTAGATGATCGAGCCACCATTGGAGTTCGATTCTGGATTCGTGGTCTAGAAGAATCAAGTCTTCGTAAGAAAAACCTTCTCTGAGATGTCGGATTTTTAGTCTTTGAAGAGCTTGATAGTGAAGAGGGCCTGGAAATATGGCTTGAATAGAAGATGCTAATAGGCCGATTATCCGGGCGAGAGATTTGATAGAAAGTTGAGATTTGCTGAGAACTAGGAGAATATCCTTTTTGATATGGGAAATTTTCTGAGTCGGAAGATGAAGGGTGGCCTTGACCGAATTTATGAGAAACCCTAAGAATTCCATGTGACGAGATGGAATGAGGTTGGATTTTTCTTTGTTTATTAAAAAACCTAAATCCTGAAGGAGAGAAAGTAATGTGTCTACCTGCTGTAAAAGAATGGACCTGTCCTGATGTAAGATTAGAAAGTCGTCTAAATATACGATAATCCTGAATCCCTGTGTTCGTAAATGAGTTACCACTGGCTTCAATACCTTGGTAAAGCACCAAGGGGCCGAGGAAAGGCCAAACGGAAGACATGTAAATCGATAAAATTGGTCGTTCCACTGAAATTGTAAGAATTTCCTGAAGGAATGATGAATGGGAATGGAAAGGTAGGCATCTTGTAGGTCTAAACGGACCATCCAATCGTTTGTTAACAAGGAATCTCGAAGATGGAGAATGGTTTCCATCTTGAAATGATGGTAAACTACGAATTTGTTGAAAAACTTTAGATTTATAACAGGACGATATTTTTTGTTCTTTTTTTGTATCAGGAAAAGAGTGCTGGTGAAGCCTGAAGGATGAGGATCGCATGGCTCTATCGCCTGTTTGAGAATTAAAGAGTGGACCTCCTGAGATAGAAGAGCATCTTGATGAGCGGAGAACTTTAAGGGCTTTGGAGGAAGATGCTGAAACGGAATTGAATATAGTTCTATATGATAACCCGAGACTGTCTGCAGGACCCAAGGATCTGCGGTTAGAGAGCGCCAATTCATTATAAACAAAGCCGTCTGGCCTCCCACCAACAATGAGCCATAAGGAAGAGCGCTTACCTGCGTTCTGGGAGCCTCTGGTCCTGAAGCCACGTCTGAAAGACCGGTATCTTTGTGGGTAAAATTGTGGCTTGTACTCCTGAGGGTAGGAAGTGGAGCCTCTGGTCTGACTGACCGCACCCCTCTGGGTGTAACGGCCGGCAAAGCGGCTCCTACCTTTGCCGGCTCTTCCAAAAACACGGGAGTGGAAGATTTTGTGCATGGAAGACTGTGCCTTATCCATAGAAGTAAAAGTCTGTACATATTTGCTGAGTTCCTTAAGGAAGGAGTCCCCAAACAGCAAACCATTGGCTTCCGGACCAGTCTCTTTAGAAGCGAGAGAATTAAGTTTCGGATCAATTTTTAAAAGTAGACTTTTCCGTCTCTCCTGTGCCATTGATGCATTTGCGTTGCCAAGAAGGCATATCGCCCGTTGGGCCCAATTAGAAAGAATTACCGGGTCCACTTTCTTACCCTCCATCCTAGCCTCTTCCGCTAGGTCCAAAATTCTGGTGAGTGGACCAGATATGTCCAGCAACCTGTCCTGACAGTTGGTCCAAGCTCTGTCCACTCCTTTTTTGGGATCTTTCCCAAATTTGGTAAAAAACATAATCATATTAGGATCTATGGCAGGAGTATTGGTAATGTTGTTGGGCAGTGAAGGTCTGGGACACTCGGATTTAAGTCTGTTGCGCACTAATTTGTCTAGTGGTTGTCGCAAGTTCTTTAGCATGTATTCCGAAACGTGATCACAGGGAGTCCATTCGGTGGAATTTGGGTGACGGATAAGGGAGGGGTCAAACATCGGTTGACCCTCAAAGTCCAATAAAGAATTTTTTATTTTTTATTGCGATGACTCTCCCAGTTTATTAAGAGAAGTTTTACGCCTCTTCTCCGAAGGCCGTGGCCAGATCATTATGTCTGGATCATCCTTATCCGAGTCTCTATCCGAATCAGAATCACCCAAATCATCCTCTGTGTCTCCCAAATTAGTAATCTGTATAGGAAAGGAAGTGCTGGGGGTAGACGGCTGATTAGGTACCTTTTTTGCAGGAGAGTCGGATTTATCCTCAACATTGTCTGACTTTCTTTTCCTAGATTTGGAAGGAGAAGCCGAAGAAATTTGCCGTTTAATGGAGGCTTCAAAAGTTTTAGAAAACCCCGAAATTGAAGAAGATACCGCCTTCTGAACAGAATCTTGGATAAATAGATCCAAATCTTCTTTAAATTGTTGGGCGTCGTCTTCTTCCGAATAATTCTCCATTTTTAAAAGAGATTTGAATGTTTGAAATTTTTTAAAACTGAAGAAACAAAAATTTTGCCTTAAAACCCGGGTTAAATACTTATTTTTAAATAGATAAACTCCTTTCTGAACAAGTTTAAAATTTAAACTGAGTTTTAAAATGTCTCCGTTACCGTCACAAAAACAATAAATAAATAATCCAACCAAGCGTGACCTGTTGAAAAGTAATTAAATAAGGAACGCGTTTCCCGCAACGAGTATGCTTCTTCCCGGCAGCGCTGCCTGACAGCCGACAAGCCTCAGCTGAGAAACAGCTGATCAGACACGCGTCACGAAAACGCGCTGTCAACTGGCTCAATCCGCTCGCGTTCTGAGGAGAAACGCAGCGGATTTAGAGCACGCGCGCCCCAGGCGTTCAATTTAGAACGTTGGGGCGCGACAACCAACCCAAAGGAAAGATAATAAAATAACGTTATAAAAATAACATTGCCGACAGGAAATGAACCCGAAAAGAAGGAAAGTGAAAGTAACGTAATAAGTTATATTGAAACTAAGTCCAAAGTTAAAAACACTGATTAAGACAATAAATATATATGAATAGAAAGGTAGTACTTATCCTTGACTGCTAGCAGCAAGAAAAGAGGACTTGCGGCTATCAGTCAATATGTTTATACCCTTCCATGTTCGTGATTGGTTACTTGTTATGACATATGGTATGACATAGTAGCTTATTTGTAGTTTTCCCAACAGGATATGTTGGGACTTGTAGTTTTTTCTTGGCTGCTATCTGAAATAAAGAAAGAGAAGAAAGCATAATAGGAGCCTCCGTGATTGTAATAAAATTGAAATAGACAGAGCTCCTTAGCACCCATCGGCCATAGAAGATCATGCCCTTGTGGGATACGTTTTACTCCATGCAGGACCAAACTAAAGTTGTATGTGTTGTGCTCAAATGGGCTACTGTCTCTTCACCCAATGTAATGGCCAATTCCTTTAGTTGTTTACTTACCAGAAAGGGTGATGTTCTGCAGTGACCACAGAGTCAACCTGTTGGTCAAACTGCTGCACAACTCCATTCAGACATGTTTTGGTAATTGAGACGCACAGATTTTTGTCTTGTCAATCATGGACATGTTTCCTCTTATGTTAGTTGTTACTTATTAATCTAGGGTGGTGGCAAGAGATGCTGCTTTAGACTTGAGTGACAAACGAATTAGCATTTGCATGTACATTTCTTTTTCACACTATATTGTTTTTGCCCAGTGCAAAAATGTTTAAGGAATACTCTTACAGTGTGTGAAATGTTAACATTTTTGTAATGGGATTGTTTCTTCGATTATAGCGTATGGAGCTGTCCTCATCGAACATTGTTTGCTAGAGATCGGCCTCCCTGGGAATGTCAAGGTGGAACAGATATTCGATGACCAAAGTATGTCTGACTCTACAATACTTCTTGAATCAATCACTAATGTATCCATCACACAACACTTCAGAGTAGAATTAGCCTAGAATTTCCAGGTTACAGGTATTTCAATCTCTTTAAGAAATGAAAAATTCTATGTACAGAGATACTGATTTCCTAATAGCGATTCCTACAAAGTAGAAATCGTTATTAGGAAATCCCATTGAATTTGAGTCAATGGGCCGGTATTGTGTTTCCTAAATAGTGATTTCCTATTAAGAAACTGCTATTTAGGAAATGCAAAACCACGGATAGCAATGGCAAAAAAGCCCCTACCCCCTTGGTGCCCTCCTAAAATAGGGTTGCACCTGTAAAGCACATGTGTGTGTGCTCTATTGCAAATAAAAAAAGCACCTTGGGGTGCTTTTTTAAAATTGCACCTGGTTACCACTGACTTCAAGTTGGTGGTAATTGCATCTCCAAAATGCCCAAATCGCATTTTGGAAATGCATGGTACATCAGAATTGGAAATGCATATAGCAAATCCCTATTTGCATTTCCTATTTTGGGAATCGCAAATTGTGATTTCTACCTGGTAGAAATCGCAATATGCTATCCCTATAGGGCTTTGTACATTAGAAAATCCCAGTTTGCATTTCTTAATGGACCGAAATACCAATTTGAACCGTTAAGAAATGCAAACAGGCTTCATACATCTGGCCCATGGTCATTTCCTAGTTTGTTTTTCTTTTTCTTTATTGTTGCTTTGCGTCTACATATTTTTAGCAGTTTCTGTAAATTGTGGTTGTATTTTAAAAAGTGTAATGCTGTATATCTTCCTCCTTAGACTTAATTTAAAAGAAGTCTGGCATCTCCCATGCATAGAGGTGAAATTGAGGGTGTCAAACCTATCAACAGTTAAGCCGATTGATGTCAGTGTTGCAAGCAAACACTTGATGAGTGGAAATTCTTGAATTAATCTGAACCCCTAGAAATTACTGTAGGTGCATTCCATATTGAAATATGTTTTAGCTCATCTGTGCATTACAGAAGGGAACCAATCACATACCAACCGTCTCCAGCCTTGTTAAAGCATTCCATCACAAACTGTAATACTATGTCAGCTCTTAATGGAAACACAAGCTAAGCCGGACCAGTTTTAGCCTTGTTAGGCCTCATTCTGTAAATCCAACATGAGTCACTATAGCAAAGCAAACAAGAGACCCATCGTTTGGTGTAATCCTTCTAATTACGCAGAAACATGATTAACAACCAATAGTAATTACTCTGGATGCATTCCTGACTGGTCTGGGGTTGTTTGAATTCCCTTTTAGAGGGGACATCATTCAGCAATATGGGCTGGACTGTTCCTATTAGAGCAGGATCAAGGTTGGTCCATCTCTGTAACAACACACACAAGAGAAACAATCATTGTCAAAGCCAATAGCTCTGGTGTTGGCTGCCAACCTTTTGGCAATTATTGTTTTGTTGTGTTATGGGTTTTGTGAAAGCTCACTTTTCAGGAAGCTGCTGGGCCCTCATCAATCTAAAAAAAATTGTTTAAAAGCAAAAATGTGTTTTTGTCTTAAAAAACAAAAACAGAGAACACCCTGGCGCTGAAGGGAACTACTTTGCATGCGGATGTGCTCTCTATGAACTGGGTCTGGTGGCTTAATGGACTAATGCGTCCACTGTATGGGCCTGTGTTCGACCCCATGGTCACAGGTTCAAATCCTGGCAGGTCCACTCAGCCTTTTATCCTTCTGAGGTCGATAAAATGTGTACCATTGAGTTGGACAACAATAAACATCTGTTTTTGAGTGCCTTCATACCCTTGGTTGATACATGCGCTTTAAAAAATACAGATCATATGTTATGAAAGGTCAGCATACCATCAATCATAGGTAAGTCAGACAATAGGTAAAGTGACCCATTGCCCCTTGATGAATGGTGCTGGAGTGGGTAGAAGAAAAATAATAATGAAGCGACCACAGACCGATGGATGGAGTCTGACTAAAAATCCCTCTTAGTATGTTATGCCTATCATTTAAAAAAAAATCAAAAGGTCTTGGCTAACACCGACCTAAAAAAAGTCAGATAAGAAAGAAAGAAATCATGAATGAAAAACAAGCAAGAAGGAAAGAAATAGAGAGCAAAAAAAAGAAGGAAGTAAAGAAGCAACTGAAGAAATAATAAAGGGAAGAAAAAGAAAGAAGAACCATTGAGGAAAGAAAGAGAGCAAGACTGAAGGACAGAAAGAAGGAAAGAAAGAAAGAAAAAGAAGGAAAGGAAAAGGAAGGAAAGAAGTGAGCAAGAAGGAAATGAGGAAAGAAAAAAGGCTAAAAATAAAGGAAAAATGAAAAGAAGGAATTAAATAAGCAAAGAAAAACAGACAGGGTTGGCAACCTCACTAGAGCACACTGATTAGTTTATATTTAGAGCCCCTGTGAGTTGATGTGAAATAGAAGCAGTCAAATAAACAAGGTCACACCAAAAGGAATTTACAACCGGATTAGCAGGAGATGGGATCTAATAAAACTGTCATGTGCCCTGCGCTAACATCACTGAGTCCTGATATAACATCAGGCTCTCAACACAAAGACAAGACTAAAGTAATTATGCAGTAAAAAAAACAAAAAAAAACAACAGCACTGAAGGGAACTACCTTGTGTTCGGATGTGCTGCTTGTGAAAGATCAATATGCAGTCACTCAAAGGGAAGTTAACCAGTGGCTTAAGTGGGCTGGCCCATTGACCCATGCTGTTTGCTGTAGCGGGCGAAATCAACCTGTTAATGACACAACCATGGACCAATGAGTGAAGATAGTAACCATAGTATATATGTAATTTTATAAAATATATTATATGTATAATTTAAGTAAAATCAGAATGTCTTGGCTTACGCCATACTTAAAAAAATTATTGTACAGAATGCACCCAGAGTAATTATCGATGTTTCGGATAAATTTGAGCTTTTCCGTCAATCTCTTTTTTGCTAGGACTGTCCATTGTTGCACGGTTGTACACAATGAATATCTGTGAGCTTCGGAAAGGGAGCGCCCTAAGTGTTGATTCAACAGAAATATAAAATTCTCCATAATTAAGAACAAAGTTAGATTATTTACAGAAATATACAGGAAGAGAGGCAAATGTTGTAAGAAAAAACTAACTCTGCACAGACTATAATACTACTTAATGCTTGTGTTTTTATCTAGATAGTGAAAAAGTGATTGCTTCATTAAAGAAAGCAGAGGAGTACCTGGACTTAACTAACACATTCAAAGGGCAGGTAGGTGCTTACTGTTTCAGCTGTTTTAACAAGTTTATTATATTTCCATTAAGTCACAACTGAGCTGGATATAGTGCAATGCACTAATTTTGCTGAGGGTGTGACCCCAAACTAAGTGCAGATGTGCATGTTACAATGATAGATTTGCAGTTCAAATGTAACCATTTTGGCAACCACTACTAGTTTCATGTATGCCCTAGTCCAGTGGTTCCCAGCCTGTGGTCCGGGGATCCTGGGGGTCCGCGAAGCAGCCTCAGGGGGTCCGCGACTGCTTGGAAAATGAAATAATATTAACAGATTAGGTCTCCAGATTTCAGTAATGACTCCGTGGGGCTCCATGGATTCCAATGAACATTTAGTGGGGTTCCCCAGGCTCCAGTAATGATAAAGTAGGGGTCCACAGAAGTCAAAAGGTTGGGAACCATTGCCCTAGTCCATATTTGTTCCTCAACTCGACGTCTATTGCCGTTCACAAGTAACTTCCAACCCACATCTTTATGCCTGCCTTCGCGTCAGCTGGCAAAATACTCAGGCATTTCTTTAGGTCAGTCTTCCTATTAGACACACATTCAGATGCCATGCTTGCAACTGGGCATGCCTTTAACACGCCCCTTCTATGGCCACTGTCATTTTAAACTATTGATGTTAGTGCTTAAATTGTACCAATTAATGTAATCGGCTAAAAATTGTATGCTTTTATTATGTTATGCTTTAGTTAACGTTAATGGAAAACAGTGTACATCAGTGCAAAAAACCTCTCCATTTTGCAGTTTTCTATGACGTTCAGAGAAGTATTTACAATTCCTAGAACTTCTATAGCTATTATTAGCTCTCATGGCATTTTTTCAGGATGAAAAAACGTGGAATTTTGAGGGCTGCAGGCCGAGTAGGATAACCACCTTCCACCAGGTGATCATGGGCACTGATTCCAGTCCTGGACTTTTGTGTGATAGTGTAAGGAACACTAGGAGTTGTAGTTGTTTTGCCTCTATTGAACTAATGAGACTAACCCTCCTGAAATCAGGGGTTTATAGGTGTAAAGCTCAGGACTGGATACTGTAACTGGAGTGAGGCGGTCGCCCTTTCACCAAGTGCACATTATGATTAGTTATTTTTTATCTAATCAGGCCACAGGAACCACAGTGTGCTTTGCTAAACTTATTTTTGTGAACTTTGAATTTACAGAATTGGAAAAGTGGGCTCTCAGACATTATGAAGGATTTGAAGTTCAGGAAGAGTTAACGTTTGATGAGGCTCACTCTCAGATGCAAGGGTTATTTTTTTAAGAAAAAAAATATTTTCGTTCGCAAGTTTATATATTCAAAAGTGAACCAGTAAAAAATGAAATCGCAAATGAAAGAGACAATGGTTGGCCATCAGTTGAGTCTGGTGAGAAAATGGCCTGATCACGAACCAGTAAATAGTTGGGCTATGAATAAAAGCCCTTCCAGAGTTAGCAATGGTAACCTCAGTACAGGGCGGAAGACTTTTCAGATGTAAATGGTATTTGTACTTTGTCGAATGTTCTACGAACAAATGTTGATAAGGCAGGCAATTTGTATCAGACAAAAGTTGTACTTGATGTACTGTGAAAATTCCTTGAAGTATGGTAGCTGTGCGACATGCTCTCTTGATTTAGGTTTTTATTTATATTGACTTGGCCCAGCCGTGAATCTAAATACCATTGTCTTTTCAGAATGCTCATAGCATTTCACAAGAAATTACTTCACTGTTACCGACACTTATTTAGAAACCATTCTTTTATTTTCGTACTAAAAATTATACATAACTTAAAATATCTATCTTCTCCTTTCTGATTGGTTTAGCCCCGCTGCAATTTTTCTTCCAAATATGGCGCTCACTCGAGCAATGCATAAAGGTTCACTGTTTTTTTCATGACCAGGTTGATAGGTAACGTTTCTCTTTAAACTATGCCACGTTTACATTTTTCTCGTGTTATTCTCGGGACCCGTTGGGCCATTTTGCGTGATCTTGGGCTCATTTTGTTGCTGGTGGTGAGCCCTGACCCCCCTTCCTTAGGTCTCCTGGCATCTAAGGTGGCACACTCTGCGGGTAGCTGATCCCATTGGTTCCTGCGCCAGCCTTTCTCCTTTTTCTTCTCTGGTGCATCTTTGCTCCTAGGTGCATAAGTACAGTTCCTCCCCCAACTGGTCCTTAGCAGCTTCCCTGGGTCTGGGTAGAGACCAACTGGTCCTGCGGGCAACTGTAGTCAGAGTCCTTCTTCCAAGAGGGCATCAGGGGATTCCTCTTTCCAGTTGTCAATGACTACCGCCATCTGGTACATATTTCCAGCTCCAAAAAGAGCACACTCTCCCCCTTGTGCAAGAATTCATTTACCGTGTGTGTACCACAGATGAGGCTCACCCACTGTAATAATGCCAACAACCAGGTCATCAAGAAAGCAACAAATCCAGGCAGAAATACAGTGTCAGAATCCAGTTCTTTATAGGTATGTGTTATTTTCATAACGCTCATGCCTTGCCTATCCTGGTATGGAAAAGGTGAAGCCCGTATGGACACTTTTTATCATGCACTCATATTTCCCCCACACTGCCGTTTACCCCTGATAATACATCAGTCACTACATCTTCTGTGACATAATTGATACTATCACTGCAACATTTGCAAAAGAATTATTGATGTGAAAACTGTGCATGGCAAGGGTGTGAGTTATAGTTACCTTAAATTACGAGTTATAGTTTCTTGAGATAAGTATAACTATAACTGGTGAATATCTACGGTTTTGTGTGTGTAAAATCTGAATTTGTAAGGTTTTTTAAATTCTGTTTTCTAACTATAACATCACTGTAATCTTTGTTTTTTTAGTGTGTGTGTTTTTATATATATATATATATATATATATATATATATATATATATATATATATATATATATATATATATATTTGTTTTTTCATAGAAAAACAACTTCATTAGAAAAGCATTACTGGAAACTGTACATTTTTAGTCTTTGTAATAAAACAGTGTATTTTAAAACTTTGAATTTGGTATAAGGCATGCCCCTGTTTCCAACGCTGACACATACTTGGTTGCAGATTTAATGACCTTTCTATTTTCTAAGTACAGTAAAATAATACATTTATCCTTCCTTCAAAATGTTTCCTTTCATTTTTGATATATTTGTATTTTCATAAAATTGGCTTTCCATGATTTGTTTTTCTCCAATGTGGTTTCTATGTTTCTGTTTTTCTATTAATTCATAATAAACGTAATCTCCATTATATATTGAAGAGATAAAAGCATCCACATCCAACTTATGGTTTAAACATACTAGTTTTATTTCTGTCAGGGCTACATCATAAAGAAAAGAGAGAAGAAGCCGAGCCTGGAGCCTGGAAAACCTACAGATGACATTCTCACGTAAATATTGCAGATTTGTCTTGTTTTTCTTCCACTGCATTTAATGATTTTATTTGAAGTGTGTTTGCTACGCATATTCTCACCTATGATTATGTTTACAGGTATGAGGAATTTCATCCCTTTCTCTTTGCTCAGCATGCGAAATATCCACATGTGGAATTTGAAACTTTCAACAAGGTATTGGACCGCAGTCTTTGTAGTTGTAAAAGTCGTAACATATTCATATTTTACCTCGGACATCAGTATGAAAGTAGGATGGTTTGTGCTTTGAGTACCTGGGCTTTATAATTACTTTAGAACCCTAGCATTGTTATGCTTATGGAGCATTGCTGTGGTTAAGAACGATAGAATAGATGTTGCTTGGCTGTCATTGCTGATTATCAAGTTGTTACAAAGCATAGAGGGGTGGTTTAGAGGAGGATGGTACCAAATAGCAGGTGGAACTTGGCCTGTTGGAGGAACAAAATGACCACAGTCTCTGCAAAGCCTGCAAGAATATGGTTGATAGGTTTTGCAGAAAGGGTCTAAGGTAATGACCTGAAGTTGTTTGTGCACTAATGGGTTTGTGATTAGTTAGATCTTACGGAGAGGAGGGCAAAACTAGACATGTTAAACTGTCATTGCAAGTAATCTAGGGGAGGTGGAGTGTCGAAAGAGCATGTGGGAGGCAACAATCTTGTTCCTGCTGAAAGATGGCATGGCAAGGGATACGGTCTCGACCACAGCATAGAGATAAGGGAAAAATGGCACTTGTTTCCAGCAGTCTGAGAAACAAGACCCAACATGATAGGCATACATGGTGGCAATATTTAGTACCAAACAGCAAAATTGGGAAAATTGGACCCTTTTTTCAATTTTGCCCGCTTTGCAGGCAGACTAGGGAACCAAGCAGCTAAGTTTACTTTCTTTCAGCAATCAGATTGGCCACCCTTTCAACCAATCAGGCCCTCTTTTAGGCCCATTCCAAATGGTAGTTGACAGTCAGTTAAACTAAACCTGGAGCAATGGCCTGCATTTAGTCTATAACCCAACAATCTCACAGCGAGCTGTGGACCATTCTGAGGTACTACCTACCATTTGACTTTTTTTTTGGTCCATTTTTGGTGGAAGTGGATCTTATAAAAATTCTCCTCAAAAGTCCCTCCCGCTTACTCCTGACTAACAATAAATAACACATCCCTATTAGCCATTATTACTATGTGAATATTTGCCAATGTGTATACCTTTTCAGGAAACATGTCCAGTGCTCAGATGGTGCCTCTGCTGCACAATGGAGTGTGTGAAATGTGTCATAAAAAGACTAAATCAGGTTGTAACTACTGTTGTTTTAACTGTAGTTAAATGACTCAAAACAAGTCCTCCTGTGCGCCATTTTCTCTCTTGCCTGCCATCAAATAAGATATTTATCCATTTATGGTTTTTCTATTTTCTCCTCCCACTATAAATATACTTGCATAAAAGAGGACATGCCATTAATTTCATGCATCCTATTTCTCAAGCCAGGCTAGTTTCAATCTTTCTGTTTTTTTCTCTCTCGGCTAGTTTCAATCATTCTGTTTTTTTTTTTCCTAGGCTGTCGATGAATTTTACTCAAAGCTGGAGGGTCAGAAGATCGACTTGAAGGCTTTGCAACAGGTGTGTGTTGAACAATAGAATGCATGTTAACGTGTCTGTACAGAAGGTCTAAACTTTTCCCTCACCTTGCTGGCTTCCAATGTACAAGTTCAAATTGAAATGCAGATACCAGTAACTTACTACTGACGCTTGCTGTTGTTACATATTATTCTTATTAAGAAAAACATGTGATAAGGTAATAACTGATATAACCGCAACAACTGCACTTGACTACGCTCTCTCTGAATAGGAATAGCAGTTGCTATAAATGTGTATTGTAAAGCCAGTAGTTATGGACTTTATCGTCTGGACGCAGAGCTATTAATATTGCCAATGGTTATAGTCATGTGGGCACATTTTACCATTGCTTTTATGTTGCAAGATTGGTAACATAATTTGAAGCAACCCATGGGCCATCTTGGTACAGTAAGGAATGATCAAGAATGCCAAAAAAACATTCAGAGGTGGTCAGCTGTGTTTGCACGTTTGCATCTTTGAATTGTAATCTAATAATACAGAATTGGAAAAAAAATTCTAGGATGGATACCCGTCAAAGCACTTCTGCATGGGATGCAGCACCCCACAAGTGTCAGCGAGTAGCTTGAAAATTGTTTGTGGAGCTGTGGGGCCTCTTAAAAGAAAAACATTAAAAAAAAAGTTTGTGAAAGGTAAACATAATGTTTAGGTCGAGCCTACCAGAGAGCTATCTAGCTGTGAAAAACCTATTGGAAACTTACAGTGGGCTTAGAGCCCGACAGTTGCTTACCATTGATAGGATTTATTTTCACTCTCATTAGGGTGCTTTTTTTATTCTTTGCTTTACGTGGACTTGCCTGCCTCTTTTGTGTTTGTCCCTCCCTTCGAGTATAGCCTCTTTACTTGTGTCCTTGCCCTGCTTACTTTTCAGGAACTACATTTTTCTTTTTGGGCAGGCACTAAATGAAAGAGAGCATGGGCTTTATGTACGAACTTTCTGTTTTGCAATTCCCAAATAGCCAGTCCATAGAAATTGCTATTTGGGAATTGCAAAAACAGTACGTACATACCTGCTGATTCCCTTAATAGCGATTTCTATTGATTGGCATTCGCTATTAGGAAATTGCTAAATTGCAATTTTCTAAACGAAAATCACAAATTAGGAAATGTCGCATTTGTGATGCAGAATGGTGCTGTCAGACCAGGAAGTTTACAGATATAGGGTGTGGCCAGTACCCTGAAGTCTAGGAAGCTGTCAAAAGTGAGGAGTGCACCTGACTTACTATCTGCAGTGTGTTTGCCAATCTCTGGAGACCACCTTGTCAAAAGAAGATGAGGACAAGGACTTGGGGAGTAGGAAGAGATAGTTCTTCGAGATGGCGCTTGAGGTCCTGACTGAGGAATGTGTCTCTCAAATGGATCAACTCTTAAGGGAAGGCCCCCTACACAGTATCTGAGGCACAAAAAACAGGGACATGGATTAGCTTCCTGGAGAAGGTCAGCTCCCTAGGAGTTACCCAGAGGATGGTCCCAGAGATCCACAAGAGCTGGTACAACCTCTACACATGTATTTACACAAACTATATACATGCATTTTCCCAGATCACAGCAGGAACATGTCAGGACCTGTGGCAGCCGAAGGGGCTACTGACAGTGAAGTGGTCCTTGAGATCACAACACCTCCATCCGCTCAGCTCATCACCCTAACACCAACTGGCAGGAGAGCCACCATCTCACCACTGCCAGAGTTTCAGGACAGAGATGAGGTACAGTTGCAAAGCAGGGACGTCACAACATCCGAGACCAGGACACAACGAAGGCGAAGAGGCTAAACCGCAGCAGGCTGTTTAGACCCTCTGTCAGACGAAATATCAGATACATCCTCTGTATGGTGGACTGGAGAGGTCAATCATCTCCACAAAGTCCCTGCAGACAAAGCAGATATGCAGTCAGTAGGCAACCTCAACGTTTGTCAAAGTCACTGCACAACTTGGAGAAAGGGCAGGAACGGTGGCTAGCAACAATGGAGAGGAAGCACTGTGTGCTGCATCAGAGGCACAGGCAGTACCTGGCATGTATTGACACATTCACCCGCAACATCAACACTGGCTAAGTGGACTGTCAGTATCCCGACAGACATGGCGCACTGCTGCTAGGACAGCACACATGGGCTGCTGCAAATCATCACCGCACTGGGGAACATCCATACCTACAACCTATGCACTCCCAACATCTTGGCCCCACCTGAAAACGATGAGGGCTCTAGCCTCAGTGGCATATTTGTTTGCCAGCCATGCACTACCAGCCATATGTCTGGCAACGACTCGCCCTCAGTCCCACAACCCAGTGCTGATTACAAAGTACCCAACCCAATGGGCCATTAGGAGTGACTCTCTAGACACTCACTTGGATTGTTTGCCTTTGTTTTTTCACCTTATTTGCTTTGTTGTTCCTATGATAACAATATATCATCCACAAGGATGCAGTTGATCCTTACATGCAACAATGTTGTAGCTCTCTGAATAAAAGGTGGTCACTCAATTGTGCACCAAGCACTACCATCCTTTGTGATGTCTCATTTTTAGGAGGTTTTCAACAATCTTAACTCAGCAATAGTTGTTAGTTATCTCTGGCCATTGTGCTCACCCCTCTGCTGCACATGTATCCTCCTGCTGCACCTGTAGTGGTGATAACTCATCGTCAGAGTCTGACTCATGCTCTATGGGGATGTCATGCAGACCCTTCCTCATTACTATGTTGTGCAGTATGGCACATGTGGCGATGATCTTGCAGCATGTATCCGGTCTGTACAGTAGGGCCCCACCAGTCTTGTGTAGGCAACCGAAGCGAGACTTCAGGATCCCAAAGTTCCTCTCTATGATGGATCACATTGCCCTGTGTGCCCTGTTGTACTCTTTCACTTCTTGTGCGTGTTGTCAGGTACGGTGTGAGGATCCAGGGATGTAAGGTATATGCACTGTCACCGTAAGGGCATAAGAAGGTACACTATTAGGTCACATGACACACACCGTTCTGCCCACTTCATGAGTGGTGCAAGCAAATCTCTTACCTAGTAGGAATACATCGATAAATTCACCCTTTGCCAGTTGGGTATGTTTTCCACTGTGGCTAAACATGAATGAGTCATGGGTGCTGCCGGAGAACCTGGCCCCAACGCCTGTTATGATAGAGGAGGCATCACACAATATCAGCACATTGAGTAAGTGTGAACGTTTCCTTTTCCTGTAAATGTATTAATTAGCTGAGGGGGGGCATATGGCAATATGTATGCCATCAACACAACCTATAACATTGGGGAACTGCACTACCCTGTAACACATCATTTTTTTTTTTGCTGCAATGATTGGGTGGTATTGGGAAATTATATGTACTGGTTGATTTTGCTCACCATGATGTCTAGGAACCTGTGAAAGAACCTGGACAGGGCACTGTGCTACTGCTACTGCTATGACCCTCTGGTAACTGCCAGAGACGTAGAGGTGTAGGTAACACAATACCTGCAAACGTGGTGAGTTTGCATTGCTTCTGAGTGTCGGGTCCTGAGGCTGTGGTTTTAACTCGACAATTAAATCAAGTATCACCTGACTACTGAGTCTATACCTCTCATGAATCCCTTCCACTGTCTGTCCAAACAGGGTGACCCTCACCCTAAAAATCCTCTAGTGCCGCCTCCTCCTTCTCTGCCTCACTGCCACAATCCTCATCCTCCTTGCCAGAACGTACAATGCTGCCATTGTGAAAGTGCATTTTGGGTGCCTTTTTATACTTTGCAACTGGTTATTTTCAGATCTGAATAAATGTTAATTGCATTTCCCGAATGGCCATTTTGCAACTAATTGCAATTAGAAAATCCTTTGTACAGGTGGTTAGTGTTTCGCAATTAGGAAATCCCTATGTGGTATTTCATATTTTTCGTTTACCAAAATGTGATTTCTGCTATGTAGAAATAGCATTTTGCACCACCGCAAATGCCTTTCATACAAACCAAAATGGCATTTTGTATTTCCTAACGGCCCGAAATAGCAATTTGCACTGCTAGGAAATGCAAAATGCCTTTGTACGTATGGGCACATATGTTTTCCAGCTGTCTCCCTCATGTACTTCTGTTCCAATGCTCTGCTGCGCTTTCTGTTGCTTTCTCCCTTGTGTGTTTCTCACTCGCTTCCTCCATGTTGCGCTCATTCTTGCGTGCTTTCTCTTTCCCTCAAGTGCTGCTTTTCTCCTCCCACTCTCCTGAGCCGCGTTACTGCCCCTTCCACTCTCCTGCTCCCTGTTGATGCCCCCTCACCTGCTGTCTTTTTTCCAGTTCATCTATATATGTATATATGTTTGTGGCATGTGTAGCTGTAGGTTCACATGCCCTGCATACTGCTGCCATCTAGTTATGAAATTTTTAAGTTTAAAGTGAAAAATAGCACCTAAAAGATCAAACTGCGGGCATCTAGGTGTGTAATACCAGAGTAAAGTTGAAAATTATGGGTGTCTGTTATGGAGAGCGGTTTCGATATAAGAAGTGGATTGGGTCTGGTCTCCGCTTACTTTCAGACTTTAAAGTACTTTTGAAGAAAAATGCCTGCGAATGTAAAGTTCAGTGGGGCAAGGCAGCTAGCGGTGTCTGAGGAGGAGGCATCACCGGGAAGCCGCTGGCTGAAGTCGCAGTGAAGATGTCTACATTCAGACTAAGGGCCTGATTTAGAGTTTGGCGGACAGGTTACTCCGTCACGAACATGATCGTTATCCCATCTGCCGTATTTACTATCTCCAAAGGGTATTATGGGATCATATAATACGGTGGACGCGATATCTCTCATGTTTGTGACGGAGTAACCCCCTCTGCCAAGCTCTAAGTCAGCCCCTTAGTCTCTTTTTGGGGAAGTTGAAAATCTCCAGTGGGACAAAGTTCCAGTCTGTAGCTGATGAGGGCTGCACAACGCAGATACTCCTTCTGCGAACAGAATTTGTTGCTGCAGAGAAGAACCTAGCTGAAGCTCCACAAAGTCAGGCTGTGCGTCGATCCACCTTAGGCAGATCAGCGAGGAGATAGGTCCCGGTCTCCTCTCAGTTCACAGAGCACTTTTTGGCTAAAAATCTTCTAAGCCCAATGTTTTGGATTAGAACCATCTGGGCACCTTTAGCACCACTTCCCAGGGTTCAGGACTGGAAGGGGCACCACTCGGAGGGTCAGGACTCACTCAGGCTGTGTCCAGGTACGAGTTCAAGATGATTGGAGCCTTTTTGGTCCCTGAGATGTTGATCAGGAGGCCAGCCAACTAGCCCTTGGAGCCGCACTGGAAGTCCTTGGTTCAAGTAGAAAAAGCAAGTCTTAAGCAGCAAAGCAGTCTCTCTGTAGGCACAGGGCAGGCTTCAGGTAGTAGGGCAGTCCCCTTGGTGCAGCAGAGCAGTCCCCTGAAGTACCCGGCAGGCCACAGGCAGCAGGGCAGTCCTCTGAAGTACCCGGCAGGCCACAGGCAGCAGGGCAGTCAGTTGAGAGTTCTCCACAGATCCAGAAGTTAACTGAAGAGTGGGATAGGGGTCCTAATTTTATACTGATGCCAGCTTTGAAGAGGAAGAAACTGCTAGCGCCCCCATCTTTCCCAACAGATGAGGTTGGACTTCCTTGCCTCCCCGCCCAGGCTCCACTGGGTCTGAAGGAACAAAAGGATAGTGTGAAGTTCATTTGAAGTGCAGGTGGGGCTCCGCACAGCTTCAACCCCCTATCCTGCCAGGATGACCCATCATGCCAACAGCCAGTCCCCCTATTCTGTGGCCGTCTGGGAGGAATACAAAATACCCAACTGCCAATTACCAATTGCCAATTACACCAACAAACAACTATCAACAATAAACATGAATTTAAGATAGTTATGTTGCTCAACTAATTGGAATACCATAATGTCTGTGAATATTGTTGTCTATTCCAGGATTTAGATGTGCTATGATATCCATGCAACCAAATAATGTGTTTCTTACACCAATTTCTTACTTTGTTCTTTTTCTGTTTCTTAAAGGAAAAACAAGCTTTAAAGAAATTGGAAAATGTCCGCAAGGATCATGAACAGAGGCTGGAATCTCTTCAGCAGGCTCAGGTACAGTTGTTAAAATATTCTCAATGTATATCTGTTTTTTTCTGCCATTTTCTTAACAGCAACGTTTGGATTATTTTTTGCATGTAGTTCTCAATTTTTATCCTGGAAAGCTGCAGCAGTCGCAGTATCTCAGGAGCGCTACTGAACTTTTCAGTGAATTACAAAAAAAGTTAGAAAAGTACTCACAATTTAGACATAAGCCTACAAGAGTACCTTTCTGACTTTTTTTAAGTAAGTCCACAACCATCTCTTTGTGCAATCAATCTTAACAAACTTATTGAGGCTGTACATATCAGTAACATGTTTTTTTTTTTGTATTAAAGGAAATTGATACAGTAAAAGGAGAACTCATCGAGATGAACCTGGATATCGTTGACAGAGCAATCCAAGTAGTACGCAGTGCCTTAGCAAACCAGATTGACTGGACTGAAATTGGAATAATTGTAAAAGAGGCCCAGATGCAAGGGGACCCAGTTGCCTTGGCAATCAAAGATTTAAAGTTACAGACAAATCACATTACAATGCTGCTAAAGTAAGTATACATTTATAGTATACTATCGTCATGAGCATGCAAACTTTAATTCTTCCTTGCTATCTTTTATCTTTTGGACATTTAAAGTCGAGTCTGTATATTTGGGGTGAAAGTATACAATGATCAGTCTTTTGTTAGTGTCTCATCACCTTTTCAGAATGGCAATTAGGATCCAGTATTTATTAGCATATCACTTGTTCCAGGCATGAGATGTTTTATGACAGCTGATTACCAGCTCTGGGATGTACAGCCTACCACTTAATTGGTAGAAGATGTGTGCATGTCACATTCATGAAGTGACTAGTTGTAGGCCGGGTTTTGGTGAGGAGCAAGCCCAGGGTCCCAAAACGATCTAAAAAGCTGCAAAGAAATAAAAGATCTACTGACAATCTTGATTGTTCTTGATTAAAGATCATGAATAAAGCAGGTACAGATAAGGCATCAAACCCTTCTGAGTGTGGAGAAAAAAGTCCTAAAAGAATCTTCCATAAACAAGAAATCCAATTGGAATCCAGCTGCAAATAGATGAAGCAAAAACATTAGCAAGTGGGCAATTAAAGCAATGAAAAATATGGAAACAAATTCATTGTGAATCATCCATCTCTCAGCAGTATTGCCTTACATATGATCTAGATTGCAAATGACGTCTTGTGTGGGAACTTTAGGCAACAGTTTGTGGAAAGCAATCATGTTGGAAAGCATTCCACCCATAACTTTTTTGTATATGTCAGTACAATGCCCTTAGTGCAATGGGTATGCCCAGACATGGTTCCCATGCTCACTGTGCCACTGTAACTAAGGTAAACCTGACAGAAGTGCTCCCATCAGGGTGAAACCTGTCTTGTGTTTCTTGTGTTCTAGTTCAGAGAGGACCTGTCTTTGCAGTTCAGGACTGTTTCTATTGGAACAGGGTCAAGTCTGATTTAAAAATGACTGGGTCCAAAATAAGGTGGCATGGTGTGTAAAATAACGATTAACTGGGATGTGACACTGAATAATTACCAGCAGATTAGATTAATTCAGCACAGGAGTGACACCTTCGCCCAAAGGGAGATTCCTTCGCTCTTCTAGTGCAGGCTGAAGACGGGCTGTCCTCAGAGGATGCATAACTGGGAAACAGTTGCAGTTGCTGGCAGGAGCTGAAGATACAATGTTGCAGAAGGCGTCTTGCTGCTTTGTTGCAGTTTGTAGAGTTCCTGGGGGGTGCAGATGCAGTATTTTCAGTGAGAAGTTGAAGTGGAGGATGTAGAGGATTCCTGCTGGAGTCTTGCAATCTGAATCTGAAGACCTCCCCAAAAGAGAGATCCTAAATAGCCCTGAAAATGGGATTGGTCAGCTAACCAGGTAGGCACCTATTAGGGGAGGGCTGTGACGTCACCTGCTGGCACTGGCCACTCAGATGCCCTCAGAGTTCCCTGACGACTTTTAATCCTAGAGGGCAAAACCCAGGGACCCTCTGGAAGAGCTCTGAGCACCAACCCTTGGGTGGTGATGGACAGGGGAGTGGTCACTCACCTTTCCTCTGTCTAGTTTTGCCCCCAGAGCAGGGGGTGGGGTCCCTGACCCGGTGTAGACTGGAGGATGCAAGGAGGGAACCAAATGTGCCATTCAAAGCATTTCCAGTGGCTTGGGGAGGCTACCCCTCCCAAGCCTGTAACACCTATTTCCAAAGGGAGAAGGTGTAACACCCTCTCCCAAAGGAAATCCTTTGTTCTGCCTTCCTGGGTTTGAGCTTCTCAAGCAACAGGAGGGCAGAAACCTGTCTGTGGCAGCAGCTGGGACTGCCTGAAAAACTTCAGAAGACTGAAATGGCAATAATGGGGGTCCTCTAAGGATCCCCAAGAGTGCATGAATTCATACAACCAATGCTTGCAAAAGCCTTGGGGTATGATTCCAACATGTTTGATACCAAATATGCCTATGTTCGGAGTTACCATTATGTAGCTGGACATAGGTAGTGACCTCTGTCCAGTACGTGCATAAAATGGTGTCCCTGCACTCACAAAGTCCAGGAAAATGGTCCTGGAGGTCGTGGGGGCACCTCTGCTAGTGCAGGGGTGCTCTCACACACAGGTACTTTGCACCCTGCCCTGCGGGCTGGAGGGCCCACTATAGGGGTGACTTATAAGTGACCTGGTGCAGTGTAAATGGCAATGAAAGGGTGCTTGCACCTTTTCACGCAGGCTGCAATGGCAGTCCTGCAGAAGCCTTTGCATGTGCTCCCTATGGTTGGCAAACAATATGCTGCGGCTCATAGGGATCCCCTGGAACCTCAATGCCCTGGGTATCATATACTAGGGACCTATAAGGGGAGGGGGCACCAGTATGCCAATTGTGGGTGAAATACTGTGCTAACAGTATCCTACAACCAATTTCAGAAGGAGAGCGCACAACTACTGGGGTCCTGATTAGCAGGATCCCAGTGGACACAGTCAAGCACACTGACATATGGTAGAAAATGGGGGTAACCATGCCAAGAAAGAGGGTACTTTCCTACAGTGGGGACTTCAGGTCAACCACGCAAAATCAATCTCTTTCCCAGTGCAAACGAAACACTACCTGGGAGCTCTCATCGATACCCTCCAAGCAAACGTGTATCCTTTGGAGGAGAGACGCTTATCGATCCTTCCGAAGTCTCAAGCTCTCATGAGAATTTCTCATCCAACCATAAAAGCAGTGTCCTCTCTCCTCGGCAGCATGGCGTCCTGCATATTTCTCACACCGAATGAGCGTTTCCATATGAGACCCTTACAGAAATGCCTCAACGATCAATGGGACCAACTGACAGGCGATTGGGAATTTCAGCTGTCCCGCCACACCTAGCTGTCTCTGAAATGGTGGTGCTCTCCGGCCAACATACTGCTAGGAGCACCATTCCATCAGGAGACTCCTCCTAAAACCATAATCATGGATACCTCTCTTCTGGGATGGGGAGCCCACATGGACCGTCTTCAAATTCAGGGCAAGTGGTCCCAGAGTGAATGTACACATCACATCAACCTTGTGAAACTGCGAGCAATTCACCTGGCAATGAAGTGTTGCGTCCACCCTTCAGCTCCAACTCCCTGCTTGTACAGACGGACAGTACAACAACCATGCACTACCTCAACAAGCAGGGAGGAACGACGTCCAGGCCCTTGTCAACGAAGCCCAGGCAATCTGGAGATGGCTTCTAGCCAAGAACTTATCAATAACTGCTACTCACCTTCCAGGAGTGTAAAATACCCAAGCCCATTCTCTCCGCAAACACCTTCAAGAAAATCACGAGTAGGTTTTAAATGACAGTCGTTCAAGACATATTTCAACGGTTGGGAACTCCAGACATCGACTTTTTCGCAACTGCAGAAAACGCCAAATGCCAAAGCTTCGAAACTAGGTACTTCCAACAAGGGACCCTGGGGAATGCCCTATGGATCAATTGGTATGACAGATTTCTGTACGCTTTTCCGCCAATTCCCCTAATTCCGGCAGTCTTCATCAAGCTATCCCAGTCTAGAGCTTAGATGATACTCATAGCTCTGGACTGGCCACGTCAGTGGTGGTTCACGGAACTCCTTTACCAATCCGTCGATGCGCATCTCAAGCTGCCTTGCGGACCAGATCTATCAATGAAATTTGGAGGCCAGATGTTGCATCCCAATCGCTCCTTTGAGTTTGGCAGCATGGCTCCTGAACTAGTGCAAAATGGTCACCTGAATCTTCCACAAATCTGCATGGACCTTCTTAAGGAAGCAAAGCGGCCTTCCACACGAGCTGCATATGCCTTCAAATGGAAGAGATTTTGCATATGGTGTTGATCTAAAGACAAAGACCTACCACCTGCCAGGAAGATGCCATTTTTCCATACTTACTCCATTTGGCACAATATGGCTTGCAGTTATCTTTTATAAATGTCCACCTAGCAGCTATTACTGCATACAGAAAATGTCCTTCATAAACCTCTTTATTCAGAATCCCTATCTTCAAGGATTTCTTAGAGGGTTTTAAGAAAGTCTTTCCTCTCATTAGGCACCCTTCTCCTCCATGGGAGCTAACTATAGTTCTTCCACACCTTATGCAAGACCCTTTTGAACCCATACACAAGGCCTTTCTCCAACATTTATCTTAGAAAATCACTTTCCTAATGGCCATTGCATCTGCCCGCAGAGTTAGTGAAATTCAGGCACTCCATTCAAATGAATCATACACATTATTTCATTCCAACAAAGTAGTCATGAGAACTCACCCGAAATTCCTCCTGAAGGTGGTTTCGGATTTCCACGTCAACCAAACCATCTCCTTGCCTACGTTGTTTTCAAAATCTCTCTACTCCAGCGGAAAGATTGCTGCATTCCCTGCATGTAAAGCAAGGTCTCAAATTCTACCTTGTCACGACACGAAGCATCCGGAAATCAGATCAATTATTTATCAATTATGGTACTCTACGCACAGGTTTAGCCACCTCAAATCAATCCATCTTGTGATTGATGGTCTCTTGTGTATTATTCTACTTACAAAAAGCTAACAAAACACTCCCTACAAGACCAAAAGCTTACTCTATTTGCTGCACAATATTCCTATCCCAGAAAGTTGTAAGGCAGCAACCTGGAAATCAGTTCACACATTCACTAAATACCACTGCCTAGGCTCCAACGCTGGAGCAGATGTTCGAGTGGGGCAGGCTTCCCTCAGGAATCTATTTGCTTAAATATTTTTCCAGCTTATCCTTTGTCTCTTCCCCCGCTCTCTACAGGGATGAACTTGGTATTCCATTCAGTGCTTATGACTATACATTTGAGATAAGGAACGGTTTCTTACTTCTAACTCCAGTTCTCTCGCATAGGAATTTCCATGATAAGTCAGAGCAGGCTATGGGGTGGGAGTTACATTATAGGACTTGTGTGCAATAATTATTTGGCAAGTCACTTCCTTTGTAAATGCAGGAGACCAATGTATATTTATATTCACAATATTTTAGTGGACAACATTCTGGATATGATAATTTTGCAATACAATATTTTGTGCTTGATGTTTTGAAGTAAATCCCTTTCATTAGCCATTTCCTCACAATGAATATAGTTTTTAAAATTAAGTACTTATCCTTCAGTCTTTCTCCAAAGCCTTATCCTATGTGTTATATCATATAACCAAACTAATATCTTATTGTTTTCCTACGTATTTAGAGTGGACTTAAGATCCACCTCTTTCAAACTTTGCTTGTGTTTTTTTACCAGCCTCTTTTGGCCATTGGCTTAGTGAGTATCCATATGCCTTCAATCAAGTTTTTGCATTTAGGTGCAAGTGGGACTATTTTAACATGTACATACCTTTCAGTCGACTCCTCAATGCTTATTTTTGTTTTACCCTCTTGTGTCTGCTGCAACTTTCTCCCTCCAAGCCGTCCGCTCTATGTTGCTGTTCATTCCCATTCTGCACCCTTTTCTTCCCCGCTGTCACGTCTTCCTCTACGTTCTCTGCCATTGCTTCTGCCATCAATTCTTTCTCCATGCTTCCTGTCCTTCTCTCCACTTCCAGAGCTTCCGCTTCCCTGGCCTTCCTCCACTGGCCATCGCATCCACATCCTTGCCATTGTTTCTGTCTTCATGTTCTCTGTTCTTTCCTCTGCCATCTCTCCCTCCTGCTATCGACCTCTTCAATCTTCTCTTTGCTGACATTTTTGGCTTCCCTGATTCTCTGTTCCACACCACCACTTTGTAACCCCTCTCCCAGCCTAAACTCTTCCCTTTCCCTTTGGCATCCTCGCTCCCTGCTTTTTTCTCCTCCATCCCACCATACGTCCGCCTCCACACTTCCCTGTATTTCTTCCTTCTCTCCAATCTCCTGTGCAGTCAATGTTTCGCTTCTCTGCTCTCCTTGCCTACCCACCATCCCTTTTCCAGCACCCTGCTTCCTTCACTTATATGTCTGACATCTAGTTTTAATGTGCTAACTATGTGTTTCCATGCATTAGCACTTTTAAACTCAGACCTGAAGCTTTGCCAATGATCTTGTAATATTGCAGTCTAGGAACTAAATGTGCCCCTGTACCTATTTATTTAATATAAATGTGCATGCTTCACCGTGAGGCAATGTAGGCTCAATAAATATACCATTGGACTTCTTTATTCAATCTTTTTACCTTCACAAAAGTGACCACTTTGATGTTACACAGGCTTCTAACACATTCCGTGAGTGTACATTTGGGGCAGTTGTCATCCAGATGTTATTTTGGAATTCCTACGTTTTTGTCATATCCAAGCGTTACAAAGACATAACAAAATCTAAATGTGTGGTTTTTTTACATTTTGACAGAAACCCTTACGTTTTGTCTGAGGAAGAGGAGGAGGGGGAGGATGTAGAGATCCAGCTTGATAAAGAGGAAGAAGCAAATGATGCCAAAGGGAAGAAGAAAAAAAATAAAAACAAACAGCTTCCGAAAAAACCTCAAAAAAACAAACCATTAATTATTGATATTGACCTCAGTTTATCTGCATATGCAAATGCCAAGAGGTAAGCCTGTTTAATAATGTCAGTGATGTAATGTAATTATGTATGTGTGTGTGTTTGGAGATATTAATATAGCATAATTATAGCTGGATCTCTGCGGAACAATGAGCAAACTGTGGGAACTATGGATATGATTAATGATCTTCCTCTTTATGATAGGAAGTTCCTTTTGAGCGGAGATGTAGTGCTCTGTGGAGAGACTGGGCGTCATTTCTGTTTAAAAGTGCAGGAACTCACACTCTGTTCCGTTATTGAATGTGTTGGTGTTTAAGGTTCTGAGTGCATAGATTGACAAGGTCTGTTTCTGATGGATACGTCTAACCACAGATCACTCACCTTTTGCATATCCTAGATGCCAGAATGGATCGGTAGATTTTTCTTAGACTAGCTCCAGCATGCTAACAGATGGCATTGTGCGGCTCAGTTTTGACTCTGTTCTTGCCCCAGACATGATGCTGGAGCCACACTTTGATGCAGACCTCGCCCTCAAAATTGTTTACCGTCTTTTGATTAATTTCCTCCAGCAGTGTGCAAGAGAATGTCTTATCCGAAGACTACAGAGTTAAAACGTTATATGGTCTGTCATAAACAGATATCTGCAACAGGCCCCCACAAGTTATGTCTCTGGTGTCTTGGCTCCTGCGACTACAGACAGATTATTCCCAAGGTGATTTAGGACCACAAAACCAAGATTTACTTCGCCGAACACCATGGAAATGCACAAAATGGTCACTCCCTGTCAAAGTTGATGCAGTCCTGCTCCTGTTCACTACCCTTTTCCCCCCAAAAGACCCTCCTCACACTCTTAAGTTTTCAGGTAAGTCCAAGTGTAAAAAGCAGAAAAACAAGAAAAAACAAGAAATTGAAGCATTATTCTTTTTCATCCCATGCCTCTTGACCAGAGAAGTCGCAATGACGTCAAGGTTCCTGTTGGTCCTGGTCTCTTACCAAGGAACTGATCTCCTAGCCTATCCCGTTGCACCTAGAGTTTCTGGACCCATCACTGACGCTGCTAGAAGTAGAGTATTTCTTAGAAGCCTAGTTGTGCATCTACATCACCATTGTGGATCTCTCTGGTGCTTTTTCAGGCCACAAGGATCCGTGAGCCTCCAGTGTACCGTCAGAAGATTGATCCTCAACTCTGTCTGCACCTCTTTACTCCTCTACGGGGTCCATCCCGACTCTGTGGCCAGTGCTCAATCCAACTTCAAACTCAGTGCCACAACCCACACCAGTCCCTGCTGCACAACACCGGTGGAGGAACCTATTGTTTTATCTGACTCCTAGGTAATCCCAGCACATCTCCACTGAAGTCGCACCCTCTACAACCCCTGGCACAGACAGATCACTGCTGCTACCCAAAACTCATCCCAAACTACGTCAAATTCCTTTTGGCTCAGACTCTGAACATAGTCAGCATGGTCAGGGTGATATCAGAGATGTGGGGGTTTGTGCATCTCACTTCTATAACAATTACAATTTTTATATCGACCTTCAGGAGGCCAGTGGGCAAAACACCTCCCCAGACATTGGATTGAATTCTCTTCCCAGTGCTTATGCAGATCAATCAACTTCTTTTGCAGTGGTTATCCAATGGGCTGCTGAAGTCTTAGGCCTGCAGCTCACGTCCGCTGATGTGAAGACCCATGTCCCGATTAAAGTCCTGTAACTTAGGCAGGCCTTTATGAAACTGCTTCTTCCTTTAATTTGGAGCCCTGATTGATACTCTAAGAGAGACAAACCTTGCTCTTCCCGTTGGTAACTAAGAAATCGGACAGAGATCATAGACCTGCCCTGGTGACCCAATTTTTCATATGCAACTCCCTACGCCTGGAAGTGTGGTGGTCTAGGCGCCCTCACAGAGATTTATCCCTGATTCATTCCCTACTACGCCTCCTGATAGGGAATCAAAAGATATGGAGGCATTCAGCGAAGTAAGTTTTCCTTGGCCAGTCTCGCCCTTCATTCTGTAAATGCCTGCTGCTTCCTGGGACGATACTCATATGCACTATGGGATATAGTCAGTGAGTGAATACAGCACCAACCTTGTGCAGATCATTCAAGAAGGTTTGGACACAGAGACGTATGTCATCCACACTGGCCTGCACACCCGTGACTGCTTGGGTGGGGAAGTCAGTACCAGTGTGATTCTAAGGCTCCATGCATTGGTGAAATCCACAGGTTTCTCTGATAAAATTCGGGCATCACTGATGGACATGCCATTTGATGGCATCCATCTGCTTGCAGGTAAGGCAGACTTGGCCCTGGAGCTCTTCAAGGAAAGCAGTGCCACAGTGTACTCCCTCCATTTCCTGTATCCTTGAAGTTGTATCCCCAAAAGCTTTGCTACTTTGGAGGCTCCAGATCAGACTTTACTCAGAGACAATGCGAGGCGCATCTCCACAACAACAGACCTTCCCACTAGTTTCAAGGCCAGGATCGTGGATCCAGCTAACAGTGTTGAGACCCTCAACAGCAGTGCTCTTACAGCTAACAGTCCCCTACCACTCTCACTAACAAACTGCTTTAGTGTGCACTTGGTGGCACATGTCCACCACGTTGAAGATACGATCAGTTATTACCTCCACAGGTGGCAGAGTATCACATCTGACAAATTGGTCCTCTTCCTTTCATATCCGAATCGCCGAATATTCAGCCTGCATCACAGCTACATTTGGCGGACTAAGTGTCTATTTTACAATAGGAAGTCCAGGGTTTTTTAAACGAAGGAGTCATAAAGAGGATCCCAGCATCGGAAAGGGGGACAAAATGTTACTCTTGTTACTATCTTAATTTACATTATAAAAAAAAAATCCCAATTGACTGAAAACACTAAAGGTTAAAGTTAAGGGATAGTTAGGTGAAAATATCAGTTGAAATGTAACATTTTAAACTCAAGAAACACCGAAATTCACTAGTTAAGTTAACGATCCCACGTGCCCCTGCCATGCATACTGTTGTCATCAGTGATGTCTTTTCAGATGTCATTATTGATGTTATCAATGATAGCATAGACCATTTCATGCGTGATTAAATGTGTGAGGTCATAAGCGATGCATGGCGAAGACACAAGGTACAGTTTAAAAGCTTTACCTAGCTATAATGTCACTTTGACCTTTATTTTTTTCAGTAAATGCCTCCGGCTTTTCATTAATGTAAAGTAGGAAATTATCTCCATACCTATTTCTCATTTAAAAAAATACCTCTGTGAGAAAGTGTAGCGTTGTAAAGTACCCAGCATAGTACTTATCTTCATGGTGAAGGTGCTGCATTGTAATGGACGTGTATTAGATGTTACATACTCTCTTGAACTGGCTGAGTCAGAAGAACATCTCTCCAATTGTGAACCACCTGGCAGGATCTTTAAATGCCATGGCAGATTAACTCAGCTGCTGACGCCTAGTTGATGATGATTAGCAGCTACTCTATTAGGTGGCGCAGGGCATCTTCCAGCAATGGGAAGAACCCTGGCTCGATCTATTTGGTGCCTCTGAGAATGCGCAGTGCCAACAATTTTTCATGCTGGAGTTCTCAAGAAGCTTCTCTTTTGGAGATGTATTCTGCTTAGAGTGAAGCTCAGGGCTCCCGTATGCCTTCCACTTCTAACTCTCCTGCTCAGAGTATTAAGAAGATCACAAATGTCCAGGTCCAAGTCATCCAGCAAACGCATCAAATTACTTTTGCTCCAATACTGTTGAATAGTATTGAATAATGTAATATTCTGCATTACAAAGAAGACAAAGGCATATTTAAAATTATATATATATCCTCTGCTAGCAAGAGAAAGTGGGTCTTGTAAAGAAGAGACAGTCGAGCTCTGCTCCTTCCTATAGGAACATTAGGAACACAAAGAAGTATACATTGTAAAGATACTGCTAAATCAAGACTGTAAACTTCTTTAATTAAGGGCATTTTTCCTTATACTTAATGACCCATTTTTAACCACCGCTGCCCAGACAGAGAAATGGTCATTTTAAAATCCTAAAAGTACAACAAATGGATCTGAGTTTGAGGCCTAGTCATGTCATGTTATAATAAATTCAGTTCAGTTATATTATGTGTTACCTATTCATGTTAGCTAAACACGCTTTATTTGTTAATTCTAAATTCACTTTGACACACTGATCTCCTACCCCCAGAAAACTCATCTGTTTGCATTACTGAAACAAAACACTGAAAGGTACTTTATGAGTAGATGAGCAGCAGTCACACTAATGTTCCCAGAAAAAATATCTGAGGATTTTTTTTTCTTTCATTTTTCAGATTTTATGATCATAAGAGACATGCAGCAAAGAAAACACAAAAGACTGTGGAAGCGTCAGAGAAGGTGAGCAGTATTGAACAGCTAAAGGTTTCATGTAAAGATTAACAGGGTACAGCATTCCAAAAGTTGTTAAAAAAACGCACATCAGCACTCAAGTTACTGAGTTGATATGTAGACATGGTTTAAATTCCAGAGGGTAGATATTTACATGTAATGTTAGTGGCAAACCATTTCAATAAAACTAAGCCTTCACCTTCCTTCTTCCTTGGAAGATGTAGGAAGGCCTTGCAGCATTGTGTGAATTAGAGCATCCCCTCCCATTTGAAAAGTATGGAAGAAGATGGTGTGGGATGTTCAGTCATTATCTGAGTTCCCCCACCCTTTTACCCCCACACCACTTGCATGCTTTCAATCCCAGGGCAGGAAATGTTCTGCACAGTGCAGTATTGTCTTGAAACTACTGATAGCAAGATGCTTGGCTGGGGACCTGCTCAGACTCTTTTAACAGTTCTCAACATAATGGTTGTTGGACTTAGCCTTTCTGCAGGGACCTACCCAAACCTTTTGCCTTTGCCCTACACCTTTGGCTGAATTTGTTTTTGTTGGCTTTAGTACTCAGTGCAATTCACCACTGCTAACCAGTGCTTGTGCTCTTTACTCTTAACATGTTGAATTGGCTTATATCCAATTGGCATACTTAATTTACTTATACTTGTCTAGTAAAGTGGCACTACATGGCCTAGGGCCTGTAAATTAAATGCTAGTAGTAGGTCTGCAGCACTGACGGTGCCACCCACTTAAGGAGCCCTTTAAACATGTCTCAGGCCTGCCATTCCAGAGCCGGTGTGTGCAGTTTTAAACTGGCATTTTGACCTGTCAAAGTGAACCTTTTGCCAGGCCCAGCCTTCCATTTTAATACATAAAAGTCACCCCTACGATAGGCCCTAGACAGCCCAGAGGACAGAGTGCAATGTATTTGAAAAATGGGACCTGTACTTTTACGTTTTACATGTCTTGGTAGTGAAAAACTCTTAAATTTGTATTTCACTACTGCAAGGCCTGTCTCCCCCATAGTATAACATTTAAGTTGCCTTATTATATTTTATGTGTGTAATTTCCAAATAGGAAGCGATGAGCAGATCATGTTTGGTGTCTCCTGAATTAAAAATGTAAAATCCTAACTAATGGCGAAGTCGGATTTCAAATTGCAATTCTAAAAATGGCACTTTTAGAAAGCTGTCATTTTCTTGCCTTAGCCATGTGGTGCCTGCAGCCTTTTTCTGAGTCACATGACTGGGTGTAGTTGGGAGCTGGCCTTTGTGTATTCCTCCTAGACAGATGCACACAATGAGAGCTTAGGTGTAACTGGATGGACCATCATTGTCAGGGCGGGCAGGAGGAGCTGGGCACAGCCATACTTACACCTGAACAGGCTGTGGCCTGCCTCCACACAAAGGGCTACATGACCACAGTAGTTAGTCTGGAGCTAGGGCTAGGAAGGCAGAGCATCTGTGCACTTTAAAGGCGTACCTCTAGAAGCTTCTCCCCAGTGCAAAGACACAGCTGTGTATAAAAGAAGGACCCCAGACACCAAGCCCCTCATTACGAGTCTGCCAGTCATGGAACCGCCAGACTCACAGTGGTGGTCGGACTGCTGCCAAAGCAGTGGTCCAGCCTCCACATTATGACCTTGGCAGAGCCGCCACGGTCCAACCGCCTGCACCGCCAAGTAGCCGCCATTCGACACCCTGGCGGCGCTGGCCTGGGGATTACGACTCCCCTCTCCGCCGACTTTTGCATGGAAGTCCCATCGCCATGCAAAGGCTGGTAGAGACACTGTTTCTGCCCGCTGGCCCAGCAGAAAACTCATAATAGGGCCAGGAGGAGTAAAACTGGAGTGGCGGTTTTCCGACTCAAAGAGCTCCGCCGCCCGCCAAACTCCTAATAAGGGCCCAACTCTTTAGTACGCTTCTGGACCTGTGGATACTCTACCAGGAAAAAGGACTACTCTACTGCTACAAGGACTGTCACTCTGCTGGACTGTTGCTGTAAAGGAACTGCTGCCCTGCTGTGCTGAACAGCTGCCAACTTCCCTAGGGAAGAAGAACTGGACCTGCAATTTCATCTTGAACTGAAGACCCCAGAGTGACTCAAAGAGTTAGTCTGCTGGCCTCCTGATCTGAGCCCCAGGGACACAGAAGGATCCCCAGCCAGCTCCTGGATCCAGCTGCAGTGCGCAGTGAGGTTCTTGACCACAAAGTGGTGCCATTCAGGTCCTGGACCCTTAAGCGCCCTTAAATGTAAGCTTTTGGGCTCTTTGCAGTGAACTGACCCATTCGCACTGGAACTGCACCTCTCACACCAAAATTCAGTGGAAGCCCCTGCCAGCCGGTTCCTTCGCACAGCAAGCATAGATTGTCCGTGGAGGACCACTACTGGGCAGCAGCATCCTGACAGGCCTGCTATTGGTGCCACGCTGCCCACCACCCTCGATGCTTTCTTGGCACAAAAGTAGAGAAGGAAAACCTTCAGCTGGAGTGATCGGAGACTGTATCCAACCGGCTCTCCACTGTGGTCAGCCTGAACTATTGGCCTTGATGGGTCCAGCATAACCAGATAGCCGCAGTTGGTTCTTTCTGCTTTTAGTTGCTATTTTTCAATTTATTTTTAAAAAATTCATAACTTCGGTTCTATTGATTGGATTCTTGTCATCTTGGTCTTGTTTTATTTGTTGACTTAAGCTCTATGTTTCTAATTTGGTGTGGTATAATTTTGGGTGGTGTTTTTTCACACATTGCCTCTAAGATAAGCCTGAATGCTCTGTGCCAAGCTACCAGGAGGAGAGCACAGATTAATTTGGTGTTTGCTTGTGCCTTGCCCTGCACAGGTTAATTTGGGGTTGCTGCTTGTCAAGGACTCGCAACCCAGCTAACCAACAACCCAATTTCTAACAATGGTACTCCCTCCAGAACTCACCAGCTCATCATTGCAGGCTCGTTTTCAGGAAGAACCTAGCCCCATCTTCATTTTACATGACCTCTTAACTGTAATATTAATAGTTGTTAACTATTACCCTAATCAGTTAGAAAGGTTGAGTGGACCGGCTGGGAATCAAATATGTGACCTTGAAGTTACAGATAGATCCCTAAAATTAATGCATTAATCTATTGACTTATCATCTCTATTTTTCCACATCCGTAATGCCGATATTATTAGTTCATTGCATTTATCATGTGTCTTTAATCAACTTAAGATTAATCGTAGAGTGATTTATGTTGAGTTTCTATTTTTTTTAAAATAGTTTCCTCTTACTATTGTATTATTTTCGGGAGTTGTGAAACTACATTTCAGTATTTCTTAATTTTTTATTGTTTTCTTAAAGGTGTTAATTATTGTAGAGATGAAACCCCACTGTGCCTTTCCCATCCTTTAACTTACCCCTTTCCCATTTAACTTTTTCTTCCTTTTTTAATTATGTCTGCACAATTTTCATATTGAGTTATTTAATGTAATTGACATAACTCCAATATCCAGTTTATTTCTTTTTTTGCTATTAGTCCACAACCATTTTCTCCTTCTGTAGCTATAACTTCTAACCTCTATTGTTACCTGTGTTTTCCTTCTGTATGGTTTGGTTCCATTTTAATTACCCCAAGGTTTGTATGTCACAAGATAATTAAATCAAGCAACACATGTCCCATTATTGCCACCTCCCCATTTATCAGGCTACTCTCTGGAAAGGACATATTCAGTACTGATGTATATTTTACAGAAGCCTCATCTTCAGGTTGAGAACCTCCTTAATTATAGACCAATCCGCTGCTTCCAGCAACAGCAAATCGATGTAAAATTGTTTTTAGCTGTCTGTGAACTGCCTTGAATCCTTTGTTTTGCAGGCTGGCTCTTTGTGCGCTGTGGGTTGGTAAATCAGAGCTAATCGTTGTCCTGAACTATCTGTTTTGATTCAGAATGCTTGGGATATCCTCAAAAAGATATTGTCAATGCTAGAGAATAGGAACCCCCTCAGCATTGGCCTTCCAGCCTGTCTGCTGTACAATTTGCAACACATAGAAAATCACTAAAGGCCTACTTTTTTACAGTGCTTAATTTGTAAAACAATAAGTGCCAGGGCTATGGTCAGCAGGCCACTAATGCTTGCACCATACATTGCTTCTGCGGTGTGTTGTTACTGTCAGTGGTTATGCTGCCAATTACAGTAACAACACAACTACTAACCATCACCCACCTATAAGTGTGACAGTTCGGACTATTTCAGACTCCCAAAGCTATAAGAATGGTTTGGGCGGCAAGTAATAGTCATTGTTTTATGTATATTGAATTAATAATTAACAGTTATTGTGATCAGCTCTAATTTAGTAAGACAGTTGCCACCTTGTGCACCTTGAGCCCCGTGTTGACAATTAAGTGCCGGTGCTGAGCACCGGAAACCACCAGCTCAAATTAAACACTGCTTGTTCAAGTAGCAAGCAAATGGTTTTTGATAATATGTTTTGGTTTCCCTCCTCCCCCAAAGCCATGAAACGCCAGTGAACATACTCTTAGAAAATACCAAATAATATGACATACAAAATGGTATTAATTTGGCAATGAAACTAGATTCTGCGCTGAGAAAACGTGATCTCACTAAACATAAGGAAAACATTGCTCACTTCCCATCCTGTACCGCATCACGTGGAGACCATGGTCAGTTGCCTACCACAGCTGACATCTTGAAAGCCTCTGTAGAAATTCGTTCCTTATGCCCCACCGCAGACTCTCCTTTCTCACCATAAGCAATAGGTGCTGGGTTACACCTTTTCCACCATTGTTCCTAAATTATGAAATTTGGTGCCCCTCGTGATCTTCTGCCAACACGATTATCTTCAATTCTACAAAAACCTTTGAAAAGCCTTATGAGTTAGGTAGAAGCTCAGATGCCTCCAAGTGAAAAAATGTGCTTTCCAAGTACCATATACTATACCTTATGACCAGAAACCGAGGGTAAATGTATACTTCCTAAGAGTAGATATATTTTTTGAAAAAATGTTATGGGGGCATTAAAGGGACAATTTGGTTTAAAACGTATTATTCAATTAGGTTGATGTAATATGAGGGATAAAAACAGTATCCAAAAACTGTAAAATTATTGTTAACACTGCGAGCAGGATCAAAATAATGATTACAAAGGGTTGCACAATTAAGAAGCATTTCCTACACACATCATTACTAATTTAAAGTTTTGCAAAGATGGATCTCCTTAAACAAAGCTAATCTTCAGCGGAGGGTTTTATGTTAACATTCATCAATTCGTTCAGTCATCCACAAACACAATAGCCAACCAGGGAAGCCATACCAGGTTTTTCTGTGAGTTCAAAGTATGCAGATAATGCAAGACATTTACAGTTAAACCAACCCACTCCGATCACTTACCCAGTACATAGCTAATTCCCCAAACAAAGATGGAGTGTAGCGCCAGCCTTCTGTCAGGTATAGCATAAATTAATGTGTGCATTAAAGGCTAAACTCACACATTCTCATTTTGACCTTGTTAGGCATTTAAGTCGGCAGAGAAGAAAACAAAGCAGACGCTAAAAGAGGTGCAGACTGTTAGCACCATCCAGAAAGCAAGGAAGGTGTATTGGTAAGTTGTGTTTAAATAATTTGGGCGATTTGGGAGAAACAGGTCCTGCGAACAATTTAGTGAAAAACCTTTAGCAAATAAAGTGTGTCTGAGTGTCATGTCACTGTGTTTTTGAGTTCTGTTAAAAATAAATGTGCAAATAGCACAGTATGATTGGGAGCTCGATTTCTGAGGTTTAAAACTTTTGCATATTCTTTCTAACCCTTGCTTTTATTGAATAGGTTTGAGAAGTTTCTCTGGTTCATTAGCTCCGAGAACTACCTTGTCATAGCAGGAAGAGATCAACAGCAGAATGAAATGATTGTGAAACGGTATCTAAGGTCAGGTGAGTACTGCCAACATTGCGGGTGGTGCAACAGGGTTGTCTATGCTAAATATTTATTGAGAGTTGTAATCATTGTTTTGCAGATCTGGAGAAGATGGTCGTCACAGTTTCACTGCCTTATTCTGGGCCCTATTAATTAACCAAATAATAAGCAGTCACACTTTGATAGTACTGTAAAGTTCACATCAAGCTGAAACCAAAAAAGACTTCTCAGTAGCCAAAGATGTATATATTTTGATGAATTCCAACAAGTCTAGGAGTACACTGATGTCTTTCTTTTCAAGTGAAGTATTTTGATAATTATTTTAATGAAAATATCAGCAAATGAGAAATGTGTGCTCTTAGTGGACATTTTTGGACAAATATAATTTTTAAGCTGCACTCTCCTTAATTCAGAAACTAAATGGTGCTGTTTTTATCCACTTCCAAGATGAATGACTGTGGATTTGCCTCATTGTTTTTAGCCAGGACTTCCCAGTGCTGAGGCAGGACTTCCTGTGACAAGCAGTCATTGGTTGCATTCTTTCAGCTTCTCCTGGCATGAAGCAAATGTGATGAGAGTGCTAGTTTGACACTAAAATTATTTTTCACGTACGGCCCATCACAAGAAGTATAACTTGGTAAATATTGGCGGGCAGTCAATTTCATTGTCAATATTTCTTCCTTAGTGCATTCAATTAAAGGTAAAATATCCTTGAGACTGTGGCAGCAGGGGGTTATTCCACGTTGAAAGCAGATTGTAAGTGGTTCCCGACCTGTGGTTCAGGGATCCCTGGAGGTCCACGACTTAGGGTGTCCGCGCCCGCTTAGAAAATTAAATAATATCAACAGATTAGGTCCCCAGCTTTCAGTAATGACTCAGTGGGGGGATCCCCAGATTCTATAATGATAATGTGAGAGGTCCACAGACATCACAAGGATGTGAACCATTGGTATAGAGCATCTCTTGAAGATTCATTGAGCTTGTGTGATAAGAGATTGTTGCATCATCTGTAGATGAGGCCTTTTTGTTTGATCTCTTAGATGTGATCCTTCCCTTTTTGATCCCAAAGAAGCAGAATATTGAAGGTTCAGCAACCATCAATAGTTTCACTTGACCTAGCTTTCATGTAATTCTACTATATGCTTGTTGCACAATTGATTTGTTCTTTCCCTAATGTGTTGCCCGTTCATTTCTTTTTTGCTAAGGTTTCAAAATGTATTCACCCTGAGACTGTGTGATTCTCTACTCCCTTTTGTGTCATTATGTGTTGGCAGTAGCTAGTGCATGTCTGCTTGGGTACATGTGCAGTTACATGTCTCTGCAACCTATTTAGATGCAGTATGGAATGGCTCCCACCTCTTTACAAAAGAAGATATTCATGCACCAACCCGCTTTGACCCTTCCATTTTCTCAAACAGCGTCCATAATTCAAGCCATGGAAGGCTGTTAATTGAAAGCACAAGGGGCACGTCTTTGGAACAGCACACCCTCTACCTTTAAAATAAGTTACTTTTCAGTAAGTTTAAACTGGATCTTGAAACCTAATAAGTTTGAATTATGGATCCTTCTCTCTGACTTGAAGGCAAAACGTCACCTATTGGTCTGACTTATTGTAAGGAAATGCCTCCTTGGCATGGTTACCCCCTGACTTTTTGCCTTTTGTTGATGCCAGTTATGATTGAAAGTGTGCTGGGACCCTGCTAACCAGGCCCCAGCACCAGTGTTCTTTCCCTAAACTGTAACTTTGTTCCCACAGTTGGCACAGCCCTGGCACACAGATAAGTCCCTTGTAAATGGTACCGATGGTACCAAGGGCCTTGATGCCAGGGAAGGTCTCTAAGGGCTGCAGCATGTCTTATGCCACCATGGGGACACCTCACTCAGCACATGCACACTGCCTCACAGCTTGTGTGTGCTGGTGGGGAGAAAATGACTGTCAACATGGCACTCCCCTCAGAGTGCCATGCCCACCTCACACTGCCTGTGGCATAGGTAAGTCACCCCTCTAGCAGGCCTTACAGCCCTAAGGCAGGGTGCACTATGCCCCTACAGTGTCTAAGCCAAACCTTAGACATTGTAAGTGCAGGGTAGCCATAAAGAGTATACGGTCTGGGATTTTGTCAAACACGAACTCCACAGTTCCATAATGACTACACTGACATCTGGGAAGTTTGGTATCAAACTTCTCAGCACAATAAATGCACACTGATGCCAGCGTGGAATTTATTGTAAAATGCACCCAGAAGGCCCCCTGAATACCAGTCCGACTCCTAGTGCTAGTCTGACCAGTTTCTGCCAGCCTGCCACAACGAGACGAGTTTCTGGCCAAATGGGGAGAGTGCCTTTGTCACTCTGTGGCCAGGAACAAAGCCTGTACTGGGTGGAGGTACGTCTCACCTCCCCCTGCAGAAACTGTAACACCTGGCAGTCAGCCTCAAAGGCCCATGCCTTTGGTTACCACACCCGGGCATCCTAGCTAGTGGAAATGCCCGCCCCTCCAGCCACTGCCCCCACTTTTGGCAGCAAGGCTGGAGGAGATAATGAGAAAAACAAGGATGAGACACCCATCAGTCAGGACAGCCCCTAAGGTGTCCTGAGCTGAGGTGACCCCTGCCTTTAGAAATCGTCCATCTTGAGATTGGAGGATTCCCCCAATAGGATTGGGGATGTGCCCTCCTCCCCTCAGGGAGGAGGCACAAAGAGGGTGTAGCCACCCTCCAGGACAGTATCCATTGGCTACTGCCCTACTGACCTAAACACACCCCTAAATCTAGTATTTAGGGGCGACCCAGAACCCAGGAAATCAGATTCCTGCAACCTACAACAAGAAGAAGGACTGCTGACCTGAAAGCCCTGCAGAGACGACGGAGACACCAACCGACTTGGCCCCAGTCCTACCGGCCTGTCTCCAGACTCAAAGAACCTGCACAGCGACGCATCCGACAGGGACCAGCGATCTCTGAAGCCTCAGAGGACTGGCCTGAACCAAAGGACCAAGAAACTCCAGAGAACAGCAGCACTGTTCAAAAACAGCAACAACTTTGCAACTTTTTAGCAACTTCCAAAGAACTCTTCCCGTAGGACGCGTGAGACTTCACACTCTGCACCCGACGCCCCCTGGCTCGAGCTCCAGAGAACTAACACCGCAGAGAGGACTCCCAGGAGACTGCAACTCCGTGAGTAACCTGAGATGACCCCCCTGCACCCCCACAGCAATGCATGCAGAGAGGATCCAGAGGCTCCCCCTGACCGCAACTGCCTGGAACAAAGAACCCAACGCCTGGACCTAGCACTGCACCGCAGCCCCGAGGATCAAAAGAAACAGAACTCCAGTGCAGGAGTGACCATCAGGCGATCCTCTGCCTAGCCCAGTCGGTGGCTGGCCCGAGAAGCCCCCCTGTGCCCTGCCTGCACCGTTAGAATGACCCCGGGTCCCTCCATTGACTTCTATTGAAAACCAGACGCCTGCTGAGCACACTGCACCCGGCCGCCCCTGTGCCGCTGAGGGTGTGCTTTGTGTGCCTACTTGTCTCCCTCCAGTGCTCTACAAAACCCCCCTGGTCTGCCCTCCGAAGACGCAGGTACTTACCTGTTGGCAGACTGGAACCGGAGCACCCCTGTTCTCCATAGGTGCCTATGTGTTTTGGGCCCTCCTTTGACCTCTGCACCTGGCCGGTCCTGTGTTGCTGGTGCAGTGACTTTGTGGTTGCCTTCAACCCCCAACGGTGGGCTGCCTATTCCCAGGAAACTGAACTTGTAAGTGCCTTACTTACCTGAAAAACTAACCAATACTTATCTCCACCAGGAACTTTTGATTTTTGCACAGTGTCCACTTTTAAAATAGCTTATTGCCATTTTAACTAAAACTGTGTATGTTACTGCTCTAATTCAAAGTTCCTTACTTACCTGTGTGGGATACCTTGCAATGGATGTATTTATTTCAAATCTTGAATCTTGTGGTTCTAAAATAAATTAAGAAAATATATTTTTCTATATAAAAACTATTGGCCTGGAGTTAAGTCTTTGAGTGTGTGTTCCTCATTTATTGCCTGTGTGTGTGCAACAAATGCTTAACACCACCCTCTGATAAGCCTACTGCTTGACCACACTACCACAATATAGAGCATTAGAATTATCTAATTTTGCCACTATCAACCTCTAAGGGGAACCCTTGGACTCTGTGCACACCAGCTCTCACTTTGAGATCGTATATACAGAGCCAGCTTCCTACACTAATTCATACAAAAACCAAAGTGCCTGCCTGTGATCCGAATGAGGATTGTGACATTACAAACCATACCGAAGAATGAGGCAGGAGATGTAATTTAAGACATCTTTATTAACCCCTTCGCTGCCATGCCTTTTCCCCCTCAGATGCCATGTCTTTTTTTGGCTATTTGGGGCAGTGTGCGCTTAGGCCCTCATAACTTTTGGTCCACATAAGCTACCCACGCCAAATTTGTATCCTTTTAAAAAAAAAAAAAAAAAAAAAATGGGAAAAACGTGCTGCAGAAGAAAGCAGGTGCTTCTTGCCCTGACAACGGCATCAATAAAGAGTTTGCTGTGCTACAGTCACCATCTTCCCAGCTTTCAGGAACAGGTAGACTTGAATCATAAAACCTCATTTTTCAACACAAATCTGACATTTTACTGGGACATAGCCCATTTTTACTATTTTTTATGCTTGTAGCCGCCTTCCAGCTAGTGACAGAAATGGGTGTGAAACCAATGCTGGACCCCAAAAAGCTAAACATTTCTGAAAAGTAGGCACAATTCTGAATTCAGCAAGGGGTTTCATTTGTGTAGATCCTACAAGGTGTTCCTACGGAAAATACCAGCTGAAATACAAAAATATTGAAATTTAGGTAAAAAAACAGCCATTTCTCTCCACATTTTACTCTGTAACTTTTTCCTGCAATGTGAGATTTTCAAAAGCAATATACTGTTACGTCTGCTGGACTCTTCTGGTTGCGGGGATGTATAGGGCTTGTAGGTTCATCATGAACCCTAGGTACCCGGAGCCAATAAAGGAGCTGCACCTTGCAATGGGTTTCATTTTATACTGGGTATACAGTAATTCATTTGGTGAAATATAAAGAGTGAAAAATAGGTAACCTTCGTATTTCCAAAATGGGCACAAGAAAAAGGTTTTGAGAAGCAGTGGTTATTTGCACATCTCTGAATTGCGGGGTCCCCATACTAGCATGTGAATTACAGGCATTTCTCAAATAGTTGTCTTTTTTTACACACTGTCTTACATGTGGAAGGAAATAATTTAGAGAAAGACAAGGGGCAATAACACTTGTTCCTCTATTTTGTGTCCCCCCAAGTCGCCCAATAAAAATGGTACCTCACTTGCATGGGTAGGCCCAATGCCCACAACAGGAAACACAACATGGACTCATCACATTTTTACATTGAAATCTGACGTGTTTTTTGGAAAGTGCCCAGCTGTGGATTTTGACCTCTAGCTCAGACGGCACCTAGTGAAACCTACCAAACCTGCATTTTTTGAAACTAGACATCTAGAGGAATCCAGAATGGGGTGACTTGTGGGGCTCTCACCAGGTTCTGTTACCCAGAATCCTTTGCAAAGCTCAACATTTGGCATAAAACACTTTTTCCACAAATTTCCTTCCACACAGCATTCCCCCAAGTCTCCTGATAAAAATGGTACCACACATGTGAGGCTACCCCTAGTGCCGGCTACAGGAAATGCCCCAAAACACAACATGGACACATCACATTTTCCCAAAGAAAACTGATTTGTTTTTTGCAAAGTGCCTAGTTGTGGATTTTGGCCTCTAGCTCATCTGGCACCTAGGAAAACCTAGCAAATCTTGACATTTCAGAAAACTAGACACCTAGGGGAACCCAGGATGGGATAACTTGTGGCTCTCTCACCAAGTTCTGTTACCCAGAATACTTAACAAACCTCAACATTGGGCAAAAATAAACACTGTTTCCTCACATTTTGCTGATAGAAAGTTCTGGAATCTGAGAGGAGCCACAAACTTTCTTCCACTCAGCATTCCCCCAGGACTCCCGATTAAAATGGCACGTCACTTGTCTGGTTAGGCCTAGTGCCCGCAACAGGAAATGCCCCAAAACACTACATGGACACATGAAAATGATCAAATAAAAAAATTACCTGTTTTTGCGTGGGGGGGGGGGGGGGGTGAACGGGGGGTGTAGGGGTGCACCTACGTTTTGGTCCTGGGTTCAGCAGCCATCTAGGGAACCCTAAAAAAACCCAGAAATTTCTGAAAACTAGACATCCAAGGGAGTCCAGGGAGGTGTGACTTGCATGGGATCCCCCGGTGTTTTCTTACCCAGAATCTTCAGCAAACCATAATTTTAGCTAAAAAATCACATTGTTCCCACATTTCTGTTTGGGATCATCGCACCGGCACAAATTTCCTACCACCCAATGTTTCCTTAAGTCTCTTTTAGTGTGCTGGGGGGAGAGTTGAAAGACTGTTACCCCCTTCTGGTGGGTTGGGGGCAGGCATAGCCATGCCCATACTGGTTGGTAGCCACCACCCCACTATTTTTTATTTTATTTTAGTTCCCTAGGCTTTTCGGGCCCCCGGGGAGTGGATTGGGGGTAATTGCCCCATCTGGCCACTGGGGGCAGAACAACTTTGTCCCTATTTATTTGGGATGGGGGTATGGCCATAACCCTACCCTCATTTTTTTTTAAAAAAAAAGTCTTGTCGGTGGGGTTCTGTCCCACTTGGGGGCAGAGGGGCCTTCCAAAAATAGGCCGCTCTGCCCTGAAAGCGGGCAGAAATGACCAACAGTAAGTGTGCTGGCCCCCCAAACACAACACACACACCTATCCCTGGTGCCGAAGTGGTTTCTGACCTAACCTAATTAAAAATTGCCCCCCGGGGGAGCGACCCTTGCCTAAGGGGCCGCTCACCCTTCATTGTGTAAACAACATAAACCAAAATCCCTGGTGTCTACTGGGCATTTCTGCAGCGTGATCGCTTCACGGTCAAGCTGCAGAAATGCTCAGGCAGACAGGAAAGGAAAGGAATGGCCTTTCCTTTCCTTTCATGTCCTCTGCCTGCCCCCAGCCCCAATCGGAAGAGAAATGCAAAGAATTTCTCTTTCGATCACGCTGGAAGCTGAGCTGAGCTTCCAGCTCGATGGGGACTGCCCCTGATGAGGTCAGATGTCACGGGGGCAGCATAAAATTGCTGAATGCTGTTTATGGCTGTGATTGGCAGTAGTGGTATACTAGATTTCCATTTTTGCAAAAACTAGCTGAGCTGGTTCATTTTTACCATGTTTCGATGATGGTGCACATTTAAGTTTCCCCAAATCATGAGTATATATATCACTCAACTTAGCCTAATGTTTCTCGCCAAAATCTGTGTGAACAAATGAGACTTGTTTTTAACATTAATTTCAATAAGATTTAAAATGATAGTATTCATATTATATACCTATAATCTGTATTACATATATATATATATATATATATATATATATATATATATATATATATATATATATATATATATATACATACATATTACAGATAAAAATTCCCAGTGATGGAGCAAAAGACTTATTGGCTGCTGCTGTGAATTGTGAACATTTGGTTATCTTTGTGTATATTCTAAGAAAACAAAGGCATTCAGTAAACTTACCACCATGCTTTTTTTTAGAAAATTCTGTTGTACTAAATGTTTAAAGTTCTATTAACTGTCCATACTGTATACAGTGGGGCTAATGTGGGATGTCGCAAAAAAAATTGAAAATTATTGCAGCACCCTTGCCAAAGTGTTTGAATGAGCTAGATGCACTATTGAGTATCACTGTGGCTTGGATTAAGCATGAAAAATCATTTCTTGATTTGCTAATAGATACTAATTAACAATGGACCTGATTTAGACTTTGGCTCACTGGTATTCAATCACAAACGTGATGGATAACCCATCCACATTTTTACAAGTTCATTAGAGTATACTCTAATTCAGGCCCTATATTTAGAGAGTGTGTCAGACATAAAGGTTAGTGAATGCTAGTTTCATTAATGACTTTTGTTGGTCTTTGTTTAGGTGATATTTATGTTCACGCTGATCTGCATGGTGCAACAAGCTGTGTCATCAAGAACCCCACAGGTAACTCCTGTTTTGTGAATGATATGTACTTTGTAGTATAAATATTTGGTACAAGATGCCATTTTATTTCACATGTTGGATTTCCAAAAGCGATGAACGCATTGTGAACTATCTTTAACTATGTGCCCCTGGGACACAGAGAAATGTTGGTATTGCCACAAGTGAGGAAAGCACCTTCTGGACTGGAACATTTTGACTTATGTGTAGTGGAAAGAATTGTAAGTAAGAAAAGGGTGGGACAAATACAAAATTAAAGTGCCGCTACCACCAAAGATGTCATAATGTAATTATTAACAGCCCCACACTGATTAGATGAGTTTTCTCCCAAACAATTATCCTTTTTCTCATTGTGGTAGGCCCTCAACATTGGGTACATTCAGCATGGATCCTTTTTCACATCTATAAACTGAAATATCATACAGATTGGAAAATCAATGTGAGACATTCCCATAATTTAGATGTTCCTAGTCTCTTGACGGAAAGTCTTATTTTTATTAAAGACAGGGAGGCGAGTATTATGCGTTTCTTTTCTTACTTTATTAAATAGCAGCAGTCAAGAAACTACAGTTCCCTTAAGGCAAAGTGAAAAGAGCCAATGGGAACGAAAACGTGTACAACAACAATGAACCAATACACATGCACATAGGGTATTATGACATCACTTGACTGCGAACAGCCCTCTTTTCTTGCGAGAGGTCAATCAGAATTAAACAAAGGAAATATGGCAAAAATAATAAATATGGCCAAAATACAGGCTACCAGTTCAGAAAAAATGTTCAACACTCCAGAAAATGGAGAATGGTCGGAGCGAGAAGGATCCATGCCTCGGAGAACTCTAGTAGGAGAGAGCGAAGATAGAAGACTGGAGCACCAGGACGCAGATGAAGTCTTATGATGATGGTGGTAACGCTTGCGCTGAGGCTAAAACAAGGGAGGGAAAAGATAACAAGTGTTACATCCAAGTGGAGGGATAATACTCGCCTCCGTATCTTTAATAAAATTAAGACTTTCCGTCAAGAGACTAGGAAAATCTACATTTTATGGCAAGACCGGAGGCTCCTATTATGCGAGTTCAAAGCATATTAATTACATTCAATGATACATTATCAACAGGTTTGCAATAAAAAATTTAAAAAACATTATCGTTAGAACAATCTGCAGATTTAAGAATATCCTCCAGGCGAGACCTCGCCCAAAAGGCTTTACAAGCAATAGTTCCCCTAGAGGAATGAGCACCAAACATGGAAGTATCGATGCCTTCAAGGGACATAATCCATTTGACCCAACGTGCTAAGTTAGCTGCAGATACCGGATTAAAAGGCTTCCTGAAGGAAATTAGAAGTTGAGAAGAAGAGGAGGTTCTTAAATCTGCAGTTTTTTGTTCATAAACTTTTAAACATTGTGCAACACATAATTTGGGGTGATCTGGAAAATAAGGATAGAAAACAGAAGTTAAATTAGTCTTGGTTCGACGAGAAACTGTAAACAGAACACCAGTATGAGTAAATTGACGATTAGAAATATCTAAGGCCTTAACATCCAAAATACGTTTGATAGAAACAAGACATAAAAGCATTGTTAACTTAGCAGATAACATTTTTAGAGTAAGCATACTATTATCAGGCCATGACAATAGAAAGTTTAAAACAATATTAACATCCCATAAATGTCTATATTTTGGCATTGGAGGATTAGAATATTTTACTCCCTTCAAAAGACGACAAACAAGTTGATGTTCCCCCACTGGCTTCCCATTAACATAGGTATGATTGGAAGAAATCGCAGACCTATATAAATTGATGATACGAAAAGCTTTGCCTTTGCTAGCTTCGTCCGCCAAACAATTTGCAATAAAAATCACATCTGCAGTGCCACTTATGCAGTTATACATAGGGGTTGGGTGGCAATTGATTCAGACTCCAAGTTCTGTTATATTATTCTTTTTTTATTATATTGTTCTGTTTCACATCAACGTCGAATCTACATTTATTAATGATCCTATGGATACACCACTTGTAGCAAAGCCAATGCACAGGGTTATACGTTGCTTGAAGAAACACCCATGTGATTAGGTGGATGGACTTTCACCAAACCTGTTCTCAATAGCAATAGCCCTATAAAACATTCTTGGGTCCTATAAGTAGCTTACTACTATTAATAACAATTTTTGTTAAGGGCAACACTCTGCTGACTCCTTGGTGCGAGTGTAACACATTTAATTATCATACTTATAACAAAATGCTTTCTCGGTTAAATATTAATAAAAAGATTCAAGCTAAAAATCAAAGAAACAAAGCCTAAACAAATAAAGAAAAGCTTCCACAAACAACCACTAAAACAACACTTTTTATTACAAATTTTGTATACAGGTTTTACACAACAATGACAAAAGCAGTCCCACACCTCAAAGGCAAGAACACATCCTTGCCAGCCAATCTGAAAACTACTCTCATGTGCTTAGGTAAACTCAGCTTAATTGAGACTAGAATTACCAGATGTCTGTCAAGATAACAAACAAATGAAAACCAGGCACCATGGGGGCTGAACAATGCTAAAATGCTTTCTTCTTTGCACCCAAATTAAGATGAAAATGAGAAACATATCAAAGGGTATTTGTTGAGACTGAGGGAGGCTGCAGCAAATATAGGAATAACACTTAAAGGATTAAGTAAAGACCTGACAACTCCAAGTCTACAGAATGAAAATTCAGCAGACCTGGGGGACATAGAGAAGATTGCATAATAGGAGAATGTAGCAAAGATCATTCAGAGAAACATGGGATAATTTTGACATTGGTCATTTGGGTGCACAGCTCAAGATGGCAATACAATAGTCATCTCACCAAACATCATAGTCATAAACTGCTATAAACTCCATTTGTGTTTCTTGGAATGCAGGAGGACATGGCCGGGATGCCCATCAGATTATAGACTACACTTATTCAACTTCACTCAGAGTACCAGAGGCTACAGGTAGTAAGAGGCAGTAAATATATCATTCAGAACATTGCCTTTTTATCCATTTCAGTGGTTACCTATAACCCACAGGCCACTGAATTGTTGACCACATAAATTCAGATGAATTGGTCAGGGATATTTGCTTACGCTTTTCCCCCTCTCCCGCTCATTCCATTTCTACTCAACAAACTGCGTCAAAACAAGCTCAAACTCATACTCATAGCGCCAACCTGGGCACGTCAACCCTGGTACACAACACTATTAGACCTGTTAGTAGTACCACATATCAAACTCCCAAACAAACCAGATCTGTTAACCCGAAACAAACAACAGATCATGCATCCAAATCCCAACATACTCAGTCTAGCAATTTGGCTCCTGAAGTCATAGAATTTGGGTATCTACAACTACCAACTGAATGTATGGAAGTAATTAAACAAGCAAGAAACCCCACTACCAGGCAGTGCTATGCCAACAAATGGAAAAGATTTGTGTATTACTGTCAATCTAAACAAATTATCCCTCTTTCAGCATCAATACAAGAGATTGTATGTTATTTGATTCATTTGCAAAAAGCAAACTTAGCTTTTTCATCCATAAAAATACATCTCACTGCAATCCCTGCGTATTTGCAAAATATACAACACAGCTCTTTATTTAGAGTTCCTGTTATCAAAGCCTTCATTGAAGGGTTAAAACGCATCATCCCACCTAGACTGCCTCCAGTGCCTTCGTGGAATCTAAACATAGTGCTCACACGACTTATGGGCCCACCATTTGAACCTATGCATTCATAGGTTGTATCACCGTTTCATATCAATCAAACAGTGGAACTACCAGTCTTCTTCCCACAGCCAGATTCTGTGGCAGAAAGAGCCCTGCACACATTAGATATTAAAAGAGCCTTAATGTATTACATAGATAGAACAAAATCACTTAGAAAAATGAAACAGTTATTTGTGGCGTTCCAAAAACCACATACTGGTATCCCCATTTCAAAACAAGGTTTAGCTAGATGGATAGTAAAATGCATTCAAACATGTTACCTTAAAGCTAAAAGGCAGCTCTTAGTTACACCTAAAGCACGTTCCACAAGGAAAAAGGGGCTACAATGGTTTTCTTAGGAAATATACCAATGGCTGGAATTTGTAAAGCAGCTACTTGGCCAACACCACATACATTTACCAAGCATTACTGTGTAGATGTGTTAGCAACACAGCAAGCCACAGTAGGCCAAGCTGTACTAAGAACATTATTTCAAACAACTTCAACTCCTACAGGCTAACCACTGCTTTTATGGGAGGAGAAACTGCTTTGTAGTCTGTGCATGGTATGTGTATCTGCAGCTACACATGCCATCGAACGGAAAATGTCACTTACCCAGTGTACATCTGTTCGTGGCATGTTCCTCTACAGATTCACATGCACCCTCCCTCTCCACGGGAGCATATAGCCGTTTAAGTTCAATATTCACTTGCACATATGTGTATGTATATGTATGTATGTATGTATATATATATATATATATACACACTTATATTTATATATTCCATTTGCATGGACATCTATTTTCTTTAAACTCTATCACTCCTACCTTACCCTCTGCGGGAAAACAATCTAACATGGAGTCGATGCCCATGCGCAGTGGAGCTGAAAAGGAGGAGTCACTCGATCCCGTGACTCGAAAACACTTCTTCGAACAAAAACAGCTTGTAACACTGCGAGCCCAACACTAGATGGCAGACTATGCAAAGTATGTGAATCTGCAGCGGAACATGCCACGAACAGATGTACACTGGGTAAGTGACATTTTCCATATATACTAAAATTGAGCGTGTGTTAGATAGGAAAATGTGTATGTTTTCAAAATGCATAAACTGATGTTTGGGAAAAAATTTCAAAATATTTTGAAAGCTGATATTTGAGTGACACATCACATCATTATATAAACTTATTTCTATTATCATTCCCTTGGTTCCAGGGGCATCACAGCTATGTCTGTCCCATGTAAATACATTCAGAATTGACAAACCCTTCTTTAGATTACTGTTGTAGATCCTGCCTGATACTCAAAGGTCATTACTGCTGGTAATCTTTCATATGATGGCCACTAATATAATCTTGACTGATAAGGTCATGAGTACAGCGCTGATAATATCATTAGTTTGAGATTATTTTCATTGAACATAAGTAGCTCTTACTACAGAAAAGGTTGGAGACTGCTGGGTTAAACATTAGTTTTTTTGCGGGTGCCTTGTATGAAAAAAGGGATATTTAGAGGAACATTTTTGGTTAAGCAACTTAATTAGCTGACTCACTGACTTGTTTAGTGTAAGAGCGCTCATCTTATATGCACATGCTTTCACATATTCTGCGGCTCTCTTTCCTGTGTATAGATGTCCAAAACAAGGCAAACTGTCTCCTATTGTGTGGCAGTTGTCTCGTATTCTGAGGCCACGCGACATCCTTATCAAATGGTATTCACATTTATGCAGTAAGGGCCGACACAGCACATTGAGTTTCAGTCTTGACGTTCTACTTAATAATGAGAGCTGTAGAGCCTCAACCTAGGCTTTGCTGTACACTTTCTGCAAACTCTGGATGTGAGATTCAAGGCAGATGCGACTCTTGGCACAATCGTGATAGGGAATGTTTTTGACTAAGCCTCACCGGTATTGTGGCTGGCTACTTCTACCTAATTCAATTATGGACGCTTGATGATATCCCCACGAGCCTGGAGGAGTAGGGCTTTGATATAGGAGTACTTTACTCATCATCGCTATTCTTGTACTCCTAGCTCTCATATTGTGGTATCCTTTTGGCAGTCTTCTGGTGACTTTTACTGAACATTTATGAAAGAACTCATTATGCCCTCTCAATTGTATGGTTTTAACCATTCAGTAGTGCGTGCAACCCATGAATGCTTTCTAACACTTTTGGTGGTCTGTGTCAAAGACGAATCAGTGGACTAGGAAGATAAAAAGATCAGAGTGTCTACAGGGATAATATTATCGTTCCAGCTGGCAATAAAGGACATGGTTCAGTATATGTTCTTAAATATTTGAACACTGATTGAGTGTGAAATAAATGTATTAAAACTCTGAGGCTTATTTACAAGCCCCACTGCTCCACTGGAGCGTCACTTTTGTGACGCTCCTGTGGCGCTACCTGCAGAGCCATATCTATAAGGCCACATAAAGCCAGTCTTCATGGCTTTACACGCTCTTGTAGATATGGCGTGAGACAACGCAACGCAAGTAGTTGTGTTGCCTCACACTGCATTAGGGAGGCGTGCCATGGGTTTTATTGTTGATGTTCCCATGTAACACCCATGGCATTTGACACATACCCAGATTTACGAGAAATCTTAAACCTGGGAATGGGGAGGTGTAAGGGAGGCGCAATAGGGAGAAATAATATTATTTCTCCCTGTTTTTTCTGCAGCACAAATAGAAGGAGGAAATCACCTCCATTGATTGCTTTTGTGCAGTAAGGTGTCGCTACCTGCTAAAAAACAATCATCCCCACCACGCAGGCACCCTTGCACCATGGTGCAAAGGTACCTGCCCTGGTGCATGGCAGACATGTGTGCCCCAGTGCAGGGTGAGAGGACAGAAATGCGTTGTATCATATAGATACGGTGCATGTCTACCCTTTCCTGGTGGCGCAGGGAGGCGCAGCAAGTGCCTTGCTTTACTGCCCTGTGCCACAGGCTTGTTAACGAGCCCCATAGTTTGCTATTTAACGTTTTAAGCTCTCAACTCTGTCCTTCCTTTTCTCGTACGTCTGATTAGAAGTGGCTACACTATTTGATATAAGGATGCAGTATATGTGAAGAAACAAACAGTACTAATCATTTTGAGGATTTTACATATTTGTGTTTTCCTTCCATATAACCACAGAGCAAATATTCAAAATAACAATGTGTGATTTACTGTGTCAATTATCATTGTTTCCTTACCAAACTGACCACTGTAGTCCCTAAATAGCTGTCTATGTTTGCTATTTTAGGGGAGCCAGTGCCACCTCGAACCCTGACTGAAGCTGGCACAATGGCTGTGTGCTACAGTGCTGCTTGGGATGCTCGTGTCATCACTAGTGCTTGGTGGGTCCATCACAATCAGGTAATGGAGATTTTTCATACTCTTATATTTCGGGAAGCATGGGCAGTTCAGGGATCTAATTAAAGCTGACAGGCAGTCTGGAGCTTTCTCTCTCACCTTGCAATTACTGTTTTAAGCAGTGATGCCTTGTAATACTTTCATGCAAAGGTGAGTGAGCTGGAGTGCATGGAGATGAGACCATATGCTTGTCTGTGGTGTCTACGAAATGGCACTAAATAGATTTGATTATGAAATCTTCGAACAGATGGAAGGCACGTTTAGAAAGTGATTCATTTACTTTTGTGGTGCTTGTCCAAGAGTTAGTATGGTTTTATGATTCAAATGAGAACATCGAGGATAAGCAACTTCTCTTAAAGATGAGTAATGAAAGGTGCTTTAACGTGATTATTGTTCCATATTATAAACAAGGTGACATAGAAAGGTTGTGCCCATGTTCAACTTGAGTCACTTGTGTTGGCTTGGCAGATGGCAGAAACATTCAAAACATTAACATGGATAGTCACTCTATACCTACTCCTACACACTTTAGGGGCATTTCCTATATATATTCTCAGCTTGCCTAACTCTGTGTCCCATTTAGTTCAGTGCCTGTGGTGCCCGAAACATACTGGAATTGGTGCCTTCCACACAAATCTGTTTTGGTTGTGTTGTCAATCCCCCTATTTTTGCATGTGTTTTTAGCTTTGTTGTGACCTTTTTTACATTGCTTGTTTGACTCTGAAGCCATTTGTTGCCAAGTTTTTAAGTACTGCAGTTAAAAGATGCCTACACAGGGGACCTGGTCAGATACTTTGTTCACATCTAGTTATTGCTGCTTCTGTTCCCGGATCTCTTATGATTCACTTGTGAAGCTGATGTATTTGAATAGGGAGTTATATAATGTATTCCTAGAGAAATCAATGTACTTAGCTTTTCATCGCCCGGTTGCCACCAGATATTACTACAGAGGTGGATCATATCTCCTCCCTTGAACCCGATTGTGCTTCCCCATCGCCTAAAGAACCTGTCTCAATCTCATCCCGAATTCCCTGGCCATCTTTGAACTTGCAGCAAATTGCAGCAAAATGCTGCAGATCTTTCAGACACTGATTGCTCCCGGTAGTGGACCTTCAAAGCCACACTGACCTCCAGTTAGACTGTTGTCAAAAGGCACTCCTCAGATGCTGAGTGTCTCTGTAGGTCCCATGCCTGGCTTTTGCTAAAGCTGGTTCAGACTTCCATTCCAGCCCAGGGTCCACACAAGTTCCTTTCTTGTAGGCACTGATACTGACTCTGCCTGCAGTAGATCCATTTGCATATCCTTTCTCTGACCCCAAACCAATGTGGATCAGTGCCAAGCCTATGTCGTTCTACAAAATAACTAAGGCACAATCAGTGGTTGGTTGCACGGCCTTCAGCCCAGACTTCCCCTTGATGCCATGACTATCAGAGTCTGCAGGCCCTCTTCAACTCCCAACTCTTGTGCAACCATAGCATCTCCAATGTGCAATCTTATCCTTCCTCAATACACTGATGAAGGGCTGTGCTGTGCTGAGACGAAATGCCAGTGGTCTAGGTACCCCACCTAGACCTGTACTCACCATCTGGTCCATCAGTGGTAGCAAGTGCCTCTTTTGCTTTAGCAGTGTGAAAATGTGAATTGCCTACTATGGAAATCAAAGCCAATTTATTGGCTGAAATTCTTCAACCATCTAAGCAACTATTACCATTTAAAGCCGATCATTCTTACAAACACTCTCATGGCCATTTGGTCTGAGCCATAGTCAGTCCCTCCGGTCAGCTGACATGAGCAGAGGGCCATAGACCAGCCCCTGGCGGTCCTGATGTTTTGTTGAAACACACAATGCTTAAAGCCTTATGGTACAGGCATCCACAAGTAAAGTCATGCCAGATGTATTTTCTTTGAACCACCTTGAGATGGAGTTGAAGCCTATTGATACGTTTATAAAGAAAATGCTTTCTTCAGTTTTTCCTAGCTTCATTATCTTTGAGTTTGGTGTGCCTTCTGGAATGGTACACCAATGCCTTATAGACCATGGCCAACCAGATCTTCCTGCCCATCTCAGAAGACCTCAGGGCTTCACTGGCCCAAAATGATCCAAGACAGATGGAACTCCGAAAAGTATATGTTACATTTAGGCCTGGACATCACCAATTACGCAGGCCATGTTTTTGGTACCAGTGGAGTGCTTAGGAGGTGTGCTTGGATGTGATCAGCCAGATTGTTAGGGGACATGCCCTTCTATGGCTCTAGAGTATCCTGAGGAAAGGGTGAGTCGGTCTTCAAGGGATTTAAAGAAAGTTGCGCCTCAGCTTGATCTTTATTATTATTTTCCCCAGCCAGACAATTCCAGTGGTAATATAGAAAGCTTAGCAGCTATTCCAGAGGCCTAGCTTAGCAGAAGCTTCAAGTTCCCAAACCGCTTTGATTTACCCTCCCATGCCCACAATCAGCCAGGGGGGACAGACTGATCAAAATTCATCAATGGGGCTATGCTTTGCCTTTCATTCTGTCTCCACTCCTTATTTCCCCAACACCCAAGCAATTTGGTAGGCCAGACTTCATGTAAGAAGCTTATAGCCTTCTGACCAAAGGTGCCATGTTCCGTAAAGAGGCGGGATGCTATTTGCTCTATGCCTCATTTCAAAGAAGCATGTAGGTCTCATGGCTATAATGGACCTCAAACCGTTAAATGCCTTTCTGAGGAAGAACAGATTTAAAATGCTCAAAAGGCTCAGTTCTTCTCTGCTATAGATCCATGGAACAAATGGGGTAACTGGTCTTTCATATACCCATCTTGCAGTCATACAGACACTATCTGCAGCTTACAATGGAGTTGGAACAATGACAGTTTGCTCTCCTGACTTTTAACCTTAGTTCATCCATTGGGTGTTCATTCAATAGAAGGCTATGGTTGCAGCTCACCCTCATAGGTCCGTTTACATATATTCCCATCCCTTAGTGAGTATCTGCTCAAGGCAGGCTTATCGCAGTCAGTCACAGACATCCTCAAGACAACAGTCGGGTTTTTGATTTTCAGGTTTCCATTCATTGTATATTTTCAGGATGCAGTTACATTCAAGGTTTTTCTATCACCACATTGACTCTGGGACATTCAGAATATGATCCTATTATTTCAGACTCTGTCCTGGTTCTTGGTGAGGATGGTTCTGAGAATTGGCCTCATGCATCGTCATTGGTCCCTGCTTCAGATTGCACATATGGACCCTGCTAAGGAACCTATGGTTTCAAAGGGCCCAGAATCAGGGTTGCCTCTCCAGTTCTGACTAAACCTTGCAAGATACAGGATCTCATATGGTGACTGATGAGTGCCAGTCTGACAATTGGAAGGCTAACTTTCCTGGATTTCATTGTCTTAACAGATGCATTGTTACTAAGTTGGGGAGGCCTGCTGGGGAGGAGATCAGGGGGCATGTGTTCTCCACTGGACAGCCACCTCCATTTCAACTTTTTGGAGCTTCTGGCATTCTGCCTGATCCTAAAAGCCTCCCTGCTAACTATCAAGAGAAGGCTAAGTCAGGTCCTAATTGACATACCAACCGCCATGTGGTACTGCAACAAGCAGGGCACAATGGCATCTGGATCCTGTTCCAAGAGGCTCTATGTCTCTTTTGGTGGATGGGCCAGCAGAATATCTTTTTGGTAGTCAACCACCTAGCGGGGCTGCTGAATGCCTCAGCAGATGAGCCATCCAGAGGTGGCACACGGCTTCTTCAATCAGTGGGCATGCCCTGTCTGGATCTGTTTGCCACTGCCGAGAGTGTGCAGTGTCAAAGCTTCTGATCGCTGAACTTTCCCCCAAAAACGTTGTTGAGAAATGCATTCTATCAGCGATGGGAAACAAGTTTTCTGTACGCATCCACCACTACCTCTCCTGCCTCTAGTTCTGAAGAAAGTCAGGACAGACTAGGCCCAAATCCTCCTAATATCCCTGGACTAGGCCAGAAGAGTGTGGTACCCAGAGCTCCCCAGCCTGAGCATGTTTGCTCCAATCCGGTAACCATTCAGGAGGACCTCCTGGCTCAGCAACAGTGGATGGTCCTACAGCCAAATCTCTACAATCCACACCTCCATTCATGGAGAATGAGTGCTGGCACTTGAATTCTTTTGACGTACCACCGGAAGCATCAGATCATTCTTGGAACCAGTCGTCTATCTATGCACTGAGAAATGCTTGTAGCCTAGTGTGGGATCCATCATTCGACTCTTTGCAGGCCATTCTTTTTAACGGATTGTTGTTAATTTTGCCATTGACCCAGTTCGGCCTTGAGGGACCACAGGTAAGGGTTACTTGTCTGTCCTTTTGGCCTTTTTGTATTTGCTTGACCAACGCTCTCTCTGTAAATCACCAGTTGTAATGTGCTATCAGAAGCATCTGATGCTTATTTTCCATCATGCCTAAATCTAGTTTTGACATTCCTTCTGTGTACTCCAATCCAGGTTATTAACAGTTGCCTTTTTTTGGCTTACGGCAGTCAAGATGGTTGTCACTTCCGCATGCCACCCGAGTGAACTGTAAGCTGGACTCTGCGCAGTCTCTCTACACCACTTTCCTCTAAGGCAAACTGGTGCTGAGCACTCAGGTTACCTTCTTGCCAAGGGTGATTTCACCCTTCCCTGTTGCTCTGTTACCCTGCTGACATTTTTCTCTCCACCACACCCGTCCAAAGAGAAGAGGCATGATCTTAAGGAAGCTTTGAGTTTCTACATTGATAGTACAAGAGACCATCATGGGTATCAGTTCATGGGTTCGCTGAGACCAAGAGATACATGGTGGTGCAAAAGAGGATTCTGTTCAGAAGGACAGTTGTCTGCACTAAAATCTGTTAAAACGTTGCATTAATATCATTTATTAAAATTGACACAATCTCTTCCACATCTAAAACTACTTGGCCCACTTCAACAAATAGTATAAGAAACAACTGTATATGCTGTAAACACTACTAAATATGATTTAAGATTTTGTGATTGACATTGCCATATTAAGAAGAACCATCATTTTGTCGCAGATTCTCTCGTAATACTATGGCAGATTTTGACCTTTTGTATATTGTAGGATGTATTAAACTTTGTGGAACTATGGGTGAGGGAAAGATCAGGTCTTTATACCTAATTCGACTAATTTCAGTAATCACTGTTACTCTTGTAATAGATGGTAGGTTAAAATGCCATTACCTAATGTCAAGTGACCAACAGTTGTCAAACATGGCTGCCCAAGGAGTTTCCATTCATGTGTGTGTTCAAAACAGTATGTGTATTGTTTGGCTTGGTTCACAGTTTATATTGAGATTGGAATTTTGTGCTTTAAATCACGTTGGTGGCCTATGCCTAAAATCTAATAAAAAGCATCATGGCAGTCAACAAGATGCTGAAATTATATCCATGCACAGCTTTATAGCTTGCAAGTCTAGTACACCATGATAATTACAGGACCACGGTGCACACACAGAAAACAGAAACCCCAAAGAACATATGTAGGTCTTTATTTCAGCACCTCAGTCACATTCTGTTGGTCTCCCAACTGACCATCCCCAACAATCGTTATCACCTACATCATTACATTCTATTACATCATGCCACTGTAAGATAAAACAACATGCCACACATCTCTCTCCCATAACATTACCCATTACCTAGGATAAAAGATAAATCCAAAATGAGTGTGATAACTAGAATACTTGTCAGCATATGTTAAATATCTAAACACACAACTAATAGAGAACCTGTACATAAAATTATGTTCTATACATCACTGCCAAATAAAGAACAGCTAATACAATAAATAAAATGCAACATTAATGTCCTCTGAAAAGGAGCAGAGAACAGAATTATAACTGTTCCCCCAAAAGCACGATTATAAAAAGGGTTTCACTGGTCCACAAAATCCTATAAATTAGAGGGCTTCTTACTGATCCTTTGGCTCTTCCTTCTGAGATTACCTGATGTGAGGCAATGTTTTATGTCCACAGTCTCTGGACCATCTTCCCTCCCTTCCTTGTTGACAAAACAATAACCATTACATCATATATCTTTCTCCTGTGGTATATGTACAAAAACAACTGTACACTTGTTCCATATCTGGCCATCATGTGTCTATACAGATTTCTTAATTTGACTACTTTCAAGTTTCTTGTGAATTTAGACCACTCAGTACGTCCCTTTGGTGCTCTCACTGTCACATAGTCCTCCACTCTTATCAGCGTATCCTTCACCTTTTTGTGTTGGTCATACAATTCCTTTCTCTTCATCTGTAGATCAATCTCTTTTTCTTTGTTCCAAAACATCCAGGCAGGACACACTTTTGTGGAAAGAGCTCAGCCCTTAAACAATTCAAATGAAGACTTTCCAGTAGCTGAATGTGGAGACACACGATATTCCACTATTCTCCTGGATAGTTCTGTCTTCCAGTTAAGACCATTCATCCTGGCTCATTGTATCCCTTCGTTTAATTACTCTCTCTACAGCACCATTGGTTTGGGGATGATACAGAGCCGACATTTTGTATGTGATCCCACTTCTTTCAAATAAGATTTTATTTGAGCAGAGCAAAACTGCACTCCATTGTCCGTAGGTAAGTAATTTGAAAACATTTCTCTTCTGAAAATATTATCCAGAAGCTTGATAACAGTTATCGAGGATATATCTCTCACATGTGATACTTCCACCCACCTTGCGTATAAGTCCATCAATCGCATAAGGAGTTGCATGTTCACCCCTTGTTGGTTTCAATATATTCATGGTTACCTCTTCACAAGGATGAGAAGGCAAGTCCCTACAAACCATGTGTACATTGCTTGGTCTTAATCCCTTGTCACATGCTGCACATTCTACACACTCCCATACCACTTTTTCAACATCATGATCTAGTGCAGGCCACTAGAAATCCCTGCGTATTCTTTCTTTGTTCTTCACTATATCAATCAATCAGTTTTTGTAAAGCGCAGCTACTCACCCATTAGGGTTTCAAGGCACTGGGGTGGGGTGGGGGGCCTCTTTCGAAGAGCCACGTCTTGAGGTTCTTCCTGAAGATGATGAGCGATGGGCTTTGTCTGAGGTGCAGGGGGAGGTTGTTCCGGCTCTTTGCTGCGATGTAGGTGAACTCAAGTGGCCCTCTTGTGCCAAATGCACAGTCCTTGCTGTAGGCTTTGTTGGGTAATCAACCATGTGCCTCTCAACTGAAAACCCTTGTCCACAGAATGTTTGTGTCTAACCATTCACCAACACACTCCACACTTCTTAAATTCCTTGTCATCGGGTATGCCCCGCAATACCAAGTCCATTGCTTTCTTTACTTCTGGATCCTTTCTCAATTCCAACAACCATTCCTCCTTACTGGCACCTCCCTGCGTTACTTCACAGACACTGAGTCATTCATCAAAATTCTCTTCCACTTTCCTTGACTCATTCACTGCGAAAAATCGCTTGCTCTTGGTCTGTACTGTACTGAAACTGCAATAACTCTCCTGCATCACCTGCATTACCACTTCAGTTTCTTCCGTCACCGCCTGGCTCAGCACAATATGGCACACTTCAGAGCTGTGCTTTTTGTGCCTGTGTTAGGGAAAACTCAAGTCAGAAATGGAGTCAATGGATTTTTTACAAACTCAAGCTCAAAGTCATGTAGACAATTCGATAGACCGAGCTATACATATACCTAAATCACCAAGGGTTGCCCAAGGCGACAAAATAAGTTAAGTCAAACTAGCATTATCAAAACTAAGTATTCAAGAAGGACAGTACATATCATCAGCAAGAATATCTGCGATATAGAAATTAAGCATTGCTCCGGATTAGCAATCATCAGTTAGTCCAATTTTGCAGAGTCATGATCTTAGCTGGGAATAGGGTAACCCTACAATTTGAAAAATCAGGGAAATACATGTGTGGGGCAGTGGACAAAAAAGTGAAAGTGTCAGCATTTCTGATGCTCAATCAAGAGTCTTTGAAGGGGATTGGAAGAAAGGTTTTTTAAGTCTCAAAAGGGCATCTCAAAGGGGCAAAGGCAGAGAGGGAAGATACCTCTCCAAGGGGCACAGCATCGGATTCTTTATCAGCAGGGGTCTGGAAAATTTGAAGATCTGATCCAGAGTCCAACTGGTCATCGATATAGCAAAGTTCATAAAGCATTCTGGTTTGCCAAAATTATCAGTCCAGTTTATGTTTAAGGGGCATCATCCGATAGAAATCGATCACAAGAGTCCAGTCTGAAACAATTCAATATTTTCCCAAGCCTGTCATGGGAACGTCTTCCATCGGTGTGACTCTCCACACAGGTTTGAAACATTTGTACAGTTTGTTAGTCCATCTATTCAGAATGTTCCGGATTCAAGGACAGTTACACTTTCTCTCTATGTCTAAACAATAGGGCCTATTACCAAAGCTAGTCTTCTCATAGGAACAAGGTCTGAAAGAAAGCTTATGTTTAGGAATTAATCAGCATTTCCTACACAGTCACAAAATACAAGCTTTGCAGGCCTTACTTTTGCTAACGCAAGAGAATTACAGTAATACATGTAATTAATGTTTTAATATAACACATATAATATGCAGTCTTATGAACTTAAAATTAATAATGCTTCATTACTATGTGGGCTACATTCACTTTAAACAAGGAAGTGCATTTCTTTTATTTTCTGCACTCATTTCAATTCATTAATCATTAGAAATTCAATATCATTTCAATGCGTTTTATTAGTCTAGAATCTGAATTGCATCATAATATCAATTTAGTCCTTCTAACATTTGGTTTAATACAAATACCACCTTTCTCGAACTCTACAGCGTAAGCAAATGCACACTTAAATAGCGTGTCAGTGCAGCTTCTACATTCAAACCATTAGTGCTTTGATTCACATAAGGCTTAAGCAGTCACATACTGATGACTCTTTGTGACACGAGGGACACTACTAAATTTTAGACTACACCATATGCATAGCTGAAGAAACCATACAAATGGAATACTTTCATTAATCATTCGAATCAAGTTAGGAGAGGCATTGCTGTATAAAACATTTGAATCATTACTGGCTAATAGTGAACAGAAACGCCTGTTATCTGAGAGGCGGTTCCCTCATTATATCAATCAGGAAACATTTAGAAAAAGTTTTTTGATGGAGGGTAAAGATGATTTTTTTTAAATGTTCCAAAAGGTAAGAGCTCCAGGCAGCACATTACTGTAAATTATCAATGTTTTTCTTTCCAGGTGTGTGTTCAAGCATATAAACTGTGTTGAAGTGTACAGTATTTGTTTTAGCTGAAATGAGCTATGGTTTTCAAATTGGTTGTTTGGCTCACCCTTTCTCACCGTGGGGTAACATGTTTTCAATTGTTTGCATTTTTAGGTCTCAAAAACAGCACCAACTGGAGAATATTTGACAACAGGAAGTTTCATGATTCGAGGTGAGAGTTGGATTGTGCAGGCGATTATTTTCTGCTCCATTCCATGTCACGTTACAGCTCGTTGCAATAATACAATAATAGTTGTTATAATAATTTTTTATGAGCTGCACAGCTGAAAAGTGCTGCCTGGCTACTTACTTACTTTTTGCTTTTTTTTCATTTAATTTACCATTCAGACATGATTATCTGCCATCTTACAACTCTAAGCTAAAAATGGCCGCCATGGTTCATGACATTGCACATGCGTTCAGCACCCATTTTGGAATGGGTTTTATTTACATAGAAAAATAGAAAACCCATTTCAAGAAAGCCTGCCATGCATAGGTATGTGTCTTGATGCATGTGCCCTTATGCGTGTGGCATCAAGCATTGGTAAAGCCAATAGCACAACTTTTTAGAACCCAAGACGTATTGGGTTTGTCAATGCTTGGTAGAAATTTTCTGCTTGTGTCCTCTTGTTTCCTTTAATTAATGAAAACTGCCTTGATCCAATATTGTGCAGCTGATTCTACAGCATGAGGTATTCAGGACGAAAATCCTTAGAATATCTTTAGACATAATTTAAAGAACGCCATAAAGCGCGATTTAAAAAAAATATTTTGAAGCCTAAGTGTAACTACCTCGTGAAAGCCTTCCAACATTTAAAATGCATAAAGGTCAGACTGTAAAATATGTGATACCCTTTGTAGTAGACATTGTACCTTTTCTTGCACATTCTATTAATTTCAGTAGTTGTGATGTTGACTGCATGTTCTATGCAGTATTATTCATAGTGTCTTCAGATGTACTGTGTATCTGATGAAAGTCATAAAAGTAGATCAAGAGACATGAAACGGAGCCCACATAAGCTATCAAAGGTATTCTTTTCCCCTCTGTCACAGAACGGCATTTCTGTGTTTGTGCCCAGAAAGGTATGAAAGTAAATACGTCTGCAGTTAGTGACATGCTCTCTGCTGGCAAAATCAAACTTCTGCACGTGATGGGGGTCAAGAACAAGATGTTGATTTAACAGTAATGGGAGGAAGGAGAGTTGAGAAAGAGAACATTGTATTGGGATCTCTTGGCTGAGATGAAGGGCATGAGGCCAGGTGTGCAATTTGGTGCTAATCAATGTTAAGTTAGTGGAGAGAACTAGTAAGAAGGAGCTGGGTGCATGGAGATGGAAAGATATCTGCCTCTCTGGAGCATGACAGACAAGGAAAGGCAACTGATCAGCAGCTGTTAAGCATTTATTTATTGATTTTATGGGTTTCTTGGTTCTGCATGTGCACCAATGATATTGAATATTAAGTTCCAAAATGCAAGCTCTGTCAACAAAAAGTCATTAAAGGAATGGCTAGCAATGAATTCTGTCATAGGACCCCCAGGGAGTCTACAAAGTGAAGAAGTTGATTATCATTCTCCTTGTGAAAGGGACAGAAACATAAGGGAGAATGGGATATTCCCTTCCAGGTGTGTGAAGTAACACGTACTGACATTCTGCTATGGTGGGCTACCGGACCTATCCTGCCAGAGATCTCTGCCTGAACCTGCCCTCGAAGTCTAGACCCACTAGGGATGTGCTTGAAGAGGAATGTGGCTGAATTAAGTGCATATTATGATGATTGAAGGATGTAGAGCACAGTACTCTGTTTTTCATTATACTATCTGCAGCATGTTTAGCTGGAACTTAAATGCTTTGCACACTTCTACCATCTAATGTTTGACTTTGATTGTTCTAATTTGTTTTTCTGTATCAATGCCTTCTGGTTTTAATATGACACCTACCCTCGAAAACCACATCATACCAGGACACAAATTTTACCTTAGATTGTTTTTTCCTTCTATCGGATCTGGATGTGATTATGAGCTCTCCATTCCAATGAGTGCCAAAAGATCATATATTGATGCAGGTAGACCAGGGCTTTATTTGACAGAAAAAACTATGGCCCTCATTACAACCCTGGCAGTCGGTGATAAAGCGGCGGTAATACTGCCAACAGGCCAGCGGTAAAAAAATAATAATAATTTTGACCACGCCGGAAACCGCCAACACAGACAGCCACTTTAACACTCCGACTCCCACAGCGGTAGCAACAAGCACTGCGGCGGTAACCGCCAACAGCCAGGCGGAAGACAGTGTACCGCCCACTGTATTATGAGAGGCCAATTCGCCACCTTTTCAGGGGCGGTACCAACGCCATCAAAAGCATGGCAGAAACAGTACACAGAAGGGAAATGACTCGCCTCTCGACACTCAAGGAAGAACCACGATGCCATGGAGCCCGAGTTGCACATATTTCCAATGCTGGTCTACCTCCTCCTACACCAGGAACACGAACGGCGGCGAAGATGAACACGGTGAGTACCACACCAAGGGATGGGGAGGAAACAGAGAGTGACACACACACACAGTACGCAACACCCCCACCCCCAACACCATACACTAAAACAGATGCAACAGCATTACATATCCACCCTGTAACCCTCAGGAATAAAGCAAGGACAAAAGGAATTGATTAAAGTGAGTGTAATATTAGAAATGTAGATAAATACGTCCTTAAAGCACAAAACAGTATGTACAATATATACAAATAGAGGGACTATGCCCACTCCAAAATGTCCGTGGCCCACAGGGCCATAACACTTAGACCAAGGCCACACTTGACTCCTGCCTCAAAAAGGAGAGAACACTGCTGGGGCATCAGGTAGAAGATACACAGGCACCTCAAGGGGAAGGTGAACGGGAGGCATCTCAGCTGGAAGATGGCACAACGCCACTGCTCCTGGAGAGGCCTACATGCTTTCTGCTTTGTCCTGGGGAGTGCAAAGCCACAATCTCTCTAGTGTGTGGTTTGCCCACTGCTTGGTCCTGGGGAGTGCAAATCCACAGTCTCTCAAGTGGGTGCCTTCTTCAACAGGTTCTGGAGGGGGCTTTGTGCCCAGTGTGCTTCATCCTGGCAAGGACGGGGTGAGTGGATGCCTTCTTCCACTGGATCTGGAGTGGGCCGTGTGCCCAGTGTGTTTCTTCCTTGCGAGGAGGGGGTGAGTGGATGCCTTCTTCCACTGGTTCTGGAGGGGGCCTTGTGCCCACTGTGCCTCACCCAGGCAAGGAGGGGGTGAGTGGATGCCTTCTTCCACTGGTTCTGGAGGGGGCCTTGTGCCCTGTGATGCAGATCCTGGATGGTGCAAGGTCACAATCTCTCACCTTGGTGTCACACCTACAGTTGCTGCAGGGGCCAGGACGCACTACAGCCCATGTAGGCACGACTACACACTGCTCGCCGGCGGTGACGGCTGCTCAGTGGTGGCAGGTAGCGGTGCTGTCAGTGGTGGGTGGAGGCTCCAGCCCTTCCCCTGCAGCCTCGGACGGCTGCCCACTGGGGCTGCTGCTGCTGGCAGTGGTGCAGGTGGCGGTACTGGCAGTGATGGGGTGAGGCTCCAGCCCTTCCCCTGCAGCCTCGGATGGCTGCCCACTGGGGCTGCTACTGCTGGCAGTGGTGCAGGTGGTGGTGCAGGTGGTGGTGCAGGTGGCGGTGCTGTCAGTGGTGGGGGGAGGCTCCAGTCCTTCCCCTGCAGCCTCGGATGGCTGTAGTGCCATGGCTGGTGGTGTTTGACCAGATGGTGCTCCAGCCCGAGACACTAGATCCATCCTGCCTGCGGTGTCTGTTCCTTTTACATTGGCCGTGGCATGCGTTGTTCCTTTCCTGCCCTTGGCAGCTGCCGGTGCCTCCTTGCTTCTGCCAGCAGGTGTTCCCTTCCTGCCCTTGCTAGCTGGTGGTGCCTTCTTGCCCTTGCTAGCTGGTGGTGCCTCCTTGCCCTTGCTGGCTGGTGGTGCATCCTTCCCCTTGCTGGCTGGTGCTCCCTTCCTAACCTTGCTAGCTGGCTTCCCCTTCTTGCGATGGGCAGGTGGTGCAGGCACACTGTCTGTGCTGACGGGTGACTCCTTGGAGCCTCTCACACATGCAGTAACTGCAGAAACTACAGTGGCCGTGGACTGGGTGGCTGAGGTGCTGGCCTGGGTTCTGCCCACCCTGGCCTGAAGTGATGGAAGGATGGGGGGAGGGGCAAGGAATAGGTCAAGGGTGGAGAGGAAAAGTCTTTTAGGGACACTGGGGCTGGTAGAGGGTGAAGGTTTGGGAGTGGAGGAAGAGGGAGTGGTTGTAGGAGGTGTTTGTCCGCTATGTTTGGGTGCAGGTGCATGGGCTCGATGCTGTCGTGAGGTGGATGGTTGTTGGGTGTCTGAGTGCTTGCGTTTGTGTACTTTGGGAGGAGAGGGCACAGACACAGTGGGAGAGGACACAGGGGACGTGTGCATGGATGTGGGGGTGGTGACTGCCAGTGAGGGGCGTGTAGTGATAGGCGTGCTGGTGATGGAGGTATTGGATGAGGATGTAGTGCATGCATGTTTGAGTGGAGACGATACTGGGAGTGGGGTGGACAAGGAGGAGGAGGGGGATGTCTGGATCGTGCTTGTATGAGTGCTGTGGAATGAAGTGCGGTGCTTGTGTTTGCCTGAGCCACTTCTGTGTGTTGATTTGGGTGCATGCAGGTCTGAAGGTTTGCTTGGGATAGGCTGGGGTTGAGGGGAATGGGACTGGGTAGAAGGAGTTGGAGGTGGGAGGCTAGGGGCAGGTATATGGCTGCCATCAGTGAGTTGGCCAGAGCCTGGAATGATCTCTGTTGGGCCACCACGCCAGAGTGAATGCCCTCCAGGAATGCATTTGTTTGTTGCAAATGCCCTGCTAGACCCTGAATGGCATTCAGTATGGTTGACTGCCCAACATAGAGGGATCTCAGGAGGACAATAGCCTCCTTACTGAGGGCAGCAGGGCTGACTGGGGCAGGGCCTGAGGTGCCTCGAGCAAGGGAGTTGCCCACCCTCCTGGGTGAGTGGGCACGGGAAACTCTTTGAGGGGCTGCTGGGAGGGTGGTGCTGGTACGGGGGTGGCGGCTGTACCTGTAGTTGGGGTGGCCACAGAGGTGTCCGCCACTGCCAGAGTGCTTCTATCGGAGGAGGTGTCGCTGTCAGAACTGTTTCCTTCGTGGTGCTCCCCTTGCATCCTGTCCCACTGGTGCCCTCACTATCGGTGGATTCGGCCTCCAGGCTAATGTGGGATGCAGCTTCCTCCGTCGCCGGTGCCTCTGCTCCTCCACCAGATGATGCTAATGCACACAAGGACAGGGTGACAGAACAAAAAGGGGGGGGAAGAGACAGAGGATACACTTGGTCAATGCCAGCAACAACACTACTGTTGGCGTACACAACTCACAGGGAACAGCCCTATGCACTAGGCCATGCAATACCAGTTACAATGCTAGTCCCCAGGCCATGGGGTACAATGCCTAACACCATTAGCTGCACACCTGAAACCCACAGGACCCTGCCTAGTAGTAGATGCCCACTAGCATTATTGGGGTTGGAGTGCATCTAAGCTTGCCCATCATGGAACCTACCATGCCATGTTCGCCCTGGCCTGGGGGCAGCCACAAACCCACATCTCCCACCCAGGTAACACCTTAACGCGTGCAACTTCATGATTCAGAATCTGTACTCATGTGGCTGCTGTGATGCCTTTAAGCGCCCATCCAACTCCAGATAGGCCACCGTCAGGATGTGGAACCTCAGGGGGGTCAGGGTACGATGGGCACCCTTTCCTCTTTGGGAGGTCATCCTCAGCTGGGCCTCCGCCGTCTTCCTTGCCCAGCGGCACAGGTTCGCCTACCGTTTTCTACAGTGGGTGCTCTGCCTGTCAAGGGTCCGCACCTCCTTGGCGATGGCACGCCAAATACCCTTTTTCTGATGGGCGCTGACCTGCAGAAGAAGACACATAAGAAAAGGTATTAGGCATACCATCCAGACAGTTATACTCAAGGCCCGCCATATCCCTCCCATACCCTTACGCATAGACATTGCCTACCAAACATGCAGCACTCTGCCCTGGACCCCTCAGCCCCCCCTCCACGAGGCTTACACACACAGCACTCCATACATTCATGCCCCACTCATCGTGCTCACAGTGTACTCACCTGTTTGTCTGGAGGACCATAAAGTAAAGGGTACTGGGCTAGGACCACATCCACTAGTCTCTCCAACTCCTCGGAAGTGAAGGCAGGGGCCCTTTCCCCAGACACTCGAGCCGTGGTCAGTTCCAGACACAGGTCACAGCAGCACTTGCAGTGTAGGTCCTCTCCTGTTGAAGGTCAGGTAGCAAGTTAGTGAACAGATAGAAAATGGCGGTCACGTCCGCAGCGGTGCGTACCATCACCGCTGGCGTACATCACCATTGGCTCCTGGAACCCGTAGGCCCCAATGATAACCAATGATGTGTTGCACGGCTGTCATCGACCGCCTCCCGCAACAGCGCACAACGTCAGCAGAATTACCTCATTTCCACTTGTCCCTCCTCACAGGTCAGGTGGGCGCCATTTCAGGGGGGAACAGGCCATGGCACCTAATTGCGTCACAGCAGACATAGGCACATCAACAGACCTACACGTTCACATATTGTTTCTGTAAAAAAAACTGCAAGGCATATTAATCTGAGTATATGTTTGAATATGACCATCTGCTCCCCGTTTTTCACCCTAGAGTTCAACCGGTGAGGATGAATAGGAGATGGAGACATACCCCGTGTACAGACCCCTGGTGGACCTGGCGACAATGGAGGACAGGCACATTATCCTAACCTACAGACTTGATAGGCCCGCAATCCATGAGCTGTGTGCACAATTGGAGCTAGACCTGATCCCAGCTATCTGCCACCCCGCTGGTATCCCCCCTCTTGTGCAGATCCTGTCAGTGCTCTATTTCTTAGCAAGTGGGTCCTTCCAAGCGACAGTGGCCATGGCAGCAGGGGTGTCACAGCCTATGTTCTCAAACGTGCTGACCAGAGTGTTGTCTGCCCTGATGAAACACATGCGTAGCTACATTGTATTCCCCCAGGTGGAGGATTTGGCCACAGTGAAGGCTGACTTCTATGCACTAGGACATATCCCCAACATCATTGGTGCTATTGATGGTACACATATTGCCTTTGATCCCCTCCCCCCCGGAGAAATGAACAGGTGTTCAGAAATCGAAAGAGCTTTCACTCTCTGAATGTGCAGATAGTTTGCCTGCCAAACCAGTACATCTCCCATGTCAGTGCAAAGTATCCTGGCTCTGTGCATGATGCATTTATCTTGAGGAATAGCAGCATCCCATATGTCCTGTCTCAACTCCAGAGGCACAGGGTGTGACTAATAGGTGAGCCCATGGTCCCCAACCAGTGTCTGTTGGTATATGGGTATGGGTTTGGCCCTAAGGGTGAGTGTCTGGCTAACAGGTATCCCTCGATATTTACAGGTGACTCTGGTTACCCCAAACTCTCATGGCTACTGACCCCAGTGAGGAATGCCAGGACAAGGGTAGGGGAATTTTACAATGAAGCACATGGGCGAACAAGGAGGATCATTGAGCGCGCCTTTGGCCTCCTGAAGGCCAGATTCCTGTGCCGCCATCTGACAGGTGGATCTCTGTGCTACTCACTCAAGAAGGTGTGTCAGATCATCGTTGCATGTTGCATGTTGCACAACCTGGCCTTAAGACACCAGGTGCCTTTTCTGCAGGAGGATGAGGCTGGAGATGGTCATGTGGCAGCGGTGGAGCCTGTGGACAATGACGAAGATGAGACAGAGGAAGAGGATGTGGACAACAGAACAACTATAATTCAACAGTATTTTCAGTGACACACAGGTAAGACACTGTAACTTCACCTTCCTTTGCAGTTTTGTGTTGGACATTGTACATGGCAGCCTGATTTTCCAAATTCTATGGCTACTTACTGTACCCTTTGGCATCTCTATTTTCAGATATCTGTGCCCCACTCTGGCTCGTGGTGTGTTTACTGCTGCCCATACCTATGTATATATAACTGTACATTTGAATTGCAATGTTTACAGCTTGTTAAACAAATACATATTTCAATCAGTTGACAGATTCCATACTTGTATTAGTTCCAATGGTGTTTATTTATGTGATAATAAGTGTAGGGGGTATTGCAATGGGTTGGGTTGATGAACGATGGATGTCCAAGATAGAGTCTTGTAACACAGATGCATTGTCATAGGGGGCATAGGGAGTGGGGCAATGGCAGTTCAAGGTGGACATGGTTATATAGTGGGACACAAGGGTGACATTCAGGGGAGTCTTTTTTCCTGGCGGGGGTCTTGGCAATGTTCTCTGGTTTCTGCCTGGATCGCAGGCAGTGCTTAATTTGTGCTTGTTGTTTCCGGTGCTGAGCACTGGCACTTATTTTTGATGGCCGGTGCTTATTTTTCTACTTCAAGCATTTACTGTGAGCAAAAGACACATATGGGAAAGACGGATGAAGAGAAAAACAAAAAAGCGTCACAATGGGAGAAAGCAGGAAGCTGCTTGAGTGAAGTGAAGGGGCAGGGAGTGGCTTTAAAAGTATTGAAGAGGCAATCCTTTTTGGGTTCAGGATTACGCTGCCTCAGTTTCCCACATTTAATTGCAGCAGCGTATTTAAGAGGAGTGCTTTAGGCACTGGCACATTTCTATTTACAAACTAAGCACTGATCGCAGGGACCTTTTGAGCTGTGGCTCTCCTTCTGCAAGGGGAGGGTGCTGGTGACCTGTTATTCCTGTGGTGGGCCTCCTGTCCACTAGCGTCAGCAGAGGTGGAGGGCTGATCATTGGTATGGCTAGTGTCAGGGGCCCGTTGGTGTGCCACTGCCTCCCTCATGGTGTTGGCCATGTCTGCCAGCACCCCTGCAATGGTGACCAGGGTGGTGTGGATGTCCCTGAGGTCCTCCCTGATCCCCAGATACTGTCCCTCCTGCAGCCGCTGGGTCTCCTGCAACTTGGCCAGTATCTGGCCCATGGTCTCCTGGGAATGGCGGTATGCTCCCAGGATGTTGGTGAGTTCCTCGAGGAGAGTCGGTTCCCTTGGCCTCTCCTCCCCCTGTCGCACAGCAGTCCTCCCAGCTTCCCTGTTGTCCTGTGCCTTTGTCCCCTGAACTGTGTGCCCACTGCCACTGACCCGAGGGCCCTGATCGTCCTGTGTTTGTGGGGTTGCTTGGGGTCCCTGTAGTGGTGGACACACTGCTGATTGACATGCCCTGGGGACAGAGGTTTGGGCCCGCTGGGTGGGTGCTGTGGTGGTGTTTCCTGAGGGGGAAGGCTCTGTGTGGTATGGGACTGCGGCTGGGTCACCGACTGTCCAGAGGTCCCTGATGGGCCAGGTTGGTCATCCTGATTCAGGCGTGCAGAGCTGCTGTCATCACTGTGGGCCTCTTCTGAGGGGGGCTGGATGTTGCTGGCACCTCCTCTCCGGTGACGTTGTGTGGGGGTCCTGTGGGGATGTAAATGCAGTGTTATTGTTTCTGCGTGTGACATCTTGTGCATGGGTATGTTCCCCTCTACGGTTGTTATTTCCAAGGCAGCTTTGGCTTGTGTGAGTTGTGATTTGGTTGGCTAAGTGATTGTCACTAGTGTGTATGCTGTGGTGATGGGGGTCCATGCATTGGTGTTGCATGCAGGGCTTGGTGTTGGGAGGAGTGGGTTGTGACGGTGTGGTGTATGTGAGGTGGTGGGGTGATGGGGGTGAGGGCAGGGGTGGGGGTATGTGATGGCATGCAGGTAGGGGGGTGATAGCAATAGAGAGTTGACTTACCAGAGTCCAGTCCTCCTGCTACTCCTGCCAGGCCCTCAGGATGCATGATCGCCAAGACTTGCTCCTCCCATGTTGTTAGTTGTGGCGGAGGAGATGGGGGTCCACCACCAGTCCTCTGTACAGCTATCTGGTGTCTTGCAACCACAGAAGGCACCTTTGCCCGTAGGTCGTTTCACCTCTTCCTGATGTCATCCCTTGTTCTGGGGTGCTGTCCCACGGCGTTCACCCTGTCCATGACTCTCCGACATAGCTCCATCTTCCTATCAATGGACGTCTGCTGCACCTGTGATCCGAATAGCTGTGGCTCTACCCTGATGATTGCCTCCACCATGACCCTTAGCTCCTCCTCAGAGAACCTAGGGTGTCTTTGTGGTGCCATGGGTGTAGTGTGAGTGGTGTGTATGAGGGTGTGTGGGGTGATGTGTTGGGGTGTGTTCTGTGAGGTGTGTGGGTGGTGTATGGGTGATGGTGTTCTGTGGCTCTGATTCTGTGCGTGCTCCTGGCGTCTCTCTCCCTCAGTTGTCAATTTTCTTGAGTTGCAAGGGTTTGTGGGTAATGTGGGTGAGTGTTTTATAGTGGTGTGGGTGTGGTGTGTGTGTCAGGTGTGTGTAGTTTGAATTGTCCAGTGTTGTTTTGTTAGGTTGTGTGTATTATGAGCGCGGCGGTATGTACCGCCAATGGTTTACCACGATTGAATGTCCGCTGCGGTGATTCGTGGGTCATAATGCTGTGGGCGTATTTCTGTTGGCGTAACGGTGTGGGTTTTGGTACCGCCAGTTTATCACTGACCTTTGGGCTGCCGGAATTGTGTGTGTGTCTGTATATTGGCGGATTTCTATGTGTGTGTCATAATACGTGTAGCGGTATACCGCTGCGGTCGCGGTATGTTGGCGGCAGTCAGCATGGCGGTAAGCAGCACTTACCGCCAATGTCATAGTGAGGGCCTAAATTTTACTGTGAGATGGACAACCACTCGAGGGCTTAACTGATGGTACATTCTAGAATCAGGTCGTATAAGAATTACTCTTTTTGGGAGGTGGCAGGGAGAGGAGACTACACCTTTTAAGTTTTGCACATCGAGGAGATTGCCAAGCCCAAGATGGCAACACATGTTTGAGCCTTGGAGCAGCTGCCTAAATACCCCTGGGCGATAGAGAAATTAGAGCAGTAGGGATGCAAAGAGACATCACAGCTCTCAAGCTGGTGGTACATTAAGTCAGAAAACAGCCAGTCCAGGCGCTAGAGGCTGCAGAACAACTCCTGGAGAGCGCAAAGGTCTAAACAGGGGCCACAGTGGCTGGTGGGAGCAGAATGGGAGCTCTGCGACAGATATCTACCCCCTGTGTGGTACTCAGGGCAAGCTAATTTTTCACGTACTCCTAGCAGCTAAGCAGACAAACCTTGGGCTGTGCGGAAAACAATCACCCTCCTCTGACCACATGTGGGTAGAAAAGTTGTGGTGGAGTCTAGCAATGGAAAGACTCTCAAAAACTGAAATGCAGGCAAGAAAAAGAATTTACCAAACAGTGGAGGCATCTGTTCAATATAGATTTTAAAGAATTCTCTTGCCTCAAGCAGTTCTGGGTGTTTATGGACACTTCTACACTGGATGACTACTACTCCATAATTCAAACACAGTCCAGTGATGAAACACTCCCTCAGTTTGATCAAAGTTGTAGAGCGAGAACAAAGGCAATTATGACATTTGTGGGAATCGCAGAAAGGGTAAGACGGGTTGGAGAGTGCACTAAGTGTGGGGAAGTTTGTTATGGCTAAATGGATGATAATAACTGAGATTATGAATTTAAATGTCAATAAAAAATTTTTAAAACTACATTTTGTCCTTCCTCTAACAACAAATGTTTATGGGCAGGCTAGAATCTAGTCTAATTTGTGTTTGCCACACAACAGAAGTGCTTGCTTGGCCTGTAACACCATTCGCTCAAGAGAGAATTTAGCATTTATGTGATAGTAGGTAGTTGAACTAATTGACGAAGCAACTTCAGTGCTCCACTGTGTCACCACCTGATGTGTGTGCCAAAACCATCGAGGGAGCACTCTCTGAAGAGGGCTTTGGACGAGAGGGGAAACATGTCTGGTAGCACAAAAGCCATGGAAGAATGAAGTTCACTATCTCCACTCTGATCCGGCAGAAGAATATCATGGGCCCTGCAGGTAACCCACATCTAGTACCAAGACTACGCCTCAGGATCCCAGTATTGGCATCAAAGAGTGGCTGCGCCCCACATGGCCTAAAGTACATAGGGCAACATATGGCACCAAGCATTCTCCACTGAGTATTCTCCCTCTAGGGAACCATTGTCAAAAATGTTTTGACAGACAGCACTGCCCACTAATGTTAAAACCAGTGAGCACCAAAAAGAGCTCTTGATGACAGCAAGCCCTTAAATTGACATGCCGAGATTCTACTCCAGAGGTCGCCCAGGTCCCTTTAGCACAGAAACAGTACACCATTGATTATCAGTACAGGCAGGGCTTTCTGAGAAGATGGTGAACAGGCTGACCCAAGACAGCACATTTACATGGACCTGCACACTGACCAAATACTTGCAGAACCTCCTACATCAACACCACTTCGACATAAGAAGAGGAAACTTACATTTCAGGGTGTTATTTCAGAAGAATTAAGGGGCAATTTCAATCCTTTTCCACAAACAGTTATCTTTGAAATATTTGTACTCAGACTCATATGAGGGACAGTTTTTCAGATTCAGCTCCAGCCTATCATGATACAGGGCTTACAGGAGGATGCCTGGCAGGACTACAGGATGGACCTTAGAAAGGACATGTCTCTGGAACCTTATCCAATAATGATTCACCACCAGATGACACCACTGAGTATCATTTTAAAATAGCATGAGCTGCACAGTTTAATAAGGTCCTTATAAACATAGAGGAGGAGGAAAATGATTTCTTGATAGAAATCTTCTCTAATAGTAAGCCCTCTGTTCTTCTCTTACTGCTTCTAAAAACTTTGCTGAAATGTTCTTTTGACATTTTTAAGTACACTGTCAAGGTCAGGATGGAGGGATCTCGAGTGGATGAAAAATAAACTGGCTCTACGAGACCCCATCTTTATTTGTAGACATGTCACTCAAGATTCCTTGGTTATGCGCATGCCAAGTAAAAGAGTATTTGTGCAATACACAAGTGACACACCTTTAGGCAATGAAAGCAAGAAACAAGATTCAGCAGGGAAAAGGGTTGTGTTAGGGCTCTGCGGTGTATTGTGAAATCTGTGCATAACTTGTCAGGTACCATATAAACCAATGGGATTAGAAGGAGAGTTGCCTGGGCATTTTCCAGGCAACTGAATGAAAAGAGCAACCAGGTTTTCCAAGAAGGTAAGGTCATCTCCAGTGCCAATATTTGTGCATGCCGTAGATACAGCCTCCAGACAAATTAAAACAAGCATCCATTTCAATGCCATTCTTGGATTAGGATATCCGGCTTTCAGCTGGAAGTACAACAGTAATTCATTAACTTACTTTTTGATGGTGAACATTTTTTTGATCTATTGGTAAACAACATGCTTGAGAAGATCAAGGTACAATAATGGCAAAGGTGTTGCAAAGCTCTTGGGCCTCTCTACCAGCTGTCCAACTTGGGAAACGGTAAGCCCTTGCCTCTCCTTGCAGGACAGTACCCCTGTGCACCGCGACTCTTGCAGCTACCAAGGCTTGTTGGCTCTTCTTCCAAGGGATCTTCAAGTTCCGTGTAGCCCCAGCCTCCACCACTCTTCCCTGCAAAGCACTATCTCCTGCCTGCTGCTCCAGCAAAGTGGGACTGCTCCTTGCAGAGTGGGCCTTACTGCGACCCCTGTGCCTTATGCCTGTGAGCTGCCTGTGGGGGCTGCATCTTCGACTTCTGGCTCTCCTCACTGCAGAGAGTCACCTGGGACTCCCCTCCTTGGGTTGTGTCCCCCCGGATCTTCACGGTCCCAGCAGCTTTGCAACTCTTCTTCTGCAACTCTTGTCTTTGCCAAAGCTTGGAGGTGGTTTTTCCACACCACTGACTGGCTGAAACACTTCTTACGATGTGGGACATCGACTGCATCACTTCTGGAACCCTTCTCCTGCTCCTGTGCTGCATAGCCGACTCCTGGTCTTCACCGTGGACCTTGTCCTGCATTTTCCTAAGGGTGGGTAGTGGCTCCTGCCCTAACCAGACACTCCAACTGGTACTGGACTTGGTACCCTTCATTTGCAGGTCTTCTTCTGTCATGGTCCATCTTCTGTTTCTTCCAGTCTTGCTTGCGTCTTGCACAGTCCTTTTACAAAGTTTACCTGTGGGTTTGGGGAAAAAACAGGTACTTACCTCTGCTTCCCTGGTCTGTGGGGGGCACTCTGGTACTTACCTTTTGGGTTCCTAGTTCCTCCAGGTCCCCTCCACAGATTCCACTTCTGTGGGTTGGGGTCTGCCTGTTGCATTCAATTTACTTAGTACATGGTTTGGTCTCCCCCTGGGGTCTCCGTGATTTTCTGTTATTTCATTGTTTCTATTGCTTTCTATGCCAGTTAATGATTAGTAATGTGTATATAATAGTGTGTTTACTCACCTACTAGTAGAGAATTGCCTATACAGTATTTTAGTATTTGTGTTACCATAGCAAAGTACCTTTATTTTTGTAACACTGTGTGGGTCTTTCATGTGTGTAAGTGCTGTATGAGTATAGTGGTACTGCATTAGCTTTGCCTGTGTCCTGGATAAGTCTTGGCTGCTCATCCACAGCTACCTCTAGAGAGCCCAGCTTCCTAGACACTGTCTAAACCTCACTAATAGGGGATACTTGGACCTGGTATAAGATGATAACACCATAGGTGCCCACCTGGCCAGCTTTCTACACGTTACTAGATCTTTGTGCCACTGCAGAGAACACTCGGTGTCAAAACCTCACACAAAAAAGTACCTGCTTCATGTGGGACTCAGGACTCATGTATGCCTTTTCGCTGCTATCACTCCTGCCACAAGTCTCTCAGGAAGGTCACGACAGACTGGGCCAGAGAAATCCTAGTGGCTCTGGACTGAACATGGTATCTAGAGCTCCTGGGCTTAAGCATATGTCATCCGAATAGGCTGCCCCTCCAAGAGGATCTGCTGTTGCAACAGAAGGGTTGGGTTCTCCACCCTGGCCTTCGCAATCCTCACCCTTATGCATGGAGATTGAGCGGCGACTGCTAAATATCCTCAACCTTCATCTGGAGCTGGTTGATGTTATCTTGGCAGACAGGCATCCCTTGAAAAAAACTGTATATGCCTGTCGCTGGGACAGATCTGTGATCTGGTGCAGCAGTTGCCTGAGTGACTCCCCCAAAGGCCAAGTTGTCCAATGTTTTATTATTTGTGCTGTCTCTCATCCAGCAAGGCCTGTCTCTGGGCATAGTTTAAAGTTATCTTTTGGCCCTCTTGCTATTGCCTGATCAGCCCTTGTTATGGCAGTCACCTGTTGTGATACATCTTTTTGAAGGGCTGCAACATATGTTTCCCTTCTCTTTTTGTGATGCCCTAATGGGACCTCAATCTTCTCTTTTTTTAGCCGCTCCACAATTACCCTTTACAGCTCTTCACCATCAAAGCTACGTTCCCCATTGTCATCACTCCAGCCCCAAGTATGAATGAGCGTCACGCTGTGTTAATCTTCCTTACACCCCTTTCTTCCCTGACAAACTGGTTCTACTAGGGCTTCCAGTCTCCCAAAAGTTGGGACGCAGTTTCACGGTGGGAAAACCATCACCCTGCTGGCATTCTGTGCTCCACCTCACCCTTCTAAGGAGGAAAAGAGGCTCCATCGTTTGGATCCCAAAAGTGCGCATCAATTGCACCAAAGACCACCAGATGGACGATCAGCTGTTTGTGGGGTTCACTGGAGCAAAAAAAACAGGCAGGACTGTGCAGAAGCATACCATATCATACTGAAACGTGCTGTGCATTAAAAGCTGCTACTCAATGTCAAAAAAGCATCCTTCAGTAGTACTACATGTCCATTCCACCAGGGCCAATGGTGCTTCCACTCCATCAGTATGTGCAGTCTCTGTCCTTGACATTATTCCAGGCAGCTACGTGGGCATCCATCCATAGGTGGTTCACAAAGCACTATTGTCTGAACAGTCAAGTTGCTGAGAAAAGCACTTTGCCTTCTCAGTCCTGCTGGATTTTCTAGTTTGAATCCATCCACATGCCAGCTTTCTTAGGTACCGCACTAGTATCTTAATCAAAAGGTGAGGAATCTGGGGCTAGAAGTTTATATAATAAAAACAAGTTACTTACCTTCAGCAACACTCTTTCTGGTAGAGACTCGCTCTAGCAGCAGATTCCTCACCGACCCTCCCATCCTCCCTGTTCTGTGTTTGGAGGCTACTTTTGAATAAAACACCAAGTCTAAGTATCTGCATACTGTCTCCTAGTTTGCTTTTGGGGCCCGCTATCTGGGTGCAAAGGCAATCTTGAAAGCAACTGATGTCAGCATGTGAGAGTAGCACTACTCCAAATTCTATGCACTTGTAAATTCTTATTAACAAAAAGAATGGCCCAGCTAAGACCAAGATGCTTATTCAGTTGTGCCAGGAGGTAGTACATGCTTGCTCAGTTGATGTATAGAGAATACAGTCAGAAAGTAACTTACATTAGTCACAGTGGACTACTAAAAAAATAACGTTAGCTATTGGAATCCTAGACAATCGTCAATATGATTTTGATTAGCATACAACATATTCATAAAAGAGTATATCATGTTGACATATTTTACTTGGTTAATCATGAATTGTGTAACCGTCATATGTTTTTGTTTTTCAGGAAAGAAGAATTTTCTTCCTCCCTCATACCTGATGATGGGATTTAGCTTCTTGTTCAAGGTAGACTAATTGCTTTTTCTTTTTGGTTTGCTAGCATGTGTTTTTTCATAACAAGGTGTGAGTCTGATAAATTCAGAGATGAAACCACACTGCTATTTTCAGTTTCCTTGTATTTCTTCCATCTTAATTTATTCCTCTGTTGTTGCTCTACTTAACCCTGTTTGCTTACTTTGAAATCAAACCTTCATTGCCAGCATGTCCTGGGAACCTTCGTCCATCCTAGGGAGTGACTGTGGATACTTACTCCATCGCTAAAAGATATTGGGGTGCAATAAATACCATATCACCTCTTAGCACTTTCATCATCAGGTACAGAAGTATTGATTTAGGTAAATCTTGTGTCCCATGCTATTTCAATCCTCTGTTTCTGTTTTCTTCCTGACGAGACATTAAGCCTTGATTGCTGTTCTTTGTAGCAATTAATTCATTTAATCATTTCACTTTTTAGGTATAACTCATGTATCGGAAGCCTGAATTAAGGCACATTTTTCTGGGTCTTTAGCATGTAAACTCTACCAGCGGTCTTTTTTCACGCAGACCCTAATCTGTTCATTTGTACTCTGCCACAGAACTGCCAGTTTTGCACTGAACACTAGGCTAGGCGTGTAGGAGGCTGGCTCAGTTTATGTTGAATCACCCTTTACTGAGTCCACGCAACCCATAGTGATTGTAGGTGGCTCTAGATAAGCTGAGCTCTCATAGGGTAGCTGTGGAGAACAGCTAAGGTTTATCCAGGAGGGTGTAGAGCGGCTGCAAATACCACACTGGTCAGTCAGTGAAGTACAAACAGAAAAGAACCACATCAGTGTTAGAAAAACATGTAATATTTATTATAACACACACTCTAGTACTAACTTTGGTATATCTCCTAACCAGACATATGGTCATACAAAAATACACTTAGCAATAGCATGGGCCCCTATAGGGTAACAAACCATAAACTAAAAAAATGGGATGCGAAAACCACACCCAACCCACACTACCACCCAAGGACCCTTAGGACTAGGAAAGTACTAACACCCCAAAGGTAAGTAGTTATGATTCCCCAGGTACCCGTGTGCAGAGTAGAAAGCTCTGATGAGTGTGTATAGGATAACATGGGAAAGTCAATTTATTCCTCTGTAGTTTTCAGTTTTAGGACCTTTCCCAGAGGACGCAGAAGAAACTTTTTGGGACAAGGACGATTGGATAGTGCCACCGCCCACAGATACCCAGAACAGTGGAGTACCTATACCAAGAAGCCCAGGTGCATGGGGTGAAGTTGTGTAGGGACCTCCAGCTGATGTCAGTGCGGATCTACGATGTCCAGCTGCTGTCGCAACCCATGGACCAGGCTGGTGGAACCCAGGCGTAGATTCCAGAAGAAGAGGACCTAAGGAGAGAGGGGACAGAGTTCAAACCACCTAGAGGTGCCCAAGCAGTATAGGATTGCAGTGCCCACCTTTCTCATGATGTTTCCTGATGGACAGTTGGCAAAGAAGTTCAGCTATGGAGTGCATGCAATGCAGGAGGATCCCAGGAGTTATCCACAAGCTTCTCCCACGCCGGCCTTCGGATTGCAGAGAGGTCAGTAGGACCACCAACAAGACCTGGCACATGCAAGAAACATTGTGCAGAGTTTGCAGGAGCTTTGGGGACCAGCATGGGCTTGGTGACCCAACCTTGCCAGATAGGTCAGGGTCAGCCCTCAGCAAGCAGGAGAGCCAGCAGGAATCGTTGAAGCCCCCACCAGGACCCTCTGGCAGCAAGCACAGGGAGTCGCAGGGAGGCCTCAACAGCACAGAAAAGAGGACTGCCCAAGTCATAGGAGTTGCAGAGGAGATGTCGTTCTTGGAACTGGAGAGTGGTGGAGGCTGGGGCTTCTTGGAGCTAGGGGGTCTATGGACCAAAGAACCAACAAGCCTTGGCAAAAACGAGCAGATGTGGTGCACAAGGATTCCAGCCATGCAACTCTGGTGAGAGACCACAAACTTCCCAGTTGCGAGATAAATAGGTCAGACCTCTAGAGAGCTACAGAACCTCTGTGCTGCAGAGCCTTGTAGAGGTGGTGGGATAGCAGGATCCACAAGCCAGTGATCACTGTTGAGGTGCCTGCAGAAGCAGGGGAGTGAGTCCTTCGTTCCAAGGGAGATTCCTTCTTGCTTTCCTAAGTGCAGCAGAGTCACAGTTATTCTGAAGGATGCATGGCCAGGGGGTTGCTGAAGTCTGCAGAAAGTACAAAGAACGTTGTAGTAGGAGCACTCCTACTGGCTACAGTCTTGCTTCTGGTTCCAGCGAACAACAGCAGCGGTTCCGGTGTCGAGGTTGCAGAAGTGTCTTGCATAGGAGACTTGCTGACAGTTCCTGAAGTTCCTGAATCTAGGTTCCCACCCTCAGGGTAGCCCTTAAGTAACCCAGGAAGGGGTTGGACACTAACTGTAATTATCCACCTATCAGAGGAGGTTAGGGAGGTCACCCAGCTGGACTAACCAGTCAGATGCTCCCAGGGGCCTCTTCTCATCTTATTTCCAAGATGGCAGAATCAAGTGGCCACCTGGCAGAGCTCTGTGCACCTCCCTAGCAGAGGAGTTGAATAGGGGGTGGTCAGTCCCTTGTCCTTTGTGTAGTTTCGTGCCAGAGCAGGATCTAGGGGTCCCTGAATCGATCCAAACTGGTTTATGCAGGGAGGGCACCAAATGTGCCCATCAAAGCACTATGTTGGCACTCAGAGGCACCCTGACCCTGGTCCAGAGACCCCTGTTTCTAAGGAAGATGTGGTCACACCTCAGTCCTACAGGAAGTCTTTTGTTCTGCCTCCCCCTGCCTGTGTTAAGGTCAGCAGCAGTGGGGTAGAACAGTGTCTGGGGTCAACAGCAGCACGGGATGGCATGCAGACCCTGCTAGGCTGTACAGGCACACATGGGGGATCCCCTACGGAACCCCCAGAGTACATGGTATCATGCAACTAACACTGGAATCAGTGTAGTTGCATGATTCCAACATGTTTGATACCAAACATGCCTAGGATCGGTGAAGCCAGTATGTAGTTGGACCACTCCTGTTGACCAGTGTCCACTACATATCTTACAATGGCTTCCCTGCACTTACAAAGCCCAGGAAATGGAGTCTGGGGTTTGTAGGGACACACCGGGGTGCCCTCACACTTAGAGACATGCACGCTGCCATTGGGCACTTGGTCAGAGTGTAGTGACCATGATAAAAGGCAAACCTTATATCTGGGGTGAAAGGTGCATGCACCATTTCACACAGGCTGCACTGGCAGGCCTGCAGTCACAGTTTTCATGGGCCCCCATGGGTGGCATAATGCATGCTGCTGCCCATGGGGTGACCCATGATGCACTAATGCCCCTGGTGACTAAGTACCATATACTTGGGACTTACATGGGTGCACCAGCATGCCAATTGCAGGGTGTAAAAGTTACCTTACAACTAAATTTAGGGGGGAGGGCACTGACACTGGAGTCCTGGTTAGCAGGATCTCAGTGTGCTACAGTCCAAACACACTGACACCAGGCAAAAAGTGGGGGTACCTATGCCAGAAAGGTGCTACTTTCCTACAATGCAGGATAAAAGTCTAAAGGCCAATCTATTTTCCTTCGTCTGGCAATAGTGATCATGAAGGGCAAATACTCTCGAAACAGGTAATTCCATTTTATTTGCAAACAATTTGCTATTTTTTACTTTATTTATTGCAGATTTGTGTACAGTGCTACATCACCTGCCAGCTACCACAGTGTGCTGTTTGAGCTGAAGCAGGCACGGCAAGGAGAAAACAACTGTAGGGAGTTAGAATCTAGCCAGATTTGAGAAGTGATCCCTAAAACTCATCCTCAGCCTGTCTCCTTGATGTTTTCCAAAAGTTGATGCTGAGATAGTACGGTGCAGCCCACAGGATAGGACTTAAGACATTTCAAAGTTTCGGCCTCTAATCATCCACTTATAATTTTTAAATTACTTGGATGTAATCATAGCACACAATCACGGAGCTCATGTCAGAATAAAGACAGTTAAAATATTTTCCCTTGACTATGGCATTGCTTTTGAAAGTGAATTCTGCATCAAATACAATGCCTACTTTTTTTTCTTTCTGGAGAGGAGTTGGGGAGAAACTAGGGGGCCAGTTAACACCAGCATTCTAATAGCTACTTTTCATTTCTGATTCCTTATCTGAAATATAATACCCAGAGTAAAAAATAAATAAAAAATCTGCTCATTGGTTGCTTAGGTGACGCCATAGGATAGATTTGTTCTGAACCACCTGGGCCTCAACCTTCAAAGAGTTATGCCACATTAATAAAGGAGACTCCCACTACCCCATGTCAGTTAATTTTTTCTGTGATAAGGATGACACAAATGCAGAGCTTCACAGAGTTTTCTGAATTCTTTAATCTTATTTCTGTTTCAATGTTTTTTGAAGTGTCATGCTGATGTTCAAGTTCCCAGGCATCAAGTGCCCTTTATGCAAGAAGCAGATGTGGTGGTCAGGAAAGAGAAGGGTTTGAGGTTGTGTTCTTCATTTCAGAGCCTGACATCATTGTCAAGGAGACATTCCTGATCCGAGGCAGATGATGCATCATGTCACTTCTAGAAGGAAAAGAAGCCCAAGAGAATCAAACACACTTCTTTTAGATATACATGTCCACTTCTGGCTCAGTATGGTATCATCTTTAAGATGTGTCGCTAGCCCCCCCCTATCCTGTCCATTTCACATTCAGATGAGATGAACTTGAGAAATTCATAATCCATGTGAGTTTCCTTCCTTCAGGTCTCAAACCTTTTTTATCTGATAGAGACTTCTAGTTGCAGATTCCTTACCTTCGAATTTCCCCTAGGCGGCAGACTGAATCCGGAGAATTTTCTTGAGCAGTACTGCTGTTTGCCATTAGGTGGCGTCAATCGACTCTGCGTCCATTGTCGTTATTGCCCGTGCCGGATATGACTTTGCGGTACCTATATAGGCTGCAACCTGGTGCACTGGCTGCTGGGCCACAGGGCTCCTGCATTCTGCTGGTGACCCATGCTAGATGGCATATGTGGGCTCTGTAGTGGACTTGAAGTTCCAGTGGGCGCAGCATTATCTGTGACAAGGTACACATCTCAGAGGGAACTGCACAAGATCTGCAGTGGTGATTAACGAACCACGATTGGGTCGGAGGCAGATCCCTCTCCATTCCCAACCAGATCTGACAGAAATGACAGATGTGTCACTACTGGGATGGGGAAGCCATCTGTGGGAGATGGAGATTAGAGGCATCTGGTCTCTGGAGGAAACCAGACTTCACATCAACTTGTTGGAGCTCTCTGCGGCCCAGCTGGTATTGAAGGCATTTCTTTCCTTTATCAAGGTGAAGATGGTGCAGATGTTCACAGACAACACCACCACCATGTGGTACTGCAACAGGTAGGGTGGGGTGGGGTTGTGGACTCTTCGTCAAGAGGCCCTGCACCTCTAAACGTGGCTGGAATAGCTGGGCACATCCCTGTCGGTTCAATATCTGGCGGGCTCTCTGAATGCCAGAGCAGATGAACTCAGCCAAAAATGCTTAGTTGAACAAGAATAGCTTCTCCACCTGGAGGTGGCGCAAGGTATCTTTCAGCTGTGGGGAGAGACTTGGTTAGATCTATTTGCCTCTGCTGAGAATGTGCAATGTCAGCAGTTTTGCGCACTGGAGATTCCAAGGCAGCAATTGCACAGAGACTTTTTTCATCTCAAGTGAAACTCAGGTCTCCTGTATGCCATTCTGGCCATTCCATATCTGCCCAGAGTTCTTAAGATCAAGAATGATCGGCCCCAAGTAATCCGTGTGTCTCCGGACTGGGCATGGCGAGTCTGGTATTCCAAGTTACTGAGCATGTCAATCGATCCTCGTGTCAAATTGCCCCTTCGGGAGGATCTTCTGTGGCAGCAGCAGGGGAGGGTTCTGCAACCAAACCTGTCCACACTCCGCCTTCTTGTGTGGAGATTGAGAGGCGACAGTTGACATCTTTTGACATTCCTTCCGAAGTCTGTAACATAATCTTGGCATCAAGGCATCTCTCCACCAAAACGGTATACGCCTGTCTGAAGAAATGTGTGGCTTGGTGCACAGACACATCCGTTGATCCCCCCCACCCACCTCTCTGCCCCTCTCTCTCAGGTCTGTCTGGTATTTCTGCTTTTTTTAGGTTGCCTGATCAACTTTCTTTGCCACCTTTTTCCTTCATCCCCATTCATTATGCCCCAATAGGATCTGAATTTGTTTTTCACATTTCTGATGTGCACTCCTTTCAAGCCTCTTCACAATTGTCCTCTCAGGCTTTTCACTTTCAAAACTTCATTCCTTGTGGCCATTACATCTTCCTGCAGGATGAGTGATCTGCAAGCATTCTCATCTAAGCCACCCTACTTTGTCATCTATTGTGACTAAGTAGTGCTTAGCACTAGGACCTTTTTTTCTGACAAAAGTGGTTACGCCCTTTCATGCAGGCCAATCTATCACCTTGCCTACTTTTTACACACCCCACATCCTTCGAAGGAAGAGGAAAGACTCCACTGCCTGGATCCAACAAGAGTGTTGGCGTTCTACCTTGATTGTACCAAAGAGTTCCGGGTGGATGATCAACTTTTTGTCATTTTTGTGTGTGAAGAAAGGTCAGGCAGTGCAGAAGTAGACCATGTACAGACAGGTTGTTCTCTGCATTAAGATCTGCTATGCACTGGCCAAAAAGCAACCACCTGAAGGTTTGAGTGCTCATTCTTCTCGAGCTACAGCAACTACCTCGAAGTTAGCATGTGGAGTTACAGTCCTTGACATCTGTCAGGTGGCAACGTGGTCTTCTCTGCAAACATTTACCAAACACTACTGCCGTAGGGATGGGTACTTTGCCCAATTGGTCCTGCAGGATTTTCTAGTATGATCTTGGTTCACAAACTCACCTCCGAAGATGGTATTGCTTGGGTATGTATTAAAAGGTAAGGAATCTGCAACTAGAAGTCTCCATCAGATGAAGAAGTGACTTACCTTCAGTAACACCTTACCTGGTAGGGACAATATCTAGTTGCAGATTCCTTACTGTCCCTTCCACCCTCCCTGGTCTGCAAACTGATTTCTAGGGTCCGGGACTCCCCTTTCAGGGCCTTAGTTTTGATGCACAAGTAGTCATTGTTCTTCATGTCTCTGCTCTTCTGGCACGGAAAGTTGTGAAAAGAAAGTGACGTCAGCATGCCAGGGTGGTGCCTATAAAGGTACCACAACATCATATTCGGAGCGGACAACGATGGACGCGGAGCTGATCAACAACACCTAATGGCGTGCAGAGGAACTGCTTTAGAAAAATCTCCAGTTCCAGTCTGATGCCTTGGGGAAATTCAAAGGTAAGGAATCTGCAGCTAGATATTGTCTCTACCAGATAAGGCATTACCAAAGGTAAGTAACTTGTTCTGCAACTTGGTACGTCATTTCAGATATAAATGCTGATGCATGTTTATCAATTAACAATTTTAATCAACTGGAATCTTCTCAATGAAAGTTTGCTAAATATCTGAAAAAACATTTGACCCTACATTGATCCAGTAGAAGCCATTTGGTTGTCGTTTTAAGGCAACACATGAAAAAATAAATTCTGGCCGGCCTCTAGAGCAGCAGGACTTTTAGCGACTCAGCTTGATGGACCCATTCATTGCTCCTTCAGGGGGAGCCAGTGCACCTACTTAATGTTGTCTTTACAGCTTGACCCAAGTCCATAGCATGCAAAACTATTCTGAAGAGCCTGAATCAGATCCTGTATTTTAAAAAGGTTGAAATGCTTAGCAGCATATGGCCTAAGTCACTAAGCTCTTTTTCACAGCTCCTGCAAGTGTCAGAGTTTCGAAGACCAGGTTTGTATAGCTTGGGCAGGGTCCAGTGTGCCATACAAGCCAACCAGTATCTTCTTTGAGCAAGGGATGGTCTGATTTTGTTTGAGGTTAGATTTACCCAGTTGTGAGGCCAGTCTAATTGTGTTTCTTGCTGGAGAACTGAGTCGCAGAGGAGAGCTTCTCATCTATTTTGATGATTTGGTTCATGCAGAGCTCTTGGGAGAGAGAAGGAAGTATAGTTTCGATGTGACATGGCCTCCTTTGATCTAGGAGCATAAAATGTTGGGTAGATCAGCTGTGTTGGTTATCTTGTGTCTTGAGATGGTTGCTTTGATTTTCAGGAAGTGGTAGAAGTCTATGTTCTTAAGATCAAACTTGTTTTTTAGGTGGAAATAGGGAGTGGGTTTTGCGGGATTCCAATCTCTTCTATTAACAGTATTCCTTTGTTCGCCCATTTATCCAGATAGCTTGTTTTTCCATCTATTTTTAGGTGGTTGTTGTGCCACAGAGAGGCAAAGTGTGATTGATGCATTTTATTTGGTAATTTATTAACAATTTTACCAAGAGCATGCACTATACATCTAAGTATGTTTGTGAAGTGTTCTGTAATTATTTTCTTAGTTGTGATAAAGGAGGTAAGGGAGAGCTAGAGCTTTCTTAATCTCAAGCCATGAGGGAGGGGAGGTGTAATTTGGGTGGGATAGTCCCAAAGCCAACCTGTTTGGCTAGGAAGGGGTGATTGTGTCATCTGTAATCTGCTAGGTTTAAGCCGCCCAGTATTTTTGGAAGTCTCAATTATGGGTTTCTTGGATTGCCATAAGAATTTGGTGAGGATTACATCTAATTTGGTTAAAAAGGAGTTTGAGAGATATATGGGAGACTTACTAATGAGGAATATGATAAGAGGTGTGATCATCATCTCCCCCACCAAGTGATGAATTTAGAGGACCAATTGTCTATGGTGTCTTCAGTTTTGCTTAGGGTCATGTTTTCATTATAGGTAATGGAGTCTCTAAGATTTGGGAAGAATGACATGCCTAAATATTTTATTTTTTCAGGAGTCCATTTGAGCCCATGGTCACCTATAATGGATTTGTTACAATATACGTTGAGAGGAAGAACCTCTATCTTGTCTCTGTTCTGTTAATGCAGTAGCCTGATACCCGGGCATAGTTGTTGATGGTTACCATGATATTGGGTAGCGCCTGGTCTGACTGGAAGGTAAAGAGGAGAATATCATCAGCATATGCTGCTACTTTTTGAGGTCCTGCCTTGAATGGGATGCCATGAATTTTAGGGTTTTTCTGATTTGTTTGAAAAGGGGTTCTAGTGTAAGTATGAATAGTAAGGGGGAGAGGAGACACCCTTGTCTGATTCCCTGCTGAAGGTGTAAGCATTGGATAGAGATCTGTTAATATTTATTCTGGCTCGGGTTTCATGGTATAAGGCAAAAATCATCTTAATAAATGAGGGGCTTAAGTTGAAGGTAGTCAGGGTGGCAAGAAGTAAAGTCCATGATACCTTATCAAAAACCTTCTCCATGTCAAGTGCTATTGCACATGCCGGGTGTGGCAGAAAGGGTGCTTTTTCTAATGTGTGGCTTAATAGTCTAATGTTCTCTGCAGTAATCTGCCTTGGATGAACCCTGTTTGAGAGTGGTGATTACGTTTGCTCATTATGGGTTCTAATCTGAGTGCCAGGATTTTCGCATATAGCTTGGAATCAATATTTAAAAGGGAAATGAGCAATAGTTTTTGGGGTTTGATGGGTCTTTCTCTACCTTGGGGTTAACTATTACTATTGTTTCACAGCTGTTCCTTTATTAGCATCTGTGGTGGTAAAGTGAGCAAAAAGGTCCTCAAGAGGTGAGATTAATGATGTGGACCATGTTTCGTAAAAGGAGGCTCTGAAGCAGTCAGGCACCAGTGCTTTCCTGGGTTTTACATTTTTTTATTTCACCAAGGATTTCCTGACAAGAGATCGGTTTGTCTAAAGATTTTTTGGTATCCTCTTCTATTTTATTAATGTTGATCTTCTTGAGGTAGTCTAAGCAGTAAACATATGGGGTATCATTACCTTTAGTAAATAGGGTGTGATAGAAGTTTTCAAAGGCTGCAAGAATAGAATATCTTTCTCTTTGTTAGATGTAATGCCATTTTCATTATTTATAGAGACTATTCTGGGTTTACGATTGTTTTGTTTTAAATATGGGGCTAGTATTCTGTCTGCTTTATTGTGGCCCCTCCATTTGAAGGATTTCTGTACCATCAGATGGGCTTTATTGCTTAAGATGTTGTTGTATTTGTATTTTAATTTGGTTAGTTGGTTTAGTTGGGGTTTATCTCAGGATTGTTTAAGACTACTTTCTAGTGTTTTTTGTTTTGTTCTCTAGGCAGTTTATTGCTGTTACCCTGCTTATTTTTCTTTGCCATCAGCTTTATCAGGTGGCCACTGATAGTGGGTTTCAAGATGTCCCATACAATTTGAGGATTGGATACTGAATTTCTGTTGTTATTGTGTCTCTGAAGGTGGGGTTATCTGCAATAAGCTCATTCATTCACCAACATTTGATTTTAAGGGCGGTAATTGACATATCGTAGAGTAAAGGTATACAAGCGTGGTCAGGTACTAGAATCGGTTCAATGGTGGGGGTTGATATATCTGGACCGTGTGTTTGTCTAGTAGTAGGTAATCAATACGAGAGAAGGTATTGTGGGTGTGTGCGAAAAAGGTATAATCCTTGTCTGTGGGGTTGAATAGCCTCCAGATATATCTCAACTTATGGGTGTTGCAAAGGTGTTCTGCATCTGTTTATGAGACTTATTGGGTGTAAATGAGTATGCAGAGTTCCTGTCTAGGACACCGTCCCATGGGAGATTAAATTCTCCTCCCACTATGAGTCTGCAGTATGCAGGTAAGTTTGATCATTATTTATTAGGATTTGACCAGAAAGTTGGTTTATCACAGTTTGGAGTGTATATTTTCACCATTGTGAGATCAGAGTTATCTTTTTGGAGTTTAGTACTGAACCATCTACCTTCAGAGTCTGCCTCAGTTGTGGTGATATTGAGCCCTGAGGAGGCGGAAACAAGGGTTATTAGGCCATTTTTCTTGTTGGTGGCTGGGGCGCAGGCTAAGTCCCCCATCCTAGATCCCTTTAGTAGAAGTGCTTCTTTTAGAGCAGTCTTCATTTCCTGAAGGAGTATCAAATCACCTCTGAGTTTGTGTGTGTAGTCTAGGATTTTACGACATTTCTTTGGGTGATATAGGGCCTGATTACAACTTTGGAGGAGGTTGTTAATCTGTCCCAAATGTGACGGATATACCACCCGCCGTATTACGGGTCTATTATATCCTATGGAACTCGTAATACGGTGGGCAGGATATCCGTCACATTTGGGACGGATTAACACCCTCCTCCAAAGTTGTAATAAGGCCCATAGTCCCTTTATGTTAAGGGATAGGACCTTTAGGTTATGCATAATGGGGGAGTATGGGTGTGTCAGTGTTGTCCCATGCGTGTAACCAGGGTAAATAGGTGAGCCTGGGGTTGGGAGGGAGCCTAAGGTGGGGAGTAAGGAGGAGGGGAGTAGGGGGCAAGGGTAAGTGGCAATGAGTGGGGAAGTGAAATGAGGGTAGGCTATAGTGTAAAAGGAGCATGATAGGAAAGAGGGAAGATTGACAAGAAATAGAAAAAGGGATACAGGTGGTAAGAGCCGCATAGTATTTAAGATTAATGTGGAAAAGAGTCTTATGAAGATACCTGGGGGAATCTTTATTGACAGTGGGCGTGGGAGCCACGAGCGATCAAGCCTAGAGATAGAGGGCTGTGAGCCGCACCCTTAAAGTAGTTTGAGTTGAGAATTATGAGTGGCTTTGGTGTACCAGAAAGGGAAATTTATGTGTTTAAGCACGAGCATTGAAGTATGCTGGGGTATCTTGTGAGACCTTGAGCCTACCCACGTGGCAGGATGTGCTAATGGGGTGGGGCAAGCAAGGACAAAATGGATTATGAAAATGTTAGATGGTTATATGGGGTGTGTTAGTAGGCTGGTGGGGCCAGCAGAGTTGAGTTGGTTTATGATAGCAGTAGACTCACAGATGGGGAGAGTTAGTGGGTATTACTGGTAGTGAACGTATGTTATCGGTGCCGCAATGTACCTGATAGAATAAATGTATTCTAGCACATAAGCGGCAGTCACCATTAGAAGCACGTACAATTGGAAACTGTGGTAACAATGAATAGTAGCCCATTCAAAATCTAGATTCCTAATCTAAAGTTCTTAATACCTATAAGTAGGTTAAGACTATTGTTATTGTCTGATGTGGTCGCCTTTCAACTTGGGGGCAAAGAAGTGGCAAATCAACAGAAAAATTACCCAAAAATGTGGTTCGGTACATAGAGCTCACAATAATAAATCATAACAGGTAAGTAATCAATAAATCTGGGTACATTTATTATGCAAACCAATATTACTGAATTCCTAGTCTGCATGCCTAGTAACTGTAAGTAGGCCACGACTGTTCTTGTTGTTTGCAATGAAAGTTATATAGATTAGATTTCTGGATGCTCATGTAAGGAATCGCTGTTATGAGGAACATATATTGTGAGTTTAGAGCTCCAGGTATATGGCCACCTTACAGTTAAATGGTGTTGGACTTTTTTGCTTATGCAGGGTCATCCCCAATCTTTTTGCCTCCTGCCTCCCATTTTTCTGATCTGTTGCTGTTGGCTTTTGAACTCTGAGCACTTTACCACTGCTAACCAGTGCTAAAGGGCATATGCTTTCTGTGTAAATTGTATGGTTGATTGGTTTATCCATGATTGGCATATTTGATTTAATAGTAAATCCCAAGTAAGATGCACTAGAGGTGCCAGGGCCTGTAAATCAAATGCTACTAGTGGTCCTGCAGCACTGGTTGTGCCACCCACATAAGTAGCTCTGTAATCATGTCTCAGACCTGCCACTGCAGTGTCTGTGTGTGCAGTTTTAACTGTAAATTCGACTTGGCAAGTGTACCCACTTGCCACGCCTAAACCTTCTCTTTTCTTACATGTGAGGCACCCGTAAGGTATGCCCTAGGTAGCCCCCAGGGCAGGGTGCAGTGTATGTTTAAGGTAGGACATATAGTAATGTGTTTTATATGTCCTAACAGTGAAACATTGCTAAATTTGTTTTTCACTGTTGCAAGGCCTGTCCCTCTCATAGGTTAATATGGAGGCTACCTTTAAATCTGATTAAAGTGTGGATTCCCTTTGGGAGCGGATGGTCATGTGGAGTTTGGGGTCTCTGAGCTCACAATTAAAAAATACATCTTTTAGTAAAGTTGATTTTAAGATTGTGTGTTTGAAAATGCCACTTTTAGAAAGTGAGCATTTCCTTGCTTATACCATTTCTGTGACTCTGCCTGTTTGTGGATTCCCTGTCTGAGTCAGTTTGACAGTTGGGCTGGTTGCACCTCACTCTAGACAGTGACACAAAGGGAACTGGGGTGTAATCTACATTTCCTGATGAGCCATCTGTGCTAGGAGGGAGGGGAGGAGTGGTCACTTACACCTGAAAGGGCTGTGCCTGTCCTCACACAATGCAGTCTCCGACCCCCTGGTGAGCGCCTGGGGCCTGGCCCGGGTAAGGCAGGATTTCACATTCAAAAGAGACTTTGAAGTAGGCCTACTTCAAAGGAGGAATTGGGTATAAGAAGGGCACCCAAAACCACAGACTTTAGATCACTTCTGGACATCAAGAGGAACCTCTGCCTGGAGAAGAGCTGAGGAGAAGTGCTGCCCTGCCTGTGACTGTGCTTTATGGAGCTATCCTGCAGTTGCTGTTTCTGCCAGAGTAATAGGGCAAATACTGGACTTTGTGTGTCTTCCATCTTGGGAAGAAATCTCCAAGGGCTTGATTTAGAGCTTGCCTCCTGTTGTTTGAAGTCTCAGGGACAGCAAAGACTTCTCTCTGCCAGCACCTGGAGTCTCTGGAGAAATTCCTGCTCTGACAACTGGTGCCCTATCCAGTCCCTGGGCCCTTGAGAGGAAAGCTGGTGGAAATCAAAGGAAATCGACTTCGGACGACTTCAGACCGACACCACTGCTGAATCCGGTGACGACGCCTGCAACCGACTCCGTGATCTTCGCTGGAACGTGACGATCTTCGCAGGCCCGACGCCGCTGCAGCCCCGCTGAAGTCCGCGACTCCATGGAAGTCGCCGCACCACATCGTGACCGACGCTGCTCGAAGTGCGCGGATTCAACGTTTCGCACAGACGCCACGATCCCCGACTTCGCGCATTCACTTGTTTTCACTCTTCAGCAAAGGTACTGTACTTGGGGGTCTACGTGACTCCGTGTCCGGTGCCGCTGGTGTCGGCTTGTTGGGAACGACTCCGTCATGACTCCGTGTTAACACCTCATCGAAGTATTTTGTGTTTCTAAGCGCTACTTTTGAGTTTAATCTTTAAAAATTCATAACTTGACTTGTGTATGTCGGAATTTTGTCGTTTTGGTCTTGTTTTGTTTAGATAAATATTTCCTATTTTTCTAAACTGGTGTTGTCATTTTGTAGTGTTTTCATTAAGTTACTGTGTGTGTTGGTACAAATACTTTACACCTAGCACTCTGAAGTTAAGCCTACTGCTCTGCCAAGCTACCAAGGGGGTAAGCAGGGGTTAGCGGAGGGTGATTCTCTTTTACTCTGACTAGAGTGTGGGCCCTTGCTTGAACAGGGGGAAACCTGACTATTGTTATTGTCTGATGTGGTCACCTTTCAACTTAGGGGCAAAGAAGTGGCAAATCAACAGAAAAAGCAGCCAAAAATGTGGTTCTGTACATAGAGCTCACAATAATAAATCATAACAGGTAAGTAATCAATATATCTGGGTACATTTATTATGCAAACCAATATTACTGAATTCCTAGTCTACATGCCTAGTAACTGTATGTACGCCACGACTGTTCTTGTTGTTTGCAATGAAAGTTATATAGATTAGATTTCTGGATGCTCATGTAAGGAATCGCTGTTATGAGGAACAGATATTGTGAGTTTAGAGCTCCAGGTATACGGCCACCTTACAGTTAAATGGCAATGGTGAAGTAGATCTAAAGAGGAATTAGCCAAAAGTGTAGTTACCTACATAGAGCACACAATAATGAATTATAACTGGTAAGTAATTAATACAACAGTATACAGTTAGATCGTAGGAAAACTGGTATTTCTGTTTATGGGATCAAGAGGGGTGGTAAAAGGGGAACCTGGAATCTGGCAACCCTACGACAGTTACCTTCTTAGTTATTAGTTTGTTGTAGTTAGAGGTTAGGAGTTTGCTGAATAGCTAGATAATTGGTCATTTAGAAGAATAACATCTTTGTGCTACAGCTTGTTTGGGCTGTCAGTCCAAGAAGGATGCCATCAAGTCAGCAAGCACTCCATCAAGAACGCTAAATCATAAGAGATACCATATCGTGCAAGGGATATTAGCTTGTGAAAGATTTAGTGAATCACAGGTACTCAGATTGTTCTAGTTAATAGTTTGTCCAGTAAGGCAGCTGACAATTTAGTTAGAAGGTTACTTATGTGTTTATAAAACTACCTGTTGTGGCACATCACAAGCTTTTTGCTCTGAAAGTTCTGAAATTTCTGATTTTGTCAGAAGTCTGAACGTTAACTAGTTATCACGCTCAGAGATTTTGAATATATTATGTGTTATTTAGTGAATTAGTTGGTCCTTGTTAGGTAGAGCTTAAAAGGTACTGTCAAAGCAAACCTAGATATATCTTAGATAGGTCGACTGATTGTGTAGAGTGATTAAGTATAAATTAGCAAGGGGTGAGTGCTATGCGGAGGAGCAATACAGGAGCACAGCCTGGTTAGTGTTTGGTAAGTGTTTGGTATGGTTTAACAAAATGGTAAAAGAGCAATGGAGTCTTTCAGCACGCAGTTAGGAACACATCTTTGAGTTTTCAAGCTCAGCAATGAAAGAGAATAAGTTCTTACGATCCTCGAAGATAGTAGTCTTCCCATTGCAGATTGAATTTAGACCAGCTAGACTAATCAAGGAGGATTGAACCGTTAAAGAGGAGAGATCAATCTGCATGGTTTTTGTAGTTGTTTTTTGTAGACTGTGCCAGGATGTGAAAGGTGTCCAATTGTTGCATGATTAGTTCCAGTGATGCATGACTGTCCATTTTAGGTTTGATGGGGGAGTCTGGGTTGGGGGGCTCCTGTTTAGATCTTTTTTGCACTGGTTTAGATTCCATAGGGCCCCCCCTGTCCTGTGCTCTTGCTTCTGTCATGTTGGCATGAAGATTCCTCGTGAGGAAAATAATACTAAATGAACACTTTTAAGCTGAGCAGAAAGAGTATGAGTTTTTGTTGCGTTGTCAGCGTTGAGGCGTTAGAGGGGGGCCTCACTGTGTCCTAGTGGTAGTTAGTGCAGGAGGGTTGCCTCAGAGTGTCAGAACTCCAGACTCACTTATTGATCCTCAGATCCCTGATAGGTTAGCACTGAGGACACAGTAGGACTGTTATCGGCCACTATGGGTTTTATAATTGGGAAGCTTCTTGATGGTGTAGTTCAGAGTATGGAGGCCATCTTAGGGTCAGTCCTCAAGATGCAGGAGTTGGTGATGTAGTGCTGAGTGAAATGTAAATGATGTATGTAGTGAGCACAACTAAAAGGCTTCAGGTGCAATGACGGTGGTTCTGAATAACCCCTAGTGCTGCTTCTTGAAAAACTCAGGAGTTGGATGTGACGCAGGTTTGCTGTCATTAACAGAGTATGGCTGCGTCGGCCATTTTGAAGTCAGGCCAGCCTCAGAGGATTCCAAGGGCCAAGAGTGCTTCCTCTGTTGCACCCTCGTAAGTAGCCGTCTGTAACTGAGTCGGGTTCTCAGCTTCTCAGTATACCTCTAAAATGGGCTGGTGTCCCCACTGAGCAGTTTCCCGATTTGTATTTGAGGTTACTGAGCTGTTTTGGTATCTGCCGTGGCAGAGCTCACCACTTAGGCAGCCATCTTCTTGGGCAAAACCATTTCACAAGTTCTAAATATACAGCGGACTCTACACCTAGCCTCACTCACCTTAGGTATACTCCCCCCTAATCCTAAGCTAAAAAAAGGACGATCACCTGTTATGGGACTTCCTGGTTTCAACTGGCCTAAAAACCATACTCTCCAAATGGAAAATCCTATCCAAACTCTCCCCCTACACTTGGTGGGAATAGGTTCAATTTACTAGAGGAGCAGACAACTCCCTAAACTCATATCTGAAAACAAACTCAAGAAGGAAGGTATATGGTCCAGATAAGACAACTACACCGCACTGCCATAATCATGCCCATATCAAAATCTTCCCCTTCCCCGCTCCACCTCCTCCCCCCTCCATACCCTCCCCCCAACACCCCCTCTGACTATAATCTCTTATTACGCTTTTCTATCCTTCCTTTCTACTTTTTCTGCTCTAATAGCTTACAACTTGGTGTGACCCCATTCAGCATTTCACTGTCTTGAATTAGAGCCCTCCTGAATGAACAAGAATCACCCCTCCGTCAACAACTAACACTTATAAGGCTACCTTCACCCAACTTCTTACCCACCCACCATTTTGTCAGTTGTTCAGAAAGCCTACAGATGATTGTATAAATCGATGAAACACAGTAAATGTGAACAAATTGTATATAGGTTCCTACATCGGTTAGACACCATCAATGATCTCAATTTTATAAACTGATTATACTTTGTGAATGCTGTTGAATTCGAAGTGCTGCTCATCATTACACATAGTCTTATTGACTATGCACACTGCACAATTTGTTTCCAGGTTGATGAGCCTTGTGTTTGGAGACATAAAGGAGAGCGAAAAGTAAAAATGCAGGATGAAGATATGCAGAGCATCACCAGCAGCACTACAGAACTGGTTTCTGAGGAGATGGAATCACTCGGTATGTGTGTTGCATGTATTTCTCTGTATAACAAACATCTCAGGTTTATTATATATGTGGAATACCCTTGCTAGAACTGTCCACCATTGTTTTTTTTCAAATGGGGAAAGAACAGCCAATAAATAAACTTGATAAGCTACTGTTTTCACTGTATAACATCATTCAAACGAGTGCCCAGCAATGACAACTTGCAAAAACACAGTTTCATCGCAGGACTATGAACCATGTTCCATTAGGACATTGTGAATTTACAATGCTTACCTCCTTCTTTTTACAGCTCTAAAACTTTGAAACAGTGGTATATGAATCCATCTTTTCTAAACACTATCACAAAGGCGCAAACAGGTTCTGCTGCTACAGTCCAAGCCCACAACATTTACTCAATTGGAGGCATTTCTTTTGCAGGTAGTGGGTTAATGGGGAATGTTGACCTACTGAAAAGAGATTTTTATATGATTTTAGTGAAGAATTGATCTGATAAAGACTTCTAGCCGCAGATGCCTTACCTTTAAATTTCCGAAATATTTTTCTTGGACAGTACACCTGTGCGCCAGTCGGTGGTGTCGATCTGCTCCGCATGTGTCATCTGCGCTGGAAGTAAATGTCATGATACTCCGTAAAGGTGCCACCCAAGCGCACTGACTTCAGTTCTTTTCTTTCCGCACCAGCCGGTGCTGATCTGGGGAACAGCTACCCCTCAGTCATTTTTTCCTGGCAATTTGACGCTTTGTCGAAAATTTTTGAGGATTTCCTCTTGGTGTGTTAGGGATATGTCATATAGCAAGACAAGATTCAAGCCCTGCGGAGCCTGTCATCGACCGATGTCAATGACTGACCTGCACCTTGTCTGCCTGTGGTGTCTGGAGCGCGGTCACGACTCCGTTGTGCTCCGATTGCCATGCCATGCACCCGAAGGCTTTGAGGGAACCCTCCCTAAAGCTCATGGTGACCTAGCATGAAAATCAAGGTCCCCGTCGAGGATGAAGTCCTGGGACTGGTCACAGAGCCCGAAGTTGTCATCCTACTACTCCAAATCCTCTGGACAGTCAGGTAAGTTGAAGCACAAGAAGAAGAGCAAGAAGTCGAATTGGTCTTCGACTTCACCTCATCTGTCGGCCGATAAGGGCGTGTCAACATTTAAGACCTGGTTCCTCCGAGCCTGCACATGGTCCAACTCTGTGCCTCTCCTACTTTCCAGGAGCTGGAGCGACCTCCACCCAGCTGAAGAAGTTTTTATGAGGCCAGGCACCTCATTTTTGGGTGGCCAGACCCCTCTAATGCACCTTTGGGCCCCGCATGATCAGAGATGGCCCTTCTGGTTCCTCACCAGCGGACCTGCCCGGCCTCCAAGAGCCCCCCAGGTATCCATTCTTGGATCCAGACTGGCACCAGTTGTATCATCTCAACTTTCCCAGGTGCTGGCTCCAGTGTCAATGCGCCCAGCGCCAACAGTCTCCACTGGAGGCGCCACCCCCATTGTGATCCGTGACACGGAGCGGATGGGCATCGCACAAGGTTGCATAAGATGCCATCAGGAACCTTGCTTCCTAGATCAGAGCCTGAGCCCCATTCCCTTGGGCTGGGCCTCGGGGAGGAATGGGAGGGATTGCTGGACCCTGCAAAATACTAGTCAAGACCTAAATATGGACTGGTGTGAGAAACTGGATGAAGCCAGTGGAGTGGATACTTCTCTAGATACCAGTATGCTTTCTCCACCTACTGTGGCTACAGAGGAGGGAGCCACATATGCAGTGGTGGTGTGGAGGATGGCTGAGGTTCTTGACCTTCAGTTGCCCTTGGTGCCATTCAAGACTAGCATCTTGACAGAGGTGTTGCAGCTGGGAGTTTCCTCGTCAAAACCCCTACTTTCATTCAATGACGCCCTCACTTACGTCCTTTTGGGGACTTGTTCCATACTCAACACAGGGGCTCCTGGAATAGGATGATCACCCGCCTCCCAAGGGAATCCAAGGGGCTGGACTATTAGGGGAAGAAGTTGTTTTCTTCTGCCAGCCTTTCATTATGGTCTGTGAACACCACATGCCTTTTGGGCTGTTACCTCCAGACTCTGTGGGACCCTTTTGCACAAGTGCTGACACAGGTCCTGGAGGAGGCCTGTGCCGTACTCTTTCATGTTGTTGCCAATAGGAGAGATGCAGCAAAGTTCATAATACGATGTTGACTCAACACAACCAACTCACTAGGCAGAGCAGATTCATCAGCAGTGGCCTGGAGGCGTCACACCGTGCTGAGGATGTATGACTTTTTAGGGGATGTCCAAGCTTCCCTCATGCCCTTCCATGGCACCTGTCTCTTCGGAGACAAGGCAGGTCCAGCATTGGTGTGCTTTAAGGACTCTCGTGCTTGGGCCTCTCTGCAGCCCTCCATCATCCACAATCTGCCTTTGGCTTCTTTTATGGCTACTGAAGGGGCTTTCAACCACGCCCGTTCCCTCCCAGCCACTGAACTGCGCATGCTTCTTAGCCTCTGCATGGCCAAGGATGCTGTACCCTCAGGCCTCGTTGGTCAGGTAGCCAGTGGTCTGGTCAGTCAAGAAGTAGGCTGTGGCTGCTATTCCCGCTACTTTCTGGTTCCCAAAAAGTGCAAAGTCCTTCGTCCTATCTGATATACTTCCGAACCCTCAACCTCTTCCCCAAGAAGGAGAAATTCATAATGCTCACATTGGCTCAGGTTTTATCTCTCCTGGACCCAGGAGACTGGATGGTAACATTGAACTTTCAGGGGACATATTTCCATATTCCTACCTGCCCACAGACCTTACCGGTGGTTTACGCTAGGATAGGAGCAGTTTCAGTTCACCATGATTCCCTTTGGCCTTATCAGCACCAAGTTGATGCCGGTGGTTGCCGTTCATCTGCGGAGATCAGGGGTACCAGTCTTCACCTATCTCGACGACTGACTGTTAAAGACTAGCTCACACTAGCCTATTGTTTCCCACCTCCACACTACAGCAAATCTTCTGCATTTACTGGGGTTCTCTGTCAGTGTGCCAAAGTGACACCTGACTCCCTCTCAGGCACCCCCTTTCGTAGGAGCTGTTCTGGACGCTGTGCAGTTTCGGGCATATCCTCCCGAACGGTGAGTCCAGGATAGTCAAGCTATGATAGTGATGTTTCAGCCTCTATCCTAGATTTCGGAAAGACTGACTCCAAGGCTGCTGGGCCTCATGACCTCCTACATCCTGCTAGTGACACATGCCCGCTGGTATATGTGGGCTCTGCAGTGGGACTTGAAGATCCAGTTGGGGCAGCATCAGGTAAATCTCTCTGACATGGTCCAGCTCTCGGAGGGAACTGCAAAAGTCCTGCAGTGGTGGTTAGCGAACCGTAATTTGGGTCAGAAGCAAACCTGTCTCCCTTCCCCCAATGAGATCGCACAGTAGTGACAGATGCGTCACTCTTGGGATGGGGCGGTCATCTGGGAGAGGTGTAGATCAGAGGACTCTGGTCTCCAGCGGAAGATAGACTCCACATCAACATGCTGGAGCTCTGAGCAATCCAGCTGACATTGAAAGCTGTTTTACCATCAATCAATGGAAGGCTAGTGTAGATGTTCACGGAGAGCACCACTGCCATGTGGTACTACAACAGACAGGGGTTGTAGACCACTTTGCCAAGAGGCTCTGCATCTCTGGACTGGCTGAAACAACACATCCCTGGTGGTTCAAAACCTGGCGGACTCTCTGAACACGAGCGCAGACAAAGTCAGCCATCAATGCCTAGCAGATCACGAATAGCTTCTCCACCTAAAGGTGGTGCAAAGTCTCTTTCAGCAGAGGGGAGACCCTTGGTTAGATCTTTTCACCACCGCAGAGAACAGTCAATGTCAGCAGTTTTGTGCACTTGAGTTTCCAAGGCAGCTCTTACTCTGAGATGCTTTTCTTCTTGTGTAGAGCTCGGGCCCTTTTTAGACCTTTACAACCACAACACTACTGTCCAGAGATCTGAAGAAGATCAGGAACGACCGGGCAAAAGTCATTCTTACGGCTGTGGATTGGGCGAGGAGACTCCAGTACCCCCAAGCAACTGAACATGGCCATCGATCCTTTGATCAGGCTACCACTTTGGGCGGATCTTCTGTCAAAAGCATCAGGGAAGGGTTCTTAACCAGCACCTGGCCACTCTCCACCTTCTTGTGTGGAGATTGAGAGGCAGCAGTTTACAGCTTTCAACATTCCTCCAGAAGTCTGTTAAGTTATTCTGGCAGCCAGGCATCCCTCCACTGGCTCTGCTCTGGGAACTCTTAAGGGCTATATATTTGCTCTTTCTGTCTTCTTGCAGCAGCCTGACCAACCCTCCTTGTTCAAGTCCTCTATTGTACATAGGTTCCCAAAGGGTGTTGTGAAACTTTTTCCTCATTTGCCATTTATAATGCCTCAGTGGAATTTCAAACTGTTCTCAACATTCTTAATGCTTGCTCCTTTCCAGACTCTCCACAATTATCCCTCAGGCTTCTGATGTTAAAAACAGCCTTCCTTTTGGCAATTACATCTGCCTCCAGAGTGAGCTTCAGGCTTTATCATCTAAGCTGTCTTACCTCTTTGTCTACCCTGACAAATTTGTGCTTTGCACTAAGGCCTCCTTTCTGCCGAAAGTTGTCACCCCATTTTATGTAGGCCAATCAATCACACTACCCATCTTTAACGCTCCTCCACATTCCTCTAAAGAAGAGCAGCAACTCCACCATCTAGACCCAGAAAGAGTGTTCTCTTTCTTCCATGATCAAACAAAAGAGTTCCAGGTGGACAAACTACTCTTTGTGCGGTATGTTGGTGTGAACAAAGTTCAGGCGGTGCAGAAGCGTACCATCTGTAGGGGGTCATGATCTGCTTTTAAATCTGATATGCATTGGCCAAGAAGGAACCTCTTGCAGACCTGCAAGCTCATTCAACCAGAGGTAAAGCTGTGACCACTGAGTTAGCACGAAGAATTCTGGTCCTTGAAATCTGCTAGGCAGCAACATAGGCATCTCTGCACTCCTACCAGACACTACTGCCTGGACACTCAGGACTTTTTTTAATCTAATATCTGTCTCACACTCACCCCTGGGGAAGTATTGCTTGGGTATCTATACAGAGGTAAGGAGTCTGCAGGTAGAAGTCTCCATTTGATGAACAAGTTACTTACCTTTGGTAACACCTACTCTGGTAGAGACTATATCTAGCCACAGATTCCTTACCAACCAATCCATCCTCCCTGCTCTTCGAATGGATTTCTAGGGACAGGGCTGACCCCCTTTCAGAGCCCTAGCTGTTCACACCAGTGGTCAGTACACTTCATGGCTCCGCACGTTTGGTGTGGAAAGTTTTGTGAAGTAATTGATGTCAGCACACCTGGGTAGCACCTACATGAAGTAGGCCGATGTCACTTCTGGGGTGCACGATGCTGATGATGACCGCAGAACTGATCACTGCCACCTACCAGCATGCAGGGGTACTATTCACGAAAAATCTTCCTGATCCAGACTGACGCCTGGGAAACTCAAAGGTAAGAAATCTTCAGCTAGATATAGAATCTCTGCCAGATAAGGTGTTACCGAAGGTAATTAACTTGTTCGTCACTTCCCCATAACCAGTTAACTGCTACCAAAGAGAACTGGTAAGTTGGAGTGCCAAACTCAAGAACACGTGCCACTACCATGTACCTGGTCTCTGTGTGTCAAATTAGCATAAAAGGTATGTAAAGCTCAGACATCCACACTGTGTTTGTTGGTATATTTGGGTAAGTATTTATTTCATATGTATCTCAATTAAATTTTGAAAACGCACATACACTCTGTAGGTATTTGTCTATAAATCACAGGCTTCTTGACCCTAAAACTCTTAACCATCTGTTCTTTTCAGTTAGACTTCAGCTCGTATAAGTGAAGTTCAGTTTTGGGATTAACCAAAACTTGTTCATTTTCCCAGAGTGGTTAAAGGAAGTATACTTTGATGAAATCTTGTTGAGCAAGGGAAACCAGGATGTGTGGTCTGTAGCAGTCCTGGCACCATGTCTGCCTCCGTGACTTTCCTGCCGTACATCCTGCAGACCAGAGGGCAGACTTGCCTACTCCTAAGGAAGTTCCGCTCCTTGGTTCTCTGTGGGAAAGCCAAACCTCTCAGGATGTCATCTCCCTCTTGAGTGAAAAGAACAGGGTGGAGGGTGTTCATGTCACACCCCCTTTCTTTTTCTTCTGCACCTTTCATAGTTCATCTGAGTATCCCTAGTCTTCTCTGGTTCTCCCAGCATGAGGAGCCTGAGGAGCATGAGGAGCCTCCAATCTCCTTTCTCCACTAAATGCCACTGCCATACTGACCACAGAAGCGCCTTTTGAACATCCTGGCAGGAACGATTCACACGCAGGCACCTCCAATGCTCCTTGACACCAGCGGTTCATAATCGCGTTCTGGACATTGAAATGTTACTTGTGTAATAGCTTTAAAGGACCATGTTGTAGTGAAGCCATTTTAGTTGTGTTTCTGGGCACGTTATTTTAGCAAATAGACCTGCGGCTTGTGTCCTTTAGCCTAGTTACATTTCATTTTATTCCCCTTTTATTCTTTTAGAAGCTATCACATTTGTGGTGATGTTTTATTTTCCTCTATCTTGCTGTTCTTTTTCCTAGGAATGCATTTACATTTCTTAGCACAACATTCTTTCACTCTGTGCTTTGTTCAAGGCTGTAACAAGAAAGGGTTGCGGACACAAAGTGGTATGTTGCGTCTCTAACATTTCACAGAAACATAGGTATTTCTACATGGGGACACTTTTCTCACTTATTTTTTTATTTTATTTCTTTATTATAAAACATCTCTCTGCCCCCCTGTAGGTTAGAGATTGGTTCCAACCAGATGACTGCCACTACATGCTGTTTGACTTTGCTACCGCTGCTTGCTGTGACTGCCAGTTCCCTGGCCTATATGGGGAAGGTGTCTCAACAGACAACAGGCTTCTTTACTACTGCCATATTCAGTTACGGGGTATGATCTCTTCCCAGGGGGTTCAGAAGGGCGGATTAGGACTTATCCTACTGTGCTCTAACATAGAACATTAGTGGCATAGGTAGGAATCATACATCTCGCATAAGTGACAGTATGGTGGAACTTTTCTTGTGTTTCACTTTTCTTGTCACCATTCTGTTTTAGTATAATTAATCATCAAATTATTGCAGTCCATGCACAGCACAGCTGATTCAATAAAACGTATTGAACCATTTTCTGCTTCTGTTTGTCTTTGCATGTGTGAGACAAGTGTAACTGGGAGAAAAGGATACGATCTCATCCACCACGATTTCCCTTAGAGGTCATAATGTCATGTGCCTGGCTCCCACAAATCACCCGTGCTCTTGGGCATAGGTGGGGTGCTGCTAGCTGGCCAGAAACTGATTAGGCCGACATTTGTCACATGGTGTGGGATTGAACTCAATTCCCCACAATTCAGGTGATGCTGCCTTCCAAATCCAGCAGCCTCATTGATACAATGAGAGCTAACGTGACAATTTGTGTGCTTTTTTTGCATTTGTTATTAAGGAGTCTTTAGTCCATGATACCCCTTTCACCTCAGCCTAGTCTGAATTGCTCTTCCTAAAACTGCCAGAAGAGTTTATGGGCCTGACACTGTACTAATATCGCATTAAATAGGGAGTTCCATTAAGTGGTTCTTCTATGTAAACCTGTGTCTCTTTAACTTTTACCCTCCACCTTCTTTAAGGCATGAAAATCGTAATTGCTACACATTTACCACAAAAGGCAGGGTTTCCTATGGGGCATTCTTTCCAGCAGTCCCTTTCTCCATCAGTCAACTCCTCCAGGCTCTCCTTGCAAGCGTCTTGTTGAGGTTGTTCACATATGGGAGCGGTGACAGCAATTGGGGCCCTCAGCTCTGCAGTGAAAGTATTTCTCACCTACAATGCTGTGTAGGTTCTGGAACTGGTCACTAAGAAATTAGGCACAATGAACCCAGTTTCTACCCAGTATTTATTATAGTTTTTTAGACATAGATGCAGATTTCAGAGATCTAGAATGCAGGTGTGCATTGTTGGGGGCATCTGAGAAAAGGGAACAAAAGAGAGAAACAAAGAGGCATTCGCACCCAGCTATTACACAGAGCTGTCTTCTGTAACACCTGAAGGAAAGAATGAAGAAGAAAGGGGGCAGGAACTCTACTGTAAAAGGACTTCTGTGTCCTTCCTTCCTTTTATAGGAGTCTGGTCCACTTCAAAGGACCCCAGGAAGGTTCCTATATTCTACATCCCTGTCTGGTAGGCTTTCTTCTACATTGTGAGGAAACTGGGTGTATTATATGGTGTGGTTGTGCGATCTCGCCATGTAAAACACTTACTAACCCCTTTACGACTAGTATGTTTCAAACCTTCAGCTCAACCCTTGGTAGGTAGCTGTGACTCTGAGCAGCAAGGCTTACACAAAGGAACAAATGTAAAGCAATTAAACAGCACCAAAACATGTCGAGAAATCAAAAATACACCAAACATATCCAACACTAGTTTATAAAAATAGATTGTATCTTTTGTACTTTTAGTCACCACAACGAAAAAGATCCACTAGAGAGTTCTGGAGATATAGAATTTGCAAAGTGAACAAGCATTGGCATATTCAACAAATCTGACACAGAAACTTTTTCACCAAAAAGTTGGGTTATTGCATTGCGGTCACTTAGAATCACTTTAGGTGACCAACTCCAGTAAGGGGTCAGTTCGCGGAACAGCAAGGTTCTCAGAAAGAGTTACCTTCACAGGTGAAGCTGTTTCCATGCAGGTCCAGACAATGTATCCATTTTCTGATTGATAGCTATGGCATTGGTCCTGAAGAAAGGGATGAAGGTTGCTGAAGATGCTCAAGGATACTTTAGATGCGATGCAGTCGACTGCGGTCTTTCCGCGGCTACCCCTTGGTCCATGAAGGGGGTGATGCAGTCCAGGTCACAAGGTTGACATCCCTCAAAGCCCTCTCAGTGCTGGTAGAAGTGCATTTGCCACTGTGCTACCAGTTGGCCGCTATCGAGGTCACAGACACATCTTACCCTCAGTGAAAAGTCAGCTTCTGAGTGACCGTGCTGCACTCAGACGACTCTCCCAGGCTCAGCGGACTCAGGTGCAACTTTGAGCATCAGGTCTTTGTCTCTGGTGCTGCACAGCTGCGATTTGAAGCTTTTGTGCTACCACCTTCCCTCATCAGGCTTCTCAGGTGTTGTGTCCCTGTGCTGTGAACAGGAGTTCAGCTAGCTGACCCTTGGAGTATCTTGGCTTTGGCTGGGCTGTCCTCGAGCAGGACATATCAGGCACAGTTCCTCTACTTTGCTAGCTACCAGGTTTAGCAGATGCAGTCCTTGCCAGTGCAGCCTCTCTTTGCTGGTTCCATGGTGCATCACGGCAGTCCTCCTTTGGTCAGTATGTTTAGACTGTTGTACACTGGGATCCTTCTAACCGAAACCCAAGTGTCATTGCCCTCCCCCCTAAAGTTAGTTATATGATAACATTTACACCCCACAATTGGCATACTAGTGCATCCATGTAAGTTCCTAGGATATGGTACTCCGGTACCCAGGGCATTATTACACCAGGACTTCCCCATGGGCTGCATCATGGATTGTGCCACCTATGGGGACCCATGCAAACTGTGACTATAGGTCTGCCATGGTAGCCTGTATGAAATGGTGAATGCACCTTTCACTGCAATATAAGATTTACCTTCTATCATGGTCACTGCACTCTGACCCTGTAAGTCACCCCTAAGGTAGGCCCTTTAACCCAAGGGCAGGGTGCATGGTTCTAAGTGTGAGATCACCCCTGCATGAACAGAGGTGCCCCTACAAACCCTAGAATCCATTTCCTTGCCTTTGTTTATGCGGGGAAGCCATCTTAAGTTTATAGGGGACACTGGTCAATACGAGTTGTCCAACTACATAATATATTTACCGAACATAGGAATGCTTGGTATTAAACATGTTGGATTCATGCAACTACACTGATTCCAGTGCTAGTTGCGTGTTACCATGTACTCTTGGGGTTTTCTAGGGGATCCCCCAAAGTCTGGTTGTACAGCCTTGCAGAGTCTGCATGCCAGCCCATGCTGCTGCTGACCCCAGACACTGTTCTGCCCTCCTGCTGCTGAGCCTAACTCAGGCAGGGGAAGGCAGGACAAATGATTTCCTGTAAGGTAGAGGTGTGACCACCTCTTCTTTAGAAATATGTCTCTGGGCTTGAGTAGAGGTGCCTCTGAGCACCACCAGACTGCTTTGAAGGGCACATTTGGTGCCCTCCTTGCATAACCGGTTTGCAACAGTGCAGGAACCCCGGGTCCCACTCTGGCACGAAACCACACACAGGACTGGGGAGTGACCACCCCCCGTCCACCTCTTCTCCTAGGGAGGTGCACAGAGATCTGCCAGGTGTCCACTTGATTCTACCATCTTGGAAATAAGATGAACAGAGGCCACTGTAATCATCTGACTGGTTAGTCAAGCTGGGTGATGTCCCTGACCCCCTCTGATAGGTGGGTCACTGCAGTAAGCATCCAACCCTCTTCCTAGGTCACTTAAGGGCTCCCGTGAGGGTGGGACCCTAGATTTGTCTGCAAGCCTTCAGGAACCATCTGCAAAACTCTTCTGCAACCTGGACACCAGAACCGCTGCTATTCTTCGCTGGAACCAAGAGCAAGACTGTAACCAGTAAGAGGACTTCTACTGCAACTTTGTTTCCAAATTCTGCAAGACTTATGCAACCCCATGGCCGTGCATCCTGCCGAGTCACAGGGACTCTGCCTGCACTTAGGATAGCAAGAAGGAATCTCCCTTGGGGTGAAGGAGTCACTCCCCTGCATCTGCAGGGACCTCAACGACGACGACTGGCGTGTGGAGCTTGCTGTCCCACAGACATTTCAAGGCTGTACACCATAGGTGTGGTTCTGTGGCTCTCCAGAGGTCTGACTTATCTTCCTTTCAACTAAGAAGTCTGCAGTCCCTCGCTGGAGCTGCATGGCTGGAACCCTTGTGCACCACGTCTGTTTGTCGCTGCTAAGGCTTGTTGGCTCTTCAGTCCGAAGACCTCCTAGCTCCCCAGCTACCAGCACTCTCCAGCTCCAAGAACGATGTCCTTTCTGCAACTCCTGTGACATGGGCATCCCTCTTTGCTGGGCTGTTAAGGCCCTCCTGCAACTACCTGTGCCTACTGCAGGAGGATCCTGCTAGGGGCTCCATTGATTCCTGCTGGCTCTCCTGCGTGCTGCCGGCTGGCCCTGACCTACCTGCCAAGGTTGGGTCACCTGGACCTTGCTGTTCCTCACAAATCCTGCAAATTCCATGCAATACTTCCCTGCATTTGCCACAGCTTGTTTTTCGTCCTGCTGTCTACTAACCCCTCAGCAATTTGATGGCCGTCGTGGGACAGCTTGTAGATGACTTCAGCAGCATCCTCAGCTACCTCCTTCAAACAAAAGACAGGGCCTGAAAAGGCACTAAACAAAAAAGTGCAAGAAAATCCAGTGCATCTGAAGTCCTGTCAGATATAGTATCCACCATCGACAAAGGTCAGGTCATCAGCAACCATCCTGTTGATATGTGCCTCATCAGCAGAGTCCATTGGCAGTGTCCTGATGTTGACAACCAAGAAGCTGCCATCGACAACAGTCCTGTCGATGACAAGATCCTTATCAACACTGAAAATACCTGTGGTTAACATCACCTCCCCATCGGCAACGACGCTATTGACACCAGCCTGTGAGAACAGGAATTCCTTATCTGGCTCTGCCTTTACTGCATTAGCAGCTAAAGATTTCTGCTCACCTGCTGGCACTCATACTAGACTTGGACTTTGGAAGCTGATTTGCACTAACAGGAGTAAACATCAGCGGATGTAATTTGTTTACCTGAATTTGAGAAGAATGCTTATGAGGAGTAGGAATATTAGCTAGAGTATGAATATGAGCCTCAGACGTTTGCAGGTGACGGCCACTGAAGAAGTTGTAACCAGCATATCTGGGAGAGGCATCTAGTTGCTGATTCCTTACCTTAGAATTTCCTTCAAGCCTCATTCTGGATCCAGAGATTTTTCTTGAGCAGTACCTCTGTGCACTGTTAGGTGACGTTGATTGGATTCATGTCCTTTGGCGGTGGCGTTTGTGCTGGCCATGACATTGTGGATCCTAATTAGGCTCCACCCCAGCGCGCACATCAGTTCTTTTCTTTCCGCACCAGCCAGCACTGATCTGAAGAAGAGCTACCCCTCAGTCACTTTTTGACAGGTCTTTTTTTTACTTTATGTCAAAGATTTTTGAGTGTCTACACTCCTGGTGCATCGTGGATGTCTTCGTGTAGGATCGAGTTTGAGCCCTGTGCGCCCTGTCATCGGCCAATGTCTGTGAAGGATTTGCACCTCGTGTGCCTGTGGTGTCTTGATCGCAACCCCAACTTGAAGTCCTGCTCTGAGTGCCAGGCCATGAATCCGAAAGCTTTGAGGGAGCAGTCCCTAAAGCTCCTTGTGGCCTGCTGTCTGGCGTCTCGTAGGCCCGATATTGGTTGAAAGGAAGGTCCCTGAATTGGTCGTGGAGTCCCTTCTCTTCCTCATCATCCCACTGCAAGTCCTCAGGACAATCTGATAAGTTAGGCACAAGAAGAAGACAAAGAAGAACAAATGTTCTTCGACTTCACCCTGTCTGTCGACCAACGAGACAAGGGAAAGTGAGTGTCATCGTTTTAGGCCTCTGTCCTCAGAGCCTGCATCTGTGTCAGCTCTGGACCTCTCCAAGTTTCTGGGAGCCAGAGCAACCCATGCCCAACTCAGAGAGTTTTATAATGGCTTGTGCCTCATTTTTGGGCAGTCTGACCCCGCTGGAGCGACCTTGGAGCCCCGCTGGGTTGGAAGGAGCCCCCTCAGGTTCCACGCTGGCGACATGGGCCTCGACTCCCAGGGGCACCCATAATCTATTCCTGGATCCAAACCGGTGTTGGTCGTACCACCTCGACCTTCCCCGACACTGATGCTGACGTCGACTCACCGGATACCACTTATGCCCCAGGGTGATGTTGATCCCATCCTCCTCGCTGACTCCAACACAGAAGGGCCTTGCACTCTATGTCAGACCCTAATCCTTACTGTTATGGGCTGGAGTACAGTGAGGAATGGGAGTAGTCGCTGGACTACCTTGAATACCAACTCCAAAATTCTGTGGACTGGCGGATGAACCTGGGTGAAGTCACTGGCTTACTTTCTTCCACAACCGTGGCTACAGAGGAGGGAGCGTCCCATTTCATGGTGGTGTGAAGAATGGCCGAGGTCCTGGGCCTCGAGCTGCCTTCAGTAGCAGTCAGAACTAGCCTCCTGACAGAGGTGCTTCAGCCTGGGGCTTCATCCTCTGAACCCCTATTGCCCTTTATTGAAGCCCTTACCAGAGTCATGCTGGCTGATCCAAACCCAGCACAGGGGCTGCACTGAACAGGACTTTTGGCTGCCACCATCGACCTGCTCCAACTGACCTAGCATTCCTGACACAACACCCCATCCGTGAGCGCTTGGTTATCCAAGCCTCTACATCCCGGGGTGTGTTTCCTTCCGTATCCCTGGAAATGGAATCCAAGAGGCTGGACCATCTTGGAAAGAAGATGTTTTCTTCCTCCAGTCTGGCATTGTGGTCTATGAACACTGCATGCCTTTTGGGCCGTTATTCCCACACACTGTGGGTTGTTGTACCTTATCTGCGCATGAAAGGGGTTTCAGTCTTTCCCTACCTTGACAACTGGCTGCTGAAGGTGGGCTCGCCCCAGGCTGTCGTCTCCCACCTTCAGACTATGGCTGACCTCCTGCATTTGCTGGGGTTCGTTGTAAACAAGCCGAAGTCACACCTGATTCCCTCTCAGACACTCCCTGTCATTAGAGCTGGTCCGGACACAATAAAGTTTTAGGCTTATCCGAGCGGTGAGTCCAGGATATTCAGGCTATGATACCGATGTTTCAGCCTTCATCCTGAATTTTGGTGAGAATAATTCTACGGCTGCTGGGCCTCATAGCCTCCTGCATCCTTCTAGTGACATGCCCAATGGCATATGCAGGCTGTGCAGTGGGACCTGAAGTTCCGGTGGGCGCAACATCAGGGGAATCTCTCCGACATGGTCCAGATCTTGGAGGGAACTACACGAGATCTGTAGTGGTAGCTAATGAACCACAATTGGGGTAGTGGCAGATCCACCAACCTTCCCCAACCAGATCAGACAGTAGTGACAGATGCATCACTGTTGGGATGGGCTGGCCACTTGGGAGAGGCAGAGATCAGAGGCATCAACCTGTTGGAGCCCTAGGCAATCAGACTAGTTTTGGAAGCATTTCTTCCCTCTTTCAAAGGGAAGGTCGTGTAACACCACCGCCATGTGGTATTGCAACAAGCACGACGGTATGGGTTCGTCAACTCTTTGTCAAGTGCGCCTCTGGACGTAACTGGAACAACAGGGCATTTTCCTGGCAGTTCAACATCTGGTGGGCTCTCTGAATGTCAGAGTGGACAAACTCACCTGACAATGCTTGGTCATTCACGAATGGCATCTCCAGCCGGAGGTGAGAGTCTTGGTTACATCTGTTCGTCTCCACAAATAACGCGCAATGTCAGCAGCATTGTGCATGGGAGTGTCCAAGGCAGCATTGGCTCTGCTGCGCTTTTTGTCTCCATTTGAGCTCAGGTCTCCTGTATGCCTTTCCGCCCATACCACTTCTGCCCGGAGTTCTCAAGAAGATCAAGAACTGGGCCCAAGTAATCCTTGTGGCACCAGACTGAGCACGAAGAGCCTATTATCCCGGCCTATTGAGCATGGCCATTGAACCTCCAAACAGTCTACCCCTTCAGGACGATCTTCTGTCGCAGCATTAGGGGAGGGTTCTCCACCCAAACCTGTCCAGTCTCCGCCTTCTTGCATAGAGATTGAGCAACGGTAGTTGACAGCTTTTGACCTTCCGACGGAAGTCTGTAACGTTATCTTGGCACCAGGAGTCCATCCACCAAAACAGTATACACTGGTCAGAAGTAATTTGTGGCAAGGTGCACTGACAAGTCTGTTGACCCCCCTCTCTCTAAAATTATTTTGTCTATAGATTTGTTGGCCCAGTAGGGCGCTGCTTTGGGCCCTCTCAAAGGTTATTTGTTTGCGATCTCTGCTTTATACGGCTGCCTGATCAGCCTTCCTTGTTTACAACTCCTATTGTAAATAGGTTTCTTAAAGACCTTACTCATATGTTTCCTCCTTCCCCATTTATTATGCCCCAAAGGGATTTGAATTTGGTTATGACATTCCTGATGTGCGCTCCTTTCGGGCCTCTCCACAATTATCTTCCTAGGCTTCTCACTTTGAAAACAGCCTTCCTTGTGGCCATTACATCTGCCCGCTGAGTGAGTGAGCTGCAAGCATTGTCATCTAACCTGCCTTTCCATCTATCCTGCCAAAGTGCTGCTTTGCACATGGGCCTTGTTAGTCCTGGCATCCTTGATGTGTCTACCCTGCCTTTTTTGCCTCTGATTCCTACATTTTGACTGTATGCTGGACTTTTTTTTTTGCTGTTTTTGGTACTCTGTACAATTTACCACTGCTGACCAGTGCTAAAGTACAAGTACTCCATGTGTGAATTGTATGTGTAGTTTGGTTTTCCATGATTAGCATATTTGATTTACTAGTAAGCCCCTAGTAAAGTGCACTAGAGGTGCCAGGGCCTGTAAATCAAATGCTACTAGTGGGCTTGCAGCACTGGTTGTGCCACACACATGAGTAGCCCTGTAAACATGGCTCAGACCTGCAAGTGCAGTGTCTATGTGTGCCGCCTTAACCTGCTAATTCGACCTGGCAAGTGTACCTACGTGCCAGGCCCAAACCTTCCTTTTTTATACATGTAAGACACCCCTAAGGTAGGCCCTAGGTAGCCCCTTGGGAAGCATGCAGTGCAGTGTATGTTAAAGGTGGAGCATGTACTATTGTGTTTTACATGTCCTAACAGTAAAATACTGCCAATTTCTGTTTTCACTGTTGCAAGGCCTGTCTCTCTCATAGTTTAACGTGGGGACTGGCTTTAACTAATTCCAAGTGCACTTTCCCTTTGGGAGCAGATAGAAATATGGAGTTTGGGGTATATGAGCTCACAGGTTAAAAATACGTATTTTGGTAAAGTTGTTTTTTAAATTATCAGTTTGAAAATGCAACTTTTAAAAAGTGTGCATTTTTTTGCTTAAACCATTCTTTGACTCTGCCTGCTTGGGTATTCCCTGTCTGGGTCAGACTGACAGTTGGGCAGGTTGTGAATCTCCACTAGACGGTGATACAAAGGGAGCTGAAGTTTAGCTTGCATATCCTGATGGGCCATCTGGGCTAGATTGGAGGGAAGAGTGGTCCCTTACACCTGAATGGGCTGTGCCTGCCCTCACACAATGCAGTCTCTATCCCCCTGCTGTGAGTCTGGAGCCAGGCCTGGGCAAGGCAGGATCTTGTGAACAACATAGACATTCCTTTGATGTTTGCCTACTTCAAAGGCAGAAGGGGGTTTAAGTAGTGGACCCAAAACCCCAGATTTTCAGATTACTTCTGGAACCTCTGCCAAGGAGAAGAGCTGGAGAAGTACTGCCCCCTCGCCTGTGACTGCTTTGCTGGGTTGGCCTACAGTTGCTGCTTCTGCTTGAAAGAGGACCAAGACTGGAATTTGTCATATATTCCTTCTTGTGAAGACTCTCCAAGGGCTTGGACTGAGGTTGCCTCCTGTTTTGAAGTTTCAGGGCCATCAAAGAATTCCTCACCCAGCACCTGGACTCTCTGCTGAGACTCCTGCCCTGCCAAGTGGTGCCCTATCCAGTTCCTGGGCCCTTGAAAAGTGAAGCTGGTAGAACAAGGACTAAAATTCACGCACAGGGAGATGTTGGAGGACAATATAGCAGCACCACCTGCAACGCGGCGGTAAAAACGATGTAACTCCTTGCAGCGCGTTTTTCCCATTACTGTGCGCCCAGATTTCACACACACCCTCGCTGGGCATCAAAATCATATTGAACCTGCACGGATGTCAGAGTACCTTGATTCGATTTCCTCAAGATCAGAAGATAAATCCTCAGTCCCAACCCAGAGTACTCGCAACAAAATAGAATCTCTGTTTTGAGCACCTTGTAGGGGGAAAGGGTAATGGGATTTTGAGAGACTGCCTCAGAGATTGTGTCTCTTCTAATATTCAGTCTGCCATTCACTTCTTATTTTAACTGGATAACAGTACCTGCAACATTACAATTACTAGGGACTAGTGTAACTACATCATTCATTTACATTTACTAGTGATTAATTTCACTAACTATTATTTCACACTCTTACCCTGAGTTCTCTGAGGATGTTGCCTCTCTCTCCATTACTGATGGATGTTGAATAATAGAAATTAATAGTAAATGATTTTCTTAGAAGTTATTCTCTGTTTTTTTCTGAGTGAAGATTAGCTTACTTCTCATTCGTCGTGCTGATATATATTTTGAGTTTGATTGCACGTTCTCAAATACTTTTGAATAGTTTATATATATATATATATATATATATATATATATATATATATATATATGTGTTCAATGGCATGTATAGCTGCAGATACACATGCTATGCATAGTCCTGCCATCTAGTGTTGGGCACGGAGTGTTTCAAGTTGTTTTTCTTCAAAGAAGTGTTTTCGAGTCACGGGATCGAGTGACTCCTCCTCTTCGGCTCATTTGCGCATGGGCATCAGATCCATCTTAGATTGTTTTCTTTACGCCATCGGGTTTGTAAGTGTTTCTTTTCGCTCCGGTAGTTCAAATTGGAAAAGTCCTAAAAACTCTCTAATTCGTCGGTATTGCTTCGATCGCGTATCATCTCTCATCAACACTTTGGTACCAGCAGATCCAACTTCTTTACTCGCCCTTCGGGGCACCCGCGCCCAACTCGGACCTGGTCGGGCCGACCGCGTGGAAGCCTCATGGACCGGACCCCATTTCGCTTTTGTCCTCTGTGCCACGCCAAGTTCCCATATACAGACCAACATCTCGTCTGTAATCTTTGTCTATCTCCAGACCATCAAGAGGATACTTGTGAGGCCTACAGATCCTTCCGCTCGAAGAAGACTCTTCGAGACAGAACAGCGCGAAGGTTGGAAATGGTTTCGAGAAGCACCGAACGTCTGGACGTGGAGGAAGAAGAGATTATGCACACCGCAGTCTCCGTCCGAGGGTCCAATTCCGAGCAGGAGTCCGACGAGGACAGACCGGTCACGTCAGGACAGCACGCGAGTACACCTGCCCTTGTCCAATCCAAGCCCAAACACAAGGCCTTGGGAACGCCACTGCCAGAAGGCCATGGCTCCACCTGCAAAAAGACTCCCTTGACCAAGCAACAACTTCGGCACCGAGAAAGGCCACGCCACCGAAGCCTTTGGACTCAAGCCAAAGCACAGGCTCCGAAACAGGCAAACACCGGCCCATCAAGTCGAAGCCTCAAAAATCCCTTTTGGAGCCGAGGCCAACATCCTCTCCCCGCCTTTCGATCCTGAGAAAACCGGCTTCGGAGCCAAAAAGACCATCTACACAGAGAAGCATGGACTTTCGAAACAACTTAAAGAAAGCCATAGATTTTTGGAGGAACATGATGAAAGGCAGGCCAGAATTCATAAAGACACTGGCAAGATAATAACTGCACCTCCTCTGAAGACTAAGAGGAAGCTAGCCTTTCAAGGACAATTGGACACTGATCAGCCACCAGCTAAAGTGCCAAGGCCTAAGCAAAAGTCTCCACCTCCGCAATTTTCACCGCATCAGTCTCCTCCTTATTCTCCTCACCTGATTGTCTCTCCACCTACTACTCCTACACCTGTACAGTCTCCTGTACACTCTGCAGATTCACAACACAACAGTATCGACCCATGGGTTCTCTATGATCCAGATCCCATTTCCAATAATAGCCCAGACTGCTAGCCTTCCACTCACACTACTTATCAGTCCCTTCCCTTGCTTCCAGGCATGTTAAAACACGCACATCAAATTTTTCCAGAGCCAGTCAAGGCCAGGATCATCATTCCCAGAGTGGAGAAAAATATAAACCACCTCCCTCTGACTCGGCATTCATTACTCAACAACTGCCTCCTGATTCTGTAGTTGTGAGTGCGGCAAGGAAAAGGGCCAACTCCCAGTCATCTGGTGATGCACCACCACCAGACAAGGAGAGCAGGAAATTCGATGCTGCTGGAAAAAGAGTAGCATCGCAAGCAGCTAATCAATGGAGAATAGCCAACTCCCAAGCACTACTGGCTAGGTATGATAGGGCCCACTGGGACGAGATGAAAGATATCATCCAGCATCTCCCCAAAGATCAACAAAAGAGGGCACAGCAAATAGTCGAGGAAGGGCAGGATATTACTAACAACCAGATTAGGTCAGCCCTAGACTCAGCAGACACAGCAGCTAGGACAATCAATACTGCTGTTACTATTCAGAGACACGCATGGCTTCGGTCGTCAGGGTTTAAACCTGAAATCCAGCAGGCAGTCCTTAATATGCCATTCAATGAGAAACAGCTTTTTGGCCCTGAAGTTGATAAGGCCATTTAAAAGATGAAGAAAGACTCAGACACCGCTAAAGCCATGGGAGCTCTGTATACTACACAATACAGAGGTTTATTTTGAAAACCTCAATACAGAGGTGGTTTTAGAGCGCAAACATCTGAGGCATCCACCTCACAATCCAAATCATCTTACAAGCCTCAGTACCAACGAGGTGGGTTTAGAGGACCTTATAAAGGCCAATTTCCCAGAGGTAGGGGAAGATATCAGCCAGCAAAACAAGCCTTACAGACAAAACAGAAACATAGGCGCATCGCCTACCGAATTGACGAAATGCCTGTGACTTCTTCCTGCATGCCCAGGATTTTCCCTGCATCGTCCCTGGGCATCAAAAAGATCTTTGCATTGCAGTGAGGAACCAAGACTGCACGCCGGAAATCAAATCCCCTTGTAGCGTGGAAAGAAAAAGCGCATCTTCTGTGTCGCGTAGAGAAATCTGACGCACACCCTTTTTTCCACGCATCTCCTCTGAGGTCTCTGTGCGTGTAAGTTTTGACGCAAACCAGGTACTTTGTGTAGTCAAGAGACAAGTGTTGATTTCTAAGATTTAAGACTCTTTTTAATCTTGCAATAGTGCTATCTCAACTTTTGCTTATTGAATCTTTACCGTTTTTACCTTAATTTAACCAGATAAATATACTATATTTTTCTAAACCTGTGTGATGTATTTTTTGCACAAATACTTTACACATTGCCTTCTAAGTTAAGCCTGACTGCTCAGTGCCCAGCTACCAGACAGCAGGCACAAAATATTTTGGATTGTGTGTGATTTACCCTGACTAGGATTGTGGTCCCTACTTGTACAAGGGTGTATACCTGTGCCAACTACAGACCCCATTTCTAACAGCAGACACATGGGTGATACTAGGGATTGGCTCCATCGTATTGCATGCGCTTTGCCCCCAAACAGTCATTGAGGAATTCAAGTATGCCCCTAATGACAGGTAGTTTGAGGGAAATCCCTTGGATTTCCTCTTGTTCAAATTCGGACACACACCAGGGCACTGGGTTATTTGACAGCTGCACAGGATTCCCTGAGGCTCACTTAGGGGACAGATGTGAGCTTCCTCTAATTTACACTCTGGCAAGTAAAAAGGTCAGCCTTCCTGGTAACCTTCTCAGCCATGGTCTAATTCAAGCGGCCTGTGGTTAAGCATGGTGGACTACGTCCATAGTCTGTGGTTCCCTGAGTCATCTCAGCATGAGCTGCTCCCAGCTCCTAAACATAAAGTATGTGGGTGCAATGCAGAGGCAGAGATTTAGTGGTAAGGGGCTAATTCCTCCTTGCTTCAAACTCTAAATCCTACGATCACTCAGTCCAGCCAGACACACCTTTCATCATCAAAACCTTGAATCAGTTAAAATCAACTAATCATTGGATGTGTTAAACAAATGTAAGACGTGGCGTGTCATGGACATGTACTGCGATGGGACTAAAAGACTGTCACTTCTTGGGTATGGTATTATAGTGACATTGTTTGGTTTTGGTCCTTCAAAATGGTTACAGTATCGCAATATCTATTCCAGTTTTTACATTTGAGTAATGATTTCTTTCACATCTTCAAAAGGACCTGAAGAAGATGATAGCAGCAGTAGCGAAGAAGATCCCGATGATCCAGAAGGGCCTTTTGTAGAGAGAAATCACAGTCAAGAAATGGATGTTGCTAAGGAGGACGGATCAACAGAGCAGAATTCACAGCATGAATCATCATCGGAGGGAGAAGAGGACGAGGACAGCAGTCAGAACTCCGAGCCAAATAGAGAAGGCAACATAAAGATCGAGGAACTAAGTTATCCAGACACAGCCATCGATCTGTCCCATCTTAAGTCACAAAGGTATTTAATTTCCAGATGAACAATATACAGAAACAAACATTTAGAGTGCACTGCCTGGTGTTTTTAATTCAATTTTACATATTTGTATTGTTTTCTTTGCACTTGATACCTCTTCCACTTCGGATTTAGTAAGCCATTTACAGATGTGTTGTGGTTTTACTTCTAGGTTCTCTAGATGTGTCTTGGAACAGGACTGTCAAACATAGGCCCAAGAGGACCATTCCTATGCCAGATTTTCAGGATGTCCAAATAGGACAATATAAATGCAGTGACTCTAAACCAATAACATATGACTAGTGAGTTTAGTTGCTGTGACAACTCACGCTATTGTTGTTCATGTATTGCTCATTTATTGAACACCATGTTGCTTAGCCAGTTCTTAAACCTGGCCTCTTGGGCCTGGTTGCTTCTGATGTACTCTGCCTCACTTTCATGCATGGCACATCAAAGCATGAATTCTCATTCGAGCAAGCTCAGTCTCTTGAATCTGGAGTCTTTTTTTTCATTGTCTTTTGGCACTTTTCTTGGGAGAAAGTCAATAACCTGCTAACGCCACTAAGTTTAGTTTTCTATTACGTGTATTCGTTTTCAATTGGCCTTTTGAAGAAAATGTATATATTTTGAAGACATTTGTGGAGGAGTTTGCATTTAGATGCTCGACTGCTTGGGCAGTTTTCTCTCTCTCTCTTTGGTGCAACATTTCTTATATAGAATAATAACCATGTTTTAGACTTCAGGTAGGCTTATTGAAGTTTCTTTCCACAGCAAATACTTATAGAAGCCTTTTGCTTCAATGTCTTTTATGTCTACCTAGGCAGGTGTGGCATAAAAAATACTTCAGCGGAAAGATTACTGGTGACATTTGGAAATACAGTCTTGTTTCTTTAGATACCTGTTGCCACTGGTAGTCCAGCATTTCAGCTGCAATTAATCTCTATGAGCATATGTATTACCATCAAGACAAATTAGAGCAGCCTTTATTCTCTGACTGTATTAACAAGAATGAGCACACACTCACACTCTTTCCGAAATTATGTGATTTGTGAGTCGTTGTGGCCAGCAGTGGGAGGAAGGTAGCAATCTAAGTTGGCACAGTATGTTCTATAAAGCGCCCTTAGAAGATGAATTCTCTTTCAACACACCATGTTCCATTCATAGGGCTACCCAATACCTGCCCATGTTTATATATACGAATTACATATTTAAAGACCCTATTTGGTCTATGGTCATAACACCTAGGGTAGATAAAAAATATAATCCTGCACCATCCGACCCTATTTACATGAAGGGACAGCTCCGGCCAGAGTCCCTAGTTACCACCACAGCATATAAGTGTGCCAGCTGTCAGACTACTGGAGGCACCTTGCTCAGATTGCCAACCATGGGTGTATTGTCAACTCGCAAGCTCTCCTAGCAATATATGACCTCGCTCACTCAGATGATCTAGGGCCGTATCTCCCAGAGGAACACAAAAAACCTGTCCAACAGTTAGTTTCTGAGCGAAAACTTATCATAAACACCTCCATGAGGTGAGCACTTAATGCTGCTGAGGAGTCAACACCAGAATTTTACTTAAGACGTCACACCTGGCTGAGAATCGCTGGGTTTGAACCTGAGGTTCATTAAGCTGTGTTAAACATACTCTTTGATAAGGAACATCTTTTTGGTCCTCAGGTAGATACCATATTAGAAAAACAAATTAAATTACACTGAGACGGCGAAAGCAATAGAGCTGTCCAAACACCTGCTTCCTGTGGCACTTGGACAACAAAGTCAGTGCTCCTACCCAAAGGGCTACTATTGTGGCTCCTATAGACATAACAACGCCAGAGGTAGAGGTAGCAGTGCCTCCCCTGTGAAGCAACACTCTTCACCAAGCAGTGACTACCCTCTCTTACCCCCGACCATATAACACCTGTTGGGGGCAGACTACAAAAGTTCCTACCAACATAGTAAGAAGCTCAAACTCTTCTCCTCAGAGGAGCTACAGAGCCCATCCCTTTTCAACATCAAATGTTTACTCTCTGTACTTCCTAATCCCCAAGAAGGCCGGTTATGGCCTATCTTAGTTCTCAGGCCGTTAAGTGAGTTCATTCTATCAGAGCATTTCCACCTGGTCACCTTACAAGATGTTATTCTACTTCTTCAACAGGCAACTTTATGGCAACACTAGACCTGAAGGACACCTACTTCCACACACCAATGCACCCAGCTCATTGCAGGTATTTCTGATTAATCATAGGAGGAAAGCATTATGAATTCAAAGTTCTCCCTTTTGGGATGACCACCGCATCCCAGGTGTTCACTAAATGCCAAGCGGTGGTAGCAGCTCATCTATGCAGACAGAATGTTTACGTATTCCCATATCTGTCACGGTTTCAGGCGGGTCTGATCAGGATTCGGGTTGGGACACCCCTTGAGGTCACCGAATATCCTAAAGAGGTAGTATACTGGGGCAGAAGAGCAGCTAAAGGCATACACGGAAAGGACAGCTATGGACAGACACAGGAAACAGGAAAGTAAAAGCAGAGCAACCCTTGTGTGATCAAATAGGAAACGGATTACTAGTGGACAAACACGCTGGGGTTGTACACAGAGTAAGGCGCAGAACCTCCCACAGTGACAGGGAATTTCAATGCCTCTGTGCAGTGTGCTCTTACAGATAGTCACCCTGCCAGCCCCATAGAAAGGAGGCAGCAGAAGTGATTCTGTCTCTGGACCCTAGAGCACAAACAAGGATAGTACTTACGTACACAGGACACGCTCTTGTGGGTCCAGCTGGAAACACAGTGGCGATTCCTGAGAAAACAGCAATAGCACACTGTCACTGTTAGGCACGAAAGACAACGTATAACACTAGACAAGGAAGGGGGCTGGAATTGCCTCCTGGAAATCAGGAGCCAACCCCAGTTCAAAGGAGGACACTTATACACTGGTGAAGACTGATAGAACACTTACCAGACACAAAGAACCAAGCAGAAACAGAAGGGAACAAACAAAGAGGCAGAGGCAAGAACTGGGAACAGGCTCAGGCTGAAGTAAAGACAGGACTAGGACTCGAAAACAGGGTGCAAACTTCTGGCTGGAACAAACAGAGATAGGACTGGGAAACTGAGAGAAGGCTCTGGCTGGAACATGCAAGGACAGGACTGGAATACAGGGAGTAGGGATGAGTAGTAAACAGGACTGGGAAACAGAGAGCAGGTTCAGGCTGAAACAAGGCAGGAGCTGGGCAGAGAAACAGGGAGCAGGCTCTGGAAGAAACAAACGGGTACAAGGCTAAGAGATAGGGAGCAGACTCTGGCTGGAACAATCAGGAGCAGGGCAGAGAAACAGGAAACAGGATCAAGCTGGAACAGAACAGGGACAAAACTGGAACACCATCCGACAAAGGGTCTGCAACACAAAGGAATCGAAGTCCAATGCACGACGGGGAGCTTGAGGAAATGGCTGCGTATAAGCAGTTCCAAGCTGGGCTGCACAGGAGAGGTCACAGGTGTGTGTAGTTTCAGACACTTGCAAGTCCTGGAGGAGAGGATCCGGTGAAAAGGAGCAACTGGACTTCTCCCATTGAAAACAATGGGAAACAGAATCCGGGCTTTCCTGACTACCAGGCTGTGCATTATGGGATTTGCAGTCCCAGGAAGCAAATGTAGTACTACACAGGTGTACCATGGTGAAAAGTGAAACAAACAGGAGTCAGCAAGGGACTCTAGATAGGTGTTTAAGGTGATTCCCAGGCTTCCGACAGTCCCCTGACAGCACCCCCTAGAAATGGGACGACAGAGTCGTAACAGTATACCCCCTCCCACCAGTCTGCTCAAGAAGAGAAGGCGATCCTTTGGCTGAAAAAAGTTGAAGAGGAAAAGCCATAGCAAGAAAATCCAACACCATCCTTGGTTGATAAGTTTACAGTCCTGCCATAGGTGAATCTTCCAATGAGCATGGCATGTATTAATACCCATATGGGCTCCGATGTCTTTCCTCTTTATTGTTCGATTGCTATGAGAGGAGTGCATGGAGATGGTTTCTGGTGAAGTGGATTCAGGAGCAAGGAGATCTGGAATGGCATTATGGGTGGTATTCTTTAGGACATTAGTTTCCTTTTCCGTACTTTCTTCTTTGGAGGAGATAATTGGCGTATTAGTAACTGTCAGGTCTGTAACACCTTCCAACAAGCAGGATATGTCTGTTTCTGCAGCAGTAATTACATTGATTGTGGTCTGAGGCTTGCAAAGCATAGAGACTTGGGAGACATGGGTAACTGGTGTTCTCAAAGTAAACATGAAAAAGTCAGAATTGTCTTTCATCTTGGATGACATTGGAGTATCAAATTCAGGAGCAACAGGAGTTTTCATGTCTTTAGAGACTGGATTAACATATGAAAATGTAGAAGTTCCACAAACTAATTCTTTAGGGTGATCTTCTGACAAGACTGAGATTTCTTCATTGCAAGTGCTCTGTGGTGTATTCGTGGTATCAGAAATGGTTTCTTTGCAAGGCGTTTCTACTACAGGTAGTTGATCTTCCACTATGTTAACACTGAAAGCGTGTTCTTTGGATTGAAATAGAACTGGAGTCTCTTCAGAAATCGCCTCTACATTGTTATCTAAATCTTCAGCTTTAGCCTTTGAATTGAAGATGGATTCTTGCAATAAAACACTAAGAACAGTACTTATCATCAGATCTTCGAATACTAGATTCAAATTCAAGTCTTTAGTTTTAGTGGGACATATTATATCTTTCAGTACTTGAGCTTCGGTTTCAGATTGCTGGTTTTCAGGAGTCTTTGATTTCAGAGACACAGGAGGTGGCATTGGTGTGGCTGATTTTACATCAAAATCAGATACCAGTAGATCAGAGAACTGTTCTTCACTAACCGTTGAGCTGGAAACAGGAAACACAGTGGCAGGGAACAACAAGTCAGAATCAGTGGTTGAGGCTGCAACTGTGTCCTGTTCTAGGAGAAGGCTCTCATTTCTTATGGAAGGCTGTTCAGTTTCAGATTGATGGCTTTCTTCCTTGTCTGAAATCTCCACGGTTTGCTTTGACACAGAAGAGATTTTTAAACTTTCTGAGAAGTCCATTACATTCTTAGTAATTGCGGGTATTTCTTCACGGTCAGAAAAATCCATTAGTTCACTTGAAACAGGAACTGTCTCTTCATTATCTGAAAATTCTATGATATTGCTTGAAAGGGCAGGAGTATCCCCACAATCTGAAAATTCTGGTGTGTGCGCCATTTGAACAGCACTATCCGCAGGTTTGTTCACGGCAAGGCAGGAACCACTGTCATCACTAGATTCAGATTCTTCAACACTGTTGCACAACTTGCCATTAATCTCAAGTAAAGTCATATCTTGGTTTCTTAAGGTGCAGCTATTGGAATCTGCATCAGAACTCTCTTCTTCCTTTGGCTTTATTTGTTCTGATAGAGGGGCTGAGACACTTCCTTCTGAAGACTCTGATCCATCCTTTGAATCAAGAGGTGTCAAATCTCTCAGAGATGTCAGAGATTCAGTCAACTGTACAGGAATTTTCACTGGAGAACTACAGGCTGAGAGAGAGTCTGAAGAAGAGGCTGATATATTTATAACTGGAGCTGTCTTTTGACTGTCATTAATAGAAGGTACAATCTGCTCTATAGAAGTCTTTGGAGAGGCACATGAGGTAGCATACTGTTCTTTAAGCCAAAGCTGGTGATCATTTTATTTTTTCAGGTTTTCAAATTGCCTTGCAGTAGTTTCCATCATCTGCTCTGTTACTTCTTCTACCTTACAGATAAACAGAATGTCTGGTTCTGGCACAGTGAAACATGCATTGATGAAAATAGCCCACGTGCACGATTTCTTGTGTATGTTACAACATATTCATCATAGAAGTCCAATATCTGCCTTTTAATCTGCCAAAACTGCTCTTTTAGTGTGTGTATGTCCATATTGCTATCAAACCCACTCAGAATAGAAAAGGGTTTAGCAGAGGTTTTAGGGATTGAGACTGGTATATTATCATCCAGTTTGGGAAGAGCACAAGCCTTTTGAGTTGAACTAAGGAATCCCACAGTTTTTGCTGATCCCTTTGATACAGGTTCTATCCTACTGACTTGAAAGCACTGAGGGACTGGTAGACCCTTACACGAGTCAGCCCAACACTTAGGAATTGAGACTGATGTACTGTCATCCAATTTGGGAGGAGCACAAGCCCTTTGAGTTGAACTAAGGAATCCCACAGTTTTTACTGACCCCTTAGATACAAGGTCTAGCCTGCTGACTTGAAGGCTCTGAGGGACTGATAGGTCTTTATAAGAGTCAGCCCTGCACATTGAATTCTGAGAAACTGGCCTAGATGGGCTGAAGCACTCAACAGAAAACAAGGGAATCCCTAGTGTGGCTTCTTGAACAGTGTCAGGGTTCTTTGTTTTGACAGAGTCCTGGAAGTGAATTTGGGATGCACTAGCATGAGGCAATGAATTAACCAGGTTTTCTTGAGAGTAAATGTCTTGTGCAGAAGTAGCAAAAGCACTTTCACTGTTAGGAACATTCTCCCCTGTTTGAGGTAATAGAACCTCCAAAAACTCATTATTACTTTGTAATTCTTCTACAGACAGGGATTGGGGGTCATAATCACAGATATTATAATAGTTGAACATTGATGGATCAGCAAGCCACGTAATGTAGTACTGCATTTGCAATCTTTGATTTTCTTTAACAAGTCTATCCTTTAAACTAAGGCCTTTTTTAGAGGTCTTCAGAGAATGTCTAGGTTTAGAAAGGGGTGTCTTAACATGACAGGAAAGCATTTTAGGTCTGTGTGTCCCTTTGCTGCCTGGGGAGCTTGAAATCTTTGGTCCGTGCATTCTGTCACGGTTTCGGGCGGGTCTGATCAGGACTCTGGTTGGGACACCCCTTGAGGTCACCGAATATCCTAAAGAGGTAGTATACTGGGGCAGAAGAGCAGCTAAAGGCATACACGGAAAGGACAGCTATGGACAGACACAGGAAACAGGAAAGTAAAAGCAGAGCAACCCTTGTGTGATCAAATAGGAAACGGATTACTAGTGGACAAACACGCTGGGGTTGTACACAGAGTAAGGCGCAGAACCTCCCACAGTGACAGGGAATTTCAATGCCTCTGTGCAGTTTGCTCTTACAGATAGTCACCCTGCCAGCCCCATAGAAAGGAGGCAGCAGAAGTGATTCTGTCTCTGGACCCTAGAGCACAAACAAGGATAGTACTTAGATACACAGGACACGCTCTTGTGGGTCCAGCTGGAAACACAGTGGAGATTCCTGAGAAAACAGAAATAGCACACTGTCACTGTTAGGCACGAAAGACAACGTATAACACTAGACAAGGAAGGGGGCTGGAATTGCCTCCTGGAAACCAGGAGCCAACCCCAGTACAAAGGAGGACACTTATACACTGGTGAAGACTGATAGAACACTTACCAGACACAAAGAACCAAGAAGAAACAGAAACAGAAGGGAACAAACAAAGAGGCAGAGGCAAGAACTGGGAACAGGCTCAGGCTGAAGTAAAGGCAGGACTAGGACTTGAAAACAGGGTGCAAACTTCTGGCTGGAACAAACAGAGATAGGACTGGGAAACTGAGAGCAGGCTCTGGCTGGAACAGGCAAGGACAGGACTGGAATACAGGGAGTAGGGATGAGTAGTAAACAGGACTGGGAAACAGAGAGCAGGTTCAGGCTGAAACAAGGCAGAAGCTGGGCAGAGAAACAGGGAGCAGGCTCTGGAAGAAACAAACAGGTACAAGGCTAAGAGATAGGGAGCAGACTCTGGCTGGAACAATCAGGAGCAGGGCAGAGAAACAGGAAACAGGATCAAGCTGGAACAGAACAGGGACAAAACTGGAACACCATCCGACAAAGGGTCTGCAACACAAAGGAATCGAAGTCCAATGCATGACGGGGAGCTTGAGGAAATGGCTGCTTATAAGCAGTTCCAAGCTGGGCTGCACAGGAGAGGTCACAGGTGTGTGTAGTTTCAGACACTTGCAAGTCCTGGAGGAGAGGATCCGGTGAAAAGGAGCAACTGGACTTCTCCCATTGAAAACAATGGGAAACAGAATCCGGGCTTTCCTGACTACCAGGCTGTGCATTATGGGATTTGCAGTCCCAGGAAGCAAATGTAGTACTACACAAGTGTACCATGGTGAAAAGTGAAACAAACAGGAGTCAGCAAGGGACTCTAGATAGGTGTTTAAGGTGATTCCCAGGCTTCCAACAGTCCCCTGACAGCGCCCCCTAGAAATGGGACGACAGAGTCGTAACAATATCTGGATCACTGACTTATCAAAGCTAACACTCATCACCAGTGTCAACAACACACTCAGATCACAATAGATCTACTCCATCTCTTAGGATTCACACTGAACATTCCCAAGTTTCACTTGCATCCATTACAGGTTCAGCCATACTTGGGGGCAATCCTAAATATACAATTAGGATTAGCCTACCTCAATTCTGCAGGAGTCCAGAACTTTCAGGTAATATTGCCTCAGTTTCAAACAAACCAACAACTCAGTACAGTCGTGCGTCTTTTAGGGATAATGGCCTACTGCATCGCTATAGTGCCCCATGTACGACTACACATACGTCTGTTACAGGAATGTTTAGCTCGACAGTGGTCCCATACTCAGGGTCAGTTAGAGATTCTAGTGTTGAGAGACTGCCCCACTCACTGCTCTCTGCAATGGTGTAACACCACCAACCTGCTGAAAGGGAGACCTTTTCCCAACCCTGTTCCCCACATCACTCTCACAGCGGATGCATCACAGACATAATGGGGTGCATACCTACAAGAACTCACAGCACAGGGACTTTGGGATGTCAAGCACCAGAGTCTCCACATCAACTACCTAAAGCTTCAACCTGTTCGCCTAGCATTGCTACCTCACCTGACTCACAAGGTTGTCCCAGTCCAGATGAACAATATGACATGCTTGTAAAACCTACAGAAACAAGGGGGACATGGTTTCCACAACTCTCACCTGTCTTAGACCATCTGGAAATGGGTTTTACATCACATTGACCTGTTAGAAGAATACCATCCGGGAACAGATAACTATTTTTCAGACCTCCTCAGCAAGATGCAGCAACAAGTTAATGAATGGGAACTCCACCCCTAAGTCCTCCTCCAGTACTTTCAGAGGTGGGGGTTTCCTCAAATAGACCTTTTCCCCACCACAGAAAATGCAAAATACCCAGACTTTGCCTCCAATTTCCTACACCCACTATCTAAAGACAACGCTCTATGGATGAGTTGATCAGGAATATTTGCCTACGCTTTTCCACCTCTCCCTTTCCTTTTATTTCTGGCTTGGAAGCTCATACAGACATCTCGTACAGTGATCCTACAAGCTCCTATCTAGGCTTGTCAACCCTGGTTCACAACACTACTAGTCCTCTCTGTAGTTCCCCAAGACAATCTCCCCAACAGGCCAGACCTTCTCACCAGAACCATAGCAAAATCAGGCTCCCAGATCCCAAAACTCTCAACCTAACAATTTGGCTCCTGAGGTCATAGAATTTGGGTACATTAACTTGACTCCAGAATGTCTGGGATTTCTTAAGGAAGGATGTAGACCCACCACTAGAGCCTGCTATGCAGCATAGTGGAAACATTTTGTCTGCTACTGTCACTCCAAACAAATTGACCCCTTCAAAGCCACGACACAAGACATTGCCTGCTACCTACTTCACTTACAAAAGGCTGGGTTAGCATTCACATCTATATGATCACATCTTGCTGCAGTGTCTGCCTATCTCCAAAGTAGATAAAATCTTTCTTTTTCAAGCCCCCAGTGAATAAAGCCTTAATGGAGGGGCTCAATTGAGTTATTCTAGCATGGGTTGTACCTGCACCTTCCTGTAACCTCAATGTAATCCTCATTTGAACCTCTATACTCACGCCCCTTCAATTCTTTCTTGGAAGGTTTGCATTTTTAGTCACCATCACTTCACTTAGATGCGTTACTGAGCTCCAGCCTTTAACCTTGGAAAAACCTTTCCTTAAACTACATAGAGACAGAGTGGTTCTCCGCACCAGCCCTAGATTTCTCCCTAAATTTCACCTCAATCAATCGATTGAATTACCAGTTTTTTTCCCACAACCAGGTTCCATTGTGGAAAGTGCTCTTCATACGTTAGGAATTAAAGGAGCACTTATGTTCTATAATAATATAACTAAAAATTTCAGAAAGACTAAACAACCTTTTGTTTCTTTTTCACCTCCTCACAAAGGCACCCCTATATCCAAATTGGGCATAGCCATATGGATAGTAAAATGCATTCAGACTTGTTATGCTAAGGCTAACCGATCTTTACCTGTTCTCCCCCAGAGCACATTCTACTCGTAAGAAAAGAGCATCCATGGCCTTTTTAGGAAATATAACCATAGCTGACATATGTAAAGCAGCTGCTACATATTCCACACCACACACCTTTACCAAACATTATTGTGTGGATGTTTCAGCATTCCAAAAAACAATGTAGGTCAGGCAGTGCTGTGTACCCTTTTACAAACTGCAATTCCCACAGTTTGGCCACCAATTCTGAGGGGGACTGCTTTACAGTCTATGCAGAGCATGTGTAACTCAGCCACACACATTTTTAACAGAATATGTTACTTACCCTTTAAGCATCTGTTTGTGGTACGTAGTGCTGTAGATTCACATGCGCCCACTCTCCTACCCAGAAACCTATGTCCTTTGAAGTTTCACTTCCTATGTCACAATGTGTATTTAGCATAGTCATCTCATTACTTACAACTATTCTACACTCCTTTTTCACCTGCCTGTGAAAAAACAATGTAACATTGGAGTCGATGCTCATGCACATTATCAAAAAAGATGTCTTCAAAGAAAAAACAACTTGCACAGCTTCCGGCCTAACACTAGATGGCAGGAGTATGCAGAGCATGTGAATCTACAACACTACATGCCATGGTCAGATACTTACAGGTAAGTAGCATATTTGTTTATATATAACGATGGCCAGGATATAGTAAATGAACAGTGTTCAAAGTAAATTTTATTGACACTGGTAGCGCATCTGGTCCTTTGTAAGTAGGCTTACAGGGGGACGTGTATAGGTCGATAAACCTTTTGGATCGCATGGAGTATCCTGGCCAAGTGGTAGACCAATGAACCATTAATAATGTCGAACATTTATGGAAAACCTTATCTAATAATTAAATACCATAACTCTCATCAAGGTTAATTGTTTTTATTCCCTATTAGTTACAATTCTAAACAAAATCTGTATTCGACTTTATTGTTAATCAAACTTTATTAATCATCACAAAACTATTTATTTACCAAGGAAATTCCGAGCATAACAAGCATTAACATAAGTCAGCAAATCCTTTAACATTAGGAATAATTCAGCAATGCAAGTCAGTCTGTCAGCTGTCCCCGTTAAGTCACCCTTGTCAGCCTACCTAACTCAAATTAGCATCAGCATGTGGGTCTTCATGCGAAAACAATTTAGAGAAAAATCATTAATTTGAAAAAATCTATCTAAAGAGAGTAAAACAATTTTAAACAGCGCAGTTGGTACCTAGAAGAAAAAGCACACATTAGTCAGTCAAATTTTATAGCTACCTATCCAAGATAGATCAGCAACAAGTCAGTCTTCGTCTCCAGGTTATCAGTCATCAGCAAGTATCAGGCTCAAAGAGAGCAAGCCCAATTATCAGCACTTCGGACAGCGCCTCCTGACGTCATCAACTTTTGCCTCTCCGCTCTGAATTTTCTCCCCTTGTCATGACTTTTTATTAGGGTCTCTCAGTCCGTCCCACTAATTGCTAATTGGTCAACCTTATCAGAAGTTATGACTCTAACCTATAGTTTTTGTTTACCACATGTTTGCGTCAGTTCAAGCTTCAAGTTCCATTAGTTTGATTGGTCCTTCTGTCGATGGAAACATCATCCGGCTCTTTAGGTAACAAACTTGTTGCTCACAGTCTTTCAGTCAGTGCTTCCATTGTTCAAGTCCTGGAAAAGTACGTTTAGCCTACTCTAATCATAATTGTATCAATTTGTCCTCATCATCTCCTGTCCACTGGTACATTTGCAGAATTTTCTAGCAGAGCTTTGTCTGAACTCTGTACAGTTCAAGGTCCTTTTCTCCAGTTCCAGTCCTCAGCAGCTCATCGCATCTCCACGTTTAAGCAAGCAAGGCCCAACGAAGACTAGGCCTCCAGTTTGGCTAAGTTAAGAACATGAATTATCATAGAACATAGGTTATACATTCCAATATGACATATTATTACAAATTTTAATATATTTTTAATTATTTAGCATTTTGTTAATACACATGGTGACCACTCCCCGTGGGCACATTTTACTCATACATGTTATTTTAAAATATTAGTTTCTTTTATCAATATTTCTCATTAGTATTCATACACAAATCATTAGAAATACATTTTAGGAGCTGATGGTCTTATAAGCGCAAAAGAAAAACCCATGATTGTGATATAGAATCAGCCAAATTAGACTGGAGCAAAAAAGGGCCTAAACTGTAAAAGGGAGGAAGCCATTTTTGTGACATCTCATCTGACTAACATATTTGAATTAGAGCTTCTATGCAGCACGCAAGTATTACATTGAAGACATTTCAGCACCATTTCACCTGTTCATCATTTATTTTTCTTAAAGAGAACTGACCATCTTAGTACCTAAAAGAAATCAAACCTTTACTTTTTTGTTCGATATCTGCAAAATTTATTTAATACGCAACCATCTTATTGATATTGTTTACCATTTTATGTATTATGTTTTACAAAATAATAAATCACTCCATACACTCTTCAGGACTACCACAGGGTTATGATCAACAAATATTAGAAGTAACATGTGAATATATTATATCTAGATATGTGTCCACAAGTGTGCCTTTTCCATGGTTGTAGGCTGAAAAATAATACCTAATTGCCCCCCTTATCAGATTCTAAATGTTGCAAACGCAGGCTGTAAAAGTCTGCTCATTCCTTAAGTCACTGAGCATAACCTTTTTGTCAGGCCTCTGTTAAACTTGAAACACTAAGAGGTAAATGCATTTCCAACAGTAGGCTGCCAAAGCTTCCTCGTGGATTTTTTTTTTTTTTTTACCTAAGGACAGAAAATTATGGTTTAGACCACACAATTCCATTAGGGTCTTAGTTTAAGAATCAAATTGTTGAAATAGCTGCATTACTACATTTTCTTGCCAAATTCAGTATAAAAATACATATGCAAAGCAGACACTGAAATGTTTGATTTGGCCATGAAAATATAGTCCAAAATGTAGGAGGCTGGCTTAGTATGTGGTGTACAACTATAGGTGAGGCACCCAGTACTGAGTCCAGGCAACCCCTAGTGATAGTCTTAGTGGTTTCAAATAACCAGAGCTCTCATAGAGTAGTTGTGGAGGGCAGCTAAGGCTTATCGGAGAGGATGTAAAGCAATTGCAAATACCACAAAAGCCAGTCAGTAATGTTCACACAAGAAAGAACCACACAAGTGTTAGAAAAATAATTTATTTATTATTAAATCACAAGCACTAAACTAACTTTGGTATACCTCCTAACTGGGGATATATACACACAAAAATATACTTAGAAACAGGTAAGTAAAAGATGGGGCCCTATTGCGGGGGCAAACCATATACTTAAAAAATGGTATGAGAAAGTCAAAAATAACCAAGACTGACACCCAAGGATCTTCAGGACTGTGGTAAACAATAAAAGACCAGAAGTAAGTAACTAGGTTTCCCCAGGTGTCCGTATGCAGAGATGTTACCCCAGTTCAGGTGTCCATAGGATAACGGGGAAATCACGGTTAGAGTTTTTGTGTTTCAGGACCTTTCCCAGCAACCTGAGGAAACCCGTTGGGACAAGGAAGGTTTGAGAGTGCCCCCACCCATGGATACCCAGGGAAGTGGAGTACCTACACCAGGGAGCCCAGGTGCATAGGGGTGAAGTTGTGTCGGAACCTCCCATTGAAGTCAATGAGGCCCTCGGTTATCCAGCTGCTACAGTGACCTGTGGACCAGGTCGGTGGAACCCAGGCATGGATTCCAGACAAGGAGTACCTGCAAAGAGAGGGGACAGAGTCCAAGCCCCGCAGAGTCACCCAGGGGATGCAGGAGGGCAATGCCCACCCTTCTCGTAGATTCTTCATTGTAGGATAGAGGTCTTGAAGATGCAGCTGTGGTGTCCAGGCAATGCAGAAGGATCCTAAGAGTCGTCCACGAGCTGTCCTATGCCGGTTACCGAATTGTAGAGGTGTCAGTGGCCAACAGGACCACCAACAAGCCTTGGCAAATACAAAAGACATGTCACAGGAAGAGTTGCGGAAGTGCAGACCAGCAAGGGACTCAACCTTTACAGGTATGTCTGCGCCGGCCTTCAGCAAAAAGGAGAGCTAGCAGGAATCAACGCAGACCCTAGGAGGACCCTTTGGCGGCAGGCACAGCGAGTCCCGAGGAGGCCTCTGCACCAAAAAGGGGGGCAGAGGGAAGGATTTCTACAGGAAATCCTTTGCTCTGCCTTTCTCTGCCCGAGTTAAGCGCAGCAGCAGGAGTTGCACACAGACCCTGCAAGGCTGCACAAGTAGACATGGGATATTCTCTAAGGAACCCCCCCATTGTACATGGTATCACACAACTAACAATGGAATCAGTGTAGTTGCATGATTCCAACATGTGTGATACCAAACATGACTAGGTTAAGTGAAGCCATTATGTAGTTGGACAACTCGTGTTGACCAGTATCCACTATAAACCTTAAGATGGCTTCCCTGCACTTGCAAAGCCCAGCCAATGAGGTCTGGGGTTTGTAGGGGTACCTCTGCTCAGGTAGGGGTACCTCACACTTAGGACCATGCACCCTGTCCTTGGGCTGTGGGGGGTGACTTACAGGAGCAAAGTGACCACAATATAAGTTAAAGCTTATATCTGTGGTGAAAGGTGCATGCAACATTTCACACAGGCTGCAATGGCAGGCCTGTAGACGCAGTTTGCACGGGTTCCCATGGGTAGCATAATAGATGCTGCAGCCCATGGGGGACCCCTTGTGTACCAATGCCATGGGTACCTAAATACCATATGCTAGGGACTTACAGGGGTACACCAGTATGCTAAAAGTGCCGTGTAAGAAGTACTTACCAACCAAATTTAGGGAGGGAACACTGACACTGGGATCCTGGTTAGCAGGATCCCTGTGTACTACAGTCCATACACACTGACACCAGGCAAAAAGTGGGGATAACCATGTCAGAAAGATCCTACTTTCCTATACAAAACATCACCTGACGTTTGCTTAAAAATGATAGTAACTGAATGCTGTCCAATGGAGATGGGTAAGGAGTAACATTTATTGAGTTTTGAAATTTTAACCTAGCAATGTTTTGTATTAAGTAAATAGTTAGTCTCTGTACTGGGAGGTCTATGTGTAATAATTTATGTGATTGTTATCTCATCATACTAACCGTGCAAAAAATGCACACATTCTATTGAATGGGAAGCTTGTGTGCATGCTCGTGTCAACCAAAACATTGGATCTTAAAGTGACACCAAAAGATCATATGGGTTAATTGGCACGGTTTTAAAGGAGTAGTTAAGTAAGACATTGAGGACCAGGTATGAATATACAGATTTAGGCGAATGGGCAATTTCTGATGTGTGAGCGTGTGCACATTTGTACTGTGTAATGTTGTAGGATCTTGTTGACTGAGTGGAATCTGTTTCGCCGGACATTGAGATAGTTTGGAACTGTTAGGAACTTTTTTCTTTAATGAACATCTCTGCACATGCTGGGCCAAACAAGAAAGCTAATTTGGTTTAGCTATCTGCTGGATAATTGATGCAGCCATGAAAGTCAGGAGCCCAGCCTTGTCAAGCTTAGTTCACCCTTTCAATGATCAGAATTTGATAAAAAGACAATCAGCCCTAACTGATTAGAAATATTTATGTAATCGTAATTTTAATGGGCCATTTAAGCACCACATTATCATAAATACTATATTCTATTAGCATTTAAACTTGTCTGATTGTTTCTTCATAGATTACAGAAAACAATTAAGGAGGAGACACCCTCTACCGAGGTAAGATTTAATGAGAATTTATAGTCAAATTAAATCAAATTACTGGATGGATGAGAGCATTTGTGTAGCACACGCCATGAAAGACACCACTCTAGGGCGTGGGTATATCCTAATATGTTATTTTAATTGAATGTAACTCAATTATTCTTCTGCTTTTCTAGAGTGATAGTAAGACAACTGGAAGGAGACATTTGTCGGCGAAGGAGAGAAGGTAAGACAATGCAACATTGTTATTTATTTTAGGTATTATATATTTTATGAATCATATTCCTTTGAAATTTTGTAAAACTCTACAGCATCATTCTGATTTAGCCATGTGTTTTAGTGATCTGATAGAGACTTCTAGTTGCAGATTCCTTACCTTTAAATTTCCCCCAGGCGTCAGACTGGGACCGGAGAATTTTCTGAGCAGTACCCCTGTGCACCATTAGGTGCTGTTGATTGGCTCCACATCCGTCGTCAGCATTGTCCGCGCCAGACATGATGTTGTGGTTCCTATATAGGCGCTACCCCAGTGCTCTAACATCAGTTCTTTTCTTTCCAAGCCAGCCAGCACTTTATTTTTTGACTGGATTTTTTTTACTTTTATTGAAAATATTATTGAGTTTTCAACAAGCCCTGTGGTTCCTGTCATCAGACAATGGCCGTGATGGATCCGCACCTTGTGTGTCTTTGGTGCCTGGAGTGCGACCATAACCCAAAGTCTTTCTCCTAGTAATGGGCCATGCATTTGAAGGCTTTGAGGACCCGGTCCCTGAAGCTGATGGCGGCCAGACGCTCAACACTGTGCAAGACGAGATCTCGGTCAAGAGGAAAGGTCCCAGGATCAGTTGTGGAGTACTCCATCATTGTCATCCCGCTCCAGGTCCTCGGGCGATTAGGTAAGTCGAGGCACTAGAAGAAGTCTAAGAAGTCGAAACATTTTTAGACTTCTCGTCCGACTGCTCATGAGACAATGGAGCTTCGACATTCTAGGCCTTGCTCTGTGGATCCTGGGCCTGGGCTGACTTTGCGCTACCCTGAGTTTCCAGGAGCCAGAGTGACCCCTTAAGAGTTTTATGAGGCCATGCGCCCAATTTTTGGGCAGTCCCAACATCGCTGGAGCGCCTTCAGGCCCTGGAGAATTATAGGCGCCCATTTGGGTTCTATGCTGACAGCTTCCGCTTCGTCACCGAGGGGCACTCGTGGATCCAGTCCTGGGTCAAGGCCGAAGTTGGTCGTACCATTCTGACCTTTCCTGCCGGCAGTCCAGAGGCCAACGTTCCCAGCACCGCCATGGGCAGCGCCATCCCCATTCTTATCCGCAACTCCGACATGGAGCCGGATGGGCGTTGCATGATGCCGACTCCAACGCCCGCAGGAGCCTTGCCTCCTATGTCGGATCCTGAGCCACTTTCTTGTGGGCTAGGTTACAGTGAGAAATGGGAGAGGTTGCTGGACCCTTTGGAATACCAGTGCCAAGACCCTATGGACTGGCATATAGACTTGGGTGAAGCCACCACACAGGATACTTCTCCAGATGTTGGCTGTAGGAAGCTGACCTGGTGTGTGGCAGACACCTATGTTGTTGGCACCATATACCTGGTCCACACAACCCCTGTTAGTTAGTGAGACAGTGCCTAGGAAGCCAGGGCTCTCTAGTGGTAGCTGTGGGGGACAGCCAAGACTTATCTAGAGGAATGTAAAGCACTTGCAATACCACAGCAGTCACACAGCAACTTACTTCACCTGAAAGAAAGCACACAGTGTTACAGAAATAAAGGTATTTTATTACAGTAGCACTGAACTAGACTAGATTACTTATAGGCAGTCCCCTAACTGGAGGTCAGTGCACTATATATATTTATGTATATATATATATATATATATGTTCGATGGCATGTGTAGCTGCAGATACACATGCTATACATAGCTCTTCCGACATCTAGTGTTGGGCTCGAAGTGTTACAAGTTGTTTTTCTTGAAAGAAGTCTTTTCGGAGTCACGGGATCGAGTGACTCCTCCTCTCGGTCCCATTGTGCATGGGCATCTACTCCATTGTTAGATTGTTTTCTCTCCGCGGTCGGGTTCGGACGTGTTTCCTCTTGCTCCGAGATTTTGATTTTGAAAACCACAGAAAATCTTCTTATGCGTCGATATTGTTTCAATCACGTTTACCACCTAGCATCGAACCAGTAGTACCGTCGGAACCTTCACTTTCGGGCCTACCGCGTGGAATGCCTGATGGATCGGACTCCATTCCGATTCTGCCCTTGGTGCCATGCCAAGTACCCCTAAACAGACCAACACTTGGTTTGTAACTTGTGCCTTTCTCCAGACCATCAGGAGGAAGACTGTGAGGCCTGTCGATCTTTTCGATCAAAGAAGACCCTTCGAGATCGCAGATCCCGAAGACTCATAAAGACGTCGAAAAGCAGCGAACATCTCGACGTCATGGAAGAAGAGCAGGCGCAGACAGCAGTCTCCATCCAAGACACAGACTCATAACAGGAATCGGAAGACAACAGACCCATCACAGCTGGCCAGCATGTGAGTATGTCAAACATTTAAAGGCCTTGGGTACACCACTGCCAGAAGGCCATGGTTTGGCCTGAAAAAAGACTGTTGGCGACCGTCCTTGGGGGTCCGTGCCGAAAAAGGCCACTCCTTCATCCACTTCAGAGTCGAGCAAATCTGTTAAAGGCACTGTTTCGAACTCCAGTAAAAGAGCCCATTCCTCGGAGTTGAAAACATGGCAAATGGATTCGGAGCCGAGACCTTCAACTACTTTTCTGGGACCGAAAAAACGGCACTCTTCGGAACTGAAAAGATCCTCATATACAGAGAAACAAAGACTTTCCAAGAAATGAAGACAGATTACAAGACCAATCATGGAATCTCATAAGACTTCTGAGGAAGAGCCTGAGATTGAACCAGTTTTACAGGTTGTGGATGAGAGACAGTCCAGAATACATATTCATAAGGAGACAGGAAGAATCATCACTGCACCTCCTTTAGAAACCAAAAGGAAGCTGGCTTTCCAAGAGGAACTAGACTCTGTACAGCCACCAGCGAAGGTGCAAAAACAAAAGAAGTCACTACCTCTCCATACTTGTCCTTCTCAATCTCTACAGCTCTTTCTCAGCTTAGAATAGCCCACCACCACTGCCTTCTCCAACACATTCTTTATATTCACAGGGAAGTACGTCAGATCCATGGGATGTATATGACCCTTATCTCATCCCGGACAATGACCCAGACATTTACCCATCAAACCCTTCTCCTCCAGAAGACACAACTGCATACAACCAAGTAATATCCAGGGCAGCAGCTCATCATGGAGTAACCATTCACTCTGAGCCATTAGAAGAAGATTTTTTATTTAATACACTATCTTCTACACATTCCAGGTACCAGTGTCTCCCAGTGTTACCAGGCATGGTTAAACACACAGACGAAACTTTTAGCGAGCATGTAAAAGCTAGGATTATCACCTCTAGAATTGCTAAGAAATATAAGCCTGTACCTTCTGACTCAGAGTACATCACTCACCAGGTCCCTCCAGACTCAGTGGTAGTCAGTGCAGCAAGAAAGAGGGCAAATAGCCATTCTTCAGGAGACACACCGCCTCCTGATAAGGAGAGTAGAACATTTGACTCAGTAGGAAAAAGAGTTGCTACACAAGCAGAAAATCAGTGGAGAATTGCAAAATCTCAGGCACTTCTAGCTAGGTATGATAGGGCCCATTGGGATGAAATGCAAGATATTATACAGCATCTCCCAAAGGAGCCCCAGAAAAGGGCACAGCAGGTAGTAGAAGAGGGACAAGTGATCAGCAGTAATCCGATAAGATCTGCCCTCGATGCTGCTGATACAGCTGCAAGGAGTGTAAACACTGCCATCACAATCAGAAGGCATGCATGGCTGCGCTCTTCTGGTTTAACACCAGAAATTCAACAGGCAGTTCTTAATATGCCTTACGATAAAAAGCACCTCTTTGGCCCAGAGGTAGACACAATTATTGAAAAACTGAGGAAGGACTCAAATACTGCAAAAGCAACGGGCGCTCTATACACCACCCCATATAGAGGTTCCTTTTGCAGACCACAGTTTCGAGGAGGTTTTAAGTCACAATCCTCAGAGGCTTCCACCTCCCAAACGAAACCAGGACAACAAACCCAGTATCAATGAGGTGGGTTTAGAGGATCTTATAGGGGTCAATACTTCAGAAATAGAGGTAAATTCCAAACCTCTAAACAGACAACAACACAACCTAAACAGTGTCTTCCTTTCACTCCACACATCTCCTGTTGGGGGAAGACTACAGCAATTCCACTCTCATTCGCAAAATATTACCACAGACATTTGTCTATTATCAATTATCCACAATGGCTATTGCCTAGAATTAATCTCCACCCCTCCAAACATCCCACCACGATATCACAAATTGTCCCCCGAACATACAGTTCTGTTACAATAAGAGGTACAATCTCTACTATTAAAACAAGCAATAGAACTAGGTCCACAGTCTCAACACGGAATAGGAGTATACTTACCATACTTCTTAGGCACCTTGCCACGCATGCTACCCAGCCTTTGCGTGGCCGAGGCCTAGGGATCCTTGGACCTCATGTATCAGGGAGCCAGTGGTCTGGCCAGTCTGCCACCCCTTCCGATACCCCCCCAAACAGCAGCCTCTAAGCCTCCCTAGTCTGACTCCTCCTCACCTAGGGCCAGTCGGAGGCAGGATCCCCCACCACCTTGCTCTGCTGACAGTCCATTACATCAGACTGGGGAGATTTGCAGATAGGCCGAAGGGGTTCCTACTTCCAGTGCCAGAAGTAGGTCATGATTGCTTTTCCTATTTTCTGGTACCCAAAAAGGACAAGGGCCCTGTCGTATCCTAGACCTTTGTTCCCTCAATCTCTTTCTCAGGAAGGATGCTCACTCTGGCTCAGGTTCTGTCTGCCCTGGAACCAGGAAGACTGGATGGTAGAATTGGACTTGCACAACGCTTATTTCCATATTTTCGTCCTAACTGCCCACAGACTTTACTTGCTGTTCACAGTAGGCCATGAGCACTTTCAGTTCACCGTGCTCCCCTTTGGCCTTACCAATGCCCCTCGGGTGTTCACCAGGGTGATGGTGGTGGTTGCAGCTCATCTGCGCAGATCAGGAATTTCAGTCTTCCCCTATCTCAACGACTGGCTGTTGAAGGCGGTTAACCCCAGGCTGTTGTCTTTCACCATCAGACTACATCAGACCTCCTGCATTTGCTGGTGTTCATTATAAGCGTGCAGAAGTCACACCTGACTTTCTTTCAGATGCTCCCGTTCATCTGAGGTGTTCTGGACACAGTGCAGTTTCAGGCTTATCCTCCCGAGCTTTGAGCCCAGGAAATTCAGGCTATGATACTGATGTTTCAGCCTCTATCCTGGATTTTGGTGAGAATGACATTGAGGCTGCTGGGACTCTTGGCCTCCTTCACCCTGCTGATGACACATGCAAGATGGCATATGTGAGCTCTGAAGTTCCAGTGGGCACAGCATCAGAGGAATCTCTTCTACAAGGTCCAGATCTCAAAGAAAACTGTACAAGATCTGCAGGTGGTGGTTAACGAACCACAATTAGGTCAGAGGCAGATCCCTCCCCCTCCCCCTTCCCCAACCAGCTCTGTGTGATCCGGCTAGCATTGAAGGCAGTTCTTCCCTCTATCACAGGAAAGATGGTACAAGTGTTCACAGACAATACCACTGCTATTTGGTACTCCAACAAGCAGGGTGGGGTGAGGTCCTGGACACTTTGTCAAAAGTCTGTACACCTCTGGACGTGAATGGAACAGCAGGACATATCCCTCGTAGTTCAACATCTGGTGGGCTCTCTGAACGCCTGAGCAGACAAACTCAGCCAAAAATGCTTAACATCACAAATGGCGTCTCCATCCAGACGTGGCCAAATGTTTCTTTCAGCAGTGGGGAGAACCTTGGTTAGATCTGTACGCCTCTGCAGATAATGCGCGTTGTCTGCAGTATTGTGCGTTGGAGTTTCCAAGACAGCATCTGCTTGGAGACAATTATTGTCTCAAGGCCTACTGTTCACCTTTCCACTCATGCCACTTCTGCCCAGACTTCTCAAAAAGATAATAAACAAATGTTCCCATGTAATCCTTGTTACTCCAGACTGGGCACAGAGAGTCTGGTATCCTGAGTTGCTGAGCATGTCTGTCGATCCTCCGATCAGACTTCCCCTTTGGGAGGATCTTCTATCACAGCAGCAGGGGAGGGATCTACACCCGAACCTGTTAACTCTCCGCCTTCTTGCTTCTAGATTGAGCAGTGACAGTTGACAGCTTTTGACTTTCTTCCCGAAGTCTGAAGCATAATCTTGGCAGCCAGGCTTTCTTCCACCTCAACGGTTTACGCCTGTCATTGGAAGAAATTTGTGGCATGGTGCACAGACAAGTCAGTTGACCCACTCTCTGCCCCTTTGTCTGAGGTCCTGTTTAACTTTTCCTTGGCCCAGCAGGGCTCTGCTATGGCCACCCTTAAATCTTATTTGTCTGCTATTTCTGCTTTTTTGAGGATGCCTGATCAACCGAATTTGTTCCTGAAAGGTCTTACACACTTTTTTCCTCCATCCCCGTTCATTATGCCCAAGTGGGATCTGAATTTGGTTTAGACATGTCTGATGTGCATTCCTTTTGTGGCTCTTCACAATTGTCCTCTCAGGTTTCTCACTTTGAACACTGCCTTCCCTGTGTGAGCTGCAGGTCTTGTCATCTATGCCAACCTACATTTTCATCTAGCCTGACAAAGTTATACTACACACTAGGGACTCCTTTTTGCCAAAAGTGGCTATGTCCTTTCATGTAGGCCAATCCATCACCTTACCTACTTTTTACGCACCCCACATCCTTCTAAAGAAAAGATAAGACTCCAACGCCTGGACCCAAAAAGAGCGTTGACATTCTGCCTTCATCATACAAAAGAGTTCTGGGTGTCTGATCAACTCTTTATTGGTAATGTGAGTGTGCACAAAGTTTGGGCAGTTTAGAAGCGGACCATCTCCAGCTGGGTTGCACTCTGCATTAAGAACTGCTGCGCGCTGGCCAAAAAGCAACCACTTGAAGGATTCCTTGCTCATTCTACCCAAGCTACAGCTGCGACCACTACATCAGCATGTGGAGTTCCAGTCTTTGACATCTGCCAGGCAGTAATGCGGGCTTCTCTGCACATGTTTACCAAATACTACTGCAGGAGCAGTCAGGCCTACAGGGACGGGTACTTTTCCTGTTCGATCCTGGATCCTGCAAGACTTTTTAGTATGAGCTGACTCACCATCAGGGATGGTATTGTTTGGATATCTATTCAAAGGTAAGGAATCTACAACTAGAAAACTCTATCAGATGAACAAGTTATTTACCGTCGGTTACACCTTATCTGGTAGAGACAATATGTAGTTGCAGATTGCTTGCCAACCCACCCATCCTCCATGCTCTGGAAACTGATTTCTAGGGCCAAGGACTCCACTTTTGGGGCCTTGATTTTGACACACAGTCAGTGTTCTTCATGGCTCTGCACTTCTGGCTTGGGAAGCTGAGAAAATAAATTGTCGTCAGCAGGCCGATGTGGTGCCAACAATAGACGCAGAGCCAATCGACGCCAGATACCGGAGCGCCAGGTGTACCGCTCAGAAAATTCTCCTTATCCAGTCTGATGCCGGGGAGAAACTCAAAGGTAAGGAATCTGCAACAAGATATCGTCTCTATCGGATAAGGCATTACTAAAGGCAGGTAACTTGTTTGTTTATCTCGGGGTGTCCCAGTTGGAATCACTGATTCATTAAGACTATCTTAATCTGATTACTGTACTATATGCCTATCTCCTTCGGTAACTCGAAGATGAGTGTTGAGCTGCTGTCAACTGACGTATAGAAAATAAGGATTTGTTTCTGACATTCATTGTAATTTAAAGCCCAGGCATCTGCTGTGATACTGACAAGCTCCTCAATTTCATCTATAACTCAGGATTCAGTGCATAGTCCTATTTAAAATAGCTAGTTTGCAATATTATTTAATTGGCAATTATTGCAATGGTATTAGAAACTAATAATATATATCTATTCAGTTAATTAGTTTATTCATATGCTTACCACAGCACTCACAAAACCTTTTTACATCATGCAGCAGTTTAGAATTGTAGTCGAGAAACCAGCGAGGGGTTCTCTGTAAATTCCCAGAACTTTACTATTCCAATAAGTGTCCAGCCCACAGGTCTCCAACTTTTTCCGTAATAGGAGTTAATTTTCTTCAATGAAAATAATCCTAAGCTACTAGTATTAGTGTTGTAACAGGGACCACATCAGACACGGTTGCACAATTACTAGTAGTGAATACCTCAGTGCGTCAAGACGGTTGCCAGCACTAATGTAAAAAAGTCTTTGTTCATTTGAAATACACTTACATAGGTAATATATAACAGCCATAACTGCAGTGCTCCAGGCATCAGGGTAACAATATGACAAAAAATCCTTCCCATCACCACAAGATTTATTTATTACTCTCCTATTAGCTTTAAATACATTTTGGAAATTCAGCCATTTTTCTCCAAACATTAGATAATGATTTCTGACAATATACACATTTTTGTCTCCAACACACATTTCAGTTTTGGTATACAAATATTAATTCAGCCAAACACAAGCTTAGAACTTAGAAGGCTGGCCTGAACGCAGGAGAGTTGCTTGTAGGTTGCTGGAGAGCTTCCAGTAGCTCACAAGCTTCTCATTGGAGAAACCTGGTATAACCTCTCAAAATCAAAACCGTTGCATGTACATCTGCAGTTTATGTCATCATATCCACCAAGCCTTGTTGTCCCCTCGGATTTGCAACATTACACTTAATTTTGAACCCGTTGAGGAGGTTTGCGGTCATTCAGATTTTAGATTGAGAGCGTACTCTGCTGTATCTATAATTTTCAATCCTCCTTCCATGCAACTGCACCAATATGAATGTCTTGTTGAAGTGGTTTGGCAGCTCCTACCCTTAGGAAATGTAAAGAGAGCTCCATGAGAATAATGGAGTGCAGAATGTTACTGTATCTTATTGGATCAGATGGAGATTCTATGTAATACATAGTATGATTGTGGAGTGGCAAGAAAAACTTCAGGGCTCGCCTAAGGTGGTTATCCAAAATCACAAAATGTTGAAAGATGTCTACCAGACAACAATTGGGTACACAGCAGTAGGGTTTGACAGCCACCCCCATATGTTCCAAATTACAGAAATTACCAAAGTAATTGGTAAATGAGTAGCTGTCATCCCTAAAACAGTGCCCACTAGGTGTCCAGTCGATTCTTGAATTTGATTAATTGTTCAAGTCATGGAAATTCAACTAGTCTACATGTGTTTCATTACGGTAAGAATAATACTGTTACCATTGTCAGGGCTTAAAGTTAAATAGCGTATAGTTGTCTCTAAAATAGACTGTGGTGTCGCACATCATGAAGAACACCCTGAGGGATACCACTCAAATACCTGTGATTATAATCTGGATTAAGGCATTCGGGAAATGAATGTTGTCTTTGGCCAGTCTAGTCTTGAGGTTATCATTGCTAGTTCTCTACTGGGCTTCTAGGAAAAAAATGTCCAGCTAGATCGTGCCGGTGGTTCTGAAAGAGTTCAGAGCCTCTCTGATGCATAGCATTCAGAATGGTCAGAACTAGACCAAATATATTGTTGTGTAGCCATTTTAGGTATATTTTTATTTATGTTATTTTAGCAAACTAGGCCTAATGCGGTGTACTTTAACCTAGATATATTTTATCCAGCTTCGTTTTTATCATTTTAACAATAGCCACAATTGGGGTCTTGTTGTATTTTCTCTATCTAGCTGTTCATCACCTAGGCCAGCACTGCTTTCTTAAACAAGACATTTCTTTCACTCTGTGCTTTTCTCAAGGCTGCAGTAAGATAGGTTGCCGGCAAAAGTGGTACGCTTTGTCTCCAATGTTCACAGAAACATACACATTCTTATGTGGGGGTCCTTTCACTGAACGTCAGCTGTTTTGTTATAAAAACACTACTTTGACCCATATACGTTAGAGGGAGATTCAAGCCAGATGACCACGACTGTATGCTGATTGCTGAGCGCTTCACTACAGCTGCTTATGTAGACTACAGGCCTCTTGCTCAGGTTTGAGGGATGATGTCTTCCCAGGGGAACCTGAAGGGCAGAATTAGAGCTTAACATGCTGTGCTCTAACATAGTCTAGGTAGGAATTATTCTAAAAAACGTAGTAACAATATAGTAGCATTATTTTTTTGTTTTACTCTCCTTGTCACAATTTGAATCCTGTCATACTTCATTATCCTAGTTATTGCAATACATGCCTTATTATCTAAGATGCAGCTGCTTCAATAAAACCTTTTTGAACTATACTTCGCCTTTGATTGTCCTTGCATATGTGAGACTAATGTAACTGAGAGAAACCGATGAGATCTGATTGATCACGATTTCCCTGAGAAGTTGTTGTCATGTGCCCAATTGCCCAATCAGCCCTGCTCTTGGGTGGAGATGAGGCACTGCTAGCTATCCGGTGCCACCTGGCGTGGGTTCATACTCAGACCCCGCAATACAAGTGATTTTGCCGCCCATATCCAGTAGTCTTATTAGGATAATGAAAGCCTACGTGACAATTCCCTATCCCGTCAGTTCCGTATCTTCCATGCCTTGAGTATAGATCCAGAGCTCACTCTCCCCTGATTGATGTGGGATTGTCCCCCAACACCCCCAAAAATAAATTTTATACTGCAATAAAATGTCTCCACCAACTTTTTCCATCTTCCAGCCCTGTAGGAATTGTTAGGGACAGGTTTCCATTACAGACACCCATTCGATTTGCCTTTGGTGCCTTAAGTTGTACATTGACTACATGATCAGCGACCAGTGCCTTAGCATGCATCTGAAGGTGCAGAAGCCTAAGTTGTTCAGGGCCAAGGCCCGTAATGACAGATGGAGCCATTGTTGTTCGATGGCACACTCTTATTCATCAGATAAATGATGACCCTGCACTGATATTACAGATGGGCTTGGTTCCAAAGCCACATATCTCCTCTCCATTGCCACCCCCAATGTACCCGGGCCGTCTGGCACAAGCTCCAGTGTTTCCGAACTTCCCAATGCCAGCTAACGATCAAGAAGCGTTCCTTAGTGCTTGTATGCTATCTTTGCCCAGGCCCCGGCTCCATCGGATGTGTCCTCAGGACCCACAACACAGTATCACCTGCCACGGTTTCTCTTGCTGACTTGAATGCCAGCAGTATTCTGTGCCGTACGCCTGAGACACGCGCCTGTCCTTGCATATTTAATTCCAGCATACCACTCCACCGCAGCAATCAGCACTGTGGCCAGCCCCGCCTCAGAAGCCACCGCTCCTGCCACTTTTCCACCGCCTCCAGTACAAGACTGAGCATAGCCAGCATTTCCTCCTGTGTTGACAGATCCCTTGCCTAAGAACAGATCTAGAAGAGACATCCAGAGGCTTTTGGAAGAAGAAGACTATAGCCAGAGAACCAATTATATTTTTGGATTGGATTTAGATTGCCTCAATCCTCACACAGGTGCAGAGGATGCTGATGGGTAGCAATTGCGCAAGCTGACACACATATCTTCAGCCAGCAGTTTTGATACTTCCAGAACTGAAAATGAACTGCCCCATGGAGGCCTCCAACCCCGGAAGTCCTATCTTTTCATTTTGTGTAAAGAAAGCAGCAAAGGTACTGGATTTACACCTCCCCTCAGTAGTAGTCCTTTGGGTGCCCACCTTTCTTCCTCACTTCCCTTTAATAACACCTTATTGGAGCCGTTCATGGCAGTTTGGCAGAAGCCCACCTCAGCACTAGCAGTAAACCGGTTGATAGCAAGACCCCCTCACAAGACCCTCCCTTCCCTTTGACATGTCCATCTCCAGAAAGCATTTACATAAATTCTTCCTGTCCCAGGGCAGGTTGCAGGTATTTTTCTATCTGTTCCCTAAGATAAGCAATCACATCTTTTGGAGGCTTTGGGCAGAAGGATGTTTTCAGCTTGTAGCATAGCACTGAAATCATAAGTTCCATCTGCCTCCTAGCAGTACACACACACACACACACACACACCATGGGACATAGCCCAGTTTGTCACTTCCCATATCCCACAGGGCATAAAGACCCACTTCAAAGAAGTAATAATGGATGGGCAGAATACCTCATGCCATATCAGAAAATCAGGCATGGATAGAGTGGTTTCCTGGTGCATGCCCTGGGGACCTCCATCTCAGTATGTTGCCATCCAAGGCTTCAGACTTCAGGATTTTTCTCGGATGTGCAAGCCAGTTTGTTAGATCATCCCTTTGATGGGACACATCTGTTTGGTGACAAAGCTGATGCTACATTGGAGCATTTTAAGGCAAGCAAGGTCAAGGACAGATCTTTGGGACGCCAGCAGTATCAGCCCTTAAGTGACTACTACCAGTTTCAATGTTTTTGGGGCATTTCAAGAGGCTTTTCATTCTGGTTCTGTCCAGCCTTAAGCTCAACATCACCAGAATCCCCTTATAATCCCTTTTTCCCCAATCCCCATTCCTTTTTCCCCCTATTTGTTCAGTGGGTATTGAGTTTCTAGAAATGGTATAGCAGTCCACAAAAATAAACTGTCCAGATGGCTCATTCATTAAGAAGAAACTACCTGAAGGAATGAAGACTTGTTCTACCAGAGCCAAGTCATCATCATCTGCTCTTGCCAGAAGCATTTTGATTGAAGAAATCTGCAAGGCAGCTACATGAACTTCCCTGCTTTTACTAAGCATTACTGCCTGGATTCTTAAATTCATAGGGCGGGGGATTCTGAAGAGCGTAGGGATGGCCACTGTAGGAAAGTAGCATCTTTCTGACAACAGTTACCCCCACTTTTTGCCTTGTGTGAGTATGTTTTGTTTGTAGTACACTGGGATCCTGCTAACCAGGACCCCAGTGTATGTGCTCTCTCCTCTAAATTTGGTTGCTGGTAACTCTTACACCCACAATTGGCATAATGGTGCACACCTATAAGTCCCTAGTATATGGTACTTAGGTACCCAGGGTATTGGTGCATTGATATGGGCTGCATCACGTATTATGCACCCGTGGGAGCTCATGGAAACTGTGTCTGCAGGCCTGCCATTGCAGCCTTCATGAAACAGTGCCTTATATCATGGTCACTGCACTTCACCTTCAGCCCAGGGCAGGGTGCATGTCCATAAGTGTGAGGGAACCCCTGCATGAGCAGGGTGCCCTTACAAACCCCAGACTCCATTCTCTGGGCTTTGAAGGTGCGGGAAGCCATCTTCAGTCACCTCAAGACAATGATGACCAGCTGGTGGATCCTCCTGTCACACAGACATCGAAAGGCTCTGCAACATAGGTGGTGATTCTGTGGTCCTCTCCGGGTCCCTCTTGTCTTCTGATCCACTTGGGAGACTGGGGGCCCCTGCTGCAGGAACTGGAACGGAAGCCCTGTGCACTGTGACTGTTGTTCTTGCCAAGGCTTGTTTGCTTTTCCTTCAAGGAGATCTTCAGGCTCCAAGAAGCCCCATACTCCAGCACTTTGCAACTCCAAGATCAGCCTCCATTCCACAGCTCCTGCGACGTGGGACTCCTAGTTTGTTGTGCTGTTGTGACCTCCCTGCTACTCTCTCTGCCTGCTGCCAGTGGGTCATTCATGGGGTCTGTATTAACTCCAACTGGCTTTCCTTCCTGCTGAGGGCCTGCCATGACTCTCTTTACTAGGAGCTTCCTGGTCCTTATAAACCTGCAACGTACCTTGCAACCACTGTTTGCATTTGCCAAGGCTTGTTGGGGGTCCTGCTGGTCAGTGACCCTCCTGCACTCCGGGTGTCAACCTGGAACAGCTCCTGGGTGACTCCAAGGATGTCCTGCATCCTCCTGGACTCCGCATCTGGACTTCTCCTTCACTGTCCTGCAGGAACGGCACCTCTAAGATGATGGACACTGCCTACCTGCATCACCTAGTCATCTCCAAGTGGTATGGACAGAGCCCCCTTCTTTTCAGGTTCCTGTTGTCCGGAATCCACCTTTGGGTTCCACCGACCTGGTCCACGGGTTGTGACAGCAGCTGGACAACCGAGGCTTCCATTGACTTCAAGTAGAGTTTCTAACGTCAGTTCACCCCTATGCACCTGGGCTCACTGGTGTAGGTACTCCGGTTTTCTGGGTATCCATGGGAGGGGGCACTCTCTAACCTTCTTTGTGCCAACTGGCCTCCTCAGGTTCCACTAGAAAGGGTCTTGAATCCATAAAATATCCAACCAGGACAGTCCTGTATTAGCCTATGGAACTCCAAGCTCGATAACAGCTCCGAACCTGGGTGCCTGTGGGATTACAGTTGCTTACCTCTGTCATTTTCTTACTACCCCAGCCCCTGGGATCCTAACACACTTACCTTGGTTGGGCACCTTCATTCTTATATCACTTTCTTAGTATATGGCTTGGTTCCCCCATAGGGCCAGATGTATTCCTCTGATATTTCTGATTGTTTTTAAGTGTATATTTTGTGTGTGGATGTCTCCAAGAGGAGATATGCCAACGTTAGTATAGTCTTTAGTGTTGTAATAAAAACAACTTTATTTTTGCAACACCTGATGTGGTTCTTTCTTGTGTATGGTTGCTGACTGACTATTGTGGTATTGCAAGTGCTTTATTCTCCTCTTAGATACGCGTTAGATGCTCATCAAAGCTACCCCTAGATAGCTCTTCCTATCTGGACGCCTAAACACTATCACTAAGGGTTTCCTGGAGTCAGTATAGGGTACCACACCATAGGTGTAAACCATAAACTGAGCCAGCCTCCTACAGCCACTTTCCCAAAACCGTCTTGCATGGCTTCCTCATTAAACCATCCATCAGCTTTTCTTTGGGTAGTGCACTGCTTAGGAATCTTTTCTACAGGTGATGAATCTGAAGACAGTAGTATCTATAGGAAGAAAAGCATACTTAACTTCAGTAATGATCTTTCTGGTGGATATTTTGTCTACCTGCGGCTTCCCTGCCAAACCCACCCGCCTCCTCATCTGATGCATGTGTTGCAGGAAAGGTCTCAACCTGACTTTGGTGTTTCACTACTCGATGTCACTCGCCTCAAAGGGTTGGAATAAATGAGTGGAAATTGATGTAGTTACTCCAAGGTGGGCTCTATATGACTTTGATGATGCCAGCACCCTCCTGGTGTTTAGGAGCTTTTAAATTTCCAGATCCAGTCTGACACCTGGGATTATTTTACAGGTGAGGAATCTGCAGGTAGATAGAGAATCCACCACAAGTTTGCTTTCCTTCCTGTAGCGCTTTGAGGAGAGTCGGGCTACGGCACACTCTTTGGCCCCTGCATGACAGTTCCCTTGTCAATTAGGGTCTTCAGGGTCTACTTTACAGGGTTGGCATGTAGACAGCACCAAGCCTCCTCACCCTCACTACAGTCACCTAAGCCCAGGGACGGGGATCAGGCAGACAATGTGCAGGCTGCCTGGGTCACTGACTTTCCCAGTCCCCCTCCAAGCCGCTTTAGTTTTCACTTAGCGGTACTCAACTACCTTGTGGGAGGCAGCATTTTACAGTTTTTCCAGGGGTGGCAGTCCATCACATTTGACAGAGGGATTCTCCAGATCGTCCAACATAACTATGCCCTCCTATTTCTATTCTGACACCCCAACACTTCTGCTCACATCAGAGAGGCTCTCAGACAAACACCTATCCATTTTACTGCAAGAGATACAGGCGCTACTGTCCAATGGTGCCATTGAGAGGCAGCCGGCCTAAGAGTTAGGGACAGCTTGTGACTCACACTTATTCCTTATATCGAAGATGGATGAAGGCTTTCGTCCTAATTTAGATCTCCACCTTCTGAATGCCTTTCTGTGTTCACACCAGCCCACGTTCTGTCCATTCTGGATCTGGGCAACTGGATGGTCACCTTGGACCTGTTGACCATGTACTTTCATGATCCCATCCAGCCGTCTCCCAGATGGTACCTCCAATTCAAGGTCTGTTAGGAGCATTTCGAATTAGAGGTGCTTTCCTTCAGCTTTACCAGTGCCCCCTGGGTGTTCATAAAAGTGATAGCGGTGGTTTCCACCCATCTTCGGAGGTTGGGATTGCCAGTTTTCCCCTACCTCAATGCCTGGCTGTCGAAGGCAGACTCGTCATTGGCACTCATAGACAACCTCTAGACGATGGAGAACTTCCTAACATTGTTGATGGTCTTGATCAATGAGCCAAAGCCATACCTGGCTCCTTTGATTAGGCTCCGTTTTATAGGAGCTGTTCTGGACAGGGTGCAGTTGAGAGCCTTTCCTCCATTCCAATGAGTCCAGGACATTCAGGCTATGTTCGTAAAGTTTCTGTCTTGGTCCTCCATCTCAGGGAGAGCAACTCTGAGACTTCTTGGTCTGTTGGCTTCATGCATCCTTCTCTTCCACTTTCTCGGGTAGCATATGTAGGCTCTGCAGTGGGATCTGAAGTCTCAGTGTGCCCAGCACCAAGAGAACCTGGCATACGGCATCCTTCTTTTATAGGAGACTGCAAAAGACCTGCAGTGGTGGCAGCATGACCGAAACCTGACCAGCAGGAGAGCCCTCTATTTTCCTGACCCAGAGCTGACAGTGGTAACAAATGTGTCACTGCTGGGCTTGGGAGGCCATCTGGGAGAGCTAGAAATTAAAGGTATCTTGTCTCTGGCTGAAACCCTGCTCCATATAAATCTGTTGGAGCTGCTGGCCATCAACATGGCATTAAAGGCCTTCCTGCCACCCATCAAGGGAAAGCAGGTGCAGTTTCTCATGTACAACACCACCACCATGTGGTACTGCAATAAGTAAGGCAGAGTGAGGCCCTCATTCCTCTGTCAAAAAGCTCTGTGTCTCTGGAACTAAGTGGAGCGTCAGGGCTTCACCCTGATTGTGAACCACCTGGCGGGATCTTTAAACACTAGGGCAGACAAGCTTAGCTGGTGATGCCTGACAGATCAGGGATGGTGGTTGCACCCCAAGGTGGCGCAGGGCATCTTCAGACATTGGGGAGAACCCTGGCTGAATCTTTGTGCCACTGTCGAGGACTTGCAGTGTCAAAACGTTTGCATGTTGGAGTTGCCAGGAAAGCTCACTCTTGGAGCCACCTCAAGGCTAGAGTATGCATGGATCTCCTGTACACCTTTGTGCTGCTCACTCTCCTGCCCTGAATTATGAAGCAGATTGGGAACAACCAAGCCCAAGTTATCCTAGTTGCTCTGGATTGAGCCAGGAGAATGTGGTACCCAGAACTTCTAGGCCTAAGCATGTGCCCCCCAATCAGGCTAATGCTTCGGTAGAATCTGCTGTCACAGCAGCATGGCGGGGAGCTGCACCAGAGTGCATGGACTGCATTCGATGTACCACTTGAAGTTATGGATGCCACCCTTGCTATTAGGCATCCATATACAATATTCATTTATACAGGAAACTGGGACAAATGTGTGACCTGGTGTGTGATTCGCAAAAAAACATATCCTTAGCAAGCCAAACTGTTAGATGTTTTATTATTTGTTTTGTCTTAGGTCCAGCAAGGCCTTGCAGTGGGCATTGTTAAAAGTTATTTATACGCCACTTCTGTATTTTTGTGTTTGCCAAACCAACAGTCCTTTTTTATATCATCTGTTATGAAGTGGTTTATTAAAGGTTTGACACAAATTTTCACTCCCAAACCATTTATGATGCCACAGTGGGATCGTAATTTGGTCAGACATCCTTCATGTTCACTCCCTTCATGCCAATGCATTGGTACTTGTTGTGCCTCTTATACTCAAAACTGTCTTCCTTATTGTTACTATCTCAGCTTGTCACGAGTGAGATCCAGACTTTCTCAGTGCAGTTGCTCTATACCATCTTTTTCCCAGACAAACTGGTGTGAACCAGAGCAGTCTTTCTGCTGAACGTCATGACTCCTTTTCACATTGGGCAATCCATCACACTCCCAACGTTGTTTGTTCTGGGTCACCTTGAAAGAGCAGGAGAGTCTCCTACGGATGGAACCCAAAAGGGACTAAAGCTTTTACATCAATTGTACCAAAGACCATACAGATCAGCTTTTTGTGAGGTTCTCTACAGCAAAGAAAAGTGCAAAAATAAAAAACATACTTAAAGTGAATACTCCTGCATATTAAGAATGCATCTAAGTGCCTGTTCATGACATCTGTCAGGCTGCAACATGAGCTTCAGCACACATGTTCATGAAGCACTACTGCCTTGACAGCCAAGTCCGATGTGAAGGGTATTTTGTCCATTCATTCCTGCAGGACCTTTTTATCTGAGTCCACTCCATAGAACCTACACCATTGGGAGGTACTGCTTTGGAATCTATTCAAAGGTGTGGAATCTGCATTTAGAAGGATCTATTAGAAGAACAAGTTACTTATCTTTGGTAATGCTCATTCTGGTGGATACTTTATCTATCCACACATTCCTCACTGCCTCCCTTTTCCATCTAAAAAGGTCCCACATAAGACATTCACACATTTGTACCTCCAATTGTTCATGCTGTGCTTTTGAGGGTGTGGAAAATGTCAAGCAAGAAACTGATGTTGATGTGCAGGGGTGGCTCTCGGATGAGGCTTCACTCTGTCACTTCTTTCTTTTTTAATTAAATTTATTTAGTGATCTTAAGACCAACCTAAAGAGGGCTACATGCCAAAAAGGAGCAGCTTCCATATCAAGTGGTCACAGGAAGTCTTCTGATACAAAATAACATGTCACATATGAAACCTTAATTTCCCAACCCATCTGTGTCACGTCACATTAGGCTTCATGTGCCTCACAGAGTTCACAAGAGCCCTTCAACTGCTCAGCAGCCATCCAATTTAGTGTGTTTCATCATACACCTCACATCGGGTATGGACTAGCCAGCCATGCAGGTAGCACACTGTAGCACGATTATGGCGTCGTAGGTTCCCTGATGTGTCAAGGTTCACATTTCCCCCATCCAGCACTTTTCTTATGTTACGATGAGGTGGACCAGTATGGATGTGGTAACACAGATGTCCAGAATGGCAAAGGTGCTCACTTCTAGGACCAGGGAGCAACTTTGCTATGTTGCTCTAAATGATCTTTGATGGTATGGGTTTTCTGTAATATGGCTGACTTGCCAATAATGTTTGTCCCTCCACTTCACTGTGCTTATCTTTTCAGCGCAGTCCTGCCTTACCACGCAAACTGTCAATTGGGGAGACATGAGCAGACTGAGTGTTCATGGGCACAGCAGCTAATATTACATAGTAGGCCACAGGATGGTGTTCAGCTATGGCATAGGTGACCGTCCGCCTGAGTGGGCTTGTATAATGTTCAATGAAGTCCCCCTCAGCCCACATGCAGTAGAAATATGCTTTGATGCTGTGCTCGTATAATGCCACCTGAAGGGTCCAGCGTGTAGCTCTGTTTATGGTGTGTGGTTCAGCGGCCGTTGGGTGCACAGGTGTCTGTGTTTAGGGCGCTTCTCCCTCCTCTTGCAGCTTGCGCACCGGTACCCCACTGCAGTGTGGTGATCTGGGCTCCCTTTCACACTCACCGCCTTATTCCTAGACAGTCTCTGGATAAGCCCAAGAGCTGAGCGGCACGTGCCCAGGTCGGTACCAACACTGCAGCTTGTCAAGCCCGTCCACAGCACCACCACCGAACCCGATTCTTGCTTCAGCCGCCTTGCAGCCCCAGGGCCCTCCCAGTCATTTACCTGGCAGACCTCAGCACGGTCACAGGAGAGAATTGGTAAGCGATGGGTCCTCTTCCTCTTTCGCCACTTAATCTCGTTCACTAGTGGGGCTCCTTTCAGGAAACAACAGGACCCAAGCGCAGCACAGCTGCCATCTTAGTCCATCAATGAGCCCCATGTTTCTTCTTTATTTGCATGCCTACTGGCCAGTATCCAAGGGCTGTCTCATCATTCTCGGCAGCAGGCCTCCGACAGGCAGCGGGCAGCTGAGTAGTATGCGGGGTGTGCGCAAAATGCTGCTTATTATGTTGGTTTTCGCCCCTGTCCGCTGGGGCCTCACAGTTGTGCGGCCGTCTTGCACACCGGTTCTCTGGCGTTACTTCTGGGGCGTACGAGGCTAACAAGGAATCATCCAGCACCACCTAGTAACGCATGGGTGCACTGCTGTAAAAAGTTTCAGATCCAGACTGCACCTAGATGGTACCCTAAAGATGGGGAATATCCAGTTCGATAGAGTATTCAGCAGAAAGAGCATTTCCGAAGATTAGTAACTTGTTCTTTAGAAATTCCAGTTTATTGATACGCCAGATTAAAATTGTCCTGCCAAAATCCCTGTTCACTGTCTTGCAGATTGCCTTTTACATTTACTTTACACACGGAAACAACTTTCCTACTGTTCGGGAGTCACTTAATTGCATTTAACCCCTTGCTTCTTGGGTATTATTAAATACCTTCTTTAAAACAAAAAAATGGCATGGCATTAACCAGTTTTACAGCTGGGTAGAGTGTAGTATGCTATTTATTGCTGCTCTTGAGGGAGTAGGATGGGTATCTTGACTCAACTGAGGCTTCATCATGCACATTTGTGTGTATGTAGCCTAAACAGAATTACACCAAATTTTGCAGATAGCTAGATCTTGATCCAGAAAGCCTGCCTTTTGTGAAATGGTGTAAATCTGTTCAGTAGGTTTTGAGAATTTAAGGCTTAAAAAAAAAATATATATATATATATATATATATATATATATCATGCCACAGAGGATCTGTGGACTCGACGGATCTAAATATGAGATATGATTAGCTACCACCACATCAACAAAGATGTGGCAGCAGCCATTTTAGGATTTGGGTATTCAAGCCCCTTGTCCTTAAAAATGAATGTAAAAAGAATATAAAGGGGGCAGGGTAGGAATCCACTGCCCCCCTCCCCAGGGCTGGTGGGTGATCCCCTGAACCAAAAGCGTATATATTTTTTTAACAGTAGCACAGGTCTACCTTTTTTATGAACGGTGGCGGTCGCCACTGAGTAGTTGTAGTTAAGAACCGCTTCCATAGGAAATTTATTTTTGGGTTTGCTGTTCGGTTTGCTGCTGTTTAAAGGTGCAAAGTAAAACTGCAATTCCCGAAAAACGGCTGAACAGAATTACTCAATATTTGACAGAAAGCTAGATCTTTACCAAGAAAGTGTATGCATACCTCATGCCACTGATTCACCAAAACGGAAAGAGCTTTAGATCTGATAAACTAAACAACTACATATTGCTGTGCTCCCACTGTCCATCTCATCCACTGTAACATTGTTAGGGATCATTCCCAAACCCTATCAATGATCTCTCATGTAACCAAAGCAACCAAGGTGGCATATTTTCATTTAAGACTTCTCTTTCACCTGACCTCCTAAAAAAGCAGCAGCTCAAGCATTAATTCTTCCACGGCTGGAATGCAATTTTAACCAGAAAACATGGCTGCTTTGAGATCATGCTCCATCAAATTTAAAAGCAAATGGTTTTGAGGGACAGTGGAAATCTTTCCCTTTGCTACATATGGTTCCATTGAAGCTGTGTATGTTTTTCCTCAGAAGGCATGCAATTGCAGATATCTGCATGTATGAAATATCAGTTCATTAATGCATTTGTGACAGCCAGCGATAAATATGTCTGCACCTGCACCTTCTGACAGTCTCGTGGGAGACTAAGAAGACTCAAGGGCGGGAAAACCTCCTTATATTCTATGGGAGCTAGATGGGATGCGAGTATTCTTTTCACTAGGCCGTTAAGGAAGGTCAGACCATTTGCCTCAGCTTAGCAGTTTTGGGTACAAGTGTACATCTTGATATTTTTGATTTAAGACAGATATTGGTACTGCTGTTTTTGATGGTAGAACATGCTTGCGTTTAATTTAACTCGTATCTCGACTACATTAGGGAAATGAAGAAAAAGCCCAGACCAAACGAAGGTGACGAGTTGGACCCATCAGAACAAAAGAGGAGACAATGTGATTCTCATCACGCTGGCCATCAGCAAAGTGTCAAAGACCTCCCAACGCAGCTGCCTGTGAAGCGGGGCCAAAAGGTAACAATGGTTGCTGGGTAAGGTATTTCCCTGCTAACTTTGAAAAGCTGCCTCTTCTGTAAGGAACGATTCCAGGCATTTGTAGGGCAATGAGTTGTCAGGTGTAGTCTAGTTTAGTATTTGTTTGGTTTTGTCAAATCTGATTCTTTTCTCATGAAAACCATTGTAGCACTGCAACCCAGTATTGCACTTTCCCTGAGCATAACTGAGGTACCATCACTTTTAGTTCATATTTTTGAAGTGCAAGGATACATTCTGAATTGATTTAAGACCGTATGTTTAGTGTAAATACAATCTTTCATAAATGAATCTAAGAAAATGAATTAAATGACATATTAATGTATGGATTACTTCAAAGGTTATTTAGGGTTATTGAGGTTATAAAACTGTTGTTTTGGTTACATCTCATTAAGAGATGAAACTGGTCTTTGATAAAACAAGACCAGATCATTGTTCAAGTCAGTGGTAACAGAATCCCAGTGACCTATGGGTGGGTAACATGTATCTTGAGATGGTGAATAGGTTTGCAAAACCAAGATCGTTCCAGAGCTACAGGACCCATTGGAAAGTGTGTGGGTGTTTTGTGTCACGCAATCCACTGCCTTCCTTTTTGGAAACAAACTGTGATGTGAAACGAAAGCAGGGGATTGTGTTCCTGTCTAAATCAGTTAACATTTAGATTGAATTGTTGTTTTACAGAGTAAAATGAAAAAAATGAAAGAAAAATACAAGGATCAGGATGAGGAAGATAGAGAACTCATAATGAAGCTGCTGGGAGTAAGTATTGTGGGCTGTCTTTGCCAGTTCTCTTTTGATCACATCTGAATGTATTGTTAATCTTTTCATATATATGTACTTGTATGCCAATTACACAGTCTGCAGGTCCAGTCAAAGAGGAAAAAGTAAAGAAAGGAAAGAAAGGCAAAACCAAGGAGCTACCTAGAAAGAACCCACCCCAAAAAGTACAAAATAAATTACAAGCAAATGAACATGGGACACAAGACGATCCAAATGCAGTCCAAGTGATCACAAAGGAAGTTGAAGATCTAGCCATAGAGGATCAGCAAGAGGACAAGGTAAGTTGTCTATGTTTAGAGTTTCTGGTGCCTCTGTTAACAGACAACAGAATGACCAATTGACTAAATGAAGAGTTTCTATAGTTCCACTTTTGCCACCAGTGTAGCAAAAACTGTACACAATGACAATAAAATGAAGCACATCTGTATTTAGTTAATTCATTGAAGCTTGTAAACAGAATTTTAATGTATGGAAAATTGTGCCAACTCAAGTGAAAGGCAGTTGATGTGAAGGGCCCATGACCCATTTATTGTAAGACCCACGTTGGATTGTGGGAACCCATAGTTTTATAGACCTTTTAAGGAAGCGGAAAGGGTGGGGGCAATTCAATTTCCTGGAACACTGTACAGTGTAGCATCAATCTCTTAAGGTGTTTAGCTGACAAGTCAAAATCTGTTCGAAATATTGCTTAACAAGTTCAAGCATTCACTAAAAGTGCCTACTGCATAGCGAGATCCGATCTTGCTTTGCCTGGAGACACTTTGAATGAATGCTTGCAATGGGTAGGAGTAGAGACTCTCGTTATCGGAATGGAATGCAAGTATCATTGGAGCTAAGGCTGCATTGGTTGGACAAGGTGGACTTTTTTCCTTAGAGATTTATACAAGCAGTATTTTGAATGGACTTTGGCTTGTCGACTAGAAACAGTTAGAGATTGATGCTACACAGTACGGAATTATAAAGGATGTATTGGGGTTTGAGATTTCACGTGAAATAATGTGGTGGCTCGATGTGTTGGTGCCGCTTTCAGAAAGTACCTTTTAATATGCAATCCTCACCATGTCCTGAGGATGATCTTGTAAACTCGGAGGCGTTGTACAGAAACATCGACATTCTGGAGCTTTGTAGGGCAATCATAATTACTAGTTACTGGAATTTTTGAAGCGTGACTAATGTGTAAAGATTTGGTCTGCCCTCGAGCCTGGCCTTCCTTTCTGTCCCTTCGTGGTTTCGTTTTTTTCCTTTTAAATGTGAGATACTGCGCTTTATGTATGTTTTTAAAGGGGAGGTTTTGATGGGGTCTGTTTGATTAATTGGTGTATATGAAGTAGGCAAATGCATTAATTATGTTTTGTATACAATAAAACCTATTTGGAATATATGTATTGCTATTTTTCAGATGCCTTTTTTTGCCTTCTTTTGATGAGAGGATTCTTTGACCCATGTAAAAATGATTTGATGTCTAGGGCGCAGCTTTTTGATGTGCTGATACTGGTTACCACAGCTCCCTGAAATAATTGTATGTCGGGTAGATCCTGTTTGTTGATGATGAGTGTTCATTAAAGGCAAAGTATTCCATCTTCAGCCCCCACCATGAGTCCTCACACACAGACGCTCAATAAGCCTGTTTGCGCATGGGAGAGAGTGAAAGCGGAGATTGCAGCATGCCTCCCAACAAAATTAACAGTGTTAAAAAAAAAATAAAAAAAAAATAAACAAAATTACGTCTATATATAATTCAGTGAGTTTGAGCTCATCCTATTCCTAATCTCTCATTGACTCTTGAGAGATTCTCAGGCCCTCTTCTACAAACCCAATGAGAAAAGTAAAACCCTCGTCCTACTGCCACCTATTAGACAAGTTAATCATGATACTGACTAGAGTTAGCATGATCTAAGTTTCATAATGTCTTCATCAGTCCTGCATTTCCAAGCTTCTCATAGCAACAACCACTAAGCAGGAAACTAGTTGTTTTATTGGCTCTACCTATGTAGTATAGGTCATCAGAATGCATCAACCTTTAGTTCAAAGAAACTGCTGCCATTCCAAGATGGAGCGGTGTTTCCTCTATGTTAATGTTACTTGTTTCGTTTCCACGCTTCAGAAATAACTGTTAAACTTTCTTCAGAAGTGGTCATTGCTACCTTTGTGAGGTTGTAGTTCTCTTTTCTGCTTGTTTGTGGCTCAGCACCTATGGTGCATCCCGTTTTGACTTTTTGACAGTGTTGCCAAGCTTCTTTAACACTGGATACTCTGCTGAGAGATAGGGTAGTTTAGTGTAGAGGATGTACAAGGTAATTTAGGTGAGCGCAGTAAGTTCTGGTTGCGGGATGGACAACTCCTAAAGTGTGCTTAGCAGTTCAAACAGTTTGCAAGGTAAACTGGGAAGTGTCATGGACTACTCTGAATATCCTTGTCAATGATTAATGGGGGGCCTATTTTTTGCATAACGCCACCCAACCTTGGGGCAAAAGGGAGGGGCGGGTAAATGCTTAGACAAGTGAAACAAGTTTCTGGTAGCAAAGTTAAGCACATTGACCTGTGGGTAGAAGAAATGCGAGGGGAGGCTTAAAAGCAGTTTATTGGCATAATGCATTTGATTAAGTACCAGTAAATTAATTATTGCCTTAGTGGTATCGAATTTGAAGACCTGGTATTTGTTTTCTAATTTTTATTATTTAGTATCTTAATGATGTGGCACTTGAAGTAATGAATCATTTCAAGTACATCAAAAGGTTTTTGGAGCCAGATAGCCAAATGATGATACAACTAATGCACAGGATTATACAGTAACGCTATGAACAAGGAGCTTAATTAGAACACGGAGACATGATTTAAAATAAAATAGAGGACACGCTTAATTTTGAGGATGGGAAGCAATTTTAACAACAAACATACTTCTAAGAACAGTATAAGCTAAAGAGCATACGAATAATCACAAATAAGATACTATTGAGGGAAAGTTACGAATCGAGGATTACCACAGAGGATAACCATAATAAGCTATGAGGAAGTCGTGGGGCGACACACCCCAGATGAAACACGTGTTTGCTTGGCTGGAGTGACACCAATAAGAAGGAATAAAGAAGAAGTTTTGAATCTTTTGGGACTGATTTTTTTAAATATTATTATATATATATATATATATATTTCAGAAGACAGGTGCTTAGATGTTATTTATATAGGGTTAAAAAAGTACAAACAAAAAATGAGGGACAGGGAGACTAACAGTCCAGTGTATGGCCTCCCAAAACTACTTAATACAAATACAAAATACAGTGTTCCCCAGAAAAAAAGACGAAGAACACAGGGCAACCCTTATGCTAGAAGCAAGTGCCCTCACACATCCACCTGGATGTCATGCTTCATAATCGGGCAAGCTCTTCGTCAGACCGGCGCTGCAATGTCTGAGGGGCACCCCCGTAAGGGGGCTCTTTGCCGGAGATCTTTTCTTAGTAGCACTGTGCCATGATGAAACAAACGTAAAGAGATCAATGCCCACCTACCGGCACTACAGAAAGTAGGAGAGAGAGAAAAATAATTAAAATTGGCTCCAAACCCGTACAGGACACCAAATTTTAATGATCAGGAAAGGGTGATGGCCAAAGCAATAAAAACATATAAAGGAGAGTGGGGAATGAGATAATGCTCAGACAATCTCATAATACAAGTGAAGGCAGGGGATAAGGAACTATCTTAAACCCCTGAAGACAGGGTCAACATGTTTTGTGTCTAAACGGTCCATATGATCCATCAACACTTCATCAGGACCAAAAAACTCAACTAAACACTTCTCCTATTGGTTAAATCTCAAGACCTCAATGTGTCACAAACTGTCAGTCACATTAAACTTCAGTCACTTACTACAAAAAGGCTGCATGTCAGGCTAGTCTAATGTAAGGGTCAACCGTCCCACATTTAGTATCAGGCTCCATAGGTAAACACAAGCCAAGGGAAAAGCATACTCATTGAGAGATGGCAATCCCCAGCACGGGACCTACCCGTAAATGTGTCAGAAATCCCCGTACAGCCTGTAACCTCTCCAACACAGGTCAAATGCGTTGGGATACGTTTTTTTGAGTTTGGTGGGTAGAGATACCAATCATATAGTACTTTATAGTAGGCCTCTCTTATTACCATAGAATGGTTAAATCTAGGGATGTCTCTCCATAGCTTCTCATTCCCATAGAATGGTTAAATATAGGGATGTCTCTCCATAGCTTCCGCCAGTGCTTGTCTGAGACTACGTCCCTGAGTATATTGGTCCAGAAGTCTATATGGCGTGATAGAATCTTTGGGGCAGTATTAATTAAAAGGGAGTAGAAAAAAAGATATTACCTTTAGCCTCCGTCGCTTGTCTTACAAATTTCTCGATTGAAGAAAGGTCTCTAGTTGCTACTAAACTCAGGTCTGGGTGAAGCACTCAGTGTTTCAGTTGAGTTTAATGGTATATCTCTGTATTTTGGCTGGCCACCGTCCCACTGGCAATTTATAAAGATGAGGGTATCCAATCCATGGAATAAATCAGAAATGGTAAGGCACCACCCCTCCCTCCAAAGATTGAAAGGGCCAGGCGTAAGTGCAGGCAGAAAGGCAGGGTTAAAGTAAATAGGAGTGAATGGGGAGGGGAAAGTTACCCATGCAGCCAATCGATTTACCTCATTCCGTGTTTTAAGGGTTGTTTTTTTATGTGTACTACGGTATCCATTAAGGGCTCGGTCTCCCTTCAATTTTCATAAAACTTCCCATATATTGGCCTACCCCTGCCCGCTCCATATGGAGCAAGAGTTTATCTGATTCTCTCAGTGCCTATTCAGATAGCACTCTGAGTTGCGCTGCCTTAAAGTAATAATGGAACATCATGAAGAGCCAGTCCACCAGCTTCCTTAGGTAAGCGCAACAGTTTGTAAGGTAGTTGAGCTCTGTGGTCCTGCCCAAAAAAGCTGGCCAGCAGAGAGCCGAGAATAATTTTTGAAATAGTTCAATCGGGAAGCCCCTTAAAAAAATAGAAACTGTGGTAAGACAGTCATTTTTTTGTGTGAATGCAACCTAACCAAGATAGATACATGGGAGCACAACTTTTAAGGATAGCTTTAAGTTATTGAGGGAGCAGGGGGTAGATTGCATGATGTAGATTGGAAACTTTGTGAGTAATTTTAATCCCCAAATAGGTAAGGACTTTTTTAACCCTTTAGAAAGGGGTGGAGCGATCCAGCGTTTCCATCTCGGGTGTGGGTAAGATCAGATTTAAATGGAAGGATTTGTGAAGGTTAATACAGTAACCTGTCACTGTCTAATAAAGTGCCAATTCCTGTTGTAGAGCCACAAGGGATATCGAAGGAGTAGTTAGGGAGAGCAACACATTATCCACAAACAGCAAAAGTTTGTGATTAACTGATTCAAATGGTTGGCCCTGGATCAATGGCTCAGCTCTCACCTTGGCTGTGAGGGGTTCTATACTGAGGGAGAATACCAGTGGGTAGAGCGGACACCCCTGACTGGTACCATGCTGTAACTTACTTAGGTCAGCCTGAACCATATTTATAAATTGTTTGCACATGCCAAACCAACAGAGAGTGTGAAACAGGAAGGACAAATCCACCTGGTCGAAGGCTTTTGCGGTATCCAGTGTTCGAAGAACCGCCGGAATTTGTGTAGCCTTTTCGACCTGGTGGATTACCCTCTGCAAGTTATCGTGCGTCTGTCTCCCCCTGATATATCCCAACTGATCCAGGTGAATCAAATCCAGCATAATTTCTTCCATCCGTGTAGCAGGGATCTTAGTGTAGAGTTTGACATCTAGATTGAGTAGTGCAATGGGTTTGTAGGAGGCAGAAAAATGACTGTCCTTCCCCGGTTTAGGGAGGCCCGTTATCAGTGCTTCGCCCATCGAATGTTTGACTTCTCAGGAAGCAGCTATATGATTGAACAGGACTATCAGGTGGGATACCAAATCAGAGCTGAAGGTCTTATAAAATTGGGCCATGAAGCCATCTGGCCTGGGTGATTTGTGTAGTTTAGAGTAGAAATAGAGACTTGACCGCGCCTTCTCGAATCAGGCTACCTAAAGCCTCATTTTGATCAGCTGGTATTTGACGAAGGTTTACTTCCTGCAGGTCTCCTTGTTGCTCAGTTTCCTCCGATGGCTCAGATATGTAAAGCTTCCTGTAAAAATCCAGGAAGGCTTTTGCTTTATCCTCTTCTGATGTTGCCATCCCGCCACCTGCTAGATTGTGATTGATGTATTCTTTCTCGTGCTTGAAAGTTCTCGATCTAAGTGGGCTTAGAAACCTTGTTCCCCATGTTAAAGGCATAGCAAAGTAACCTCTGCCCTATTCATGTAGATCGCGTTTAGTTTTCCCTTACGTGTGGTGACCTTCCTCTGTAATGTTAGTGATGGAGTGTCTTTGTGGGCCATTCTACTGCTCTTAGTTCTGCTTCGAGTGCCGACCTGTCCTGGGTTTTCTGTTTAGTTAAAGGCACCCCACGTGTTGGACAGGTTAATATCTTGAGGGTAATTCATTTGAAAGAAGTCCCTAATAGTCTTGAGCAATTCATCTTGGAAGAGACAGTCTCTAATAAAGGGTCCAGGAAAGCGCCATCAACAGTACTTAGGAGTTGGGGCAGCCCACTCACATGTAAGGGCCACAGGTACTGAGAGAGCAATAGAATGACATTTGTGTCTCCTAATGGAGTGTTCCAGTAATTGGCTTAGGAAAGTGTAGTCAAGTTGGCAATATGTGCAATGTGAATGGGAAAAAAGTACAATCCTGAGTATCAGGGTGGTTAATCCTCCAGGCATCTACTAGTCTCTTAGACCTGAACATTTGTTTCGGGGCTTTAGAAAAGCTCCTGGTGAAGGTGCAATGTGGGTTGGTGTTGTCTAACTCAGAATCACATGTGAGATTGAAATCCTTCAGCAAACTCTCCAAGAAGGGTGAGAAACGATTGAATGGAAGCAGCATGGACAGTATTTGGGGCACAGACTAATGCTGGTGCGCACATTCGACCCACTATGTTTCCTTTCCCCATCAGTACTCTCCCCTCCCTATCAGATTTACAACCCGTTGGTTAAAACTTTAAAGAAGAGTGAAAGGGGAGGGCTACCGCATTGTGCTTTGTAAGAGCAGAGGATCTGTAGGTCAGGAGACACGCTTTATTGCACAGTCTAGGATTCTCGCTACGTTTAAGGTGCATTTTCTGTAATGCTATGATGTTATGATATTGTGTTTCCTGTCTAGAATGTATTTTCATAATTTATGACGTTTGGCCACAGAGTTTAGACCTTTGACATTCCAAGTTAGCCTTAACACCATAAAAGCACTAGGTAGATAGACTCATGCAATGGCCCCAGAACTAGGTCCTCATCCCATGCTCCCCCGTCCTTCTGCAGTACCTGTAAGTGGATAGAGGCCATCCCCTGGCCCCTCCGCCGTCCCTTCCCATGACAAATTAGAAGCATCCAACTCATGGATTATACACATGAACAACAAACACTAACATTTGGAAACCTAGTTCCCCAAAAATGGTATACAACAGTTATAAATTGCATACATGCGGGCGTGTAGGTCATGTACCACTAAAGCATTTGAACATTGAGGACATAAGATCCAGGCAAACTGGCCTCAAGTAGGTATTGTAATCATATAGAAGAGATTCCCCCTTTCAATGGTCAATCAACCACTATCTTAGAGAGCTATGGAAATTGGCACCTGATCAAGTAGCACTGACTCCAAAAGGGAGCTTAACATATAGGTTTAAAGTAGATGGAGATCATAGTCCCCCTGCAGGGTAGCTTCAGTTGTCAAGGCAAGGGGCCCCGTTTCAACTTGGGGCCCAACGTTTCCTTTGCCATTTTGATTGTCACTGCAATAGCCATTGTTCTTTGTCTGCTACTGTAGTTGAGCTCATGGAAGGTCTCTCTTGGTTTCACCTGGCGTCTCTGCCTTCTGTCGCTGTCTCCCTGTTATCCATGAAGTGATGTGACTTGTTTTGGTATTTGAAGGCGAGGCCAAAGGGATAGGTCCACCTGTTTTTGGTGCGTTTGCAGTGTAGTTTATTAGTAACAGGCTGAAACTGTAGTCGCCAAGCCAGACAGCTGGAGCGATGTCTTGAAACACAGAGCATGTTGCGCCTTGGAAGGAGACCAACTCCACTTTCCTTTGCTGCTTGTAGGATCGCCTCCTTCACTTAAAGAAGTGCAGTTTTGCTAGAACATCCCGGGGACACCTGCCCTCCCCAGGTCTTAGTGGGCCAAACCACTGGACACATTCCAATTTGTCTTTGGGAAAATTGTCCCCCAGAAGCTCAGAGAACATGCCAACCACAAATACCTCCATGTCTGGACCCTCCACTCCTTCATCCAAGTCTTGTAGATAAATGTTATTCCACCTTAACTGGTTCTCCACACCTTCACGTTTCAAGAGCCCGACCTGCAGGTGTTCCTTAAGTTGATCAGAAGAGCCTTCCAATCAATACATTAAATGCTGACACTGACTTTCTAGATCTGTAGTGCGAGCACCGACTGAATCTAAATGCTGCTGCAAGGTAGAGAGTCTGGCATTAAGGTCGGAACGGAGTGGGTGGTCAGGTCTGCTTTTAGTTCCTCTCTCAACTCTTTATTAAAGTCTTGAAGGGAAGAGAGGAGGCCTTCCTTAGTTAAGGCCATAACGCCATCCCTGGTAATGGAAAGGTGTCTATCTCATATCTCTGTCAGTTGAAAGTAGCCAGACACACTATTCGATTTTGTCTTTTTTGGAGGCATGCAGGCTACAGCCAAGGGCCAAGGCTAGCGACTCAAGGAAGATTGTGCTAAAGTGCATTCTCTAGTAGGCTGCTGGGATTCAAGTACCTCATAAAAGTATCTCCATTAACTCACCTTGTTGCAGGAGGTGTAGTGTTGGGGACAAGCCAGTCACAATATAGCGTATAGCTCTTCTTGTTGAATTCTCTATGCCCTATGAGCCCAAATGTATGTTCCGCGGTGGGCTGTAGCTTGAACCCATGAGCACAGAATAGCTGGGTAGTCTGTCTAAGCCCCTATGCGTAGGCCCCAGTGCTCCTCCACTGACCCTTGTGTCCACTCATCCCCTGTTGTCCAGCTTACTTGACAAAGGTGGGATGCAGCGTTGTGTGGCTCCCAAGCAACCACATTTTCTTCATGGAGCTGATGCGGAATGGGCCCTAAGTAGTAGTCAGCAGGGGAGGGTGCTCTTACCTAGTTATCGACTGGAAAAGGTATGGGCTGAGTACGGTGCAGGCTCCTGGACTGGTTTCTCTGCTCAGTTAAGAAGTGGTGCCCCAGTAGTAGTCTGCAATGCAGGCCTTGATTCGTTTCTCTGCCAGGGCGCCATGCTCTATGGCTGCTGTGTTGGAGTCAGGCAGACTGGCTGGACCACAAGGTTGGACATTATTAATCATCATTTCCGGCTCCAGTATGTGGCATTATTTGGGGCAGTGCAGCATAGAAAAGTGGTGAGGTGGGGCACAGTATAAATTGCCAGCTTCTGCGCTATGTCTCACCGGTGTCGAAATGGCAGCTGCGGCTTGGCCATTTTGTATTGTGAGACCAAGTCAGCCCCAGCGCTGAAGTAGCAGACAAGAGGCACACCCTGGGTCTCTTTTAGTGCTGCTAGCCTCACTAAGTTTAAAGAAGGTCAGTGACCGGTAATTTGCGGGTCTTGATTATATTGATATATACGATATACTCTACAAAAATAAAGGGAAATACAAAAAAATATCATGCAAAATATTCCAGTTCCTCCTTTTTTCCTCTCTAGTCTAGGCACTCCGCCCATAAAGTGGCAGAAGTGGAGAAAAGTTTTTGAACTGTATACCAAGGTTTGTGGCTCTTCTTTGAGTGCAGAAAGAAAAACTTCTTTACTACTTCATTGTTTATGATCTGAAGGTCAGGAGATTTTTGATCATTTACCTGACCTTCCTGAAGTGGAGTTAAAAGGTTTGAATGAGTACGAGAACTGCATAAAAAAAAATGGATAAACATTATCTGCCCAAAGTAAGTACTATTTTAGAAAGATATACTTTTTCTAAGAGAATGCAAAGGGAAGAAGAACCTGTAGAAGCTTATGTAACTGAATTGAGAAAGCTAGCGTCCTTGTGCAAGTTAGGTAACTTAGTAGATGAACGCATATGCAATCAATTTATGCTGAGCTGTAATATTGAAAAGATGAGGGAGGAATTGTGGATGAAGGACAAACCCTCACTTGATGAGGTGTTAGTAATTGCTAAAATAATAGAGCACTCAATAAAGTGTGTTGATTTCATAAGGAAAGAAGTGGGAAAAGAGTCAAAGATTCAAGTAGTGAAGGAAAGATTTAAAAAAATACAACTAAGAGATAGTGGAGAAAAATATAACTCTACTTCACATAAATGTTATAGATGTGATAGAATTGGACACCTGCACTTAAAATGGTTTGCAATAAATGTGGTGTGAAGAGACATTTGGGTTTGGTATGCAGAAACAAATGCAAAAACTAAAGTTAACTGTGTTGAGGGAGATCATGAAGGTTTTGAGGCGATGAACTCTGACACACGTGAATTTGCATGTAGTCAGATAGTACTGCGGGTTGAGATAAATGAGAAAAAGAAAAAAAAACCTGGCCCTATAGATACCATTTTAGTGGAAGGTGAAGCAACCAAAGTATTATTTGACTCTGGTGCACAAATAACTATTATCTCAAATAATTTCTTCCAGTTAAAGTTAAGAGGTAAGATTGTGTTATTGATACCGGATACAAAACGATGTGCATATGTTGGTGAGCCCATCAAAATACAAGGGTATTTCATTGGTCTAATTGAATACAAGGGACTATTGGTTTTAGGGAAGATATATGTTTCAAAGAAAGGAGACAGCATTATTAGTGGGTTTCATCAAGGAGATTTAAGAGTAATGCTTGATCCGACTTCTGACTCTCCCATTTGCATTAAAGACAGGAATGAAATGTTTTGTTTAGGAATAGTCTCAGACAATGAATACTTACAGAAAATAAAATCAGAATTTACTAATGTGTTCAGGAAAGACCTGGGGTGTTTGAAGGACTACAAACATAATGTTTTGCTTAAAGCAAATACTCAGCCCATTAGGTGCAAAGTTTGTAATGTGCCTATTGCTCTTCGTCAGGAAATGAAAGAAGAAATCAATAAGTAAGTTAAAAGCTAGTGGGATCATAGAAGAAGTTGAAGGTACAGAATGGTTGGCTGCAGTTGTTGCAGCAAGGAAATCTAATGGTAGCTTACGCTTACGTGTAGATTTAAGACATTTGAACAACAATGTAGTTGTGGATAAATACCTTTTACCCAATATCTCAGAGTTATTACTTCTACTTGGAGGAGCAAAAGTATTTAGTACTTTAGACCTCACTTCGGCCTACCATCAGGTCGAATTTGAGGAGTCAGCCAGGGACTGTACGTCTTTTATAACTCCTTTCGGTACCTTCAGATTTGTCAGGCTTCCTTTCGGGCTAGTTTCTGCTGCATCTGTTTTTCAATGGGTAATGGAAAAAAGCCTGAAATGAATAGAGGGTGTCTGCATTTATCAAGATGATGGCCTTGTTTTTTAGAAAGATGCTGATAAACATGATGTAAAGCTCAGAGAAGTTTTAAGGAGATTGGAGGAGAGTAACATCACTCTAAAGACTGAAAAGTGCTAAATTTAAACTAACACTATAAACACTCTGGGTCATAACATTTCTGATGATGGTATAAAGCCTAAGGTCCAGCTGATGGACATGATTTAAAAATGATTTCACCCAGATCTAAGGAGGAATTGATTACGCTTTTAGGCATGATGGAGTATTACAATAAATTTGTCAAAAACATTGCTGATCTCCAAGAACTGAGACCATATCCAGATTTCCCCTTTTGATTACCTGGGACATTGCCTATGCAAACAATCTAGCAAAAACCCTACCTGCAGGGATGGATCTGGCTTTCAATATTCAACCTTCCTAGAAGTTTGTGGGGCTGCACAAGTGCAAACCATACAGAAGAGCAGATCTTCAAGAGTCTCTATCAGAAAAAGCATTACCAAAGATAAGTAACTTGTTCTTCTGATAAAGACTTCTAATCCCATATTTCACTCAAGGATTTCTAAGAAGCTTGAAGGAAGATCTTTATAGAAGAAAAGAAGATTCCATCCACTTGACATTGGTTCTTCCCAGCAACTCCTCTTGTTCAGAACATAACATTCTACTCCCTGCTGATGACATGTACAGTGTTCTATATATTGCTCTCAGAATCCAACAAGTGCAAGATTCTACAGTTGCTAACCCAGATACCACACACCTCCCTCCTTTCACAAATAATGACAGATATTTACAAGATTATCATTTATCAGTCCGATAATTAAACATAACACAAAAAAATGACAACTATACATAGTCTATAAAATGTCCAGGTTTCTTTGTTACTCCACACGACTTCCTCACAATGATATTACCATCTTTACTATTCTCACAGGAATCAGACACACCTCCTTCCAATTCTTTAGAAAACAACAGAATTCCCTCTTATCACCACTACTCTGTTAAGATTCCAGATGCGGTAATCTTCGGTTTTAATAGAATTGTTGAAGATCCTAATAACACGTATTGGTTTGCTGAATATTGTTCCATCACTATTTCTTGAAGCAAGCTTAATTACAACTAAGTCTCCAGGTTCTACCTCAGTTTCTCATCAAAATTCCTCTTGTTGTTGCTCAGTTTTACAGATTCCCTTTTCTTCCAAGAGCTATTTAAATTTTCTTTTCCTAGTTCAATTTCATATTTATTTACCCTAAGGTAGTTCTATTGCATTAGGGAGCCTCCCCCTAAATAGTTCAAAAGGCATTTTCCGAGTTGTACTATGAGGAGCAAATCGGTACATTTCTATCTTCTTCTCTACTTCTACTTTCCAGTCCATAGAATTTGATTTGGCTAAGGTTATGGTTTCTTTAATGACCATATTGAACCTCTCAACTAAGCCATTCCTTTCTGGATGATATAGCGCACACTTCTTGTATACCTCTCTTGCTTAAGAATCCAGCCATCTTTTTAGAAACTAATTGTACTCCATTATCTGAGTTTCAAGGTACCCTTCCCATTAGCTCTGTTAAGAACTTAGTAAAAAATGTTGTTTCTATATTGTGCATGAAACAACTTTCTGGCCAACAGGAAAAAACATCCAACAGCACAATTATGTATAAAGGTTGTCCTTCACCATAAATTGGGCCAACAATGTCCAAAGCTATATCTTTCCAAGGACTTTTGGGACGCTCCCTGATGATCATAGGTTGTGTTCTTGTACATTTGGACTTAACACAATTAAGACAAATAAGGCAATCTCATACAACCCTTTCGATCAGCAGGCAACCAGTAAGATGTACGTAACCTCCCTTTGGTTTTAGATATTCCCTCATGTGTCTTGTGCGCAAAATTTATCAACTTTAGTCTCAAACTACTAGGAGGTACAAGTCTAGTACTTCTGAATAATCAGTCCTTCACCATACTGAGTTCATCCCTTACTCCCAAAACATTTTGCACATATCAAAAGCTTGCTTCTTGTTGATCCACCACGTGCGTACCACGATATGACTTCACACAACACCTTATCTGATCTAAGTTCCTCTCTCTACCTTTGTTCAGAAATAACTTCATTTTCTAATTCATAGACCCACTCAGTTTCATCATCTAACTGATTAGTGGTTGTCACTTCTGTATCAACTGGGATAAGTCTTGAAAGTGTGTCAGCCACCCCATTATCAGCACCAGGGATATATTTAACCTCAAAATTATGTTCTTGTAACGCTATCACCCATTTAGTTATTCTTCCTGAGATAAGATCCAAACCCTTTTTATTAAAAGTTTCAACCAGTGGCTTATGATCAGTTCTGATTTCAAAATCAGACCCCCACAAACGTTTCTTCACTGCCAAATGTACTGCAAGAGCTTCTCTCTCAACCACCAAATATCTAGAGTCCCTATCCTTTAGTCCTCTGGAACTAAACATTATGGTGTTTAAACCATCACTGCAAGATTGCTGTAACACTGCTCCCAAGCCTTTCATACTGGCATCAGTAGTGATGATAGATTTTTTCTTTGGATCAACATTTCTCAGATTAGGTGCTGCATTAAGTTTCTTTTTAATTTTTTTAAAACTTGTCTCACATTCTGAGTCCCAGCAAAATTCAACTCCTTTATGTGAAAGTGATCTCATTTTAAATATGGCTGTGGTACAGACTATCAATTCCCACTTGTCCAACTGCTCTTTGGCACTGTGTCTATTGAGGGAACTGGTCAATGTGTGCTTGTATAGTAACGTGACATGTAGCCAGGCCACAGGGGAAGTCCAATAATGACACCTTTTCCAACACATCTACTGCAATGGACCTATGACTGTCAGAACTAGGTAAGCTATTTCTCGCCCCAGGACATGGATGCATCAAAGGATCTGTTTCCACACATTCCTGAGGGTGTCTGCCTCAGGAAGCTGTAATGCCTCCCCTTTGGAAGCAAGAGTGCAAGACTTCATATGGAATAAATACAACAATAAAAGCGATGCTTGGGTTGCAAGACATTTAGCTGCAGTGTCTCACCACACAAAGCTGCAGGGTCATGTAGACCCTACTTGTCCATTTCCTCTCAGAGCAGTAGTAAACGGCTGGCTGAGATCAGAGTATAAGGGGCCAGATGATAGAACACCCCACCCCTCCCAGAATGTATTAAGGAAGGTTGTGATTCCTGTAACCCGAATCCTGAGGGAATCAGGAATGCATAATGTACTGCTTTTTTATGTTTTGTGTAAAAAATATATGGTCAGAGATCATTCCATGTAGATTCTGAAATGAGGCCAGGTCAGAAACCACTATCCCACTTTCTGACAGAATAGTTGAGAGTGCTATGCGTATGGTTACAGCACAATGGAGATTTGGTTTCATGAGACACAGCCTAATTAATAGCATATAAAGGAATATTACGCTAATAGCTTGTCTACCTATCAAAAAGAGGGCATTTATTTATTTCTCTTGAACTTGCAGGAGGGCCTTGAAATGTCAGGTTGTAAATAAGGGGTCACACAAAAGAGTTAGGAGAATATGAGGGGGCCGACGGCATGGATTTGGGTTCATGAAAGCAACCTCTTGAAGGAATCCCATAAAGGCCCTTCATACCAATTGACTCTCAGTCCTTATGGCAGATTCCTGAGATGAAAGTGACGGCACCCTGTTAGTCCATCGGCAGTTGGTTGTCCCAGTGCTTTTTGGCTAATCAGCCAGGTGGCCAGCATAGGTCCTATCATCACGGAACACCCTTGTATCGCCCACGAATTAACCCATTACATTGGCTACTTGTTGATAATAAACTTGTGCAAACTCCAATACAAACTGGTGTTGTGTTATTTATTTGCTTTATCGTTACCCCAGTTACATGCATGTGTATGTGTGCGCATGTGTAGGGGGATATCGGTGCTACGATCTTCTGCAAGGTTTACTGTTGTGCAGATGAATGATTTGGTGGTTTCTGCTTGCAGGGTGTTGTCTTCTGCTTGTGCAGGTAAATAGTCTGCTTTCATATACAATGTGATCTTCAACAGACCTAAAGACTTTGGTAATGCTTGCATGTTTTTTCGAAGTTGTCAGATAGTTAAGATTCGTTTGAGGACGAATTCCAGGGATATTGGTTTTAAAAACAAATTACTCTGAGTTACTGGACTCAGCAATTAGTCTTGTTTTCTTAAAATATGTTAACAATGAGGTGATAACAGGTCAATGCTAATAGGTTATTATATTTTGCAGGAAGAACAAGAGCAAGAGCAGCAAGGAAATGAGGTATTTTGACTCCCATTCTTTTAAATAAAATGCTGGTATGTATATGTGTGCCAGATGTAAGTACTTGCTTATGATGAAGAGTATATCTCTTTTTGTCTGTGTATATTTGTCATATGTCAGTAACTGGATGAGTGTTTGCATGTGTGTTCTAATGCACTAATGGTGCAAGATGTTTTAGGAGCATTCCAACAGTTCGAAAACGGCCAGCGCAGGTCAGCAGAAGCTGAGTTAATTTATAAGACAGTCCAGTTTTGACAAACTACCCCAAAAGAAATTGCCAGCAGAGAACAAGCATTGGCAAAGCCAATAGCTCTTGCCTAGATTAGTTGGGTAAAGGAGAGTGGCATGGAGTGGATTGTTGTAAAGTGGAGTAGAGTGGGGTGTTACGGAGTGGCGTAGAGTTCAGTGGCATAGAGTGGAATGGAGTGTTGTAGAGTAGAGTGAAGCGGCATAGATGGTTTTCCCTAGAGTTGAAGTAGCGTAGAGTAGAGTGGCATAGAGCGGAGTAGATTGTCATCGTAATGTCAGTGTGGAGTATAATTTAATGGAGTAGAGCATTATAAAGCGGAGTAGATTTGCCTAGAGTGAAGTGGTGTAAAGTACAGTGGTGCAGGGTAGACTGGCTTAGGGTGTCGTAGAGTGCAGTGGTGTATGGTAGATTGTTTCAGAGGAGAGTGAAGTGGCGTGGAGTGGTTCAGGGTAGAGTGCAGTGCAGAGCTGTAGAGTAGAGTGGTGTAGAGTGCAGTGGCATTGAGTACAGTGCTGCAAAATAGAGTGGCATGGATTGATGCAGAGTGTAGTGGCACAGAGTTCAGTACAGTGGTGCAGAGTAGAGTGCAGTGGAATACAGTAGAGTGGTGCAAAGAGCAGTGGCTTAGAGTGCTAACATGCTGAGTAGAATAATGTGACATAGACTCCAGCCACATAGAGTGCAGTGGTGTAGAGTGGTGTAGCATGCGGTGGTGCAGAGAGTGCAGTCTTGCAGAGTACTGTCATAGAATGTAGTGACAGAATAGCTTGGAGCAGAGTAGAGTGGCACAGAGAGCAGTGGCATAGAGTACTGAGGTGCAGAGTAGAATAGTGTGGCATAGAGTGCAGTGACAGAGCATAATGGTGTAGAGTGGCATAGCCTGCAGAGTCCTACAGTGCAGTGGTATAGAGTAAAGTGGAGTTGAGTTCAGTCTTTCAGAGTGGAGTGCCGTAAAGGTCAGTGGCGCAGAGTAGAGTGCTGCAGAACACAGTGACGTAGAGTACAGTTATACAGAACGGAATAGAGTGGCTTAGCATGCAGTGGCATAGAGTTTTGTAGATTATAGTGGCATGGAGTTCAGTGGTGCAAAGTAGTTGTGGATAGTGCCGGCTTTGCAGAGTAATGTCATAGAGTGCAGTAGAATAGAGTTGTGCAGAGACCAGTGTCGTAGAATACAGTGGTGCAGAGTAGAATAGAGTGGCTTAGCGTGCATTGGTGTGAAATCGCGCAGGGATCAGTGTTGTAGAGTACAGTGGTGCAGAATAGAATAGAGTGGCTTAGCATGCAGTGGCATAGAGTGTTGCAGAGTATAGTGGTGCAGAGTGCAGTGGCATAGAAGTTTGCAAAGTAGAGTATAATAGTGGCGTAGAGTGCAGTGGTAAAGAGTAGATTGGTGTAAAGTCCTGTGGAGTAGAGAACATTGGTTTTGAGTAAAGGAATGTAGAATGCAGTGATGCAAAATGGAGTGGAGCGGCGCAGAGTGGAGCAACGCTGAGTGGAGTGGTGCTGAGTGCAGTGGCGCAGAGTAGCCTGTTTCAGAGTAGAGTGGTGCAGGGTATAGTACAGTGGCAGACAGTGCAGAGTAGATTAGAGTGACGTAGAGTAGATTGACATTGAGTGCACAGGCATAGAGTGCAGTGTTGCAGAGTAGAGTGACATAGAGTGGATTGCCACAGTGTGAATTGGTTGTACAGTGCAGTGATGAAAGTGCAGTGGTGCATAGTACAATAGTGTGGGATAGAGTGAACTGGCATAGAGTAGAGTGTGTAGAGCAAAGAGGCGTAGAGTGGATTGGTGCTGAGTAGAGTGCAGTGGCATTATATGGAGTGGTGTTGAGTAGCTTGGAGTGGTTTAGAGTAGCTTGGAGTGGTTTAGAGTGGAATATACATGGTGTGGTAGCACACTGCCATTACAGGAAACACATATTCAATTGAAATTACCGTTACATTTGTTCAAACATACAGTTTTAGTGATAAATGTACACAGCGCACAAACCATAATGTGTGGAAATGTCATCGCCTAGTGTACAGATCTGTTTTGATCATAATAAAATATTTGTTTCCTCCACACTTCAGAATGTTCACAAATGTGTTCATTTGTGCTTTTCTAAAACTGATATATTCTGGAATACATGCACAGTTCATTTACAGACATGTACATTTTATAATGTGCTAGGAAGAATAACATTTTACGGCTTTCCTCAAGCACACCCCCTGTAGCCAGACTTACTGTCACATAATTCCTCTCACTTTGAAGTCAGAGAAAGAAAAGTAAACCCCAAGTGCCCTGGAAAACAGAGCCTGGTATTTGACCTGGGCCTTTGAATGCAAAGCAAACATGAAGATAAGAACAAGATTTAAAAACCTGTTTTCAGAAATCCAGTACTGGTGAAAGAATACAGTAAGTAGGGTTTGGGCAAGGGAAGGGACAAACTCAAACTGGACAGCCTAAAACACATAAAGAAAGCAAATAGAATGCAAGCAAACATAAGTTACAAACTATAAAACCAATGGTTAGCAATGGGCAGGATGCATTCCCAGGAAGCTTTTCCAATGTTCCAATGTTCCAAGATGTTGCTAGCCGTCTGGTAAGCTTTGACATAAAAATGCTAGTAAAGCTTCTCTGTCGTAACTAATTGATCACAAACAAACTGCATTATAAGATGGCACAAAATACAGGTGGGATAACTCTGGTGATTACTGCACTTGTTCAAGTGATCTGTGTGCAATCTCTCCTATGCCAATGTCATTACTTTGTTGATGAACTTGAGTAGTGAATTTCATAATAATAATTTGTATGCAGTGGTATTGTAGGGCGTGTTTTAACATCCCATTGTTGTGAAAAGTGCACAAACCACCAATTAACGGAGACTCCTTTTTCAAAAATGTCAGAAAGAAATGCAGTATTTTCAACACAATGTTGCCATTTTTTATAAAAGTACCAAAAGAAACCCACACATTTGTTTAAAAAAGAAAATATAGTTTGGGTAGCTGTTTAAGGATTCTCGCTGGGTGGGTTGGAGTTTGCTAATCTAATTCCCGAAAAGGCCTCCCTGTGTATATAAACAGTGTTTTTTACTACAGACCTTGTTGTCAGAACACATGTATGAGTAGTGTCCCTTTTTGTCTGCGTCATGAGGCAGAACGTATGTTTCAGGTCTGTATGTATTTTCTCTATCCTACATTTTATATTAACAACGGAAGTCTGCAAAGGCAGCAGTGTACTTGAGAAATATAGCATACAAAGTAACATAGAGTATCACGGAGGTTTGAGTGATGTCAGACAGCCATCTCTTGAGGGTCTGGGCTCCTTCCATGCCATGACTTGTTTTACTTGTGAACCTTTAGCATTAGTATTTTAGATGACATATTTAGAAGACGAGGAGCATAAAGCACATGGGTCACGGGTGCTCCAATCATGCCTTGTGACTAGGACAGGTGCAGTGGAGGAGGAGGGCACTCCAAGATGGCAGCTGTGAGGCTTACAGTGTAGAGTAGCTGCGATGGTGCTCCAGGACCGACTAGGGACACTGTTTTCCTCATGTGCGATGTGCCTGGAAGAGCTCTTTTTGGAGTCTGGTTATACATGGAAGGTGTCTCTCTACTGGTGCGAGTGGGCTGCCCAGACCACAGCATCGATGTCCTGAAGTCAAGCGGTAGGGCGGTGCAGCATGGTGGTGCGGCAGCGGGATACAGTGGGACCTGCTGAGTTGCAATGATTTGCCTTGAGCCCACAGTAACCAAACTTAAACTACACCTTTTGGAGCCTAACCCCTTGTCAGTGTTTGCCTTCTTGAAGTGCTTCATAGGGCTGATACCCCTTTCTACTGGGAATTATATTATAACGAACACCCAGGGGGAAAGTGACTGCAGTGTGAGACATTTCGCTAGAGGCAGCCTGGAGGAGGGCACATTAGGCAGAAGCAAGTCCAGCAGGTTGCAGAAGCAGTCCGTGCAGTCGTGGATGCAGCTTTCGGCCTCCTGGTCACACTTCTCGCCTCCCAGTCACGTTGCCTGCTCTTTTGTTGTTATTTTGAAACACACTAACCCGCACCAACAAAAATTGACTTACAGATAAGTGCAAGATGGAAAGGCTGTCACAGGATTCTGTGCTGCGCCCCGCCCTGTTGGCAAAGCATATAAAGTTGCAAAACTTGGGGGGGGGGGGGGATTCTCCCAGCAGCCTTAAGGCAAAGACAGACCAAAAAAATAACTAAGAAGTAACTAGCCCTGGCAGAGCAGAGATCTCTCTACATTCAATCTCCCTTGAAAGTATTCTGCCCGAGGACAATATTAGCGCGTCATCTTTTTCCTGGACCCCCCAGGGCCCATTGCTATTAGTGATGACAATGCCCACCGACCAAACCATAAAGGGCCTCCGCTGAGAAAGCCTCTTCAGAATACATCAGTGCGGCAAGAGCAGAAACTGGGTTTGTGGGTTTTAGTCAAAAATAATTGGAGCTGCCATAGAACAAGCACCGGATAGTGTGGCAACAAGCGGGTATAATCCATCAAAGACTCTATCAACATATCCCATCTTTGCTGCCACAACCATGAGACTCTTGCCGGATCAGCAAGACCTGTCAGGAGAATCATCAGCCGCTGGTAAGAATAGGCAGGTTGGAACTATTCCGCCACAGCATACAGATGAATTAGAGAATGTTTTGGGGACATCCATGCAAATACCAATAGGTAATGAAGTTGTGGTTTCTTTGGATCTAACCCGCAAGAAAGACGGATGGACTGACTCCTTTGCTTTTGGGTCTTTCATTGCATGCAGCATTTGGGCTACCAGGATCATAGACAGTGTCATCCTTGTCATTTATGCCGTCAGTGGAATTACTTCTGAACCAAATCCTGGGTGAGATTTGTGAATTGAATATATCCCAGGTAGAGGCCCACAAGAAAACAAGTGAGCAGCTATGCCAACTTAATTTGAATATTCAGCTTCTACATATGCGGATGTCCCAAGCAGAGCAGAGAATCTTGGACTTAGAGGATTTCAACAGAGGACAGACCCAGTAACTTTGACATTACAGCCTGAGTTGACAGAAATTGAATGAAAACTTGAAGACATGGAGCAGAGCTCTCACAGGTCAAACCTACAATTTATAGGAGTCCCGGAGGGACACAAGAACGGGACCACAGTCACGGACGTGGTATCCAAGCATATCCAAAAAAAAAATGCCCGACATGGCTGCTGAAGAAGCGGATCTTACTATCTTGGGAGCTCACCTAGTGCCCCCTCATCAGAATGTTAATTTTAAACATCCTCCAACTGCAGAGACTTTTGGATAAAAGAAAGGATATTAACCAGACCGATTCCAAAGGGAGTGTTTCATACTGCAGATAACTTCTCTTTCAGAGTGTTTTCTGATATCTCATCCTATGCAGCTCATCTCCACAAGGAATTAAAGAGGATAATCAACACCTTTAAATCATTGAGCACTCCAGCGGGCATCATTCAACATGCAAAACTCAAAGTGCTATATAAGGGGCATGCTCACATTTTTCAGACAGTGAAACACTCCAGGACCTTTTTCGACCAAATTCGCCTGAGCTGAGCTGGGCATTTGTAGCATAGGGGGTAGAGTCTCTCTCGTATTTACCCTTGTAAGGGATTTTGGGTGATACGTATGTAGGCTACCAATTTTCCCCATCTGAATTTTGGATGACTGGTTGGGGGGTAAAGCTCGGAGCGCCCTCAGCAGTTTATTCTCCATAGAACCTGTCCCAGGCGCAATGTCAGGGCATCACAACTCAGGGAAGGAAAGTTGGTGGTGGTGAGGATGGGAGGTTGGGATGTCACTTGGAGGGTGAGGGTAAAGGAGGGGGAAGACTCTCCTGGAGCCCCCAGGTGGGGGGAGCCTCAGAGAAAAGGAGCCCAGAGGCGGTTTAAAGATCTGGTGGTACACAGAGTGGGGTTGCTTATTGGGGTAAAAAAGATAATCAACATCAAACGATCAGTAATCCCCGAAGTCTCAGCAGGATGAAAGTTGAATCAAGAAGGAAGCAGGTTACGTCCAGGGGAAAAAACTATATGGGAATAGATCGGTATGGGTAGGTCAATAAAAAAGGAGTTCAGGTTGATTTCATGCAATACCAATGGTTTCAACAACCCAAAGAAACGAAGGGCTATCCAGTCATGGCTTAGTTCTACTGAATATAGGAAAACGGGGGCGAAGAGAGTCAGGGATATAATTAATATCAGGAGAGCCCTCAAGGACCCAATAGGGTGACAGATTTCATCATTGGGCTATCTCCTCGTCAGACCGGTGCTGCGATGTCTGGCGGACCACCCCAAAAATTGGGATGGTACTAAACCGAAGGCAATTTGCCAGGTGGAGGTCTGAAACGAAAAGTGACTAAGAGGATAGATGAGGGTGTAAAAGTAAAGGAGAGTGTAAGCAAGATAAAATTAGCTCTGAGCCTCAATCATCACTTTAATGAATCAGAGGAAAGGTTCAGGACAAGATTAAAATCATTCAGAGTCTTAGCGGGAATAATGTCCCGCTATACTCTATAAAGAAGGAAGGGTAGTATGCCTAATCCTGTCAATTTTGGTCAACATGTTTCACGTCTTTTTTTGGTCAATAAATGATCCCATGACGCTTCGTCAGGACCCAGAAAACTACTCCTATTAAAAAAAAAAAAATTATGAAGTGTTGGAATGTCACTTACAAACTGAAGACAAATAGTCAGTGTCAGTTGGTCAATCAGTCGCCCATCCCATGTTCGAGATTGAGTTTCCTAGGACCACGCTAGCCTCAACTAGGAGATATTATTATTATACCGTCTCCCCAGTCCAGCAGGAAACCTGCCCCACGCCGCGATCTACATGATGTTCGCGGTCACAAAGCAATTTAGCCTTGTGGTGCGAGTCACAAATAGGAAGGGGAATACCCCTTCCTATTTGCGAGTTGCATTCACATTTTGCGAGTCGGTACCGACTCGCATAATGTGAATGAGCATCCCGATGCGCGTTTTGCATGGCGCAAACTGCGATTTTCGCAGTTTGCGCCATGCAAAACGCTACCTATATCTGGCCCTAGGTCCGGTATTTTTTCAAATCCTTTTTCTGTCCATTCAGCTCCATATGTCGAAATTATAATCAATAGTCTAATAGGGAGAGTAAAGAGATGGACCCTAGATCGGTCTCGTCTAGCACAAGCAGGATGGGTTGATAACATGTGGACAGCACTAACAATGTTCTTACAAATAAACCAGAACACCGCCTCGAGCTATGCAGTCTGGGGGACATGTAAGGCCTTTATACAAGGCAAAAATATCACCCACAGGGCATGGCAAAATAGAATCCGAAGAGAAGAAACTGAAATGATCCAGTGAAAGTTTGATCACACTAGGAGGGAAGATAATAGGTTAAAGACTGCTCAATCGTGCACTTGACTAATGAAAGTTAGTCAAGAACTAAAGAATCACTTTGTTCTTAAGTCAAAAAAACAGCTTCCAGCGAGTCTACGAGGAGAGTGAACATACCAGGCGCCTCCTAGTGTGGTCAATTAAAAACAATGCAGTCAAGGGATTATTGGAACTATATATGATTCAACAAATAGAGGGGTTACGTCGGGCAGCGAACAAATAGGCCGAGTTTTTTTAGATCACTACTTAGAACTGTACCCTCATAGTGATCCTCCCTCATATGATTCGATTAACACATTTCTTATTTCAATTAAGTTTTCTGTGCTAAAAAATGACCCACAGGAAAGTATTATTACCCCTATTACTCGCGCAGAGATGGCGAAGGCTATTAATAGTCTTCCCAATGGCAAAGCATGAGGCTGTGATGGAATACCATCCAAATTTTATAAGAGATTTGCCGTTCAAATAATAGGTCCCCTGCTTATCGTATTCATTGAATTTTTAACGGAAGTGAGACTCCCAAGGATTTCACAGAGGTGGTTATAGTCAATTTTCTAAAGAAAGACAAGCCTCCAGAGTCACTAGGCTCCTATCAGCCGATCAGTCTGAAAAATACAGACTATAAGCTTTTTACTTAAATAATGGCCTAGTGGCTCACCCCTGGGTTGCATCAGTCGTAAACAAGGACTAAAACAGGTTTCTGCTAGGCCGATCTATTGCATGTAATATTAATTTTCTGATACAAGCTATAGACGATTTTTCTACTAGTAAGATAAAAGCGGTGATAATGATGCTGGATGCAGAGAAAGGATTTGATTGCGCCCAGTGGGAGACTGTAGGACGTATTTAAGAGCCCCTAGCGCCACCGGAGCATCACTTTTCGTGGTGCTCCTGTGTCGCTGTGCCCTAAGCTGTATTTACAAGGTGGCATTAAGCCACTTTTTGTGGCTTAATGCCACCTTGTAAATACGGCCCCTTCACATGCGTGGAAGGGGCATGCAGTGGGTGTTTGCTGTAGCGTGCCACAGCAACACCCATGGGATTTGGCGCTGCCTCAGATTTACAAGTTTTTGTAAACCTGAGGCAGTGCCAAAATCTAACACCACCCCAGGGGTGGCATTACAGGGAGTGCAGAATTATTAGGCAAATGAGTATTTTGACCACATCATCCTCTTTATGCATGTTGTCTTACTCCAAGCTGTATAGGCTCGAAAGCCTACTACCAATTAAGCATATTAGGTGATGTGCATCTCTGTAATGAGAAGGGGTGTGGTCTAATGACATCAACACCCTATATCAGGTGTGCATAATTATTAGGCAACTTCCTTTCCTTTGGCAAAATGGATCAAAAGAAGGACTTGACAGGCTCAGAAAAGTCAAAAATAGTGAGATATCTTGCAGAGGGATGCAGCACTCTTAAAATTGCAAAGCTTCTGAAGCGTGATCATCGAACAATCAAGCGTTTCATTCAAAATAGTCAACAGGGTTGCAAGAAGCGTGTGGAAAAACCAAGGCGCAAAATAACTGCCCATGAACTGAGAAAAGTCAAGCGTGCAGCTGCCACGATGCCACTTGCCACCAGTTTGGCCATATTTCAGAGCTGCAACATCACTGGAGTGCCCAAAAGCACAAGGTGTGCAATACTCAGAGACATGGCCAAGGTAAGAAAGGCTGAAAGACGACCACCACGGAACAAGACACACAAGCTGAAACGTCAAGACTGGGCCAAGAAATATCTCAAGACTGATTTTTCTAAGGTTTTATGGACTGATGAAATGAGAGTGAGTTTTGATGGGCCAGATGGATGGGCCCGTGGCTGGATTGGTAAAGGGCAGAGAGCTCCAGTCCGACTCAGACGCCAGCAAGGTGGAGGTGGAGTACTGGTTTGGGCTGGTATCATCAAAGATGAGCTTGTGGGGCCTTTTCGGGTTGAGGATGGAGTCAAGCTCAACTCCCGGTCCTACTGCCAGTTCCTGGAAGACACCTTCTTCAAGCAGTGGTACAGGAAGAAGTCTGCATCCTTCAAGAAAAACATGATTTTCATGCAGGACAATGCTCCATCACACGCGTCCAAGTACTCCACAGCGTGGCTGGCAACAAAGGGTATAAAAGAAGGAAATCTAATGACATGGCCTCCTTGTTCACTTGATCTGAACCCCATTGAGAACCTGTGGTCCATCATCAAATGTGAGATTTACAAGGAGGGAAAACAGTACACCTCTCTGAACAGTGTCTGGGAGGCTGTGGTTGCTGCTGCACGCAATGTTGATGGTGAACAGATCAAAACACTGACAGAATCCATGGATGGCAGGCTTTTGAGTGTCCTTGCAAAGAAAGGTGGCTATATTGGTCACTGATTTGTTTTTGTTTTGTTTTTGAATGTCAGAAATGTATATTTGTGAATGTTGAGATGTTATATTGGTTTCACTGGTAATAATAAATAATTGAAATGGGTATATATTTGTTTTTTGTTAAGTTGCCTAATAATTATGCACAGTAATAGTCACCTGCACACACAGATATCCCCCTAACATAGCTAAAACTAAAAACAAACTAAAAACTACTTCCAAAAATATTCAGCTTTGATATTAATGAGTTTTTTGGGTTCATTGAGAACATGGTTGTTGTTCAATAATAAAATTAATCCTCAAAAATACAACTTGCCTAATAATTCTGCACTCCCTGTAGAGTGGCACAACGAGGAAAAAATGCTTCCATTTGTCCTTGTTTTTTGCTCTTTCTATGTGTGATGCAATTTGCAGCACACAAGGTAGGTAGGATAATTTCCCAACTGATCTAAAATTTTCAGATCTTCAGATCTCACATCATCTTCGATCTTATATGGTAGCAACAAATGGGACCAGTGAGCATATTAATAAGCAGCATTTTGCAAAAAACCTGTGTAGTCTGGGTAATTGGTATTGGATTCTGTATTTATACATAGATGATACCACTATATATGCAGCATTCGATTCCATCTCACAATATATCGAGGGGATGCTCAACTTTGGTGGATAGCCTAGATTTAATTGTATACCATATAAAGCCTTGTGGGTGCTAATTTCACACGTGTCTTTCTTTCCTAAGTGGGCTCTGTACTTCACCCCACATCGTGTGCAGCAAATGCTCCAAGCCACATCAGCTCGGTGCCTCAGATGTAATTTTCCTCGTGGTGACTGGGCCCAAATGGGCTTTCTCTTTCTCAAACTATTTGAGAACCCGAATACAATTTATCGCTTTATGAGCAACAGGCTACAAGTCCACATTCAACTAGACCTGCAGTGAGTTTTGTTTGGGATTTCCTCTACTAATTGCCAATTTGATTTGCGGGACCAACAATTTGTTTTCCTTTGCTCACTCGTGGCCAAATTATTGACCCTGCAAAATTGGAAACCCCAGGCCCCCCAACATTTGAGACTTGGATGACCAAAATGAGGAATGTTCAGAGACTAGAAGAAACATATGCTCAAAGAGTTGTAAGGAGAAATGCCATAGGCATCTGGCAATGTCTGGGGGGACAGGAAGGCAGTTGTCTGTCAAATATTCCGATTTGCACTTCCAGCAACAATGAATGAACTCAATTATTTTTTCTGAATAACAAATTAAGGATTAATTTTTTATATTTGTAAATGCTTTGTCGCATTGATATACTTCTCTGTGATTGTGAATATGGATGATTATCTATTTTTTTTTTTTTTAAGAAAAATTTAGAAGACGTTTAGGCTGAGCGGGTTGACTTCCACCGAGATTAGGAAAGATCTTTCCTCGCTGTAATATAATTAAAGTTGGACGTCCCCGTTACACAACATTGTACATATACATTCTGGATGGAGATACCTCTGCCGTTGGCATGTACTCGGGCTCATATTTCAGTCCATGTTTTATGTGGCAACATTATCAAACCATAAATTGCTGTAATTGTTCAATGTTTTTTTGTTGGCATACTTTTAACATTACCAAATCTTGTATTGCTGACTCTAACTTGTATTTCGTGGCACATGTAGTATCATTAACAAATCTTGTGTTACTATAATGGGCGATTCTTTTTGTTGGCCAAGTGGCAACACTGCCAAACCGTGGTTTGCTGTAATTGTTAATGTCTTTTGATGGCACTGATGGCACCATTATCTTATCATATGTTATAACCTACCCATGTGTTTCTATTGGTTAACCCTACTGTTGGCTTGTGTAACAGCTTTGCGAACCCTTGTTTTGCTGTAATGATTGACGCCTTTTTTTGCCACTGATTGCAACATTATCAAGCCTTGCGTTACTGAAATGGTTAAGACTTTTGCCTGTTTCTTGTATTTGTGCAGGACGTAGAGAATCTCCTGGACTCCCTAACGGGACAGCCACACGCAGAGGATTTGCTCCTTTTTTCTGTACCAGTCTGTGCACCCTACACAGCCCTATCAAACTATAAGTAAGTTTATAATCACTACAAACTTAATATAATAACAGATTCCTTTATTTCTACATAAAGTGAGTTTGTGTGGAAAAACTAAAACGGGTGTACTCCTACACTTTGCTTGGTCAGAAGAGTTTTTCCGAAAGATGTATTTGTGAACAAATGTCTTTAAGATCGAGATTCAAACCTGGAAAGGTTTGTAAGAGTCCTTAATGTACCCAGCTCACAATTCCCTTATCTTCAGGAGTTTGGAGAAGTGGGAGGAGTCGTGGGCAGTGAGGTTCTCTCGCGAAATATTTTTCAAATATGTTGCATTTTACCACGTTTCCAAATGTATTGGTTAAAAGCTGTATGTGTAAGAGGTAGTTTTGAAAAGCTCATTATGTAATTTAGCACTTAAATGCATTCATGTTATTGTGGCCATTTGAAATGTGTATCTCCAAATAAAGCTTTAGGACTCAAATTCATAGGAAGGCGCAAGACAATCTATAACATGGATGAAATACAGCTGTAGACTTTATAAACATAACCGGGAGGACTTCTTCTCTGGTACTGGTGAATCATCATCACAGGGGGAATACCCTCAAAACAATTGACAACAATTTCTGCCTTTGCCCTAAAAACAGTGTAATGCACAAGTCAGTCATTTCTCTGAAAGTTAGGACTAAAAGCAGTGTCATGAAGCTGCCTTAGCCCACAGTCCTTGTAGATCTGGTTGGTTGTCAGTTGTCTAGTCTGCAATCATCTTTAAAGTCCGATTCGTTCTAACTTGGAATCCTCTTTCTGTCACTCGAACAAAGCAGTCGGAACCAGCAGTGCAGTACCCAATATCTACTGCCTGCATAAGCCTGGATTAGTTTCCTCTAAGCTATGCCTGTTTACCAAGTGTTGGTTGCAGTCAATCAATCAATATTTGTAAAGAATGGCTACTCACCCGTGAGGGTCTGAAGGAGCTGGGGTAAGGGGAGGAGCCTCATCCGAAGAGCCACATCTTGAGATTCTTCCTGAAGAAGGGGAGCGATGGGCTTTGTCTGAGGTGGAGGGGGAGGTTGTTCCAGCTCTTTGCTGCAGTGTAGATGTAAGATCGTCCTTAGGCGGTGGTTTTGCAGATGCGAGGGACGGTGGCCAGGGCCATCTGGGGGGAGCGGAAGGATCTGGCGGGGGTGTGGAAGGAGACACGTTGAGCTTGCTCGTGACTAAGGCATGGGTGACGGTCCTGTGACAGTCTGCTGGGATCCATCTGAAGATCTTCTGAAGTTTGCAGAGTGTGTGCCAGCAGGAGGAGGTGGCAGAGTTCACCTGGAGGGTCATGGATAGGGAGGAGTTGAGGATGATTCCTAAGTTGCGGGCTTGCGCAGTCGGTGCGGGGGCGCTGAGGAATGTGGCCCACCAGGAGTCATCCCAAGCTGAGGTGGCGTTTCCGAAGATGACGAGATCCCTCTTGTCAGAGTTGAGTTTGAGGCAGCTTTCTCTCATCCAGGTGGCGACGGCTTCCATTCCTGCGTGAAAGTTCCTTTTGGCCGTGTGTGTGTCTTCGCTGAGGGAAATGATGAGTTGTGTGTCATCGGCATATGAAACAATGTTTATACCATGGCTTCTGACAATGGCAGCAAGAGGGGCCATGTATGCATTAGACAGTGTGGGACTCGGTGAGATTCCTTGGGGGACTCCGCAGTTGACTCCTGAGGGTCTGGAAGTGTAGGGTGGGAGTCTGACTCTCTGCATCGTTGACCTCAATGAAATGCCGTAGTTGTGCGTTGATTGCTTTCTCTAGTACTTTGGCGGGGTAGGGTAGTAGCAAGATGGGACGGAAATTCTTTAGTTCTGATGAGTTGGCCGAAGGTTTCTCCAGGAGAGAGTGTATTTCGGCGTGTTTACAGTTCTCAGGGAAGGTGCCCAGGCTGATAGAGCAGTTTGTGTTATGAAGCTCAGGGGCGATGGATGCACATGGCTCTGATGTATCTGTGGTGCAGGCAGGGGTCTGAGGGGCTCCGGAGTGAGTGCTGTTCACGATGTTGACTGTTTCCTCTATGGTGAGCGTGGATGGTCTGGGTGGGTTCTGGTGGGGGGTGGGTCAGTCACAGGTTCCGATGCCAGGATTTTCCGGAAGGAAGCTGTCATAGATATCCTGGATCTTGTGGTGGAAAAAGGAGGCGAGTTTGACGCAGAGGTCCTGAGACTGGGAGATGCTGGTGGCTTCGGAGGGGGGTATCTCTGAACTCATTGATGACTAAGAAGAGTACCTTCGTGTGACGAGGAGTTGATGCACTCCCAGAGTGCAACCTTCCTTGCGTTCTTGATTTTTCATTGGTGGGCGGTAGTTGTGGCTCTGAAAGAGTCAAGGTCTTTGCTGGATTGGCTGTTCCTCCATTTTTTCTCTAAACGTCTACGGGTACGCTTTGACTCTTGGAGTGCGGTGGTGAACCAGCTGGCTTTCTTAGGTATGCGTTTTGCTGATGTCAGCCGGAGAGGGGCTAGGCGCATTCAGTGATCTATTCGTTGAGATTTCACGCTGCAGTGTTGGCGTTGTCAGAGGGGGAAGGGATTTGGCAAGCAATGAGATGAGCTGCTCATTGGTGATTTTGTTCCATGTCCTGTGGGGGTCCTGGAGGTGCGGGTGCGGCTGCTGGGTGCGGTGATTGTGAAATGTATATAGCGGTGATCGGTCCAGTCTGGGGTGGAGATGGTCTCTATGGAGATCAAGTTGCTTGAGGTGAAGATGGGATCCAGTGTGTGTCCTGTGATGTGTGTGGGTGTGGAGACCAGCTGTCTGAGGCCAAGGGTGGCGAGGCCGTCGAGTAGAGCAGTGGTGTTTGGGTTGGTGTCTGACTCTCTACATCCTCCTGGAGCAGAAGGAGTGGATCCATTCCAGGGCTCTTCCACAAATTCCAATGTTGTGGAATCTGGTGCGCAGACGGCTGTGGGGAGACCGTGTTTAAAGCTGCAGAAAGGTCGAGGTGTTTGAGTTCTATGGTGTGACCACGATCTAGGAGTAATCGGATGTCGTCGGTGGCTGCCAGGAGAGCTGTCTCCATGCTGTGATAGCTGCGGAAGCTGGACTGGGAGCTGTCCAGGGAGTTGTTGACCTCAATGAAATGCTGTAGTTGTGCGTTGATTGCTTTCTCTAGTACTTTGGCGGGGTAGGGTAGTAGCAAGATGGGTTGGTGTGGTCCTCGAGGTGGAAGTTCAGGTCGCCGAGGAGGAGGTAGTTGACTGATGCCAGGGCCAGGGGGTAGCGATGTCTATGAAGGCTGGGCGGGGGCCGGGTGGCCTGTACACCAGGGTGCTACGGATGAAGGAGTTGTGGTTGGAGTGGACCAGGAAGTGAAGGTGTTCCATGGTGGTGCAGTGTTCTTCTTGGACGGCCTTGACACGTAGTGAAGACTTGTGTACAATGGCGAGTCCTCTGCCCAGCCGGGAGGGCCAGACACTCCTTAGGATGCTGTAGTCATCGAAAATGGCGATGGCGATGTCTGGAACCAAGGTGTGGTTGGTCCAGGGCGATGTCCAGTCTGGATAATTCTAAGGTAAGGAATCAGCAGCTAAATAGAGTCTCTAACAGATAAGGTGTTACTGAAGGTAAGTAACTTGTTTGTTTGCATAACAGAACTTTTTCAAAGTATTCTGAAGTAAACTCTTGAGCCCTATATAGGATAGAAAGTGCTCCTAGTGTGGGCTGAAGCCAAGGAGGCAACAACAGCTGCCCAAGAGATGTTGTGATCAAACTATTGACCTTTCCCCTCAAGGAGAGAATCATGCCACAGGCCTACCCGCTGCAATCAATCCCTTTCTGTGATAATGCTGTAACCGTGTATCAGGATTTTGTGGCAAACAGATTTCAGAGAGGTGGTAAAGGATATCAAAATTGGTGATTCCAGAGGTACTGCAGTTTAAATGGCAAGGCATGGAAACATTGATTCCCTCCTCAGCTGAGTGGAAAGCTCTGCTACAACTACAAAATGAAGATTACCTCGCTTTTGATCCAAAACGCTTTTTACGATTGCCATGTAGCACTGACTGGGAGGCAGGAGGCGGTGCCCTGGCATGCACACTACATGTTCAGAGAGACAAATCAACAATCAGACAATAAACATTCTCCACAGATGACCAGGCGGCCTGGTACACACAGATGAATCAGACAGGGATTTAAAGTGGGCCACATGTGGTCTAGTATGAGAACTGGATAACTAAAACTAATTATACAGAAGCATTTGAGGGGAGGGGCAGGAGGAATGGGATCGTTGGAAATGTTACAAGACATTGGATTTTAACATGTAGAGCCACTGCAATAGACATTCAGACTTGCTACACAATTACTGACTCAGGTTGTACCGTAACATCGGTCAGAGATTGAGGTAGCATTTCACAGAGGTTACTTAGACTTGTGAGTAATTTACATGTGTGAGTTTACAATTACACTTTTTAGTAACTTTAGCTACCTTGGACTATTCATGAAATCAGACTATAAAGTTACTACAAAGTCTAGGCTTACATGGACCCGTCCTCTGAAAAGGGATAAGGAGCCAAATTTACAAGTGTAAACATATGGTAAACCACTGGTACTGCAACACCCTCCAATAGAAAATAATGCAGGTAGGGACTTATAATAAAATCCCATAGGAACTAATAGCAAAGTAAATTAAATCATTTAAAATAGTTAAAAATATGAATAAATATGACAACATTAACAAAAATTACATATTAAGGAAACATACATTTTATTTTGTTAACATATGTTAATACATTCATTTAAAAAAAAAAAATTAACATTTTGTAATAAAATATAATTAAATTAGTTTTAATTCTATACATCACTTTAAATAGTTATTTATACATAGGAAATATATTGTTTACTTTAGGTGGGATGTGTTTTAAAGTATAGAAAAATAATTGTAATTTAATAAAGATAAATACCATTTAATTCAAATTTAACCTATTAGTACTGTATCATCTTTTTCTTTTGTTGTACTTACTAAACTTGCAAATATAAAAATATAAATAAATATAAATAATAAATCAAAATATTTTGTTAAATAGTATAAATTAATTTTATATTTATTTTGAATGTAGATCCAAAGAAAAAGCTACAACATTGACCACTTATTTTAAATGTAAGCTGTAACTAATTTATATATTTTAAATTAATGTTAAAAAGTTTTATGACATTTAAACTAAAACAAATCCCACCTAAATTAAAATATATAAATTTACTATGTATTAATCATTATTAAAAGTGGTATGTCGAATTTATTAAAAGTAATTGAATGTCATTTAATATTTCATTCATTCTTAAATGTAAAAAAGGTTTCAAAATGTTAAAATAAAATATAAAATTCCCTTCCTCCATTCTGTTCTATAAGGGGGTTTTGCAGTACCTATAAGTGGCAATGTGTGGTGCTGGACTTACTCCTGCTCTGAGCTGGAGTACATTTATTACTGCTTTGGTTGGGTCCTTTAGAAGTACAGTTTGTGAATAGGAATGGGCTTACCCTACTGTGGGTGGGTGCATGTCCTACCAGATAACCCTCCCCAGCCCCCAATTAGTCTCTCCTTACTCCGCCTTAAACCTCTCCTCTTTAGGTTTTAGAAAATAATCACAATTTTCCAGCTACTCTCTCCTGTTCCTTCTACATTTACTACTAAAACGTAAACGATGTGTGTGGAGACTGCACTCAGGGTGGAGAACTCTGCACAGAAAATGGAGACAGAGAAGTAGGCTTTCGAACGTAGGTTGTGATTAGCATTTTGTAGTATGGTTGTGGTGCAATTGTAGTACTATGAAACATACTACAAGGTTTAGTTTGTGATGTACACAAAGGCACTCACTGTAGCATTAATCGTGGAACAAACCACAGTGCTACAGCTCTCCAGGAGAGGCCTGAGAATGAGTCACAGGCTTAAGGGATTTTGTTTGAGACATCGACGTTTGTCTTACCCACCTTAGTGAAAGCAAGATGAAAGGCAAGCTGGTATAGGGACATTGACATGACATAAGCATGCAAACCTCTGTCCTTGAACATAAGGGGCCCTAATTCCCCAGACAAAAAGGAACAGTGTGCATATATCTGGGACAACAGGACCCATAAATCGGACCCATACATCAGACCCACTTGATCAAGCATGAGTGAGTGCAAGTATGTGATAGTAGACAATAACATACAGTATGAACGGTTCACATGTATTCACGTTTACGCCCCCACCCCAAATTTACACCAGGAGGAGTTTTTTTTAGAGAGGGTGGTTCGAAAATATAAGGGGAGACTAGGGGATACCATTATACTGAGAGGGATGGGATCAAGGCCTGGCTGGGTCAGCACACTAAGGCTCTGTCCATTCACATGAGAGCACTGCTCACTGACCAGGGTTTGCAGAGCCTGTTATTATCTATACCTGGAGAAAGAGAGAGACAGAGAGATTATCCCTTCTACTCGTAAACCTGAGAGTGATACTGCATTTTGCAGTATATACCGTAAGCAACAAGGACTTGAGTGTCTTCTCCTTTAGATCTATTTAAAAAAGAAAGTTCCTATAGATAAATTTGATAAATGTTTTTCACATTTATTATATTATTTTCATAAATCACACTTGTAAAGTGCCAACTACAAACTAAAGTGCCTCTTTCCACTGACTGCAAATGAAATGACACACGCTATACATGTATAAAAACACAGTGGTGAAGTGCAGTGCTGAAAGTTATCATTAGCACCAAAGAAAAGAGCAACACCTAGGTAGTGAGTGACTTAAATAACCGAGTTTAGTTTAGTGTGGCTGCTAGCACAGCCTACAAAACTCTCATTTATCTTGTCTGTGAATTTCAATATGTTTCTGAAAGAAGGCATACCTCGCCTCTTTTAATGTTTTTTTTTGTGCTTTGTGGCTGCCACAATTTTTCAATACGTTTGTAATAATTTTTCTTACAGATACAAAGTGAAGCTTACTCCTGGAACCCAAAAGAAAGGAAAGGGTAGGCTGTCCATCCATATGCTGTTCATTTTATAATTTACCCTCAAGGGGTTTTGTGAAGGTTTCATAATCAATATTTTGTTTGTTTATAGCTGCTAAAACAGCCTTGAACAGTTTCATGCACTCAAAGGAAACTTCTTCAAGAGAGAAGGATTTATTGCGTAGTGTGAAGGTAAGGATTCAACGACGTTTCAGAGCCAGAGCATGGACAGAGGCCATCATTTTGAGTTTGGCGGGTGGCGGAGGCTGCCCGCCAAACTCTTTAGGACGGAAAACCGCCACTCCGGCTGTCTGCCCGCTGGCCCTATTATGAGTTTCCCAAGTTCCCGCCCGCTGGCCGAGCGGGAAACAGGCCACAACATTGACGCCAGCTTGTAATCGAGCTGGCGACTATGCTGCGGTGCATCGGGTGCGAAAGCACCTGTCACACTTTTGACTGCCTGTAATTTAGTGCGACTGGGCTGTCCATGGGGGCCCCAACCCTGCCCGTGACAAGTGCATAGGCAGTACAGGGGCCCCCATGGGGCCTCCAGCACCCTGAAGCCGGCAGAGAGGGGACTCGTAATCCCCGGATTAAGACCACCGGCACCGCCAGGCTGACGACCAGCGGCAACCTGGCGTTGGCGGCGATCGGACCGTGGCAACTCCGCCATGGTCATGATGTGGAGGCCAGACCACGGCTTTGACGACGGTACAGTCGCCGCTATGAGTGGGACCGCCAGACTCGTAATAAGGGCCTGAATGTTTATAAACTCAAGAAATATTACCCCCACCCATCTGTGCACGGCTGTAATGCTGGGTGCGATGGCTGTCCTAAAGTGTATAGTTTGCAAACTTTCGTCTTAAAACTCAGCATGAGGGTGTTGGTAGTACACAATGTATGCTTTACATTCAAGATTATCTTAAAAAAGGCCTTTGACATTGTTAATTTGATTTTGAGCCTAACAGACATTGTTATGGCATGCATGTTCCCGTTTAATGGATGCTTCATTTAACTCTTAAAAATCTGTTTTGATTACTTAAGCGAGTCAGATAGCGCAGTGACCAAAGCATAACTGCTATATTTGTGTGCAACATGTAGTCACAGGTACAGTATTTCTTCATGGTTGCTCATCCGGGCATCCCTTTGAGCTCAATAAATTGAGCTCCAGTAGGTTTGACTAAAAACAGCACTAACAGCGTTGCCCCATGAATGAAAGCATGGTAGCAGTAAGCCCTGCATCATTTCTAGATCATTATTATTTCCATGATGTGAAATAGCTCTGATGTACTTACATGTTTTTCCCCATTTAATTTCCTTTTTAGGACACAGATTTATCCAGGAATATGCCTGGCAAAGTCAAAGTCTCTGCTCCGAATCTGCAGGCCATGAAAAAGAAATGAATTCATGATATTATTCTTATACATTTTGTAAATTATGAAAGACTGAAGAACCCACATCCTCGCCCTACTGCTGTTTGAACATATTGTAAATGATAAATAAACTGTAATTGAAATTAAGTGTAATAGTTTTGCCACAGAGGTCGTTTATTAAAATGGCTGCACAACAGAGTTTTTTAGCATCAATTTATAGATCAACTCATGTACCTAAATGTTTATGCAAACAACCAACCTTTAAACCATGCACTGTGTCGTAGATTAAACCAATAATTTATGTAGATAGAAAACATTTTAGGTGATTCACTGCAAGCTAATGAAATCCCTATTTCTCCAGGATTATGTATTTTATAGATCAACATGCACTTTGCTAATGCATTTTAGCTGGAGAGATGTCTTTGTGAGTGAACAGTTGCCCAAACCTCCAGGTCACAAGTAGAAATCTTGTCAAGAGACACTATACACTAGGAGATATAGGTACTGTAAGAACTCTACCTTTTCAGCTGTGTCACCCCAGGTTTTTCACTATTATTGGACCCTATATGTTTTGCTGGTTTTAGGACTCTATGCACTTTACCCCTGCTAACCAGTAATAAAGTGCCTGTGCTCCCCCTTCAAACATGTTTGAATTTACACATTCCTATTTGATGCATCTAACTTACCTATGAGTCTCTAGTATATGCTACAATGTGTACCCAGGGCATGAACGAAAAATGTCAACAGTGGATTACAACACCTATTGTGCCATCCACTAAAAAAACAGTGTAAAACATGGCTTCAGGCCTCCCATTGTAGTCCAACTGTAAAAACTACAATTCGACCAGGCAAAATTAACACGTTTGACAGGTTAGACATTCTCTTTTAAATATTGTCATCATATTGTCCACCTACAAGACAGAGTGCATGGTATTTAAAAGTAGGACATGTACAAATGTAATGTTAAAATGTCCTTACTGTGACTAGCACCTACAAGTTATTTTTCACTATGTCAGGCCTTGCTGTTCTATGTAGAAAACCAGAGTACAGGTGAAAATCCTAATGCTGTACCTGGGGAATGGGACTAGCTCCATGTTGTGAGCTAGGCGTCGATCACGTCGAGAACAAAGCATTTTCTTGTTCTTGAAGATATTGCAGGCTATACAATCCTGTTAGCTATGCTCCAGCAACAGGTAGAATTTGCAGACGTGCTGAACCAAATATGCGTACTTCGCACCACACTGTGGGCACTTTTGAAAGAATCTGTCTTTATCTTCCATTACCTAGAGCCGAGCATTCTCGGCGGCATGGAAGAAGGGGTATGAGCGAGGCAGTCGCCTCCGTGAAGGTTCTGAAGAAGGTCAGCAGATACAACACTGCACTGTGTCATTTTATCAGTCGATTCCATTCCATTGTTGGAAGTTGTAAGGGTGTTGAAGTTACACAGAGTTCCGGCACTATCACTCCGACCCCGATGGCAGAAAAAATCAATCTAACAATAGAGCTGTTAAGCATGCACATACATTCGACGAGGAGAGAAGTGTTGAAGTCATGTCGACAACAAAGAATTCTTCAAGAAAAACAAGTTGGAAGGTCCGGGCCCAACAATAGATGACAGGAATGTGCATATCATGTAAATCTGCAGCACTACACGCTACAAATAGATGCTTACAAGTAAAGTTACATACTCCTTAGTCTGTATGCCCTTCTTCTCTGGCTTTCTAGTTTTATTTCAGTGCTCTTTTATGTTGTTGTATTTGTACACCAGTTTAGTCTGTGTCCTAATTGCTGGGCTTACTAGTATGCTTTCAGTGTTCTTGTATGTCCTGCTAATATCAATATTTAACATATAATATATAAATGATTTGAGCTCTGCTGTCTGTCTGTCTATCTATCTATCTTTGCAACCATATCTGACTTTGTAAATCTATCTATCTGTATGTCTATCTGTTCTGTCATCTGTTGATAAAAGAATCCATCTTTGCAACCCTATCTATCTGTCTGTTGTTGTTTTACATTCACAACCCTATTTGTCTATCATTGCAATTCTGCCTTTCTATCTATTTATCTATATATCTAGGCTATCCTTTCCCTCTATGGAACATTGTCTATTTGTGCAACCTTATGTATTTATCTAGCTGGCTGTCTGTCTATCTTTTAAAAAGCAGTACCAAAGAGGCTGGCAGTCAACGCCAGACAAATAGGCTTTTTTACTTTTACATCTGCTGTTAGCCAATACCTTTTCATTTTACTACAGTTATGTATATGACATAGCTACATATAGGGGTTTCCAGCCAGACTTCATCCATTAATCCGTTGTTGCTTCATCCACATTTTTCTTCCATCAAATGCAGCATGCATCATGGGGCGGTGGGTTAGCACACTTCAGCCACTGGCTGATTTCACTTTGAGTTACATCTTGCTGCTCTTTCATAAGGAGCACATCTACATACAAAGTAGCCACCTTCACCATCAAGAGCGTCTATGATAGTGTATGCTTTTTTTAAACCAAAAAAATATTTTTTACATTAAACAATGATTTTTTGTTAGATTGATGATGGCCAAGCTGCCTTGCCAACAATAAGGTTTTGCACACACCATGACAGAACAAAATAAAAAAGTCTAAATCCAAAAGGCTAGCAGCCAACGGCAGATGTATTGGCTTTTCCAGTGCTTGTTGACATTACAGTTAAAATCTTGCTTGACTGTTAAAGCATGCTGGGTTTACACATTGCACTTTCAGCACACTTGAAATGAAGGGAAACAGTGAAATGTAGGATCTCTAGGCACTCATTTCAGAACACTCCTGGAGCTAAGGAAAAACAAAAGTGGTCTAAACATGCAGTCTGTGACCTGAGAGGAGCCTCGAACGAACGGAACGGGCCCCACTTGTATCCAAGGCAAAGATGTGAACTCCATGGGACACATGGCTATTTTCTGTGTAAGCTATATGAATACAAGATACAAGTGGCCATTTCCTGCAACTGTCCGGCTGACCAGCGGCAACTGTATGCTGCCGTTTGGCCTCTGTCTAACACTCTATGAGTTTCTAAATGCCTCCCCTGAGCTCCTTGGGGCTTTAGAAGTGTATTCCTGAAGTGGATTGGGACTTAAAGGACTAAAGTCATACAATCAAATCTTTGACCTATACAACCTCTTTGGTGTATCTGACCCACACTCCATCGAAGACAGCTTCATATTGGTCCTTGTCCACCATGACCATTGACTAAAATTGGTATTTTATGCTTCTTGGCGCTAGTCTTACTTAAAACTTGAAATCCCAAGTTCAGTTTTGGGATTTTTGTCATTGGTGCCCTTTTCTATTAAATGTTGCTCCTGCTTCATTTTTCTAATTCTTTTGGGGATTTTTATTGTTTTGCATTTCAATGTTATTACTGTTTTCGTACTCCATAAACAGTTTACCCACTGCCTCAAACATAAGCTTTTCTGCTCAGTGCCATTGTTGCCAAGGGGTGAGTTCAGGTCATTTACGGTTCAAATATGTTAACTGAATTAGATATATCTGATAGAGACTTCTAGCTGCAGATTCCTTACCTTAAAATTCCCTGGCGTCAGCTTAGAATCCAGAATTTTTCTGCTGAGCAGTACCCCGCATGTGCCGTCGGGTGGCGTCGTTCAGATCCGAGGGCGTCGTCCGGCTCCACGTGCGTCGTCAGCGTCGTCGGAGCCGCCTATGACGTCACGGCTGTCTATATAGATGCCGCCTCGGCACACGTACATCAGTTCTTTTCCTTCCGTGCCGGTTACGTGCAGATCCAGACTAGAGCTACCCTTTCTTAAACGTTCGTCAAGGTCTTTTTGACAGTTTCAAGTCATGTCTTCGAAAAAGACTGGGTTCAAGCCGCGTGGTGTGTGTCATCGCACCATGTTGGTGACGGACCCGCATCGTGTTTGCCTTTGGTGCCTCAAGAAGGATCACGATTCCACGTTGTGCTCCGACTGTCGGGCTATGGCTCCGAAGGCCTTGAGGGAGAGATCCCTAAAACTTCTTGCAGCCCGACAGCCGTCTTCGGTCGACGCGACTCCGAGGGGGTCACGGTCCCACAGTAGGAGGAGGTCGCGGCACTGCTCCCAGAGCCCCAAGTCCTCTTCCTTGCATTCAAGGTCATCTGATAATTCAGGTAAGAGGCACAAGAAGAAGAAGAAGTCCAAGCAGACTTCGACTTTGCCACGCCCATCGGCAGACAAGGCGTCTTGGGAACGTCGATGTTCCGAGCACGGTTCCACAGAGCCGTCACCAGGGCTGACTCCGCATCTTCCCCCTGTGTCTCGTTTTTAAGCAGGCTGCACCCTCGGGTGGGCCTTTGGGCTCCGCGAGGTGAGCAGGGGCCCCTTCGGGTTCGTCTGCGGCTTTGGCCTCGGCCCCTGTGGGGATCCCAGGATCCGATATCAGATCCCGACCATCGCCGATCCCTCACAGCCGACCTCCACCAGCGCTGGGTCTGACCTCGACACTTCCTCCACCGACACCATTGGTGGTAGCCCCATCCTCATTCCGGATGATCCGGAGCGATGTCGTACGACGCCGACTGACTTCGGTGCCGATTCCGCCCAGATCATTGTCTGAGCATTATTTAGAACAGCCAGGCACAGGAGCGGAATGGGAGGGGTCTCAGGACCTTTTGCAATATGACTTGGAACTGGACTGGTATGAGGATCTAGGGGAGGCCAGTGGACTGGACACATCTCCAGATACTGGCATGCTAATTTCTCCTAGTGTGGCTACCGAGGAGGGAGATTCTTATGCTATGGTGGTGTGTAGGGCAGCTGAGGTCTTGGACCTAGACTTGCCTACAGTGCCAGTCAGGACGAATCTCCTGACAGAGGTGCTTCAACCGGGGGTGACAACATCAGAGCCAATGTTGCCCTTTAATGAGGCCCTATCAGACGTCCTTCTGGGTAGAAGGTCCAAACCCAGCACAGGGGCTCCTGTGAATAAGACAGTCGGTCACCGCCTTAGACCCGCTCCGAGTGACCCTAGTTTCCTGACACAACACCCCACCCCTGAGAGCTTGGTAGTCCAAGCCTCTACCTCCTGTGGTGCCTTCCCTTCCGCTCCCCCAGATAGGGAATCCAAGAGGCTGGACCAGCTAAATGTTTTCTTCCACCAGCCTGGCTTTGAGGTCCGTAAACACCTCTTGCCTTTTGGGCCATTTTTCCCATTCTTTATGGGACACGGTGGCACAGGTGCTGCCCCAGGTCCCGGAGGGCATACGGGACACTCTCACACAGGCTGTCAAGGATGGGAGAGAGGCAGCCAAGTTTACGATCAAGTGTGGATTGGACACGACCAACTCGCAGGGCAGAGCAATTTCATCATCAGTAGCCCTACGTCTGGCTACGTTCAACTGGCTTTTCGGGGGAAGTCCTGACAAGTTTGATGGACATGCCTTTTGATGGTTCTCACCTTTTTGGTGAGAATGTAGACTCTGCGCTTGAGATGTCCAAGGATTCTCGAGCTACGGCCAGATCCTTGGGCCTTTCAGTGCCGCTACGACAGCAGTCTGTCTTTCACCCCTCTTGAGGCTTCGGAAGGGGCGTGGTACCACGCCAGCCACAGGTTAGCCACCGTCCTCAGGCTTCACAACATCCCCGAAGAGGACGTGGTCATGGTATCATCAGACCCAAAGGGTCTGGCCAGAGGTCTGCCACCACACAGCCCACCTCCACTGCGCCCAAGCCCTCCTAGTATGGTTCTGCAGGATCATGTCCGTCCAGTTGGAGGGAGGATTCAATTTAATCTCCCTCACTGGCTTTCCATCACAACAGACAAATGGGTTTGGCAGATCATACGGAATGGCTACTTCCTCCCCTTCCAGTCTTTCCCTCCCTCTATCCCTCCGACAAAGGAACTGCTAATGGACCATCTGGTTTTGCTCCGCGAGGAAGTTATGGATCTCTTTGCCTAGGGAGCCATAGAAAGGGTCCCGATGTCAGAAGTAGGCAGTGGTTGTTATTCCCGCTACTTTCTGATTCCCAAAAAGAACAAGGGCCATCATCCTATCCTGGGTTTAAGGGATGTCAATCTCTTCCTCGAGAAGGAGAAATTCAAGATGCTCACTCTTGCTCAGGTCTTGTCTGCCCTAGATCAAGGAGACTGGATGGTAGCGTTGGACTTGCAGGCCGTGTATTTTCATATCCCCATCCTGGCAGCCCACAGGCGTACCTGCGGTTCAAGGTGGGCCACGAGCACTTTCGGTGTTCACAAAGGTGATGGCGGTGGTAGCAGCTCATCTGCGCAGGCCAGGGATTTCAGTCTTCCCCTACCTCGACGATTGGCTGTTGAAGGCTTCCATGCCCCAAGCCCTCGTCACCCATCTACAGACAATGGTGGACCTCCTGCTCCCGCTGGGGTTCACTATCAATGTGCCGAAGTCACACCTGACTCCCTCTCAGAAGCTCACTTTTATCAGAGCTGTTCTGGACACTGTGCAGTTTTGGGCCTATCCTCCCGAGCAGCGAGTTCAGGATATTCAGGTTATGATACCGATGTTTTGGCCTCTACCTGTACTTCGGTGAGACAGACTCTGAGGCTGCTGGGAATCATGGCTTCCTACATCCTGCTGGTCAAGCATGCCAGATGGCATATGAGGGCTCTGCAGTGGGACCTGAAGTTCCAATAGGCACAGCATCAGGGAAATCTCACCAGCGTGGTTCAGATCTCGGAGGAGACTGCAAAGGATCTGCAGTGGTGGTTAGTGAACTGCGATTGGGTCAAAGGCAGACTTCTCTCCGTTCCCCAACCAAATCTCACAGTAGTGACAGATACTTCTGGGATGGGGCGGCCATCTGGGAGAGGTGGAGATCAGAGGTCACTGGTCCCCGGCGGAATCCGAGCTCCATATCAACTTGTTGGAGCTTAGAGCAATCCGGCTAGCATTAAAGGCATTTCTTCCTGTTGTGAAAGGGAAGGTAGTGCAGGTGTTCATGGACAACACTACCGCAATGTGGTACTGCTACAAGCAGGGCGGTGTGGGCTCGTGGACCCTTTGTCAAGAGGCTCTACATCTCTGGACATGGCTGGAACATCAGGGCATAACCCTGGTGGTTCAACACCTGGCAGGTTCTCTGAATGCCAGAGCAGACAAACTCAGCTGGCGATTCTAAGCGGATCACAAATGATGTCTCTATTCGGAGGTGGTGCAAGGACTCTTTCAGCAGTGGCGAGAGCCTTGGTTAGATCTGTTCACCTCTGAAGAGAATGTGCAATGTCAGCAGTATTGCGTGTTGGAGTTTCCAAGGCGGCTATCGCTAGGCGACGCTTTTCATCGCGTGTGGAGTTCAGGCCTCCTGTACGCCTTCCCGCCCATACCACTTCTGCCCAGAGTTCTCAAGAAAATCAAGAACGACCGGGCCCAAATAATCCTAGTGGCTCTGGCTTGGTCACAAAGAGTCTGGTATCCAGAGCTTTTCAAAATGAGCATCAGTCCTCCAATCAGGTTGTCTCTTTGAGAGGATCTTCTGTCGCAGCAGCAGGGGACACCCAAACCTGTCAACTCTGCGGCTTCATGCGTGGAGATTGAGCGGCAACAGTTGATGGTTTATGACCTCCCTCCCAAGGTCTTTGATGTCATTCTGGCAGCCAGGCGTCCCTCTACTAAGTCGATGTACGCCTGCTGTTGGAAACGTTTTGTATCATATTGTACAGAGAGGTCTAGTGATCCTCTTTCTTCTTCTCTTTCTAATATCCTTCTGTTCATTCTGTCACTAGCCCAACAGGGTTCCTCCTTAGGGACTCTTAAGGGTTATCTTTCTGCCTTATCGGCTTTCCTTCGTTTGCCTGATCAACAGTCTTTGTTTAAGTCTCCTATTGTACAGCGATTCTTAAAAGGGCTTGTACATATGTTTCCACCTATGCCTTTTGTTATGCCCCAGTGGGACCTTAATCTAGTGCTTACTTTTCTAATGTGTGCTCCTTTTGAGCCCTCACATAATTGTCCTCTCTGGCAGCTCACTATCAAAACAGCCTTCTTAGTGGCGATCACATCTGCCAGAAGAGTGGGTGAGGTGCAGGCTTTATCATAGAAACCGCCATATCTCACGATATATCCTGATAAGGTAGTCCTCAGAACTCGTGCCTCTATCCTCCCCAAGGTGGTGCCCCCCGTTCCATCTGAGTCAAAATATCACCCTTCCCACCTTCTTTGCTCCACCGCATCCCTCTAAAGAAGAGGAGGGTCTCCATCAGCTGGACCCAAAAAGAGCTTTATCGTTCTACCTTGACCGCACAAAAGAGTTCCGGGTGGATGACCAACTCTGTGCGGTACGTTGATGCAAAGAAGGGGCAGGCAGTCCAGAAACGAACCATTTTGCACTGGGTTGTTCTCTGTATTAAAATATGCTACGCTTTGGCTAAGAAGCAGCCTCCTGAGGGCTTGTGAGCTCACTCTACCAGATGGAAAGCTGCTACCACGGCGTTAGCTCGAGGTGTGCCAGTGCTGGACATCTGCCAGGCGGCAACGTGGGCTTCCTTGCATACGTTTGCAAGACACTACTGCCTGGATAACCAGGTTAGAAGAGAGGGGCATTTTGCTCGCTCTGTCCTGCAGGAATTCCTTGTGTGTATTATATCTTCACTACCCACCACCAGGAGTTGTAGCTTGGGTATCCATTCTAAGGTAAGGAATCTGCAGCTAGAAGTCTCTATCAGATGAACAAGTTACTTACCTTCATTAATGAATTATCTGGTAGAGACTCTATCTAGCTGCAGATTCCTTACACCCACCCAAGCCTCCCCGCTCTGCGGATATATATTATTCAGATTTCTACCCGTTCTCCAGGGCACGACTTTTTGTTCAGACAAAAAAAAAAAAAAAAAGCTAAAAGTTGGTTCTTCCATGACTGTGCTTCTGGTGTGGGCAGTTGTGGAAAAGAACTGACATACGTGCGCCGGGGTGGTGCCTATATAGAAGACTGTGACGTCACAGACGGCTCCAGCAATGCTGACGACGCCACATGGAGCCGGACGGCACACGCAGATCTGATCAACACCACCCGATGGCGTGCCCAGGGTACAGCTCAGCAGAAAAATTCCGGATTCGGAGTTGACACCAGGGAATTCTAGGGTAAGGAATCTGCAGCTAGATAGAGTCTCTACCAGATAATTTGTTACCGAAGATAAGTAACTTGTTCTTTTGGATCAAAAATATAATTGACATCCCTGGCAGTGAGGGAGGTTGCCCATTCAATCCAAAGCAGATGTAATTTGGAATGCTTGCTTTTGTAACAACAATAATGCATTTCACCTGGGCGAGTAGCCTCTCCTTAATGACAGCTATCTGAATAGCAGTCAGCATATATTTCCTGTTGGTTCAAAACATTGTTCTGCATTGGAGTACAAATGTGATTTGAATGCTATGGGTACCATGTCATCCTCATTAAATGTGACATTGGTGGACCCGATGGCACCAGGAATTACTCTGATCACCAAGTTTGTTTTGTTGTCACTTGTGTGCAAGTGTTTTGCTTCAAGAAGAATCCCAGCAATGACTGTAGTTTCTTGATGATATTGAGAGGTTGTAGTTGTGCAGAGTTTGCTAGAAATTTCAGAGCTAAGCTCTTACCCTCACCATTTGTATCCTTGAAATAAGGCACTAACAAAAGCAATTTTGATTTTCTGGAAGTTGAATTTGTGTTGAGGTTGTCATCTGTGAGAGAGAAGTCATCCACATAGGAGAATGCTTCGGAATCAATGTCATGTTATATTGATGTCACAGGGGGCAGAGAACATTCCTGGACTAATATTATACCCCTGTGGCAAACTACAAAATATTCTGTGAGAGCCAATCGCTGTGAAGGCGCTTAAGTCCTAGCTTTCAGGAGCTAGATTTTGGCAGAAAAAACAATTGGATATATCCAAGGTTGCTTTATATTGTTTGCACGCAATGTTGTTCATTAGTGCTGTGCTATGTGAATTTTGCATTGCAGATATGCACGACTGTTCAAGTGTCTGTAATCTAAGGCTATTCTATATGAATGGTCTGGTTTGCCTATGGGAAACAAAGCTTATTCATTGCAAAGATGAGGGGTTCAATTACTCCCTGGTACTCAAGTTGTGTGAGAATTTCTCTCACCGGTGCTTTAGCCTCATGTATAATAGGATACTGAGGTTGGATCTGTGGTCTGGATCATATTGGAATATCGTGGTAGGTGAAATCTTTATCCCACCCTACATGGTTGTGTTACAGTGCTGGCGCTTGCACCAATGCCCAATCTGTGGCGTGAGCTTCTTTTACTATGTCTGGAACTAGGACTGGGAAAGAAGGCAAAATGACATCTTCCCTTTGTGGGTGCACATGGACAAATTCAGGTGGCCAGTCTTTTTCTGCTAGTAATATATCATAATTTAATGTTAATCTTTTCCAGAAGACTACTTTAATTGTGCGCTCAGTTGTCTCGTTCAATCTGAATTTTTATTTTCTAAACCCTAGCAGGTGGGGACATGCACCTTTCCAATGTTTCATTTTCAAGAATTTTGTTAGTCTGTGTCGCATCCAGAAGATCTATAAGATTCTGGCAACATAACATGACTTCTGCTTCGCTGACTACTAGAGATACTGCCCACGTCCTGTTCTTCAGTAATGTTCTCAATATTTTTGGCATGTTTGGCAGAAACAGCAGCAACCTTTTTCTTTTCGAAATGGGGTTTTTGTTGTGGAAGTCTCTCTTCTTTTTTCGTGAAGGTTTCTAAACAGTGTTGTGATTCCTTTTTCAGCTTCACGTACCCGTTTCGATGTTCTGACTGCTCTACTTCCTCACTTCGTTTATGTGGTGTGTCATGGAAGGAACGAGATAGGCAAGTGTCAGAATATTGGTATCTGCCATGGGTTTTAAAGTTTCCCTCTTTCTAAGGTCATATCTTTTTTTCTCAGGTCTCAGAATGTGGAGATTCTCCTCTTTGACTTTGTTTACCTTTATCATGTTTTTGTTTATCCCAGTGCTCTTTAGAGCTCTCTTGAGCTTGCTTAGTATTTTCATTACCGGAGGTACTTTGGAATTGTGGTTTAGTTATTCTGGTCCAAGACTATCCCAACCTCTATTAGTATAAGTTTCTGAAATAATCTTTGGCAGCTCGCATTCTTGATCCCATTGAGAAACATCCAGAGCTGCTGGCGTATTGCCAGAGCTGTTGCTTCCCGTTTAATGTTACTTAAAATAATTGAGAAGAATCTGTCAAAATTATGCATTAGCTTCATCCCTAAGTCCAGGGTAGGGGCAGCCCCATGTTCATTTTGAATTTGTTTTAACACTTTTGGAAAATCTGCAAGTGTCAGTGTGCCATGCGAGGTGGTATATATTGCAGCAAAGACTGTGCTCCAAGTAGTACAATCCTGTTCAGAGGGAACCATTCCAAAAGGCAAGCACATTGTGAGAATTCTATGTTTGTCTTGGGTCCCATGTGGGGAAACACTGCTTCCAGCTGGTTCGTGTTTTGTGCAACCCAAACGGAATCTTCTCCTGTTCAGTGGGTGCTTTACCCATTATTGAATGGACTGTTTGTGGATTTATTTATGTTATGGGCAACTGATTTATACCGGTAGCAACCCTCGCTGGGGCGAAGTTTAAGGTCCACAATACGAATTGTATTGGGCGTCTATATATATCAACAAGATTGTTGTATAAATTATGCACTTCTGCTACTTGCATAGATTGTATAATAGGATGTGGTGTATTCGTCACCAGTGTTGGTCATGGAGGTCCATCAGTGTGTAAGGGACCTAACCTAACGTGTTGTTTTATGTGTGGGAGGACGCCATTATAGCAATTGTGGTGGTCTTGATAATTTAGTGGTATCTCTAAATATTGGTATGCTCTGTACTGTTGAGGCACATTTGCTATTCTGTTTGTAGGAAATGGGTTTGAGTCTGTGTTGACTGCAGGAAAAGTGACCAATGAGTAGAACATTTCTGATCCATATGCATTGTGTGCCTCCACCATCAATGTAATATCTCCACCCTCATTAGTCCGTTAGCTAGCAGAAACTGTGTGACTGGTTGTCTACAGTTTTCTGGGATATTTACTGGTTATGCATTAGCCATATCCAAAGATAGGGAACACCAACAGGGGAATCCTTTAATGGTTCAAGCTTGAAAAACCTACAGCACAAGATAGGTACTACCTATTTAGTTGAGGAGGATTTTCCCTAACACCATGGATGTCTCTGTATAAGGTAATTAGGGTACCTTTAGCATGTGTGATAGAGAGATAATTAAGAGACCTGTAAAATGTGTGCCTTAACAATGTTTGTCGTGTGACTCTTACCATAGGGGTAAGACTGCTGCTTTTCAGGCGGCAGCACCACTATGTGTGGTTGACTGAGTCGTTCCCTCACTGGATGGAGGCTGTTGGCCTAACCCCTTTGGCTAGCAAGCATCACCTCACCAAAACCTAGGAAGTAAAGATCATTTGTGGCAGCCTAGACAACATTACAATCTGACTCCTCAGGAAAGTCGCGGTTGGCAGATCTTGCCCCTTTCTCTCGTTTGCACAAGTCTCACACTAGCAAAGGCCGACAGATTAATGCAGGGCAGTTTTCAATGCATTCATTGAAAATATTGCATTCTATGATAAAAGACATGAGGTGGGATTATTAGGAGGATGAAACATATCACAGGTAGAATTGTGGCCATTAGTGAAAAACAGATGAACAGTCCCAACATCCTGAAATAAACATGTCTAAGAATTCCTGCCTACACCCTTAATATCTTCGTGAGAGCATAGCAGTGATAGCCCTTCCCCCCATACTAATCCATGAAAGGAGTCCCCGCCCCATACCTGAGAACTGGGGTTTGCTGGCCGTCTCCTCGGTTGGTTGTAAAGACAAGGCCTGGATCAGCAAAGCTGCAAAGTGAAACAGCATAGGATGGTTCCTCTGGCTGGAATGACCTTTTAACCTTCTTTGGCCTGTATGTTATTTTTATAACAAAACATGTTATGTTCTGAAAACATGCCTGATGTAGTAATGTGTCTAGGTGTTGAAGACTGGCTCCATGCTCTTCTGGCGGCAGTACTAGATAGTCTATCATGTACAGTGTTGAGCAGAGTTACACAGTGAAGTGTCGTGTAAAGGAACTAACAACAATACTTTAGCAGAAAAGCAGCTGATTAGACAATAACTCTGCTAAAAGCCAGATTAACAGAGTAATAAAGTGTATATAAACGAAGTGTCTAAATGTACAATTGAACATTTTAAAACATAAAGTAAATGTCAAGGAATGTGAAATCGGATTCTAAAAATTAAAATGAGTATCCTCAGATTGATTCGTGGGAGCAGTGCAGGGGCCGCAAACAGAATATAGTATGGACAATGTGGGGCTGCAATTGAATTTAGAAAAGCCCCAATCTTCCTATTAACATTGACATTTTTTTATTTTTTTTATTTGTTTCCAATTTAAATAAAATGTGTTCTCATTTGCATATATTTTTGATGGAACAGATTCCAATAATGATTCAGTCATGGTCCTTGAGCTCCAGTAATGATAAAGTGGCGGTCCACAGAAGTGAAAAAGTTGAGAACCACTGGTTTAGAGGAATGGAAGAGATTAAAGATCTTCAGACAGGATATATGTGTCAGCCAAAACGGGATACGGTGTTTCTCAGACCTCTAAACAGAATTTGACTTCTTGAAACACATTTTTTTCACTAAATTGCAGCCTTAACCGACACTGTCTTCCATGTCAGAAACATGGGGCGTCTGTAAGATTTTAGCCATGTAAGCCTAAATGAACAAACATGACATTGGGTGATAAAATGGCCTCTAAGAGTTGCAGACCCAGATTTACGCAGAAGTCATGCAACGGGCACAACAAGTAAAGTTGCTGCCCTGCATCCTGAGAAAGGGGCAGAGCAAAATAGCATGTTATCTACTAAGATGTGATGCTGTTCTGTCCTCTTCCTGCACTAGCACACGTTTGGCTACCATGTGCCAACCCAGACACACTTGAGCCATAGTGGAAGGGTGTTTGTGTTTCCTGAAGCATTGGTTTTGTGCTGGAAGGGACCTTCTGCAATGCAGCAAACATGTTAGATAGGAAAAATGAGGAGAAGTGAAAACATTGCTCCTCATTACAGCTGCCTGGAGGAGGTGCAGGATTTGGCACAAATCCTTATCAGCAATTTTTTATAGACAAGAGTTTGTGTCAAAACTCATGGGTGGTTGCATAGGAATGACCATGCACCACTCCCGGAACATCACTTTGAAGCAAACTAATGCAAGACAGCTTTCCATTACTTTGTGTTAGAATCTAATGCAAATCGTGATTTGGGTTGGGTTGTAAATCCCACCACAACAATTTGCATCAGGTTTGTGTTAAAAAAGTAATGGACATAAAGTGTGTGAAAAAGTGCCCTTGTTGGCATAGTTACCCCCCACACACACACTTTTTGCCTGATATGGATGCCAACTTGACTGAGAGTGTGCTGGGGTTCTGCTACTCGGGCCCCAGCACCAGAGTTCTTTCCCAAAAACTGTACCATTGTTCCCACAATTGGCACACTCCTGGCACACAGTTAAGCCCCTTGTAAAAGGTACCCATGGTACCAAGGGCCCTGCGGCCAAGGAATGTCCCCAAGGGCTGCAGCATGTATTACGCCATCCTGGGGGGGCCCCCTCACCAAGCACATGCGCACTGCCATTGCAGCTTGTGTATGCTGTTCGGGAGAGCATAGCTGCATGAGAAATATGCCCCTACAGTGTCTAAGTCCATCCTTAGACATTGTAAGTGCAGTGTGGCCATATTGCGCATATGGGCTGGGAGTTTGTCATTAAGAACTCCACAGGGGGAAGTTTGGTATCAAACGTCTCAGCACAATGAACCCACACTGATGCCAGTGTTGGATTTATTGCAAAACGCACACAGAGGGCCTCTTAGAGATGCCCCCTGTATGTTAGCCAAATTGCTAGTGCAGGCCTGACCAGTCTGTGCCAGCCTGCCACTTTCAGACGAGTTTTTGACCACACGGGGTGAGAGCCTTTGTGGTCTCTGTGGCCAAAAACAAAGCCTATCCTGGCGGAGGTGCTTCACACCTCCTCCCTACAGGAAGTGTAACACCTGGTGGTGAGCCTCAAAAGCTCAGGCCTCCTGTTACAGTGCCCCAGGGCACTCCAGCTAGTGAAGATGCCCACCACCCCAGACAAAGCCCCACTTCTGCAGCAAGTCTTGCGGGAAAATTAGGGAAAACAAGGAGGAGTGGCCACCTCAGCTGGGACTACCCCAACAGTGACCAGAGTTGAGGTAACCCCCTCCTTGCAAATCCTCCATCTTAGCTAGAAGGATAGGGACCAATAGGGTTAGGTCTGTGCCCCCCACCCCAAAGGGAGTGGACACAGGAAGGTTGTAGTGTAGCAGGCTGGCCTGGCTTATAATTGGTACCTGAGGGTACTTACACCTTGTGCCAGGTCCAGTTAGTTAGAGCAGCTTAGGCTGAACTAGGACACATGTAAAGCTCCTACTATACCACTTATATCATATAGCACTATATCATAAGAATCACAATACTCAGAGTCACTAAAAATAAAGGTACTTTATTTTAGTGACAATATGTCAGAAAATATCTCAGAGGATATACTCCCTTAGGAGGTAAGTAAAATACACAAAATATACACACAAACCAAAATCAGGTAAGTTAGCAGTTAGGAAAGTAGTGCGAACACTGTAGAATACAATAGGATGCAATAGACCCAGGGGCAACACAAACCATATACTAAGAAAGTGGAATACGAACCACTTAGGGACCCCAGGCCTAGTGTAGAGTGTAGAGGGTTGCTGGGAGTGTCAGAAAACACTAAGGGTGTCCATGATACCTCACCCCTAGATCCTGAAAAGTAGGAGTAAAGTGACCCTACTTCCCCAGAAACACACTAAAGACGGGATAGGAGATCCTGCAAAGACCACAACTGACTGCAAAGCACTGAAGACAGATTCCTGGACTTGAGGACCTGTAAAGGAAGGGGACAAAGTCCAAGAGTCACAAACGTGTCCAGGGGGGCAGGAACACACTAAACCCCGGATGAAGGTGTGAAATGGCTGCCTCCAGGTGGAGGAAGCTGAAGATTCTACAACAACGGAAGGTGCCAGGAACTTCTCTTTTGCACAGAAGATGCCCCACGGAATGCTGGAGGATGCAGAGTTTTTTCTTTGAAGAAAGACCGCAAACAATCCTTGCTAGCTGGAAAGGTCACGGTTGAAGAAAAAGGGTGCTGCCCAGGAAGGATCAGGAGGTCGCCACTTGGAAGAGGAGACAGAGGGACAGAGGGGGCCTCAGCAACACAGAGAGCCCACGCACAAGAAGGCAGCATCCACAGAAGTACTTGAACACAGGTTCAAGAGAACACTACAAAGGAGGGTCCCACGAAGCCGGTGTTCAACTCAGCGAGTTGAGCAATGCAGGACGGAGTGCTGGGGACCTGGGCTGTGCTGTGCACAAAGGGTTCCTTGCAAAAGTGCACAGAAGCCCTAGCAGCTGCAGTTCACGCAGTACACAGGATTACTGTCTGGCAAGGGGAGGCAAGGACTTACGTCTGCCAAATTTGGACAGATGGACCACTGGACTGTCGCGGTCACTTGGATCCACCACCTGTGTTCCAGGGACCACGCTCGTCACAATGAAAGGGGACCCAGAGGACCGGTGAAGCTGAAGTTTGGTGCCTGCGTTAGCAGGGGGAAGACTCCGTCAACCCACAGGAAATTTCTTCTTGGCTTCCAGTGCAGGGTGAAGACCGACAGCCCCCAGAGCATGCACCACCAGAAAACAGTCGAGAAAGCCAGCAGGATTAGGTGCTACAAAGTTGCTGGTAGTCTTCTTGCTACTTTGTTGAAGTTTTGAAGGCGTCCTGGAGCAGTCAGTGGTCGATCCTTGGCAGAAGTCGAAGAGGGAGATGCAGAGGAACTCTGGTGAATTATTGCACGTCGTTATCTGAGGAAAAGCCTACAGGAGAGACCCTAAATAGCCCTCAGAGGAGGATTGGCCACCTAGTCAGGTAAGCACCTATCAGGAGGGGTCTCTGACGTCACCTGCTGGCACTGGCCACTCCGAGGCCTCCATTGTGCCATCACACCTCTGGATTCAAGATGGCAGAGGTCTGGGACACAGTGGATGTGTAGACCGGTGTAGACTGGCTTGTGCAAGGAGGGCACAATCTGTGCCCTTCAAAGCATTTCCAGAGGCTGAGTGAGGCTACTCCTCCCCAGCCCTTAACATCTATTTCCAAAGGGAGAGGGTGTAACACCCTCTCTCAGATTAAATTCTTTGTTCTGCCTTCCTGAGACTGGGCTGACCAGACCCCAGGAGGGCAGAAGCCTTTCTGTGGGTTGGCAGCAGCGGTAGCTCCAGAGAAAACCCCAGAGATCTGGTTTGGCAGTACCCGGGTTCCATAGTGGAGCTCCGGGGATGCATGGGATAGGCACCCCAATACCAGATTTGGCATGGGCGTGTTACATGGCCATGTTCGGAGTTACCATTGTGAAGCTACATATAGGTATTGACCTATATGTAGTGCACATGGGTAATGGTGTCCCCGCACTCACAAAAACTGGGGAAATTGCCCTGAACTATGTGGGGGCACCTTGGCTAGTGCCAGGGTGCCCTCACACTTAGTAACTTTGCACCTAAACTTCACCAGGTGAGGGTTAGACATATAGGTGACTTATAAGTTACTTAAGTGCAGTGTAAAATGGCAGTGAAATAACGTGGACGTTATTTCACTCAGGCTGCAGTGGCAGTCCTGTGTAAGATTTGTCTGAGCTCCCGATGGGTGGCAAAAGAAATGCTGCAGCCCATAGGGATCTCCTGGAACCCCAATACCCTGGGTACCTTGGTACCATATACTAGGGAATTATAACTGCGTTCCAATGTGCCAATTAGAATTGGTGAAAATGGTCACTAGCCTATAGTGACAATTTTAAAGGCAGAGAAAGCATAAGCACTGAGGTTCTGATTAGCAGAGCCTGTGACACAGTTAATCACTACACAGGGACACACATTCAGGCCACAAACTGTGAGCACTGGGGTCCTGGCTAGCAGGATCCCAGTGAGACAGGCAAAAACAAACTGACATACAATTAAAATGGGGGTAACATGCCAGGCAAGATGGTACTTTCCACAAGTGGCCACGATCAGGGACAGTAGCCAATGGTTACTGCCCTCTGACCCCTGCAACATCCCTAAATCCAGGATTTAAGGGCTCCCCTGAACCTAGCTCCTCAGATTCCTGGCGGGCTCACAAAAAGAAAGAAAAAGGACTGCTAAGCTGACCCCCAGCAGAGAAAACTGAAGACGCAAACTGACTTGGCCCCAGCCCTACCAGCCTTTCTCCAGATTCTAAAGCCCTGCTAAAAGAAGGTGACGCATCCTGCAGGACTAGCGGCCTCTTAAAAGCCTTAAGAGAACTGCCTCCACTCAAGAGGACCAAGAACTCATTGTGGCCAGCAGCCCTGTCCAAGAAGAAACTCCATTCAAGGACTCCAGAGCCTCCCCGGATCCACGAGTCCTGCCCACTCTGCACTCGACGCCCACGTCCAGGTGGCCCAACTGACTAGAGCTGGTCCCCAGGCAATTCTGAGCAAGTGCCCACCCTGGGTTGATCCCTCCTGTCCAACACAACAACACCTGCAGCCTGAATCCGAAGGACCTCCCTGACAGCGACAGAACCGGGGGTCCCCTTATAGGAAAACTTTGAGAGCCAAATGCTCTGTTTGTACCCTGCACCCGGCCGCTTAGGGTGTGTGTTTGGTGCTGGCCTGGGGCCCCCCCAGGGCTCCTCTAAACCCCCCAGGTCTGCGCTCCGAAGAAACGGGTACTTACCTTCAAGCAAGCCTGATACCGAGTGCCCCCAGTCTCCATAGGAGTCCATGTTAAATTGACCTCATTTTTTACCTCTGCACACGGCAGGCCCCATGTTGTTGGTGGTGGATGTTTGGGGTTAACTTGTACCCCGACCAGTGGACTTCCTAACCCCCGGAGACTGGAACTTTAAGTTGCGTACTTACCTCGAAACTGTACTAACCTTTCTTCCCCCCAGAGCAGTCTTTGAAAATTGCACTTTTGAAACAGATTATTGCTATTTATTCGATAACCGTCTAACTTGCCAAATTGAAACAAAGTGGTATTGGTACATATGTTGGATACTCACTTGCAAATGTACTTACCTGCAAAAAGATATTTTTATCTATATAAAAACCATTGGCCTGGAGTTAGTGATTCAGTGTGTGCTTCCTTTATTGCCTGTATGTGTACAACAAATGCTTTACACTACCCTCTGATAAGCCTAATTGCTCGACCACACTACCACAAAAGAGAGCATTAGTATTATCTACTTTAGCCTCTGTTAAGCCTCTGGGGAACCCCTGGACTCTGTGCAAACTTTGGGGGTCATTACAACCCTGGCGGACGGTGTTAAAGCGGCGGTACCACCGCAAACAGGCCGGCAGGAAAAAAAAAAGGAATTATGACGTGGCGGAAACCGCCAACAAAGACAGCCACTTTAACACTCTGACCGCCACGGCGGTACAGACAAGCAGCGCGGCGGTCACCGCCAACAGACAGGCGGAAGACAAAATACCACCCACAGTATTACAACAGGCCAATCCGCCACCTTTTCCGGGGCGGATTCACCATGGATAAAAACACGGCGGAAACAGCCATTTCAATGGGAAAACGCTCACCTTAACACACTCCACGAGGAAGGAGGGCACCATGGAGCCGGAACTCCAAATACTCCCTGCGTTAGTCTTCCTGCTCCTCTACGATCATCAGCAACGCCGGCGCCGAAGACAACGGTGAGTACTGCACCTACGACATAAGGGAGGGGGAGGCAAAAGTCGGGGAGACACACACGCAACACCCCCACCCCCACCCGACCCTCGCACACTACAAGACACACACCAATGCATTTGCAAACATCACAGTAACAACCTCCAACCCCCCGGAAGAATGCAAAGACAAAAGGAAATGAGTTCAACCATTGTAATTTATCAAAATACAGTAAGCTAATATATACAGATATATATACACATTCTAAAAATTATACATCACGATTAGTAGTGGAGGTATGCACCATTCAATGTCCGTGGACCACTGGGCCCAAAATGCATGGGTGAGGCCCACACTAGATACCTGTTTAGAAACGGAGAGAACACTGCTGGGGCATCAGATCGAAATACAACAGGCACCTCAGGGGGAAGGGAAGGGGGGGCACCTCCGCCGGATGACAGCCCCACGCCAGATCCACGACGGGGCTCCATGCCTATTGATGTATACTGGGGAGTGCAAAGCCACAGTCTCACAAGTCTTTGTAGTGGGTGGTTTGCCCACTGTAGCATCCTGGGGAGTGCAAAGCCACAGTCTCACAAGTCTTTGCAGTGGGTGGTTTTCCCACTGTACCATCCTGGGGAGTGCAAAGCCACAGTCTCTCAAGTGGATGCTGTTCTACACTGGTTCAGGAGGGGGACTGGTGCCCAGAGTGCTTCACCCTGTTAAGGACTGAGGTAGTGGATGTTGTTCTCCACTGGTTCTGGAGGGGGACTGCTGCCCAGAGTGCTTCATCCTGTTAAGGAAGTGGATGCTGTTCTCCACTGGTTCTGGAGGGGGACTGCTGCCCATAGTGCTTCATCCTGGTAAGGACTGAGGCAGTGGATGCTGTTCTCCACTGGTTCTGGAGGGGGACTGGTGCCCAGAGTGCATCACTCTCCCCGTGACGGTCCCGGTTCCGTCACTGCCCCTGCCGCACATGGGCTACCGGTGTTTGATTTTGCGGTGCTTGCCCTGTTCAGCGGTGCATGCCATGGCGGTCTTTGCCCTGTTCAGCGGTGCTTGCCATGGCAGTCTTTGCCCTGTTCAGCGGTGCTTGACTTAGCAGTTTCTGACCTGTTCAGCGGTGCTTGCCTTGTTCAGCGGTGCTTGATTTAGCAGTTTCTGACCTGTTCAGCGGTGCTTGCCATGGCGGTCTTTGCCCTGTTCAGTGGTGCTTGACCTGTTCAGCGGTGCTTGATTTAGCAGTTTCTGACCTGTTGAGCGGTGCTTGCAATGGCGGTCTTTGCCCTGTTCAGCGGTGCTTGACTTACCAGTTTGTGACCTGTGCAGCGGTGTTTGCCATAGCGGTCCCTCATTGCCCAGCGGGGCTGTGGCTGCCGGGGCCCTCCTGGGCACTGACTCTGGCGGTGGTCTCCTGACCAGTGACGATTGGGCTGCCCTCCTGGGCACTGACTCTGGCGGTGGTCTCCTGACCAGTGACGATTGGGCTGCCCTCCTGGGCACTGACTCTGGCGGTGGTCTTCTGACCTGTGACGATGGGGCTGGCGGTGGCGTCCTGGGCAGCGGGGATGATGGCGGCCTTCTCCGCCGTGCTGCTCTTCCCAGACTTTGGCGCTTTCTTCTGCCCCTTCCCCACCTTGGGAGGAGTCACAGCTGACTCGACACTCCCCCCGGGACCCTTGTGAGCGGCTTTGCCGGCAGGAGTCTTCCCCCTCTCCCGTCGGGCACTGTCCAACTTCTGGTGCTTCACAGGGGGGGGACTGGCTGTGCTTTGGGTCCGTGTCACACTGGCTGCCCTGGTGGCTGGTGCACTCCACATACCTCTAACAGGCACCACTGGTACCGGAGATTTTTTGGCTGAGGTGCTAGTAGGGGACCTATGAATTGGAAGGGGGGGTGGTGGGAAAGAGGTCAACGTTGCTCAAGAAAAGTTTCTGACGAACACTGGGACGGGTAGCTGGAGGGGGTCTGGGAGTGGAGGAAGAGGAGATGGTTGTAGGAGGTGTAACTTTTGATGATTTGGGTGCAGGTGCAAGTTCTGGAGGCTGTCGTGAGGTGGATGGATGTTGGGTATGTGTGTGCCCGTGTTTGTGTACTTTGGGAGGGGGCGTTACAGACACACTGGGAGAGGAAACAGGGGACGTGTAAATGGTAGTGGGGGTGGTGAGTGCAGGTGAGCGGGGTGTGGTGGTGGGTGTTCTGGTGAGAGTCCTAGTGGCTGTAGTGGTAGTGCATGCATGCAGGTGAGAGTGTAGACGACACTGGGAGGGAGGAGGGAGACGACGACGAGGAGGGGGACACAGTGGAGGCAGTGGATGTTGCTGTGTCTGTATGTGGGTGATGCTTGTGTGAGTGCCTGTAGGATGTGTGGTGCCTATGTTTGCCTGAGCTGCCCTTGTGTGTAGAGGTGTGTGCAGGCTGGTCTGATGGTGTGCTTGGGATAGGCAGAGGTACAGGGGATTGGGTCTGGGTGGAGGAAGTTGGAGGGGGGAGGCTAGACACAGGGACAATGGCTGCCATCAGTGCTGAGGCCAGAGATTGCAGGGTTCGATGATGGGCAGCCTGACCAGAATGAATGCCCTCCAGGAATGCATTAGTGTGTTGCAACTCCCTTTCTACACCCTGGATGGCATTCACAATGGTAGACTGCCCAACAGTGAGTGACCTGAAGAGGTCAATGGCCTCCTCACTGAGGGCAGCAGAGGTGACAGGGGCAGGGGCTGAGGTGCCTGGGGCAAAGGTGATGCCCACCCTCCTGGGTGAGCGGGCACGGGGTGAAGGCTGAGGGGCTGCTGGGAGGGCGGTGCTGGTAGGGGGGGTGGCGGCTGTACCTGTAGAAGTGGGGGGCACAGATGTTGCCGCCACCACAAGGGAGCTCCCATCGGAGGACGAGTCTGTGTCGCTGGTTGCTGATCCGGTGACCGCCGTGAAGCTCCCCTCGCCCTCCGTCCCACTGGTGTATTATGAGTCTGTGGTGTGGCCCTCAATGGCCATGTGGGATGCATCCCCCTCGTGCTCCGGTGCCACTGTACCTCCGCCTGATGATGCTGATGCACAAAAGAACAGGGAGAGCACAAAAAGGGGGGGGGGAGACAGAAGAAAGACAGGTTGAGTGCATGGCTTACCGCTACTGTTGGCGGACAATACAGACACAGCAGCCCCCTGCACTACGCCGCGCTGTTGGGCTCTACAGATGCAGTTCCTGGGATATGGCCTACATGGCTATGGTGGACATCTGCGCACATAGATGACACAGGAGCATGTATACCTGTACTTGGCACTCTACAGTGGTGGGGTGGAGTGCCACATGGCCTGCATTACGGAGGGGCCTAGCCTACGGAACTCGCCCTGGCCTAGGGAAACCCACAGCCCTCCACCCCCACCCAGACCCCTCCACTGCGCGCAAAGTCAGCAGAATGAGAGTGTACTCACCCCCTTGTGTCTGCTGTGATGCCCTCATGCGCCCATCCAACTCAGGGTAGGCCACCGCCCGTCTTCTTGCTCCAGCGGCGAATGTCCTCCCATCTTTTACGGCAGTGGGTGCTCCGTCTGTGGTGGACCACCAGGGTCCGGACGTCCTTGGCGATGGCACGCCAAATATCCTTCTTCTGGTGGGCGCTGACCTACATGACATGTACAGGGGAAGAAGATAAGTCATTACCAACTGTACCGTCGAAGTGAGTGGCCCACATCCCTACCCTTGACATGTGGCACATGCATTCACAGTCCTTCATGCTCGCAGAACTCTTCCCCCTTCCTTCTTACATCCATCCCTCTCCACCCAGGCATAGCCCATACAACTTGCACCCTATGTACTCACCTGTTGGTCTGGAGGACCGTAGAGTAGCGTGTACTGGGGGAGGACCCCGTCCACGAGCTTCTCCAACTCCTGTGCAGTGAAGGCAGGGGCCCTTTCCCCAGACGCACATGCCATTGTCTCTTCCAGACCGAGGTCACAGCAGCACTTGCAGTATAGGTCCTCTCCTGTCGAAGATCAGGTATCGAGTGATTGAACAGATGGAAAATGGCGGTCACGTCCGCGGCGGTGCGTATCATCACCGCCGGCGCACTTCGTCATTGGCTCCTGGGACCCATAGGGTCCAATGTTAACCAATGCAGCATTGCGCCGCGGTCTTCGACCGCCTACCGCGACGGTGTACAACGCCAGCGCAGTTACCTCACATCCCATTGTCCCAGTTTAGAGGTCAGGCAGCTGCCATTTCAGGGGCCACATGGCTTCATTTTCAACTGCGTCACACATACCTAGGCCTGGACTCAACACACATACAGACAACTTTTTGGATTATGTTTCGTGATCTGTGTAGCTGTGGGTACATACCTCTGAGTTGCTTGACTCTGTGGTCGCTGTTGTCCTTCCTAGGCAACGTCAGCTGGGACATGTGAGGAGATGGCGGAATCCTCCGGTGTACTGACCGCTGGTGGACCTGTTGACAATGGAGGAGCGACATTTAATCATCACCTACAGGTTTGACCGTGCCACAATCCAGGAACTGTGTACCCAGTTGGAGCCAGACCTTATGTCACCAATCCGCCATCCCACAGGAATCCCCCCTCAAGTGTAAGTGCTATCAGTGCTCCATTTCTTAGCAAGTGGGTCATTTCAAACAACAGTGGCCATGGCATCAGGGATGTCCCAGCCTATGTTTTCCAACGTGTTGTCCAGAGTGTTGTCTGCCCTGCTGAAACACATGAGGAGCTACATCGTTTTCCCTCAGGTGGAGGATTTGGCTACTGTTAAAGGTGACTTCTAGGCCCTGGGATATATCTCTAACATAATAGGTGCCATTGAGGGGACCCATGTAGCTCTGGTCCCCCCCCCCCCCACAGGAGTGAACAGGTGTACAGGAATCGGAAGAGTTATCATTCAATGAATGTTCAGATGGTATGTTTGGCAGACCAGTACATCTCCCAGGTAAATGCTATGTTCCCTGGCTCAGTGCATGACGCCTACATTCTGCGGAATAGCAGCATCCTTTATGTGATGGGTCAACTCCAGAGGCACCGGGTGTGGCTATTAGGGGACTCTGGTTACCCCAACCTGTCATGGCTATTGACCTCAGTGAGGAATCCCAGGACCAGGGCAGAGGAACGCTACAATGAGGCCCATGGGCGGACTAGGAGGGTGATCGAACGCACCTTCGGCCTCCTGAAGGCCAGGTTCAGGTGCCTCCATATGACAGGTGGATCCCTATTCTACTCACAAAGGAAGGTGTGCCAGATCATCATCGCCTGCTCTATGCTTCACAATCTTGCTTTGCAACACAAGGTGCATTTTCTGCAGGAGGATGGTCCAGATGACAGTGTTGTGGCAGCTGTGGAGCCTGTGGACAGTGATGAGGAGGAAGCAGAGGAAGAAGACATTGACAACAGGGACTCAGTCATACAGCAATATTTCCAGTGACACACAGGTGAGGACACTTTCTTGCCTAGTACAAGTACTTTCACACTTCTACCTCTATCCTGTCTGTCAATTTCAAGCAGTATTTGGTAAATGAGTTGTACATTTCCATTACGGTTTCACAGGTGTGGTTACCAACGTGAGTCATCTGCTTGCATCCTTCATGGACTTGTGATGTGTGACATAGGTATGTTGACATTACATTTTCAAACGGATTTTGTCATTGTCATAGCTAATACACATTTTCAAAATCACAGACTGTCTCCAGATTGTTTTGTGCTTCAAGGGTGTTTATTGAAGTACTAATTATTGGAGGGGGTGGTAAAATGGTGATGGGTGATGGTGGAGGAATGTCCATGGCAGAGTCCAGTCTATTAGTCTCACAGGTAAATTGCCCATATGGGCATAGGAAGTGGAGCTGGGGCAGTTCCAATATGGACAGGGTTACAAAGTGGGACAGTGGGATGACAATCAAGATGGTCTCATTTCTTGGCGGGGGTCTTGGCATCGTGCTCTGTCCTGTTCCTGGATCTTAGGGACCGCTTGCGGGGTGGTTCTCCGTCTGCATTGCTGGTGTGGTGGTCCTGTGGTGGGGCGTCCTGTCCACTAGCTCCGGCGGAGGTGGTGGGCAGTTCATCGTCCAGGCTAGTGTCAGGGGCCCCTTTGGAGTGCCACGGTGTCCCTCATGGTGTTCTGTATGTCCTTCAGCACCCCTACGATGGTGCCCAGGGCGGGGCTGATGGTTCTGAGTTCCTCCCTGAACCCCAAATACTGTTCCTCCTGCAGGCGCTGGGTCTCCTGAAACTTGGCCAGGACCGTAGCCATCGTCTCCTGGGAGTGGTGGTATGCTCCCATGATGGAGGAGAGGGCCTCGTGTAGAGTGGGTTCCCTTGGCCTGTCCGCCCCCTGTTGCACAGCAGCCCTCCCATTTCCCCTGTGTTCCTGTGCCGCCGTCCCCGGACCGTGTTCCCATTACCACTGCCCCCAGGTCCCTGTTGTTGTTGGGGTGGTGGGTTATCCTGGGTTCCCTGTAGTGGTGGACACACAGCTGATTGACGTGTCCTGGGGACGGAGGTATGGGCCCGCTGGGTGGGTGCTGTACTGGTGTTTCCAAAGGGTGGAAGGTCAGTGTTGGGCTGTGCCTGTGCGAGGGGAACCGACTGTCCCGAGGCCCACGATGGTCCGGGCTGGTCATCTGGATCCAGTTGGCCAGAGCTGCTGTCATCACTGTGGGCCTCTTCTGTGGGTGGGGTAGAGATGTCTGGACCTTCTTGTCTGCTGACGTTAGGTAGTGGTCCTGCAGGGGTGTAAAAGCATGATTATTGCATCTGTGTGTGTCATGGTGTGCAATGGGTGGGTGAGCGTGTACCCCATTGCTAGCTTTCCTGTGTGGGGGCTTGTGTGATGATGGTTAGGGGGTGTTATGGGTATGTGCAGTGGGCATGCTTTAGTGATGGTTGTCCATGCTTTGTTGTGTCATGCAGGGCTTGGTGTTGGGATGGGTGGTTTGTGGTATTAGTACATTAGTGGGGAGTTGGAGTGATAGGGGAGGGTGTGAGGGTGGGGGGGTGTGATAGCATGCAGTTAGGGTGGGGGATATGATAGTTAAGATTTGACTTACCAGTGTCCATTCCTCCACCGACTCCTCCGAGGCCCTCTGGATGCATGATGGTCAAGACCTGCTCCTCCCATGTTGTTAGTTGTGGGGAAGGAGGTGGTGGTCCGCCGCCAGTCCGCTGAACCCCAATGTTGTGCCTGGAGACCACGGAACGCACCTTCCCCCGTAGGTCGTTCCACCTCTTCCTGATGTCATCCCGATTTCTTGGGTGCTGTCCCACTGCGTTGACCCTGTCGACTATTCTTCGCCATAGCTCCATCTTCCTTGCAATGGAGGTGTGCTGCACCTGTGATCCAAATAGCTGTGGCTCTACCCGTACGATTTCCTCCAACATGACCCTGAACTCCTCCTCCGAAAACCTGGGGTGTCTTTGGCGTGCCATGGGGTGGTGTAGGTGATGTGTGGGGTGGTGTATGTGGTGATGAGTGTGGTGATGTGTAGTGGTGTGTGGTGTTTTGTGCGTGGATGTTGTGTGGGTGATGGTGTTGTGTGCCTCTGTGTGGTGGGGTTGTCAATGCTGTGCTCTCTCTCTCGCCTTTGTCTATAATTTTTGGTCGTAGGGGTTTGTGGGTGATGTGGGTGTGTGTTTTATATAGTATTGATTGTGTGGGAGTGGTGTGTGTATGTGTATCAGGTGTGTGTATTTCGAATTGTCCAATGTGGCGGTGTTTTGGAGATGTGTGTGTATTTTGAGCGCGGCGGTGTGTACCGCCAATGGAATACCGCGGTTGAAAGACCGCCACGTGGATTCGTGGGTCGTAATAGCATGTGCGTGTTTCTGTTGACGTGACGGTGGAGGTTTTGTTTTCGCCAGTTTATCACTGACCTTTGGTGTGGCGGACTTGTGTGGGTGTCTGAATTTTGTCGGATTCCGAGATGTGGGTCATAATAGCTGTGGCGGAATGCCGCGGCGGTGTATTGGCGGTCTTCTGCACGGCGGTAAGCGGCTTTTACCGCCAATCTTGTAATGACCACCTATATTTCATTTTTATATAGTATATACAGAGCCAGCTTCCTACAAAGTATTTGTAAATCTGTGCTGTAGGCTCTTAACATCTTGGACAATTTGCTACACCCCTTCCAAATAGAAATGAGATTTTTGTTGCTTTGAGAATGAAAGATGACACTTCACACATCTCCTAAAGCCCATTTCCAGATTATAATTCAATCATCATGTCATTCAATACTTTGGGAGGGAAATCACCAGGCTATAAAAAGTGTTAGGTCAAAACATTACCCCCTCCTCGAATTTGCTTCTGCTGTATACCACTTAAGGCCTTCTTTGTCTGAGTTTAGTTTTTGTCAAGGGGAAATTATGTTCTATCTCCTCTTTTCTTATGTTCAAAATTGCCTTCAAAATGCACGAACTTGAAAGTGTATGTATATGGTATTTTCAATATTGTGAACCTAGCTGGAAAGCAGCTGAGTCCCATACAGGGTCAAAAACAAGCAGAAAGTCAACAAATGATGAGAGCTTTCTGGGTTGTGGACGGCTAATGCAGTGATGTAGTGTTCTTTAAAGAGGTGAGTCTTCAACTGTTTCATAAATTGGAGCATGTTAGGGTGGTCCTTATGGATATAAAGATGTTTTCCACATCCTTGGTGGATAGATCAAAAAGTCAAGTAGAGTTGTGTAGCATCGGCATGTTGGTGAATCTTAATACTGTTATCTTTTACAGCACCAAAGAGCTTTATTTAGAAGTTGAAGGTGAAGGTGAAAGGACAACATGGGGCAAGCCATAGGCCATGGGAATGTTGTGTGACCTGGAGGTGCCTAAGTGAATGAACTGGTGTTGTTTGGAAATGTAGGAGAAGAACCGGAACCAGTAAAAGAAGTTGCTGGTGAATTCCATTTGAGACTGCATATGTGGGTGGGATAGTCAACTCTGTTGAAGGCACCTGAGACATTCAGCAATATCAGGAGGCAGGGGTGATCTTCATTTCTGGTCAATGATACATAAGATAGTGGTCTCCTGGCTGCAGCATGATCTTAAGGCAGAATGGTAGTCATGCAGGCGATGGTAAGCATTGATAAGATTTTGGAGTTGAACATAGACTACTTTTTCAATGATCTTGTAGTTGAATGACAAGCTACTGATGGTCCCATAGTGGGCAAGGTCATCAGGCTCTACTGTAGGTTTCTTTAGGAGTCTGAGGATCTGAACTGTCTTGAGTGCTTCTGGGAAGGTGCCTTGAGTATGGGGGGCAAACTAAATGGTGAGTAGGGGTGAGAGCATGCCCAAGGAGGACTTGATGAAAAACACGGTTAAGACAACATCTTCATAAAAAGTGGCTTTGAGGAAGTTGATCATGCCTGTGAGATCATTTACAACACAGGACTTTGAAGGTTGACCATTTCAAGCTTCTACAGGATGGGTGGGAGTAAGAGATGGACCAGGCTTAATGCAGTGAATGTGCTATCGGAGATTCTGAGGTTTTTTTAACAGTAAAGAACAGGTTGACGGGTATGCACTTTTTTGTGGAATGGAGAATGCATGGGTCTAGCAGGGAAATGATACAGTACTTGATTGTCTTGAAAAGCGTTTTGTTTACATTAGGTGCTTCACTGATGCCCCGTGTGGTCACAGATAATTCTTACCAACTCACTCTTGCACCCTTAGGCCCTCCCAATAGACGATATACTAACTTGTGTAACCTGTTAAAATGATGTCCAGTATATATTGTCTCTTTCTCAATGTCTCTCCTGCATCTAACATTAAAAAAAGCCTGTCTGGTACACCCCAAATATTTTAGGGCCTTTTTTACCAATGTTATTTTGCTATGTACACCATTTCTTGACAACGTACTTATTTCTTCTTCAATAAATAAACTGAGGAAAAGAACAAATGTTGGCAAAAAACAATAGTTCTGTCTTTCTAGTATTGAATATGCTTGTTAATTGAAGGGCGAGGTGTTAAGCAAAAGGGTGGATTATTGGATGAATATGAATAGAAAAGATTTATGCAGGTGGGTGAAGGTAGGCAAGACAGCCACATGTGTTGACTACACAATCAGGTAATACGTGTACATGAATGTCTGGCATCTACAGATGTCCCTACACCAATATGGTCCTGAGGAGACACCTATATTCTATTGAGGGTCAAAACGTCATAAATTACTGAACAACGAACTAACTATACCTGAATTTACATATAGGCCCTCATTTAACATTGGCGGCAAATGCCGCCGGCAGCCAACATGCCGTGGCTACCGACCATCCACCAAATTATGAACGAAGCCGGAATTCCACCAGAAGGCTGGCGGAATTCCGGCTACGGTCATGACGACGAACGTCAGTAAGGTGGTGCTGACAGCAGCGCAGCATTCTGTCTCCTGCTGGACGACCCCCTGCAAGCAGGTAAGTCGGGTTCTCCAACAGGGGTGGGGGGTATTGTGTGTGTGTGTGTTGGGGGGTGTGACTGTTTTGTGTGCACGCATGCGGGTGTGGGACGTGTGTAATGCGTGTGTGCATGAATGGGTGTGAGTATACGTGTATGTTGTGTTGTGTAATTGTGTGTGTGCTAGTATATATGTTAGTGTTGCTGTGAGAGTGTATGAATGTATGCATGTGTGGGTGAATGTGGGTATGCGTGTGTGTATGAGTGTGTATGTATGTGCGTGTAAGTGTGTGCATGTCGGGGTCGGGTGGGGGAGGACTCTGGGGAGGAGGTGAAGGGTGGAGGGGGATCCCTATCAGTGCCAGGGAAGGAATTCCCTGGCACTAATAGTACCTACCGCCATGGATTTCGTGGCAGTACAGAAGCCACGGAAACAATGGCGGTGGGCGGGGTCATAATGGCATGGGCGGCCTAGTAACAGCCGCCAGGCTGGAGACTGTAGTCTCCAGCCCGGCCGTTGATACAGCTGTGGCGGTCGGTGTGTTACATTGGCGGTTTGGCCAAACTACCAATGTCAAAATATGGTGGTATGCACCGCCAGCCTGTTGGCGGTACTACCACCACTATTACACCAACCGCCGGAGTCGTAATGACCCCCATAGTTGTTTGTTGTAAAGAAACACTAAAAAAATCACATCATTGTCACTTTCTGTTTTCACTACTTGTTTGATGTGGTTTGTTTGCACTGGGGGCACACATCATACACCGACTGTGATGATTATTGGACAATGTAACTTGATGGATAGTATTTATACTTTTTTCATGTTGGTGGTGTGGTTGTAATATGAATGACACTAGCCCATATTGCCACCTTGTGGGGATAGCAGCATGCTGCACCTCGGTCATTGTCTTCCAACTCACACAGATCCTTCTCCTATTTACCTCCAAGGCAGTCAAAGGGGAGAGACTGTTGTGCAATAGAGTGGAGTATATTTGTGACACCCGATGCCCACAGCCCGTGTCCAGGTGGCTCAACCGTCTGGTCAGGGAAGCCCCAAGGGCTCTAAATTCCATTGGGGTCTTTTCTGGTATCTCAACCAGTAACTCCCCATAACTTTGGAGGGCCCTTCTATTGCTCCTACACTGGCCAGATATCAAAGTCCCATAACAGGGTTTTCAGCGTTACTTTACCCTCCCACCCCAGGGCATATGTTGCCCTTTTTCCAGATTGTAACCACCACTGCAGTCGAGAGGGGGCAATGGAGGGGACCCTTTATTCCCATATAAGCAGCAGAGTCAGCCCTCAGGTGAATCACTCGCCGATCGGCCAGCAGCGATGGCTCCTGCTGTGATGAAAAAGCCTAGTCATTGATCACGTGGAGCTTGGTTGCCCAGTAATACGGATGTAAGTTGGGAAATGAGATTTCACCCTCTAGGGGTTTCCTATTCAGAGTAAGGAAGGCAATTCTAGTGGTGCCTCATTCCTTAGCAGGGTCCTAGTCAATGTGCCTACCATTTTACAGAAGCTGAAGAGCTGGACATGCTTGGAGCCAGCCCTAGCCTTGAGAGCCACCAGGCTGAGGACCACAGAGAGGTTTCTTCTGAATAGGGGCACTTCAATTTTTTGGGTGTTGAGCTTTAAGCTGTTGGTTTTCATTCAGTCTGCGACCTCCGAAATGCAGCTAATGTAATTCACTTGGGTGTTCGAGTTGTGGTCTGAGCGGGAAAAGATAAAGTTAGTTTTAACATAGGAGATGATGCTAAGCCTCTAAGCTCAGATGAGGCTGATGAGAGGGGTCATGTAGATGTTGAAAAGTGTAGGGTTAAGTGAGGAGCCTTGAGTGTCACAGCTGATCAGGTTGGAGGCCGGGGACGAGTAAGGGGATAAGATGACTGTTTGGGTGCGTCCTCAGAGGAAGGAAATAACTCAACAGAGTGCTGGTATGATGATTCTGGTCTTGTGGAGACGTTAGGGGAGGAGGGGATGAGAGATTGTGTTTAAAGCGGCCAAGAGGTCAAGCAGGATGAGTTATGCTGTGTCCCATTTGACCAAAAAGAGGTGGATGTTGCCAGTGGCAGAGATGAGGGCGATCTCCGCACTGTGCTTAGGTCTGAATCTAGATTAGGATTAGTTAATAAAAAGCTGTCATAAAATGAATAAAGCAAAATAAAAAATAAAACAGACGAGACAGCCTTTTAAGGCAGGTGGCTTAATCATGACTAAAATAATCCAGGTCTATGAACTAGATGCTTGGCTCAAGCGTTGTTTGACAGGAAATGATCAGCTCTGTCCAGTGCATAATTTCCCAAGAGTCTTTGTGCATTATTTTGTAGGAAGTTGTAAACATTTTAACTTAACTAAAACTGCATAAAGAAATTTTGCAAAACCACTGGCCAGTTGCATATCCGCTGGATTGAAACATTTCTTTATTGCCAGGGAGCAAGATCTAATTCTCAATTTATCTAAAACATGGAAGTAAGAAGGTAGATCAGTTGTATAAAAAGCCTTGAGAACAGCAGATCACATGAGCAAGGAATTCCTACGTATAGGGACAATATTGGTAACTCTTTTTTGGGCATATGAATTTCCATGTTTGTTTTATCTTGCTTATATTAAATAAACCAAATTTGAGTCTTGCAATGTCCTTTTAATTTGAGTGGGAGCCTCCCATTAAGCAAACTTACACTGATCCCTAGGTGTGTGGGCTCAATACAGTGTTGACATGTTTAGTTAAGAGACAGGAGGTAAGATCTAGAGCAAACGATCACAAACATTGGGCATATTTACAAGCCCTGTGTGCCACTGGTGCATTACTTTTTGTGACGCACCAGGCGCACATAGTGGAGGCCCATATCTACAAGGTCACGCAAAGCCAGTTGCATGGCTTTTCATGGTCTTGTAGGTATGGTGTAAGGCAGCACAGCGCAAGGTGCTGCGTCAGGGAGGCATACCATGGGTTTTTCAGTGGGTATTACAAGAATTTGTAAACCTGGGAATGCGTCAAAACTTTATGCCTCCCCAGGGCAGGCGCAATTGGGAGAAATATATTTTTCTTTTCTCCTAGTTGTTTATTTTTTGTATGTGTGCTACAGATCTGCTTTCTGTCTGGCAAAGGTGCCTTTGTTGTTGGGCTGTTGAAAAGGTACATTAAAATATGTACGAATAGATTGCATTGTGCTGTTTTTAGCCATTTAATCAATGATGCAGGAAACACTTTGCAACCATAGGACAGCAATTTTGTATATTTTGCTTAAATAACACCAAATAGTGGCTTTAATGAATGACCTGGCAAGTTGTCTGCCAGTTTCAGAAGCACATACAATAAATTGTGTACTTTAGTTGTCAGGTTTACCTTCTGTCTGGTAAAGGTGCCCTTGTTGTTCACCCATAGGAGCTTGACTTTTGACTGCATTCATAGTAACATGATGTTTCATTGTTTACATAACATCAATCTTTTTTTTTTTTAAATGGTATTGATTTTTACAAACAAAGTTAGTTATAGGGCATCACTTGCAGCAAAGACACAGGATGCAACATCATATGTAGCATGACAAAAGACCAGTAAAACAACAATGCAGAGAAAAATGGCATAATAGCATTGAGTTACTCAGCAAAACCTAAACCACTCATCCCGTGTGTACATTAAGTGTGCCAAGGCTGCAAAGGTGTGTATTTCCTGAAGGTAGACCGCCGCCTGTCTGTGCATGGTTTCTACTGTATGCCCTTGACCCGGCTCCTTCCTTCCAGATTTTATAGTGTTTCTGGGGGCTTCCCCTCGCCAGGTAAATCAGGCGCTCAAGTCCTATGCAATAATCCTTACCTTTAGCCCATGACTCTGAAGGGGACAGATGCATTACGGCTTTCCAGGCTCTCGCAATATCCCTCTTAATACTAATCAAGCCTAGCCAGAGTAACACCCTTTGATATTGATTACCTCCTAGATCATCAGTAATATGTTAAAGGATAACTTTAGGGTTTCTGGCGATAGGCTAGCCCAGTGAGTCCTCCAACCATCCTAGAACCCTATTCCAGAAGTGAGTGTGGCGCAATGCCAGAATGTATGGGGTATATCTTCCTGTGGGTCATCTCACCTCGGGCAGTTCCCCGTGGCTATCAGGCCCATGCCATGTAGTCGTGCTCTAGTGAGGTAGACGCGGTGTAGCAACTTCAGCTGTATCAGCCTAAATTGGGATGCTATTACTGCCTCCCTAGGGTCTTCCACTCCTTCCCTCCAATCATCTTACTGACCCAGTTCCTTCTTCCATGCCCTCCTCACTGCCACCATTGGGCTAGCTAATTACACAAAAGCACTTCATAAATCTCAGACAGTTTGTGATCCTTCATGTTTGCAAGAAGAACTTTTGCTTTGATTGGGGAGAATTCGGGGATGGTTTCTTCTGACTGTGTGAACGGTAAGAGTGCATGGCAAAGCTGTAGGTAGCAGAAGAACTGTGTTTGGTACACATTGTATTCTACCTATAAATCCAGAAAAGACTTTAGCCCCAGTGTGGAGATGCGTTTGGTGTCCTAGGTGGAAAAACCACATAAGACCTCAACCTGTGGGAGCCGAGTTCCCTACTACAGTGGAGTTTGTAACGTCAACTTCCGGCCCAACCAATGAACTTCATAGCAGCAGCCCAAACCCCAAGCACCACTCATGTGGCAATCTCGAGGGTGTTTTGTGCGACACCGCCATAAAATAAATGCGAAAGGTTTTGATGACCCATCCCTTCACTTCATATGTCGGATCATCGAATCCCCTAAAATTACATACATTTAATACAAGCATGTGTGCTGCCCAGTAGTACAGATGCATGTGTGGGATAGCTATCCCACCCTCGAAAACCGGTCATTTCCCAAGGGCTATTCGAGGTGGGCTACCTCCCCTTAGCAGCATTCACCTTGGTAAAGAAGGCCTTGCCTCCCGGAAATGGGTGGTTTTGTATCTGGTAGGGGAGACACAGCAGGGAGACCATTTTAAAAATGGCAGAGCGCCCCAAGAGGGGACGGGGGAGAGTGGACCAGAAATTAACATCTCTCGTAAGGCCGTCCAGCTGGGGTGCTAGGCTCCGTTAAAAGGACCTCGGTGCATTGTGTGTGATGTAGACCCCTGGATATTTGAACCCCGGAGGAAGTATTAGTGTCCCCGATGCCCACAGCCTATCCACTGGGCAATGAGCTAAGGGGTAAATCGAAGACTTATTAATGTTCATGTGAAGCCTGGAGTATGTTCCAAATATTTGTAGATTTTGAAGAGCTCTGGGTCCCAACGACTCTGGATCGTCTAAGAACAATAGGGCATTGTCTGCATAGAGTGAGATTCTGTCACTCACCTCAGATGTTCACTGCAAACTTTCGAACAGTGCATCTTCTTGCATCCAGGCTGCCAATGGCTAAATCATGAGTGCAAACAGCAAGATAAATAATAAAGGGCAACACTGACAGGTGCCACTGGGAACCACACTGAAGTTACCCCCCCACCCCCCGAATGCACATCCTAGCCTTAAGGTTGGTATATAGTAGGTGCACATAGCCAATGAATTTTGGTATAAACTCCGCACGAGGCAATAGAGTGAATAAGTGTTCCCAGTCCACCGATTCAAAGGGTTTCCTAAAATAAATTAAGAGAATGAGAGAAGGGACCTCTGACCACCATAAATCTTGCTCGACTCAATTGTGTTGTGCACTTGCCTTAAGTTGTGCCAAGTGGCCCAATGAGGCATGAACCCAGACTGGTCTGGGGGTCCTAGGTGGGAGATAACCTCTGTTAGTCAGACGGCCAACATCCTGGCCCAGATTTGTACCTCTAAATTCAACAGTGAGATTGGCTGAATGTCTTTGCAGTGTGTGGCCTCCGTTCCTGGTTTCAGTATCACAACTATTTCCGCAGTTCTAAGGTCTGTGGGCAATTCACCTCCCTGCAGGACTTCTTCGAAAGCCTCCAGTAGCAGAGGGCCTGTCTGAGGCAACAACAGGTGCCAGTACTCCATTAGGTCCTGGCACTTTATCCACCTGTAGCTGCACCATCTGTCGCACGTGAAATCAGTCTCCAGGGAGGTGCACTCCTTCAGGGACAAATGAGGCATTGGCAGGTCATGCACAAAGCTATGTAAGTCTGCGCGAGGGCTCATGGGATCTGACCTGTACAGTTCCCGGTAGTAGGATGCAAAGGCATGCGCAATGGGCTCACTCCCAGTCACTCAAGAGCCATCTTTGACCATCAGGTAACTCACCGGGGCCCAGTCTCCCTAGGAGTACACAGCCAGTGTGGAGCCTTACTTGCCTTGTCATCCCATTGACAAATTCTGCTGTGAGTGGCCATCCATGCCTACTTTGCTTCTTGTGTGAGGTCCTGCCTAAGAAGTATCTTTGTGTGCAGCAAATCATGTAGAAGGGAATCCTGCCTCGCTGCCACATAGGGGCCCTTGAGGTCAAGTATATGTTCCTCAAGGTCTTGGATCTTTGGGTGGGCCCAGCATTTTTGGCTTTTGGAGTAGCTAATGATATCCCCTCTAGACAGTAGTTTTCTGGGCCTCCCACGTTGTACCCTGGGAGATCATCAATCCTTTGTCTTCAGTAAGGAATCGTTGACACACTTGTTGACACATTTTCCTAAATTCTTCTTTTTGAAGGCTCCAACAGTTCAGGCACCAGCTTGCCGTCACCCTCCTTGGACCCCAAGTTAGAGCTATCATCATCGGTGAGTGATTGGGGAGGCCCTGATGCAGCAATATAAAATCTAGAACCCAGTGGCCCTCACTCCAGCCTAATGTCATTTTTTGGTGCAAACCCCCTTTTCCCATACCGCCACCCCCACATGGCTAACGTCATTTTTTTTACACTGGCCCATCCTTAGCACCAGCTTACACCATTCCATAAATATGGCGCCCGGCTGGCACTCACGAATGGCGCAAGCCGGTGCTAAACTTATTGATGCAAAATTGAGTTAGTGCCATTTTGCATCAAAAAGTATCAATATGCCCCCAAGTACCAGAGCCCATGTCCAATTTGTCACCTCACAGAGGCCCTCATTCTGACCTTGGCGGGCGGCGGAGGCCGCCCGCCAAAGTCCCGCCGTCAGATTACCGTTCCGCGGTCGAAAGACCGCGGCGGTCATTCTGACATTCCCGCTGGGCTGGCGGACGGTCGCCTTCAGACCGCCCGCCAGCCCAGCGGGAAAGAGGCTTCCACGATGAAGCCGGCTCGGAATCGAGCCGGCGGAGTGGAAGCTGTGCGACGGGTGCAGTTGCACCCGTCGCGTATTTCACTGTCTGCGCAGCAGACAGTGAAATACATGTAGGGGCCCTCTTACGGGGGCCCCTGCAATGCCCATGCCAGTGGCATGGGCACTGCAGGGGCCCCCAGGGGCCCCGCGACCCCCCCTACCGCCATCCGGATCCCGGCGGTCCGACCGCCGGGATCTGGATGGCGGTAGGGGGGGTCGGAATCCCCGCGGCGGTGCAGCAAGCTGCGCCGCCGTGGAGGATTCAATGGGGCGGCGGTACACTGGCGGGAGCCCGCCAGTGGTGCCGGTCCGACCGCGGCTTTACCGCCGCGGTCGGAATCCCCATTGGAGCACCGCCGGCCTGTCGGCGGTGCTCCCGCGGTCCTCCGCCCTGGCGGTCAAAGACCGCCAGGGTCAGAATGACCACCAGAGTGTCCAGGGAGTTAGCGGAGATCACTGGTGTCAGTGTGGCAGATTCGTCTGTCACAGCACCAGTGTCACTCAAGATCCAAGGACTGGGCACCCCACTCCCTTGGGCATGGCCTTTTCCTCTAAGCTATGTGCCATTCTTTCGGAGGCCCTCCATTGCTTCCCCACTCTGCCCCCCACAGCCCTCGAATGACCGATCGCTGAAGTATTGTGAGGGGTGTTCCTCAATCCAGTCCCAGGCCGCCTCAGGTGTATTGAAGAAAAAGGCCTTGTCCTGAAAGATGACCTTTAGGCGTGCTGGGAACAGAATCGTGTAGGTGATATCCATGGCCTTCAATTTTTGCTTTGCTTCTTGGAAGGAGCACCTTTGCTACCGTGCTTTCAGGGTAAAGTCTGGGAAAATCATCACAGGGGAGGATTGATAGGACAAATGACCAGCCTTGTGTGCAGACCTGAGGACAGAATCCCGATCAGCATAGTTGAGCACCTGTACAATAAATGAGGGGGTGTGCCCACCAGGGTTTAGGGATCAAGGCTCATTGTGTACGCTCTATGATGAAACAATTCGATACCTCATCTGTGGGGACACAGCTCAGCAACCAATCAAACATAAATTTGGGGGGTCCCCTCAGTATCTTCTGCGATGCCCATAGTGTGTAGATTGCTACGCCTAGAACTTCACTCTGCGCCTTCGACGCAGGCCTCCAATTGTCCAACTAGGAGTTGCAGAGTCACCAGGTGTTCTTCATGTGTTTTAACTGTGTCCTCAGTCTCAGACAACCTGCCCTCCACTTCAGTGACTCTATGAGTAATGTGTTGTAGGTCTCTATGAGTAATGTGTCGTAGGTCTTGTCGGATTAACGCCAGGTTGACTTTAGTTCCTCCATCTTGCCTTCCACAGTGACCTTAAGGGTTTGAATTTTGGGCAATATAGGAGATGTTTGTGCATTGTCATCTGACGAGTGGCTGTCCCCCTGCAGAGCCAATCTCGCTGGTAGGAGCACTGTGTTCGGTAAATTTATAAATTTTCTGTTGGGAGGTGGTGGCTGTTGCCAATTTGTCCCTTGCCATAGTGCAGTCAGGGGATACTGGTGTTTGTTGCAGTATCAATAATGATCTAATAGAGTCCACTTAGCATCTTTCAGCTCCCCCAACACAGAGAAGCAGTTGTTACATCCACTGGGATTCCGGTGGGTTGCCCTGTTTCACGGGTCTTGATGTGTCACAGTCCACACGCCTTGTGCAGGAGTGGGTAGAGGATTCTATGAGTGTCTCCCAAGGTCAACACTAGGATGTTGTACAGGACTTGGGAGGGGACTACGAAGTTTCAAGTATTGGAAAGGTGATTTGTGATGAAATGGCCGAAGGATACCCCTCTCTGAACAATATGTGTCACCTCTCTATCGCCTCGGACTTGGTTGCTGCCCCCGACACTGGATAGCAGCAGGTCCGTACGAGCGCCCAATAGATACTTGGGGGATCTCCAATCAGAGGAAGAAGAAGGAAATTAAATTGACTCACACCATGTTCTATTGATTCTTTGGTGAATGTCAGGCACTTGGCGGCTTCTAGTGTCTCGGAATCACTTCCACAGAGGGTCAGCACCACTACACATTCAAATCCCCTAAGTCTACACCAGTTCCTGGGCACATTAGGGGGGAGACTCTTATGTGTCAGCTGTGTACCTCATTCAGGTTTGTATGGCCTGGACCACTCCTGGTTCCCACTCTTTTGGCAGCAACTTTCTGCTCAGCCCCTATGGTCCCGGGGCCCCTTTGCAGTGTTATCACTGTTATGTGGGGGGTGGGGGAATCTGGCGAGCCGAACAGTGAGGATCATGAACTCCAGGCTCTCGTGGGTCTGAGCCCAGCCCTCTCATTGCCCTGAGAGCTTTAGGCCCTTCAAGCTTGCCCTCCAGGCCATTCATTCCCTTAGATCAGTCCCTGTTGTTGGCATCACCTCAGGCAAATTGGGCATGTGAATATTCCAAGGCACTGAGGCTCTGGGACTTACAGTTCTCCGTGCCCACTAGGGCATCTGCCCTCCAGACTCGGGCGTCACGCCTCAGAGGGGGGCTCCCTATCTTGTCACAACTTCTGCCAATGTGTCAACAATTACTATCCCGGGGTCCCAATCATTTATCAACCTCTTGGCTGTTGCCATCTTCTCGTGCTGCTTTTTAGGCCCTCCGGTCTGTCCTGCGCTGGCAGAGCATCAGCTGTTCAGCGGCAGTTCGACGGGTTGGTTCCTTCACCTGCAGTCCGTCGGACGCCCAGGGCCCCTCCGGAGTTAACGCAAGTCACACGGCCTCTCGGAGCCGGCGCTGCTCGTCGCCCACATTGGCCGGGGTCTAGGAAGCCGCACCCAGTCCTACCCAACTGGTAATAACCAGAGGAGGCACCCATGAAGTGGGCACTGTCGACAATCTGGAGTGGCCATACTGAGATACTGATGCGGTCAGCCGGTTCTCAGCCTCGGGAAAACTACCGCCTCCTGGCCTCTCTTCGCATCTGTCAACTCTGGCCCCAATAGGACCCACCCCTCTCCTCCGTTCAGCGGTTGCTTAGCCATTTACTGTACACCGCTGGGCCTGGGCTGCTCAGTGTACGATGTCAGGCACCTGCGGAGCTCGACCCTGTCGGATGAGCCCAGGGAGCGGTGGTTTCTGGCGAATTGCCTGCATGGATGTGCGGAGCTCACTCAAAAATTTGTGTTGGTTAATCCATGCCCTCCATACTTGCAATCTTTTCCTATCTTCCTGTTGTGGACATACAGTAAATTTGATTTTTCATAGTTTACCATTACGTGATTTTTTGGCACAGTAGCATTTCACCAAACTCAATGTGTGTTGCAGAACAGTTTTGTTTGGTCAGAAAATCGCAGTGCTCTCTGCATACATCAACGATGGAATCAGCCTACATTCAGGGCCATATTTATACTTTTTGTGCGTCAAAAATGTTACCGCCGGCTAACGCCATTCCAACACACCATGCGGGCGCCTTATTTAAGGAATGACGTTAGCCGGCGCTGAGGACTGGTCTGAGTAAAAAAAAAATACTCACACCAGGCAGCGCCGGCGTTGGGGAAAATGGGGGTTGTGCGTCAAAAAATGGTGCAAGTCAGGTCTGAGGCAAAAATCAGGCCTCAAACCGGACTTGCGCCATTTTTTTTGACGCACAACCCCCATTGACATGACTCCTGTCTCAGCAAAGACAGGAGTCATGCCCCCTTTCCCAATGGCCATGCCCAGGGGACTTTTGTCCCCCTGTGTTTCCCCTAGCACTGGTGCTAAATTTAGCTGCCAGCGCAACTGCAGGCATTCTTGCACCAAAGTGCAAGGTTGTCTGCATTGACAGGAGTGATTGTTTATGTGCAGGAAGGTGTCCCTTCCTGCACATAAACAATCTACAATGGCGATTTGGCATTTCTGTGTGTGCTGCTGAATGCAGTACACATAGAAGTAGCAAATCGTCATTATTGAATGATTGTTTATGTGCAAGAAGAGACACCTTCCTGCACATAAACAATCATTCATGGCGTTTTGCTCTTTATATGTGTGTATTATAAAATACTTTTATTTTTTCTTGTGTTTGCTTTTTCCATGTGTGCAGCATTCTGCTGCACACATGGAAAAAGCAAACACAAGAAAAAATAAAAGTATTTCTGTTCTTTGCTCCCCCACTCCTGGGGTGGCGTTAGTTTTTGGCACTACCTCAGAAGGATGATTCCTTGATAATCTGGGGTGGCTTCAAAAGCAATGGGTGCTGTGGTGCACACCCCTCTGCCGCAGAAAACTGCATCGGAGGGGCCCATATTTACAAGGCCGTGTTAAGTCACAAAAAGTGGATTAGCGCTGCCTTGTAAATATGGTGCAGTGCACAGTGCCACTGGAGCGTCACAAAAAGTGACGCTTCTGTAGCGCTAGGGACTTGTAAATATGCCCCTTGGGGATGTATTTACGAATACGCAATGCAGTGCAGCCAGTAGCGTACCAAAACTTGAGAGGGCCCTCCTGCAAAGTACATAGAGGAAGCCTCCTCCAAGGCCCACCACCTACCACTTTTTCTGAGGGGCCCCCTGGAGCTCAGGGGCTCCCCGCAACATGGGGGACTGTGGGGGCTTATGTTAAGCCACTGAGCGCAGCACAGCAGGCCACCTTGCTGCACTGCAGTACGTGAAAGAGAAAGGGGCAGGAATGCACCACATTTCTCCTTGTTATGCCTCACCTGGGAAGGCGTAGTAGTCTTGGCGCTTTCCACGACCTACAACTTATGGTAAATCTGGGAATGCTTAAAATTTCATGGGTGTTGCATGGGAACACCCACACACCACCCATGAAATGCCTCCGTGGGGCAGAGTATTGCAATGCTACGATTTGAGTTCCATTGCATTACTTCTGGATTTATCAAGTGACTCAGGGCCACGCAAGGTGACCTTGCATGGCTTGATAAATCACACTTAATAGTTGCGTCATGCTTGCATCCCTTTGCTTGTTGAGGAAGCAACGCAACTACTTCATAAAAAAAAGGCCCTTAGTTTCACTTGATGAGTAAGGGGGCATATTTAAGAGCCACTATCACCACTGAAGCATCACCTTATGTGACACTCCAGTGGGGCAAACCTCTGCTCCATATTTACAAGGAGGTGTAACGCCACTTTTTGTGGCGTTGCGCATCCTTGCAAATATGGGCCCCTCCAATGCAGTTTTCTGAGTTAGAGGGGTGTGCAATGGGTGTTGCTGTGGGTGTGCCACACCAACACCCATTGCATTTTGATGGTGCGTCAGATTTACGAGATTTCGTAAACCTGAGGCAGCGCCATAATCTAACGCCACCCCAGGGGTGGTGTTAGCAAGGCACAACAAGGAGGAATACTTTTATTCCTCCTCATTTTTTGCTTTTTCTATGCGTGCTGCATTCTGCAGCACGCATAAAAAGAGCAAAAGGCCAGAAATGATTGTTTATGTGCAGGAAGTTGTCCGTTCCTGCACATAAACAATAATTTCAAAATTACACTTTGGCACTTCTGTGTGTGCTGCATTCTGCAGCACACACAGAAGTGCCAAATCGCAATTAGTGATTGTTTATGTGCAGGAAGGGACACCTTCCGGCACATAAACAATCACACCCCTCAATGCAGACATTCTTGCACGATAGTCCATGGATGCCTGTGTTGGCGCTGGCAGCTAAATTTAGCACCAGTGTAGGGGACAACACAGGGGTGCGCCGTATTCAATTAAATATGGTGCATCCCTGCATAGTGAAAATTACAGAGCGCAACGCTGCCAATTTTTTTGCATAAAAGTTGTAGTAAACCAGGCATGATTCCTTCTTTGAATTACTGTTAGTCCTTGTAGCCTTAGGATGGTCACCCCTAACTTTTTGCCTGCCTCCCTCCACTTTTTGGACACTGTTTTTGCTGGTTTTTAGACTCTGCACACTTTACCACTGCTAACTAGTGCTAAAGTACATATGCTCTCTCCCTTTAAACATGGTAACCTTGGATCACACCAAATTGGACTATTTAATTTACTTATAAGTCCCTAGTAGAGTGCACTATATGTGCCCGGGGCCTGTAGATTAAATGCTACTAGTAGGCCTGCAGCACTTTTTGTGCCACCCACTCAAGTAGCCCCTCAACCTTGTCTCAGGCCTGCCATTGCAAGGCCTGTGTATGCAGTTCCACTGTCACTTCGACTTGGCATTTAAAAGTACTTGCCAAGCCTAAAACTACCCTTTTTCTACATATAAGTCACCCCTAAGGTGTGCCCTCGGTAACCCCTAGAGCAGGGTGCTGTGTGGGTAAAAGGCAGGACATGTACCTGTGTAGTTTACATGTCCTGGTAGTGTAAAACTCCTAAATTAGTTTTTACACTACTGTGAGGCCTGCTCCCTTCATAGGCTAGCATTGGGGCTGCCTTTATGCATTGTTGAAGTGGTAGCTGCTGATCTGAAAGGAGTAGGAAGGTCATATTTAGTATGGCCAGAACGGTAATACAAAATCCTGCTGACTGGTGAAGTTGGATTTAATATTACTATTTTAGAAATGCCACTTTTAGAAAGTGAGCATTTCTCTGCACTTAAATCTTTCTGTGCCTTGCAATCCGCGTCTGGCTGGGTTTAGTTGACAGCTCCATGTGCATTCACTCAGACACACCCCAAACACAGGGTACTCAGCCTCACTGGCATACATCTGCATTTTGAATGGGTCTTCCTGGGCTGGGAGGGTGTAGGGCCTGCTCTCACACAAAGGACTGCCACACCCCCTACTGGGACCCTGGCAGTCAGGATTGAACTGAAAGGGGACCTGGTGCACTTCTAAGCCACTCTTTGAAGTCTTCCCCACTTCAAAGGCACATTTGGGTATACAAATAGGGCCTCTGCCCTACCACCTCAGACACTTCCTGGAGAAGAAACCAGAACCTGCACCCTGACAAGAAGAACTGCCTGGTTGCCTAAAGGACTCACCTGACTGCTTTCTTAAGAGGACTGCTGCCTTGCTGTTGCCCTTCTGCCTTGCTGCTCCCTGGCTGTGGTGAAGAAGTGCTCTCCAAGGGCTTGGATAGAGCTTGCCTCCTGTTCCCTGAAGTCTCAGGACCAAAAAGACTTCTCTCTTGCAACTGGACTCCTTGTGCGGTGAAAATTCGACGCACAGCTTGCTAAAAACAACGCACAGCCTGTTCCGCTGTGAAAAATTCACCGCACGCCAAACCGCGACGCCGCTGCTCGACTTCGTAAGGAAACGATCGACGTGGCGCCTGCGGTGCGACTGGAACTTCGACGCACACCCACCAGATCGACGCACAGCCGACCTAGGACAACGATGCCCGACTTCCAGAGGGGAAATCAACACAGCGCCTGCCGTGAGGGAGAAATTTCCCTGTATTGCCCACCGGAACGACGCAGAACTGATCAACAAGCCCAGGATTCCACGCACAGACCCTGGGACGTCTGAAAACCCCGCAACCTGAAGAGGATCCACGACTGAGCGCCCGAAATCGACGCCCAGCCGTCCCTGCGTGGAAACTAAACAACACATCAACCGTGTGTGGCCTGAGAAATCAACGCACACCCCTTTGTTTCCACACTTCTCCTCCTCTGCGGCCCTTTGCGGAGATTTTTCACTCAAACCAGGTACTTTGTGCTTGAAAGAGACTTTGTTTGCTTTTAAAAGACTTAAGACATTTTATATCACTTTCCAGTGATATCTTTACATTTTCTTATTGCATCTTTTATCGTTTTGACCTGCAAATATCCAGATAAATATACTATATTTTTCTAAACACTGTGTGGTGTATTTTTGTGGTGCTATATTGTGTTTTTGTATGATTTATTGCACAAATACTTTACACATTGCCTTCTAAGTTAAGCCTGACTGCTCAGTGCCAAGCTACCAGAGGGTAATTTGCATTGTGTGTGACTTACCCTGACTAGAGTGAGGGTCCTTGCTTGGACAAGGGGTAACCTGAATGCCAACCAAAGACCCCATTTCGAACAATTACCTTCTGCGTAATTTTGACATTCTTACGGACGTTATACTTGATTAAATAAGCAGCCACTGCACTCACAATGTTACAAGGTCACTGCATCCTACTGGCTGAGAGAATGGGAAAGATGACGCTACCTAAAGATCAGTTACTCTATGTTTGATTGCCATCGGGAAATTTCTATAATTTGTACATGTTTCCCTGAAGTTTACAAAGTTGTGTCATTTTAACATATTCAATTCTTTGCAATCAAAAACATTTATTCCTTTATCATCGTCACCTTTATTGATTAGCACATCTACACTTTAGAACACGCATTGGCCAGTGGCAGCAGCCAGCTATGGAGAGGGGTGGGGTGGGCAAATGAGTCAGGGGTGCATTCACTACATAATGTTAATTATGTTGATGCCGACATGTATTACATTACATTCAATCTATCAAGGAATTTGTAAAGCGCACTACTCACCTGTGAGGGTCTCAAGGCGCTGAGGGGGGAAGAGGGGTGCTGCTACTGCTCGAACAGCCAGGTCTTGAGGAATCTCCTGAAGGTAAGGAGGTCCTTTGTCTGATGCAGGTGGGTCGGAAGAGTGTTCCACGTATTGGTGGTGAGGTGCAAGAATGATCTGCCTTCGGTTGTAGTTCTGTGGATGCGAGGGACGGTTGCGAAGGTGAAGTCAGCGGAGCGGAGCTGTCGGGTCGGGGTGTAGAAGGAGAGCCTTCTGTTGAGGTATTCTGGTTCAATGTTGTGCAGTGCTTTGTGAGCGTGATTGAGATGTTTGAAGGTGATTCTCTTGTTGACGAGGAGCCAGTGCTGGTCTCTCAGATGGCCTGTGATGTGGCAGTGGTGGGGGATGTTCAGGATGAGGCATGCAGAGGCGTTCTGTATGCATTGCAGCCTTTTCTCGAGTCCCGTGGTTCCTGCGTAGAGGGCATTGCTGTAGTCCAGTTTGCTGCTTACCGGAGGGCTTGGGTGACTGTTCTTCTGGTTTCCGTGGGGATCCATTTGTAGATCTTGCAGAGCATGTGAAAGGTTTTGAAGCCGGAGGAGGAGATGGCATTGACTTGCTGAGTCATGGATAGTGAGGAATCCAGGATGTATCCTAGGTTGCGCGCATAGTTGGTGGGGGTAGGCACGGATCCAAGAGCGGCAGGCCACCAGGAGTCATCCCATGTGGAGGGGGTGGAGCCAAAGATGAGGACCTCAGTCTTGTCTGAGGATTATTGTTTTAAAGTTCAAATGTTTAACTTTAAAATTGTAACGTAATGCATGTAGGTGAATAAGGGCATATCTACAGTTACAAAAAATACATTTTAATAAAATTAAATAAAAGACACTTACCTTCCTGCACGTCCTCGCTCTGGTCCAAGGAGTTCTTCTCCCCTGCAGACAAGTCCCCTAACCAATCCTGGCGCTGCTCTCATAGCATGAGAGCAGTGCTAGGATTGGATGGAGCGGGCTCCCTCAGCTCTCCAAAGGGCACTGGAGGCCTGTGGTTGCTCTCAACAAAGCTGTCCAAGGCCAAAAAGACATGCACACTTTAAACTTAAAGTGCCCAACCCATCGCTGCTATTTGCTGCTGCCACTCAGCAGCAGCCTCACACCATCCTGACACTTGTCTCAGGACATGGGTTTGCTGAGGAGTTACTAAAAAAATAAAACAGGAATAAATGTTTTTTACCATTTTATTTTTCATTTGGGGCATTTTAATTAGTGGGGCAACACTCCTCTGCTCTAACAGAGGAGCCATCCCTGGCATTGGCAAAGCCAATAGGTCTCGTCTACACAAGAGCTATTGTCTTTGGCAATGTTTTTTGCCATGTTGTGGTGAGTGGGTGAGGTGGAATGGATTGGAGTGGGTGTATGTTTTGGATTTGAGTGGAGAGGATTGGAGAACACAGGTTGTTTTAGAGTAGAATGGGGCAGACTGAAGTGGGGCAGATTGTTTTGGATTGGAGTGGGGCAGATGGGAGTGGTGCAGATGAGAGTGGGGCAGATTGGTTTGGATTGGGGTGGGGCACATGGGAGTGGGGCAGATTGTTTTGGATTAAAGTGGGGCAGACTGGAATGAGGTGGACTGAAGTGAGTGAGATTGCATTAAAGTGGGGCAGACTGGAGTGAGGTGGACTGAAGTGGGGGAGATTGTTTGGGATTGGAGCGTGGCAGATTGTTTTGGAGCGTGGCAGATTGTTTTGGAGTGGTGCAGATTGTTTTTGATTACAGTGGGGCAAATTAAAGTGGGGCAGATTAGATTGGAGTGGGTTAGACTGGATTGGGTTGAGTAGTTTGGGTTGGAGAGGGGAGAATTGGAGTGGGGCGAATTGGAGTGGGGTGTATTGGGGTGTACTGCACGATTATGCTTAAAAGCATCACTTCAAAAATTCCACATACTAAAGAAACAACATTGCAATGCAATATTTCAAACAAGATAATCTTTTAAGGAGAGCGCCCACGAGGAAAAGCAAAATAAAACACGAGTGGAAAGTGAGAAAAAATGACTTGGCAAAATAAAAGAATGTTTGCTATAAAAAAGAAAACTTTGCAATTTTGTGTGTCCTGCTGGGCATGTTTTTGCCAGTCACAATCCGTCTGTTTGCAGGACACTAGAAGTTAAAAAGAACAAAATAGTACCTCGATCATGTTGGGAGCAGTGGACGGGCACCGATTAAGTTTAATCAATCAGTGCGTGGTCCCTGCGCCACAGAGAGAAACAGAAATGATGTCAGGCGAATTGCGAGGCTATAAAGAAGAGTGCCACGCAAGCCAACGATTGGTGAGCGACAGGTGGGCTCCCAGCCCTTTAATGTAAACAACAGAGTCTCACAAGCGAGATACATGCGCTAGAACATGCACTCAGGCTCAACTCTTAATAATGACTGTTTTGAAAACTTTCCGGTATTTCAAAATCTACAATGCTTCTGAATAAAGTGAGGCTTGCAAAAGTATAATAGTGTTTATTGGTGACTCTGGTGTTGTTATCTGGTTAATCTGATGAAAACATACCATTAAGACTGCGCACACCTCTTGACCTATTCACTGTCACCTCTATACATCTGTGTTGTACTGTAGGCATCCTAAGTATTATAGGACCAAGCCCTTGCACAATGGTGGGCACGGCATAATGCTTCTCATCCGTGGCATACTGGCTGTATCATTGACATTAATGTGCCTATGCCCAACATAAGGTGGTCATTTCTGACAGGTGAAGGTAATAGTTTGGCTTCTAGGATGCAACTGTCCACATGAGCTTTTTGAACACAGCGAAATGACAATCTGGTGGCCTTGTCTGCTGAACTTTTTTACACTGGCATGTGTTTTAGTAGCTCGAAATGATTTGATTTGACAAAAACCAGAAGTTGGAGATCCACCAGTCGCCCAGTAATTTTACCTTACACTCTGGGACTTCATGGTTACTTGCTTCCCACAAAATAGATGTCTAGACCTATGGGTTTGGGAGGAGGACTAGACTGGAGGCAGAAGGCGACAAATTCAAGTGACAGGACTCAGTAGCATCTTATTTCTTAATTAAATTTAGGATGTTTGATGCAAGTATTTTGGGATTAATTTATCTGTGCATTGTGCGAGCACCTGTCTGAGCTATCTCTGACGTAGTTAGAATACCAACTTGTGTATGTTTAATTTAGACTGCAGATGTTTGAGCATTTAAACAGAAGTGCACAAAAATTAAATGAAGATTCTAAATTGAGAGCATGTGGCCCAGAAAGTACAGATGAGAGACTGATATTGGAGATGGATAATATATCTAGCTGTGCTTTTACATATTGAAGTACATTGTCATATGACTGTCACAGTGAAAGGTCTCACGTCTTGCTGTAGAGGAGGAGATTTTTTTCCCACACACGCAGAGGTCCAAATTTAAGAAAAGTGGTGCATCACATCGTGAAGGGACACTTTTCTTTCACCTCTCTAACACCACCACGTATGTGCCATATTTAAGATACAGCGCACCATGGGAATATTAGGAACAATAGCGTCAACATTTTTTATGCTATTGTGGCGCTTTGCTCCACTAGTGTCAAAAATGTTGACGCTAGTGGAGCAAAGTGCAAGAAGGCCCTTTGATTTTAATGGGTGCGTCCTTTTTTAGAATTGACGCAAAAAATGGGTCTCCTTGCGCCAGAACACCCCCTTTGCATACATTATACATGGCACATGCATAAAATGGCACAAAGAATCACAAAGTGGCGCAGTGCAAGCATGGTGCCACTTTGTAGATATGGCGCAGCGTTTTTGCCTCACTATCGCCAGAAAAATGATATAAATGTGGCGTTAAATGGCGGAAGGCTATCCTTAAATTTGGGCCATAATGCCTACATTTTTGTTGTGCTCTCTGATGCCCTGAGACCAGGTTGTACTCCTCTAGCTCCGTAGCTCACTGTGCAACACCTGTGGGCAAACACATCTATCAGATGTATGTCCTAGGAGTTATCCACATTTAAGTAGAAGTCACCCATCCCTCTAGTGATGATTATAAATACAGGGATAATGAAATTCAGCTCGTTCTGTGTAAAGATCGTGGTTTGGCACACGTGTGCACTCTAAAATGTCAGTTGGTGTTACCTGTAATAGAATAATGCCTATTTCCTTGCCTCATGAACAGAAACGATGGCTCAGTGAGTTAAAGTTGTAAAGAAAAAGTTATATATGCATAGTAACAGTGTTTGTGTTGGATACTCCATAGGTTCCAGACTTCCATAGTTCAACCCCAACGATAGGGGGAGCCAGTTCCATAACTACACCAGAAGTGACATCATGTGAGCCAGAAAGCGCCCCCACTGTTAACATGCTATCCGTTTCCTATCCATGTTTTCCACGCTGCTGAAGCAGGACAAAAATTACATCAGTTTGTGAATGAAGTGCAACATTACAAGAAATGGGATCTTATTATAGAAGTGCAAAAGCATCCATCAAAAACTAAGAGATGGGTAGGAATCGGAGTGGAATCTGCAAGTAGATCTAGCATCCACCAGAATTATCATTACCAAAGGTAACTTATTCTTCTGACGGATACTTCTACCTGCAGATTCTCACTTTTTGAATAGCTTCCCATAATAACAACCCAGTGAGGGACGGCTTGATGGATGGTTACACCACAAAATCCTGAAGTACAGATCAGATGAAATGCTCATCTGTCCTCACCTCCAAATCCAGACAGTCATGCTTGGCGAAGGCGTGGAAGGTTATTGTGTAGAAGGTTGTAATACAAAATATAATCCGTCTAGGTAAGGTCCTTTTCTGCAAGGCTTTACCCACATACCCGATGAAGAGCTGGCTGCCTGGGGGGGCGGAGCTTGCCAGTGAAGAAGATGGCCGCACAATAAACGAGCTCTGCTGGTCACCATAAATCCGAACATAATCCTGCAGCCTAAAACACTGTAGACCCCACATGCCGTACACCCCCGGAGACCCCAGCGTGTGAGGAGTGGATCGAAGTGTCCGTGAGGAGCGGGCGTCCACTGGAGTCCGAGATATCAGGTGCGGTGGTCCTTTGTGCGGCCTGGAGGACGCAAGGCCAAGCAGTGGTGGAAACTAGTGAGGCCAGGAGGCTGCCCGGCGGGCCGAAGTGCCCAAGGCAACTTGAACAGGTGGGCAAGCTGGGATCCGGGTGGTGGGGGGTCCTTTGGGGTTCGGCTGGCTCACCATTCCCCTGGGGAACGACAGCGGCAGCCTGCTGGACCGAGAGGAGTGCCCAAAACACCGTGGCCTAGGTGCGGCCGAGTGTGCTCCTGCTGGTGGGCGGACCCGAGCGGAGCGGACAGGATGTGGAGGGTCCTGAAATGAGCGAAAGCAGACCGACAGCAGCGATTGAACGCGACTGCCACTGCTTGGGCGGCATGATGGTGGGGGGAAGCGCAGCTCTCACAACAACGAACTGACAACTGCCTTCATCTGCCAGGGCGGGTACGGGGTTGCAGGAAAATTGGATCCCCTTGCCTAGTCTACCATCCTGGGCAAAAGCGATAAAAATCAGCCCAAGCTCCAATTCGATCAAAGGAAAGTCAATGAAACACATGAGGAGCAAATGGACACTCTGGGCCCCAGCGCAGGCTCCCCAAAAGCAGAAACTGAGACAGAACTTAAACAGATACTAGCAGCGATGCCGAAAAGTCTGGCTACAATCAATGGAAAAATCGATCCACTGTCCTTCAGGATGGATAGAATGACCGAAAGACTCGATAAACAAGCACAGCGACTGGATGTGGCAGAGCAAAGCATATCAGACACAGAAGATGACCGCACAACTATGACAACAAATCAATCCAACATGCACAAGATGCTGGCGGCTTTACAGATGAAAGTCAAAGATTTGGAAGCCCACTCTCGACAGAACAATCTGCGCATATTGGGTATTGCTGAATCCACTTCCATTGATAACATGGAGAAATGTATCGAACAACTGCTCACTCAATTGCTAGACCGCCAAACCTTTTCAGAGATGTTTGTAGTGGAGAGAGCGCACCGATCACTGCTGGCACGTCTCCCCCTGGGGGCACTGCCCAGACCGGTGACAGACAAATTACTAAACTATAGGGACCGAGATGCGGCTCTGTGACGAGAGAGCTAAAGACACTACAACTCGAAGGAATGGACATATTGCTCTATCCAGATTTCACACAGCAGGTCCAGGAAGTGAGGCGCCAATTCACCCAGGCTACGCGCCTATTGAGGGAACTATAAATGGACTACCGTATGCTATATCCAGCCAAGCTATGGGTAGTGGTGGATGGCAAACCAATGCTCTCTATGGATCACAAGCTACTATCTCAGTTCTTGAAATGAAGGATCACTAAAGGAGGGCAACATGATAAGTCCGGCATGTCCCCCCGTGGTAAGGACGGTGAAGACTGATATTGTGCAAAAAATACTAAAGTAAATATTGGGGGAGATTAAGGTGGGAAAGGTACATGTAAACTTAAAACACAGCAGACATTATAGATGCATGGGTCTCCGGCTGCTGGCGGGCAGGCTCATCCAGCGGTGTGGGGGTAGCTGAGAGGGTAAACTATCACCGGCAGACATGCACTCCCCGCAGTGAAGGGGGGAGTAATGTTTGCACATGAAAAGGCATACTAATTTTGAAGGTGGCTGGCTGGACACGGAAGATGAAAAGATCGGGCAACATCTAACCCAAAGTGTATCCCACTTATTCTAAGGGGGTAGTTACAGAATAGGATATTGGGGGGGAAGGGGATGATGAACACATGGAGACGGGCAAATTGGGGAGCCGCCTGTTGTGGGGGTGGGGGTGGGACATATTTGTTAAGTTATCAAAGGGGTTTGTTGGGGTAATGCGACAGTTGTCAACTACCAGTTGATACGAAAAGATAACAGAACACTGAGCAGGCAGTGGAGACCACCGATCAGGGGGCGCCAACACCGTGAGGTTGATAACAAGGAATGTCAGAGGGTTGAATGATAGTAGAAAAGTCAAGAAGGTGGTAGCCTACCTTCAAAGGCACGGAGTAGATCTAGCAATACTACAGGAAACACGCCTAGCCCCTGATAGCAAGGTCCTCACTTTTAAGGCTGGAGGGGTCAGATTTTGACAGCTGGGTTCACTTCACACGCCCAGGGAATAATGATATGGATGGCTAAACAATCTAACATACATTTGCAGCAACTCCAGACTGATCCACAGGGCAGATACGTTCTGGCACAATGCAGCAAAGGAGATCTCACTTTCCTACTGGTCCCAACTATGGTGACCCCCAGGTTTACTTAGACTCAGCCATGAAAGCTGCAGCATGGGGGAGCCTACCGCAAATATGGGGAGGCGATTTCAATTGCATAATAGACCCGGAAATACATTGTCAGGGGGCACACACAGGGGGCCGGCTGCTGCCGCGAGAACAGTGACCACCATTGTATCAGATAATGGGTTAGTAGACATTTGGACGCACAGACACCCGGATAGGGGTAGATACACACACTACTCGACAGTGCATGATTTGCGTATGCACACAGACTTTTGGTTGGTGTCGAGAATCCTAGTCCCCAGAACGCATACGCAGGAGCCATGGCCCCCAACATATTCGGATCATGCACCAGTCCCCCTACTAGTCGAAGTGGGGTCGCGTTGGGTCGTCCCATTCATGTGGCGTTTTCTGCCACATTCGTTACTGGATGCAGCATTCCAAGATGACCTAGCTAAGGCGTTCAAAGAATACTTCCAAGTAAATGTAGGCTTAGTTCCTAAGTTTGGCAGGGGTGGGAAGCGTTCAAAGTGTATATCCATGGAATTGCAATAGCTAAGCAGGCAGGGGTTCTGAAATCACTACATAGCCGATTGGCCCTGTTAGAGTGGGAACTAGCACAGCTGGAGAGGGAGCACCTGACAACAGAAAACAAGCAATTGCTGGGTCAAATCCACTAGAAACTAATAGAATTCAGCGATATAGCACAAAGCGAGGTCCAACACATGGGGAAGTATGTGTCGGCCCGTGTTCATGGGGAGGGGGAATGACCTGGCGTGACACTGGCAGGTATGATGCGCCCCATTGGAAAGAGAGATGCAATCCTTGAAGTACAGGATGACCATTGTGGCCTCATCAAAGACCCAGCAAAGATAGTTAACCACTTTTGCGAATATTATGCAACGCTGTACACCACAAAGATAACCCCGGACATAGAAGGAATCACAGATTACTTGATGCAGATCAACATGCCATGGTTGACAAATGCAGACAGACAATATTTAATGGCACCACTACAACTGGTGGAAGTACATAAAACCCTTATAAATAATGCAGAGGGAAAATCCCCGAGTCCAGACGGACTCACAGTGTCCTTTTATAAGACGTATCAAGACTTATTGGTCCCACATTTGATGACACTGTATGAGGAAATGGCAGGTGCTAAAGAAATGCCACCCTCTATAAGAGAAGCACCAATTATTACACTACTTAAACCTGGTAAATCCCCCACACAATGTTCCTTGTATAGACCGCTATCTCTGATCAATGTAGACACTAAAATCTACACTAAAAATCCTGTCAGATAGGCTGGCAACAATACTGCCCAAAGTAGTGAAATCAGAACAAGCGGGATTTATCCTGGGCCGCAACCTAACGGAAAATTTGTGTACAGTATTTGGTGCTATACAACACATAGATGCAGAGGTGAGTAAGATAGCAGTTTTCCTTGATGCCGAAAAGGCATTTGATTCAGTGGAATAGAGATAGGTGGGAGACATTTTTACACAACTAGTTCAAACCCTCTACACAGCGCCTGTAGCCAGAGTTAGAATTAATGGATCTATCTCAGAGGTCACCAGAGGCACCAGGCAGAGATGTCCACTATCGCCCCTGTTGTATGCATTGGTCGCAAAGCTGATGGCTTTTGCGCTGTGTGAATATCACGGGTACAGGGGCATCCGATTTCCAGGATATAATCTGATCATCTCTGCTTATGCGGATGATACTTTGCTGTACACATGTAACCCCAGGCATAACCTAGCACCTGCACTCAGAGAGGTCATAAAATTTGGCACACTTTCCGGCTTGCAGATTAACTGGGATAAATCTATAGCAATTCCCCTTACACGAGTCACAACTCCAGTAGTCATGGATTTCCTTCTCAAATGGGAAACTGACTCAGTGCGCTACTTAGGCATCCAAATACACACAAACCCACAAATAGTTGTGAGGGACAGTTACGGAAAAGCAATACAAAAGCTGACAGAAAATGTGGAGAGATAGATTAGTCTATCATTGTCCCTGGTAGGATGCATAGCCCTCATGAAGATGGTGATATTGCCTCTATTTTTATTCCTGTTCCAGAACATCCCTATTATGCTTCTAAAGGCAATCTTTTCCACCCTGAGGACCCTGCTCATTAAGTTAGCATGGGCTGGTAAGCAGGCCAGAGTACGGTGGAAGGTATTGACCCTGCCATATGAGATGAGTGGACTCAATGCACCGACCTGGAAACATATTATAGAGTAGCACACTGAACATTTGCACATCACTGTATACACAGACCACCTGAGATGCCCTATCTGACATTAGAACAGGATATTCGGGCGCCGCACCCTCTGCCAAGTCGGTTGTTTCAACCCCCAGTCCGCAGACATGGAACACTTGACTCTCTCAACACTACCACCCGCGCATGGCACAACTCCCTGGCTAGATAAGCGTTGCAAATTATATTCTCCTCATATACCGACTGAATGTTGCACATGGTTCCCGCTGGGGCGAGACAAAAGTGCAGTCATAGCCTTGCATAGTCTGTATATCAAGACAATGGGAGATTTTTTTAGTGAAGGGGTAATGCGTACCTGGGCAGCAATCAAGGAACAGTTTCAGGAAACGTCCCCACTCATGCAATATCAGTACTACAGGGCACACCACACTATGCGCACACTGCTGGGGGATGAGTTGCAAGAACCACCTGAAATGCAAGCACCTTCCATGGTTATTGCAGATCCCCAGCCCCGCAAACTAGTGACTTGATTATATGCATATGCGCAGGAGGCACAAGGGATCTGTTAACGAAATCTAGAGTGGAATGGCAAAGGGATACAGTTCACGGACGCGCAGTGGGTGTACCGCTGTGCAGTGACACGAAATATATCACTAAGCAGATGGCACTGTTTGATCCAGTTCAAAAATATCAACAGGACATACTACACACCCCCTAGACTATTTAGATACGGGCTACGTGACACATCAGATTGCCCCAGATGTGGAGAGGTAGAAGGGGGCTTTATACACATGGCATGGGCTTGCCTGGGTATACAACGTTTTGGGGGGAGTGTGTTCATCGAGCTGGAGGTTATCATGGGTAGCCGACTTGAGCGCACACCACTCCTGGCCCTCCAAGGATAGAATAGGAAAGTGGCAAAAGAAAGCAGATGTCTGGTCTCAATGGGTAAGCTGCTGGCAAAATGCAGGATAGCTATGAGATGGAACCATGGCCCCCTACCGTCTTTAAAGGAATGGCATTCAGATATGCTATGCTGCAATACACAGACAGACACATACAATGAATTAATTCCCCCCCAAAAGTCGGCCCAAAAAGCAGTGGGACCTTTGTCACAGGTACTTAGTTGGAAAGAAGACAGGTGAACCAGAAGGAGAATAGACGTGAAATATCGATATGCATATATCACATTAATTGACCGTTTGCAGTGTAACAGGTTGCGAGTTTACGATTAACAAGAATTTGCAGCACACGTTACTCCTCTGGAAACCTGGGTTGCCACTACGAGGCCACTACTACTATGCGCAGTCATAACAGGCCCTGTAGAATGGATATGGTCCATTACTGTAAGACTGAAAATAAAGATTCAATGCACTGCATGTATGTAATCAATGGTGTTGTAACTGTCACTTGCTTTAGTTTCAATTGATGTATTCATAAAAGTATAAATAAAACATTTAAAAAAAAGAGCTATCTGTCTGCTTGTAATCTTTTTGTGCAGATGATCTAAAAACTCACTGCCCTCTTTGGGTGAAGCCTATACAACCTCTCCACCTCCTTTGTGGGATTAAGGGCCAGATGTATCAAAGGGTTTTACCCATTCTATGTCTGTGGGAAAATGTGTTCGTACGTATGGCCCTCAGAGTGAAAAAAAAGGAAGAAAGCATGACCAGATGACTCAAATGGAAGGGGGTCATCACCTTAGGAAGGAAAGCAGTTGTGGTTCTGTCAGGATAAACTTGTTGAGAAAAAATGAAGTAAAAGGAGGCCAGACACTTTGCTTGCAACTCACTCACACACCTGGTAGGAGAAATGGGAACAAGAAAAAGTTGTGAAAAAAACAACAAACGTATAGAACAACTATGTAATGGCTCAAATGGAGACCCCACTAAAAGTGTTAACTCCAAATATAAATCCCAATGCTGCATAATAAATGGAGTGGCAGGAAACATGCTGGTCAGACCTTTCAACAGCCTTAACACAATTGGGAATTTGAAAAGTAACAGTTTGTATGGGAGGCATAGAAAAGCTGACAAGGCCACTAGATACTCTTCACCACACCCATGGCACAGTGTTCCTGTGCCAACAAAACTGCTAACTGGAGAGTGCTACACAACTGTGTTTTCAAGTAACCAATCTGGTGATCGACACGCTAGGCGACTAACCTGTGCCACCTCCTGGAGTATATTGATTAGGTGTAGGAACGAGGGGCAGATAAGAACACATCCAAAACATCATCAGGAAGATTGGTGTAAAGTCTGGAGATGTGGCTGGAGGACCTAAGGCTCAGATTGGGGGATAAGATCCACCCTCAGAGGAAGATGGAGCAAGAGACACAGGTAGAAGTGAAGAAGGTGTGCATTCCACACCCTTCTCTGGAAATCTAAAGCCACCAAGATGACTTGTGTCGGGTCTTGGCAGCTCCCCCTCAGAACCCGAAGAATTAAAGGTATGAAAGGAAACATTCACCTGATGCTGGTGGGCATAGAACCTCGGGCAATATGAAATGGAACGAGCTGAAAAGCAATCCACATTAGGCACACTCTATTGATCTAAGATCCTCTTGACAGTCTTCGGGTGGAAATGTCACTTGTAGTCAGCAAAAAGACGTGGACTCCTATCACTGTTTAACTCTGGTGTTAAGCAGGCAGCCAGATAATTCATCACCAGCCACATTCAGGTCCATATTTTGTTATGTTTTTACACTAATTCAGCGCAAACCTAACTCAATTTTTTTTATTTTTTATAAAGAACTTTATTCTTTTTTCAATAAAAGAAGAATAGAATAATACAAACATAAAAGGGTTAATGTGTGGCACCGATCGGTGCTTAGAGACGGTTACTGCCCCAACCCAAAGACAAGTGCTCGTAGACAATGTTAACAGCCCTTGCATATCCTAAGAGAAACTTGATAAGCCCATTCAATGGATGTGCTGGAGGAGCAGGCCCCCCCCCCAAGATTCCAGTATTGGTGGAAGGCTCCCGTGTAGTTCATGGAGGTCTTAGTCAACTTAGGTGCACATCCTGGCCTCCCATCCTCCCCACACCTTATAGTACTTATTTGGGCAGCCCCTGGCTTCATACACCAATTTTTCACGTCGGGCACACCAGTCCATGCCACGCCTCCACCCAGTCATGGCTGGTGCAGCTCCAGCCTTCCATTTCGCCATTATGTCTCTCTTAGCCACCAAGCATGCCATTCCCAGGAAGATTCGCTCAACTCTTCTTAGCCCCACATCCCCCATTAGTCCCAACAAAAATGCCTTTGGCGCCATTTCCAGTTCGCATCCCAGGACTCCAGAAATCTCCCTATGGACCGCCCTCCAGTAGGTCGCTATGGATGGACAAGACCACACCATGTGATAAAAGTCGGCGTCTGGGCCCGAGCATCGAGGGCAGTCAGCCCGGGCCCAGAGGCCAGCCCCATACAGTCTAACAGGTGTGAGGTATGCTATGTGAAGATATTGGGTTTGTATTAATCGGAAACAGTTGGCCATAGTCAGAGTGTGAGGGGCCATTAGTGCTTCTCTCCAGTCTTCCTTTTGTATGGGGCCCAACCAGTCTTCCCACTTCTGGCGAGGCCCATCAAGTGGGTGGGTTGTGTTAGCTATGAGGGAGCGGTATATCTGCGAAATCTCTCCTCTACCCAGGCTCCCCATCAGCACCTTTGCTTCCATGGGGCTATATTCAGGTATGGATTCTCCTACTTGGACGTGTATCAGTAGTGCATGATGGAGTTGTAGGTATCTATGGAATTGGGTTTTATTCAGGGAGAAGAGTCGCTGGAGGTCTTCGAAGGATCGAAGATGTGACCTGTCCCAAACATCTCCCAATGTGGAAACTCCTATGTTATCCCAATTCTGGAATCCCTCCAGCGCTGAGGACTCCGCCAACCATCTCCCATTCCACAATGGGGTCTGCAGGGTAAGGCGGCCCCACCAACCCGAGACCTTCTGGGCCTCTCGCCAGCCCAGCAAGACCACCCTAGTCACCTCGGGCAGTGATCGTGGGATTGGGGGCCGTATAAAGCATCGAGGATCGCAGGATAGCCCAATGTTTGGTATTCCAGTCGATATGCTGGGTCCGACCAACCGCCCCCTCACCAGTCGTTTATCACGTGTAGGTGCATTGCTAGGTGCCTAACTCCATATTTATATTTTGATGCTAGACCTGTCTAGCGTCAAAATATTGAAGTTAAAGTCATTTTTTGGATGCGTAAAACCACCTTGCGTCAATGAGATACAGGGTAGGCGTTCTCATCCCAAAAATTACTCTAAGCTCCTAGCGCCTTATTTATCCTCCAATGCAAAAATGGTGCACGGGGGTGGGGGGTAAGGGGGCAGGCCTAAATAATGGCGCTATGCCTGCTTAGCGCCATTATTTAACGCCTGGGTCAGGGCAGGTGTTAGGGGACCTGTGGACCCATTTCCAAGGTCAGACACCATGGAAAGAGCCCACAGGTGCCCACCCCAAGTCCCAGGAACACCTCCACCCACACCAGAGGGACACCAGAGGATGGGGGACCCCATCCCAGGTAAGTACAGGTAAGTATTTAAAAAACAAATGTAAAGTGTAATTGGGGGCCCTGAAATGGGCCCCCCTACATGGCACTGGGTGCAATGTCCATGCCCAGGGGACCCTTGTCCCCTGTGCTGGCCATTGGGTTGGTGGGCATGACTCTTGTCTTGCATAAGACAGGAGTCATGTGGTATGGATGATTTTGCGTCAGGAAATAATGCTAGGCTGGTTAAAGGCATTTGTTTTGCCTCTAACCAGCCTAGTGTCATTTTTTTGGTGCAAAACCCACTTCCCCCATACCGCCACCCCACCCGGCGATTGTCAATTTCCCAGACGTTAGACCACCCTTTGCGCCGGCTTGCGGGATTCCATAAATGTGGCTCCTGGCTTGCGCTCTGGAATGACGCAAGCCGGCACTATACTTTTTGACGCAAAACTACCTTTGCGCAGGTTTGCGTCAAAAAGTATAAATATGGGCCCCTGTGCTTGTGCTTCCAGGAAGTGACCCTCAGAGCTTGTCAAAAGTGAGACTCAGACCTTACCCCTCCTGCTTGTTGACTTAGACAATATGACTGTGCTCTGTTGTCAAGCGATGGATTGACCAACCGCGAAAGGAGAAGCTGCCGATTGCAGATGCCATCAGACTTTCACCAGATTTCTGGTTTTTGGTCGCTCAGGTAGATAAAACCTGGAATTCCTGTCCCTTTGAGATGGGCTGCCACCACTGGCATCACCTTCTGGTTCAGATGTCGGGCCAAAGGAATTTACCACAAACCAATAGCGAGTCATATCCACCATGAATTGCAAGTACTTTCTGTGGTAATTAGCGAGCTGCAGTGGTGTCAGTGCACCTTGAAATATCTCTGTGTGCTGCACATGATACAAGTATTAGATGAGTTATCTCAACATTCGTCACACGATTAACAAGAGCTAGAAACTTGTCAGACTTGGGACAGATCGTAGAGGCAGGATATCCCAATTTGCAACGAGGACATCTAACATGGTGGTCATTTAAGCACCAGGGTCACAAAATACACATAAAAAACATGCCAATAACAGGCCAGCAGAGTGGGTGGGCTACTGCCCCATTTGACTGTAAATTCAAGTTAGGGTTGTGTTTGTTACCACTCGCTATTCACACAACACATGTGCCAGTAATGAAACATCACAAAATGTGGTGGAAGAGTGGTGGGTCAAGGCACCAAATATGGTGGACATGTTCGTGGAGGGCTCCTATCAGGAGCCAAGCAGAAAGGTAGATTCCACCTCCCCGTCCTCCATCTCAAAGACACCAAATAGCTAGCCTAAATAGAGCAAATAAACAAGAGTGAGCAAATTGTGGACTCTGCAAAAGAAGGAAAAGCAAATTTGAGACCTCTACATAATGCTGGTGCCCCTATGCTTCCCACTGAGATAATACATTTACAATGAGGAAGATGGGCAAAATGTCCAGCTCTGAGCTCCCAGCAATAGTGTACGGTGAATGATTTTTTGTGGCGTGAATACTCCAAATACAACCTCGCCTCTGGAACCATTTGGGAACAAGCTGAGGAACATGTCCGAGCTAAGCCTTCACCAATGACATAAGCATAGATAGCAATAATGAGACTCATCATGGGGCCGCGGCTGATTGATGTGCACAACCAGGAGAGCCTCGTACTGAAGGTGACAACTAATGTAGATCTGTGGCACCAACGCAGAGGCTTACAGGTATGATCCTTCATGAGAGAGGACTCTGCACAGAGACCACACTGCAGAAATACTAGCAGATAAGACCGATTGGTACTTAACAGTGCCAGTTTTCTGCTCTATTCATGAAGGCAGACATGAGAATGCCTGCAGGAGCACGAAGAGTGTAAAGAGCTGGAGCCCCATCACTAGCTAATTAAGGACGACATAGTAAATGTGAAGACAGGGAGCCAAATTTACGAAAGTGTGACCCAATACAGCGCAGCAGGCAAAAATGCTGCTCTGTATTGCCTGACAGGGAGAGAGCAGGAGAGCACTATATATATGAAGGAGGATGGATAAAGGAGAGCTGCCCCAAGCTAAATACCAGAAAAACAGTTGTCCTCGTCATCGGCAACAACCCCTCAGTCTGGGACCAACTCTTGGTGGCCCACTGCCCTCTGAAGCACTCCAGTCCCCACCGACCACGCCTGCAACCTCGGCTTTATCCTGGACTCAGCACTCTTGATGAACCGTTGTGTCAGCGCAGTCTGCTTCAACACCATGCGTGTGCTCCGGAAGATCTTTAATTGGATCCCAACCGAATCCAAAAGAACAGCCACCCAGGCCTTCGTCACCAGCCACCTGGACTACGGCAATGCACTATAAGCCGGAACCACCACCAAGGTACGGAAAAGACTGCAACGGATCTAGAACTCCTCCACCCGTTTCATCAAGAACGCACCCAGACACAGCCATACCTCTGCCCTACTGAGGGACCTGCACTGGCTCCCAATAGACAAGAGAATTACATTTAAACTTCGCACGCAAGCCTACAAAGCTATTCACAACGCCGGACCAGAATACCTCAACCACAGACTCCACTTCGACACGCCTACCAGGCAGCTCTGCTCTGCCGACCTTGCCTTTGCCGCTGTCCCACGCATCTGGAAGGCCACAGCCGGAGGAAAATCCTTCTCTCACCTCGCCGCCAAGACCTGGAACTCCCTTCCCATCCACCTCAGATCTCCCACTCGATCGCAATTCGGAAAAGACTTCAAAACCTGGCTCTTGATCTGATCCCCTCTGTTCATCGACGACTACTCATTTACTGCCCCCCCAGTACCTTGAGACCCTAGCGGGTGACTAGCCGTGCTTTACAAGTATAGTGGCTGATTGATTATATAGAGGTATGGCACTATCCTCCTCTGTCCATACTGCAGGTGCAGAATTTCACTGCAGAGCACCACACACACCTTTGTGACATAGTGCAAGGGAGTGTGCGTGAGTTTACCATAGGTTTCGTACTGGAAGGATTGCGTTCCAGTACAAAATGCTATGCCTAGACAACGTTTAAAACTTTTCCTACTTTGTATGTGTGCTGTACAGTATAGAACACATACAAAGTTGGAAAAGAAAGGCGAAATAAAAATATTTCTACTTTTAAAATCTGCTTTCAAGTGGTGACAATTTTTGACCCATCTAGTATTGTTAGTAGATAGGATTTTGCATCAAAACCCAGGGGTAGTTCCATGGGAGTGCCCATGTACCACCCATGGAACAACCCATGGAACGACCCTTGAAATCAAGTAACACGAAGTAGTGCATTTGCGCTGGTTTATGTTACCTTCAGAAAACTTTCCAGTTCAAAACAAGTTTTGCACTGGCAAGTAATTTACTAAAAATTATTTTCTGCTGGTTTGTATCATTTTTGTAAGGCAAGCCCAGCGCAAAATGTCCCTGGGAGTCCTGAGTGAGAGATGCTCACAATCCCTGATCGTGGCCCTGCCAAGCCATGTAGTGTATTCTGAACCTGCTTTGTCAAATCGAGATACCTCCCTGCTGGCCACTAAATCTGAGTTTTTTAAATACAAACCAATTAAAATACTGCGCGGACCCTCCCCGCCCACCACCTTCTTTCCCGCTCCTTGTTTGGTTAGTCCTGCCTCTTCACATGTCTTCTTTATCGCATGGTGCAAAGTAACATTCTGTTCCGGTTTGTAATAATATACTAGGAACTAAGATGTGGGAAACTATTTTAAAAAATGTAGGGGCATATTTATAATCCCCTAGCGCCACCTTGCACTACATTAGCGTCATTATTTTTTATGTTAATGTGGCCCAACTAGGCAGAAATCTCAGTGCTGTATTTACAGAGTGGTGCCAGGCATAATGTATGTAAAGGGGGTGTTCTCCCGTTAGGGGGGGGACACACAAAAATGGCACAAGGAAATCTACAAGATTTCTTTGCAACATTTTTTACGGTACTTTTAACACCTGCTCAGAGCAGGCGTTAAAAGGGGGCTTCCATTATTTAGAATGGGCCCCTATGTACTCTGCAGGAGTAGCGCCAACATTTTGGCACTACTCCTGCAGAGTACATCAATAGTGTCATGAAAAATTACGCTATTGCCCAGGGAAAGCGGCCACTTTCCGTAAATCTTTCCCTCAGTTTTTTAAATATATTTTTTGCAAAATATCACAGCATACATTTGTTACATTAGGAGACAGATTCGAACTTTAAGTAATTGAACAATTAGTAGAAAAACAGTTACAGCATCTAACTATCTCCGCTTCTCAAAGGGACGGATCATGACGACTGCACACTAGGGCCCGTATTTATACTTTTTTTAGCGCCGCATTTGCGCCGCTTTTTGACGCAAAACGGCGCAAGCCTACAAAATACAATGGCCCGTATTTATACTTTTTTTTGCGCCGCATTTGCGCCGCTTTTTGACGCAAAACGGCGCAAACCTACAAAATACAATGGTATTCTGCAAGTTTGCGCCGTTTTTGCGTCAAAAAATGACGCAAATGCGGCGCAAAAAAAGTATAAATACGGGCCTATGGGCCCATATTTATACTTTTTGACGCAAAACTGCGCTAACGCAGTTTTGCGTAAAAAAAAATTAGCGCCGGCTAACGCCATTCTGAAGCACCATGCGGGCGCCATATTTAAGCAATGACGTTAGCCGGCGTTAGCCGCCGGCGCTGCCTGGTGTGCGTTGAAAAAAACGACGTACACCAGGCAGCGCCGGCGTAGGGGGATATGGAGCTTGGGCGTGAAAAAATGGGGCAAGTCAGGCTGAGGCAAATTTTTCGCCTCAACCCGATTTGCGCCATTTTTTTCCACTCCCAACCCCCATAGAAATGACTCCTGTCTTAGCAAAGACAGGAGTCATGCCCCCTTGCCCAATGGCCATGCCCAGGGGACTTCTGTGCCCTGGGCATGGTCTTTGGGCATAGTGGCATGTAGGGGGGCACGAATCAGGCCCCCCTATGCCACAAAAAAATGTTTAAAAAAATACTTACCAGACTTACCTTATTGTCCCTGGGATGGGTCCCTCCAGCCTTGGGTGTCCTCCTGGGGTGGGCAAGGGTGACAGGGGGTGTCCCTGGGGGCATGGGAGGGCACCTCTGGGCTCCTTCCGAGCCCACAGGTCCCTTAACGCCTGCCTTTTCCAGGCGCAAAAAAACGGCGCAAAAACGGCCGTACGTCATTTTTTTTGACCCGCCCACTCCCGGGCGTGAGTTTTGCCCGGGAGTGTAAATACGGCGCACATGTCGCGGAGTCACTTTTTTAGACGGGAACGCCTACCTTGCATATAATTAACGCAAAGTAGGTGTCCACGCTAAAAAAGGACGCAAACTCCATGAACTTTGGCGCTAGACGCGTCTAACGCCAAAGAATAAATATGGAGTTACTTTTGCGTCGGAATTGCGTCAAAAAATACGACGCAATTCCGGCGCAAACGGAGTATAAATATCCCCCTGTATTTTGTAGGTTTGCGCCGTTTTGCGTCAAAAAGCGGCGCAAATGCGGCGCTAAAAAAAGTATAAATACGGGCCTGAGTGTAACAGTATTTCCAACATTTGTCAGTAATGTTAGCCCAGTTCTGTTTCCCAGGCTTGTTTAGCTGAGTATACTTGCCTGTTCGTTCCAGCCATCAATTCTGCATACAAAGGTCATTTTACCGGTATCCCCACTTTTGTGAGCTGTGTAAATTCTGTAGCGAGGCGGGGGAAGTTTACAGCAGCAACTTTCATGTGAACCTTATCCTATAGTATAACAGGATCGCTAATGCTGGTATCTGCCTCCTCCCCTCCCTCAATTTTACATTCTTGAAACTCATAAAGACCCCACATGGGAATAGATCACCCAGCACTACTATTCCCATTTCTTGCAAAGTGTTTTCAGCAGTTTTCTCTAATTGGGGGAGGGGGTGGGGGGGTGGTAGGAACTAGCAAAGTAAACTGAATGTGATTTCCCAAGTCCAACAGGTTATACCGATTACATCCACTTCATCCAGTTTAACAGATGACTTTTTACACGTTACTGCTGTCAATGAAGGGGGTCTAGTTCTGTCCTTGCACGTGCAAGGGAAGTTTGTCATTAAACCAGTATTTCACATAATGCGCTTGTGCAACAAGGTAATTTAGGTATTGGTCTTGTCTCCATACACCCTCCCCCCCTTTTCATTGGCTGAGTCAAACTGTCCATTTAATACGCAGCTGCCCTCCCACACCTTTAAGCCACAACTGCCTCGTCTGACTGAAACATTCTTCTTGTATGCAGATGTCATAAAAAGATATAAAACCGTCTGCAGTGTTATCATCTTGGTAACTGTAATCCACCACACCGTTGAAAGCGGACGCAACAATAATCGTTCAATTAGCACGTTGGAACAACCCCGGAAGCTTTCAAAGTTGTGCCTCATTAATTTCACCACGTTCCTGGTGGAATAAATCTTCCATTCGCATCCTAAACGGGCTCTCGCTATCGAATACAATGGTATAGTCTGTCACTGTGAAGAGCTCGGAATTGTCCCACTTAATTTGTAATCTGGTGCACACACCAAACTGATTGACTTCTCTAATGAATGATAGGAGCCATATTTATTTCAAGGTTCTATACATACATCACTACTTCAGCGCCATAAAAATATATCACAAGGGGTCTATTCTCTACATACAATCCTCGGTGAATATGACATTAACGGAGAAAACACACCAGTCACTCTGTAACTAAATCGAAAATTAAAGGGGATATCAGGCATCCCTGTCACGTGCAAATAAAAATCTAATAACCTTCACTCTGGGCATAGGATCTGGATCTGTCTAAGAGTTATCAAATGCAAAAACAAAAGCCCATATTGGTACTTTTTCTGCACCGCATTTGTGTTACTTTTTTACGCAAAAGTGGCGCAAACTTCAAAATACAATAATGGCCCAGATTTATACTTTTTGACAAAGTTTAACGCCGACTACCGCCATTCCTAGACGCCAGCCGGGGGTCATATTTAAGGAATGACGCTAGCCGGCGTTTAGGCCCGGTTAGCGTCAGTATAAATGACGCTAACCGGGCAGGGGAGGCGTAGGGAAGACTGGGGGTTGTTTATCAAAGAATGGCACTAGTCAGGTTAGCATCAAAAATAATGTCTCCAATCTGACTAACGTCATTTTTTGATGCACAACCCCCATGGACATGACTCCTGTCTTAGCAAAGACAGGAGTCATGCCCCCCATGCCCAGTGGCCATGCCCTGGGCATGGCCACTGGGCACAGTGCCATGTAGTGGGGTCCAAGTTAAGCCCCCTACGGCACTTAGAAGAAAAAAAAGAAATACTTACCTTGAATGGGTCCCCCCCATCCTTGGGTGTCCTCCAGGGATGGGTGGAGGTGGCAAGGGGTGTCCCGGGGGCAGGGAAGGTCACCTGTGGACTGCTTCCATGGTCTCTGACCATGGAAGTGAGCTCACAGATCCCCTAACGCCTGCCCTGACCCAGGCGTTAAATAATGGCGCCAAGCAGGCTTAGCGCCATTATTTAAGACCCCCCCCCTCCTCCTGTGCGTCATTTTTGCATGGGAGGATAAATAAGGCGCAAATGCCTTGGAGTAATTTTTTGCCCAGGAACGCCTACCTTGCATCTCATTGACACAAGGTAGGTTTCCGCAAACAAAAAATTATGCTAACTCCATAACTTTGAAGCTAGACGGGTCTAGTGCCAAAGTATAAATATGGGGTTCGGTTTGCCACCGGATTTGCGTAAATAAAAAACAACGCAAATCCGGCGCAAACAGAGTATTAATATGGGCCTATATTTAGTAAGGTTGTGCTGCATTTGCGTAAAAAAATTATGCAAATGCGGCACAAAAAACAGTATAAATATGGGTCTAAGGGCCTCATTTACGAGGCCCATGGCGCAGGGCGGTGCTACAAGTACCTTGCTGCGCCGCCCTGAGCTTCTGGGAAAGGGCAGAAATTTGCCATATCTACAAGATTCAGCGCATTGCTGTCCTCTACCCGTGCGCTGGTACAAAAATGGCTGCCTAGCGCCAACGCAGGCACCCTTGCCACCTGGTGCAAGGGTTACTGCGTTGTGGGGATGAGTGGGGGTCACCGTCCTGCACAAAAGCAATCACAAGAAGTGTTTTCCTTTTTCTATGTGTGCTGCATTTACACATAGAAGGAGGAAAAAACTGAGAAAAAAAAAAGATATTTTTCCCTATTGCATCATTCCTAAGCCACCCGTAAGGTGGTATAGGAACCTGACGCATTCCCAGACTTGTAAATCTGGGCATGCATCAGATTCCTTCGGGTTCCATGGAAACACCACAAGGAATACCCAGGAACGCCCCTTTCACGCAGTGTTATGCGTGAAAGGGTTGTATGATAGAACCATGCATGCGGCAACCACGCATGCATGAACAATGTGGTCAGAACAACAACCGCGTTGTTTTCACGCATGCCTTTACAACGATAGTAAAGGCATGTGTGGAAACGGCATGCATGGTTGTCGCATGCCACCACCCACCCTAAAACAGTCTAGTTCCCTTAAAAAAAATACCTAAACACCCAAACGCCTTCACCAACACCCCTAAAAACTACCCCAACTCTTCCACAGCCACACTTACCTGACCACGTCCTCTCCTGATGGATCTTCCTTTTCCTCTGCCTTAACCACGCATGTGCATTGTTCAGCACATGCGTGGTTAAGGCAGAGAAAAAGGCTTGCATTGTTCAGGCAAGTATTGTTCCCCTTGTGTGAACAACGCAGGCATGGTTCCGGACGGTTTGCTCCGGATCTTTCCAGTGTGAAAGGGGTCCATGAAAGCCTTGCAAACATAGGCTGGCACATTGCGCCAGCGGAGCATAAAAAAAATGATGCTCTGGTGGCACACAGGCCCTAAGAGGCTTATTTATGAGGATGTGGCGCAGCGCAGCAAGTCATCTTGCTGCGTGCGCTTCGTCACAGGGAAACGACAGTAATGTGTCCTACTTAAAAGAAAACAATGCATTCCTACCTCTGTCCCTGCCCACTTTGGCAGCCTAGCGCCAATGCAGATACCCTTGTACCATTATGCAAGAGTGCCTGTGTTGTAAGGAGGATTGTTTTTGTGCATGAAGGGTCACTTTCCTGCACAAAACCAATCCCCTAAGGCATTTTGCTCTTTTTACATAGAAAGAGGAAAAATACAGAGAAATAAAGATATTTCTCGTCTTTACGCCTCACCTGGGAAGACATAGCATTTTGGTGCATTCTCAGGTCTACCAATTCTGGTAAATCTGGGAATGTGTCATAATCCATGGGTTTTGCGTTGGAACACCCATGTAACACCCATGGAATACCTCCATGGGGCAGAGTAACGCAATGCAGCAATTTCCATTGCGTTAGTCTAGCTTTATGAAGTCATGCAAGGTGGCCGTGCCTGGCTTCATAAATCGCATTTTTGAGTTACGTCACACATGCACAATATTGCGTGGTGCAAGTGTGACACAACTGGGCTCATAAATATGGTCCTTATTGCCCAGTCCCATGTGTCTAAGTACCTTACGCATGAATGGTCACTTCAATGAATCAAACACTGTTTAAGCATTGAGCAGAATGGGGGTATCTGATAGGCGTGGACCTATTCAAGGTAGTACAGCCATTGGGATACGCAAATTAAAAGCTGTGGATCTTTGAAGTATGAATCCAGCTGGTTCTGGCACGACTAACATTTGCATGAGGGGTTGTAACTTCCCAGAATTTTATTATCTACATTCAGCATTGAGAGTGGCCTGTATGAAGAACATTGACTGGGGTCACGAGCTTGTTTCAGCAGTGCATTGATCATTGCCTCAAACATTGATGAGGGTAATTTGCTCGTGACAATAGCTGTATTATACACGTTTAGCAGCTGGTGGGCCAAGATAACTGAGAACTTATAAAATTCCACCAGGAGGCCGTCACCACCACCAGCTTTACCACTTGAAAGATTTGCTATTGCATTCTTAACTTCAATTGTCAAAGGGAAGTTAAGAATTTGCTTCATTTCACCCTTAATCCAAGCGAACGCAACATTATTTAAATAGCACAAAATGGGCTAATTGAGATACATACAAGAGCTTATAGCATTGCTTAAGTGGAGAGGGTGATACTGTAACCAGACCATTATCTGCACATACGCTCAATATCTATGTGGAATAGTGCACACTTATGACCCACACCACCGTTTTCCCGGCCAGTGGAGGAGAAGGCAGGTGCAGTTCAATATATATTTGATTGGGTATCTATATATTCACTGAAGAAAAAAAAGGTTAAAGGGATGTTACAGTTATGTGAAAATGCCAGTTAAAACAAAACACTTGAAACCAAGAAAAAAACTGAAATTCATCAGTTATGGTTATCTCAAGCAACTGTAACTTGGGCAAGGGTGTGTGAGTTAAAGTAACTTAAGAAAACTATAACTGGGTAATTTCAGTGGTTTTGTTTGAAACCTCATGTTTTAACTGACATTTTCACCTCACTATAATGTCCTTTTAACCTTGTTTTTTTTCAGTGAATTTCAAAGATTTTTTAAATGTAAATTAAGATATTATTAAGTCAATGCCTAACTCTAACTCTACTTTAACCTTTGTTTTTTTCAGTGAAGGGTTTTTCTTTTTTTTCTTTTTTTTTTTAATATAAAGTACGACGTTCATCACCATGCACATAGTGGGGTTGGCCAGAGGCCCAGTGTCAGACCCCCTCAGGCACGCTACCCCCTGCCATGCACAGCCTTCCTCATGCATGCCTTGGGGCTGGTGCAGGCCCTGCATCCAACCTCCAGCGAGTGCCAAAGCAGCCCTCTTTTTTTTTTTTGCAGTGCCATGGACCTGCAATTCTCCAGGGCCTTACTGTGACTCCATGGATCCACGAGATCCCCAAAAAACATTTGTTTTTTTATTTGCCAACAAGGTTCCCCCCCAACCCCTCCTCAAGGACACCCAGGGGTCACCATACCTCTACACTTATATTTTGATATATTTTTTTAGGTCTCAGGGACAGTACTCACGTCCTAAGATGGTAGCTACAAATTCTGTTTCAGGTTGCGGTCAGACAATCACTACGCATGCTTGTGCTCGCAGATCTACTTCCATGGCACCACTCTGTGAAATATACATACATGCATTTTTAGCCTTGATGTTTCCACAACTTCTGAATTGATTTACACCAAATAAGAAAATGCACAATTTTTTAGTGCAAGCAGAACCTGAGCATTTTTAACTTTTCCTTTTTGAGAAATCTGTTCAGAACCCTGCCATCTAGTATCAGGCAAAGACCACGATCTATTTTGGTTGACCAGGAGTTGTCAGGAATAGCACCCCTGACTCTGTTCCTGCTCTCACAACAACTCGATTGCACCTTTTTTGGAGTAAGATTTCTACTTCCTGTTGCAGGACTCGTAGGTGGTCAGGTGGGAGTGCGGACGGGAAGGAGGGCATGGGAGGGGGAACGTGTTGAAAGGGTAAGGCATACGCCCATTCCACCATGTTTCAATACCCATAGTAACGGTACTCCAGGCTTGTGGAAAGGAGACCTGTCCTCCAACAGGCTTGTGGCCTGACAAGAGGAAACTAGGGTTGCTTCCCTGCAGTGGCAGAGGAGGAATAGAAGGAGGGGGGGGAGTCGTCAGGCTCTTGTTCTTCCTTTGTCCTGGCCTCTATATTTCCTGTACAGAAGACTTGCCTGCTGATGTTGCTTTTGCAAGGATTGCTGCCGATGGCCTTGAAAGGAAAACCCTCTCTAGAACTCACAAAATCTCTTAAACACTCTGATGTGGCTGAAGGCCAGGGACCTTGCTGCTGGTCTATTAACCACTGAACAAACCTAAGAACCACAGACAAGCAATTCCTTTTCTTACAAAGGAACTTCTTGTCTCAAGCGGCATGACTTTAATTAGAGCATAAGTCTCTAAATATCTCCTCTGCCATTTCCACTTCCCTTCATCGCAGAACATCAGTCTCACCTTGAAGTTTTCTTACCATATCTGAAGACATCTTTCTCCGTGCTGTCTTCTATATGAAACCCTATTTGTAGTCTGTTGAACCGATTCATCCTTCAGTTGCCAAAGACCTTGTTTAAGCCTTCCTCTTTCATTGATTGATCCTCACCAAGTCATCTCTTCAAACTGCACACATCAAGCTCCCCTTAAAACTCACAAAGTAATCCATCTAAGTTAAGAATTACTGCTCTCTCTCTTGCCCCCCTCTTTCCGGCTAGGGTTATTTGGAAGTGGGTCTCCTTCCAATTGATTATGTAAACCCAAGAAAATTATCCCCTGAAGAGACATTTAGGTATCTCTCTTTCATATTTTTGGGAGGCCACAGCAGTAAGACTACAATATTATAGGTGATTGATTTGAATACCTTTGAGAAAAGGCACTCCTGCATTCAAATTCTATTGGGTTTGACTACAGCGTTTAATACGTTGTTCTTCAAGCTCTCCTTGACACTGAAAAAACAAGGGTGGGCTTGGAGGCAACAGTCCTGAAATGGTTTCCATATTTTAATAACTGTAATCTTAGTCCTTCTCTGGTAGAATTATCATTACAGTCATACACAAGCTTCCCTCCAGCCTGAAGAAAGGGTAAATGTAATAATTATCAGTTCTACCATACCCACTCATCTCTGAAAAAGAAAAAAAAAAGAACTAGGTCAACTGTCTCCTTGAGGGCATGGTGGGATACCGGTGGTATGGTACTCTTTAAAAGAGCATCACAGTTTTCTCAGCCATTTAGGCTACACTGTCCCTACTTTCTTTAGCACATCTGTTAAAAAAGTGTGAGAAGTGTTTACTAGTCACTACATTACTCTATTGACTTTTTCAAAATTAAAACATGTACAAATTGTTTTTATAATGTTTTTCTAAATATAACTCAGAGATCCTGCATGTAGGCGGGACAATTCAGCACTTAAGCTGTTTTGAACATGTTTATTGGGAGTGCTTAAGCTTAATAAAACAAGCAACTTACCTTCAGTAATGCCTCATCTGTTAGAGACGCCATCTAGTTACAGATTCCTTACCTTAGGATAATCCCCAGGCGTCATACTGGATCCAGAACATTTTCTGCGGCTACAGTCTTTACCAGATAAGGCGTTACAGAAGGTAAGTAACTTGTTCATCTGATAGAGACTTCTAGCCTCAGATTCCTTAACTTAGAATAGATACGGAAGCAATACCTCCCCGGAGGTGGGAATGCAGTAAGGATTAGACTATAAAGTCCTGTAGGACAGACTGGGCAAATTGAACATCATGCCGAACCTGACTGTCCAGGCAGTATTGCTTGGTAAACGTATGCAATGAAGCCCACGTTGCTGCCTGACAGATAACCAGGACAGGCTAAAGCAGTGGTTGCAGCTATGGCTCTGGTAGAATGAGCTTGCAAACCTTCAGGAGGTTGCTTTTGATCAATGCGTAGCAGATCTTGATGCAGAGCACTATCCATCGTGATATGGTCCATTTCTGCACTGCCTTCCCATTTTTGGCTCTGATGTACCCCAGGAAGTGTTGATCGTCTGCCCGGATCTCTTTTGTGCGGTCAAGGTTGAATGATGTTGCTCTTTTTTGGGTCCAGCCAATGGAGTATCTTCTCTTCTTTAGGGGGTTGAGGCAGAATGTAAAAAGTAGGCAGAGCAATGGATTGGCCTACATAAAAGGGAGTTACCACTTTTGGTAGGAAGGATGCTCTAGTGCCAAGGATCAATTTGTCTGGATAAGCTACGGAGGATGTTTCAATAGTGCCTGTAGCAGATTTAATCGCCACTAAGAAGGCCATTTTTTATTGTAAGGAGCCTAAATGGGCAGTTAAGGTAGAGGCTCAAAAGGAGCACCCAGAAACGTGAGAACTAATTTAAGGGATAATGATAATGGCATAATGAAGGGTGCAGGTGGGACCATGTGAGACCTTTCGATAACCTATGTACAGCAGTGGACATGAACCGGAATGGCTGATTTGGCAAATGCAAAAATGCTAAGACAGCAGAAATATGGCTTTCAATGTGCTCAAAGCAGAGCCCTGCTGCGCTAATGTAAGAATGAACAACAGAACTTGGGAAAGAGGTGCAAAAAAAGGGTCAGCTTGCCTGTCTGTACACCATGCCATGAACTTACTCAAACTACAGGCGTGTATTGTTTTAGTGGAGGGATGCCTGGCTGCCAAGATAACTTTTTGCTCTGCGAACGTTCAGCCTTTCGAAGGCTCACACATGAATGAAGAGTGCATTGGAATTGACTGGTGACCTGGTATAGGAGGAGGAAAATTAGACTTGATCTCCTCATAAATAGACAAGTAAAAAAGTGAAGAAGTCAAAGGATATATTATGGGACTCCCATTGTACTAGTCCTGAAGAAGACCCCTTGTGGAGCTGTGATTTGGCCCAAGATATAGAGGGGTCGAAACGTCAACGGATATATCATAGTTCGGATTGGTTTCTGCATAGGACCTTTGGAGGATTGAAGGAATTGATTTAGACTCTCTGAGGATTTGGAATGGCGTCAATGCAGCAAAAAAGAACCATCCAAATGTTTTTAATGTTTTTTTATAAGGTTTTTGATCCATTTGAATATGTATTATTCTTCTTTCTATCTATCACAAGCACTTTTCTCACACTACCTGTCCTCCGGTGTGTTGTTTACTAGATGGGTTGTCCGTAAAGGATGAATATATTAAATTGATATTTATGTATAAGTAAATGAATGAATATATATATATTTATATGAATAAATAGTTTTTCTGTTTTCACCTATGTTGTTCTATGATGTATAAATAATTTGTTGGTTTTTCCCCGTTAGGGCATTGTTGTATGTAATGAAGATAACATTGCAGACTTGGGGCCGAAGATTGAAAACTGTCAACTGCCACCACTTATTCTCCCCCACATGAAGACAGAGTGTCGGAATGTTTACATGTTCGTGTGCAGAACCCTGCCCTGCTGCTGCAAAAGAAGAGCCTCCCAAAGAGGCAGCCTAATTGGAGAACCGAGGCTCATGCTCAACAGCTCAGGATACCAGACTCTCCATTCTCGATCCAGGGCCACAAGAATGGCTTGGGACCGGTCGTTCCTCATCTTTTTGAGAACTCTGGGCAGGTGTGGTGTTGGCAGAAATGTGCACAGAAGGCCAGATCGCCACTGTAGACGAAAAGCATCTTTGAGCAAGAGCAGCCTTGGAAACTCCAGAAAGCAAAACAGCTGACATTGCACATTCTTGACAAAGGCTAACAGATCTAACCAAGGGTCTCCCCATTCTTGAAAGAGACCTTGCACCACCTCTGGAAGGAAATGCCATTTGTGACTTGCTAGTTGAGTTAGTCCGCTGTGGTTTTCAGAGAACCTGTCAGGTGTTGAACCACCAGGGATATGCCCTGATGCTCCATCCATGACCAGAGGCACAGAACCTCTTGACACATGGTCCTCAACACCACCCGCCATGTTTGTTGTAGTACCACATAACAGCAGTGTTGTCTGTGAACACTTGAACCAGCCTTTGTGTGACTGAATGAAGAAAGTCTTTCAGTGCCAACCAGATTGCTCAGAGCTCCAATAGGATGATGTGGAGTCCAGATAGCACCAGAGACCAGAGTCCTCTGTTTTCCATCTTTCCCAGATGGCCACCCCAACCCAGAATTGACACATCTGCCACTACAGTCAGCTTTAGTTGGGGGAAGGGAGAGTGGTCTGCCACTCATATGCCAATGGGCGTGAGTAGCAAGAAGGAAGTCCAACAACCTCAGAGTCAGTTTTACCGAAATCTAGGACAGGTCCAAACATCGGAATCATAACCTGAATAACCTGGACTCGCAACTCTGGAGGATAGGCCAGAAACTATATTGTGTCAGAACAGCTCAGATGAAAGGAAGTATCTGAGAGGAGTCAGGTGTGACTCTAGCACACTGACAGTGAACCCCAGTGAGTGCTGAATGTTTGAAGTAGTCTGAAGGTGGGAGATGGCTGCCTGGGACGAGCCCCCCTTCAACAACCAATAGTTGAGGTAAGGAAAGACTGGAATCCCTGACCACAGATGAGCTGCAACCACCATCATCACTTCTGTCAACACCTGAGGTGCACTGGTAAGGCCGAAGGGGAGCACAGCAAAATGAAAGCACTTTTGGCCAACCATAAACCGCAGGTTAAGTCTTTAAGTCCAGCGATACCATCCAGTCTCTTGGGTGCAGGGCAGACAGGACGTGCAAGAGCATGAGCATTTTGAATTTCTTTTTCAGGAAGAGCTTGAGAAGATGCAGGTCTAGAATAGGACAAATGCCTCTGTCCTTCTTGGGCAACAAAAAGTAGCAGGAATAACAATCAAGTCCTACCTATGATGCAGGCACCCTCTCTATAGCTCCCTTGGCCAAGAGGGCTGACACTTCCTGACGGAGCAAGGGGGGATCCATCACCTTGTTGTAAGTAGGTGGCATGGGTGGGGGGATGGTCACAAAGAGGAGGGAGTAGCCCCTTTGGACGATTTGTAGGACCAAACGATCAGATGTTGTTGGCCTCCAGTGGTGCCGGTGATGGCGTACCCTGCTCCCACTGGACAGCCCTGATGGTCAGAGAGCATACTAAAGGGGTTTGGAGGCTGTGGCAGCCTGGAAGGTGGTGGACTGGCTTGGCCTCTGGCTGCCTGTCCCCCGTGGTCTGTGGGAACTGTGTCCTAAAGCGACAAAAAGATTAAGCGGTTTCTTGGCCGGTGTGTAAAGACGTGGTTAAAAGCCCGTCCCCTGGCCACCAAAGGGGTAGAAGCTAGACTGGGGTTAGCGAGGGCCCATGGAAAGGCCCAAGGACCCGGTCGTAGCTCTGCTGTCCTTAAAGCACTCTAGCGCTGAGTCCGTCTTTTCTCCAAACAACTGAGAGTCATCAAAAAGCATGTCCATGAGGGAAGCTTGGATATCCCCCTAAAAGCCAGTGATTCTCAACCAGGCATAGAATCTAAGGGCCACCTATGATGAAATCGTTATGCCCAGAGAGGGAGTCATGTCCTGCCCACGTTGTATGGTGAACTTGGTTGAATCCTTCCCATCAGCAATTGCTTGAGAGTATGGCTTCGGCCTCCTCTGAGACCATGGCAGCACTTACTCAACTGAGTCACAAATCGTATTGTAGTATAGGCCTACAAGGCACGGAGAGTTCACCGACCTCAGTGCCAGTCTGGCAGAAGAAAACATTATCTTCCCAAAGGTATCCAGCCTTTTGGATTCCACATCTGGTGAAGTGGTAGGGAATGTGCTGGGATTAACTATCCAGGGTGGGGTACTGGGTGAGGAAACTGGGGTCCCCTGGGGTGGGGCGATAACGACAGGCAACTGTCCTATGCACAGGATTCCCTGTGCAGGGCTTGGGCCAGGCCACACATAGGACGTCGGTAAGGGCTTCACTGAATGGAAGCAACTGTTCAGTGGCGGCATCTCCCGGCTAAATACTAGACTTGAAAACCTTTTAAGAAACCTTCACTGTTTAAAGCCCCCTTCAGGCTATGCCTATACGGACGCCCCATCATACTACTGCCAACCACCTGTTTTTCATTGCTAAATCCCCCCCGCATTTTCCTCAAGCACACCTATGTCACCAGAGGACATGCAGCTGGGGACGAAGGGAATGTCTGCTATAAATCTGAGATGGATAATTGCGGGGGGTCTGTGGGGTGGGGTTGGGAGTTTGTGGAGATACCCGTTTTAATGCTGTCATGGCCTTTTGTTTATGCGTGTTCTTGTTTGTATAAAAATGCCATGAACCAATTCTTCCTGCCAAACTGCTGACCCTCATAAAGCACTTTGGAATGTATGCTGAGTTTTGTATCAGCACTGTACTTTGTACCATTGACTTTAAAAAAAAAAAAACTTGGTTTAAAAAACCAAAAAACTCCTGGCTGAAGCACCTCCGTCAAGACTTTTGTCTTGACTGCCACTGAGGGTAGCACAAGGTCTAGAACATCAGCCGCCCTCTGCACCACCATTGTGAATGAGGCCCCCTCCTTCATAGCCACGGTAGGGGGAGAGACCAGGCTAGTGTTTGGGGAGGATTCCAGTCAATTGCCATTCGCCAGATCCTCATTGCAGTTGTTCTCGGGATACTCTAACTGGTATCCATAAGGGTCCGCAGAGCACTCCCAATCACCACCCAATCCAGGTCTGTTGTAAGAACAAAGCACTGTCTCCGATATGGGGAGTTTGCCCCCAGTTGGCACTGGAGCTGACGTAAGACAACACCTATCGAGCTCAGTATTGGAGTCGGGAATGATGATGGGGGTGGTGTTACTGCTGGGCATCAAGTGGGTGCTGGGGAAGTTTGACATCACTCGACCATGCCGCTCCAGATCAGTCAATGGATCATTGGGGCCTGACAGGTGCCAAGGGAGAACCAGTTGGAGGAAGACCATTGGGGTCTCTCCTGGACCCTTGGAGCCCAAGGGTGCTCCAGAGGGGCCGTGACACCCAGAAATGAGATGCATAGCCTCATACAATTCTTTAAGTATGGTGGGGTTGGTCCGGCTCCTGGAAATTCAAGGAGGCACACAGTTTCCCCAGGTGCAGGCTTTACCGCAGAGCTAGACCTCCAGTACCAATGGCCCCATCACTCATCCAAAGACTTGCACTGTGAAGTTGAAGACCTCTCGACGATGACTTCTTCATCTGGTGGGACTTACTCACTGATTTGGAGTAGGACGTTAAGCATTGAATCTGACTTCGCAATGGATCTCGGGACCTTCCTAGTGACCAAGACCTGGAGTGTGGCAGGGTTGATCGCAGTTGGGCGGCAAGGAGATTGAAGGACTGCTCCCTCATCACCTTAGGTTGCATAGCGCTGCAGTCAAAATAGTTGGAAAAAAGGTCAGTCAAAAAGTGACTGAGGTTATCTCTTCTCTGGATTTGCGCTAACTGCTGCAGAAAGAAAAGAACTGGCATCAGCACGCAGGGGTTGCACCGATATAGACACCGCACATTCATTTCTGGCATGGACAGCACCAGTGATGCCACATAGAACTGAATGATGCCACCTACCGGCATGCAGGGATACTGCTCAGAAAAAATATGAGGATCCAGTATGACACCTGGGGATTAATTCTAAGGTAATGAATCTATGGTTAGAAGTCTCTATTAGATATGAGGATCTCTTCTCAGAGAACTTAAGTTCCTATCCCACAGCCATCTCTTGTGGTGATCTTGATTGGATGATAGAAGCATCCATCCCATTTAATCTATATGTTGAACTTTTGGCTGAATATTCTTAAAGATCTTGCTTGATCAATGCGCAGGTGACAGCCAAGTACATCTCAAGTTAAGACTCGGTGAACCATCCTGACAACTGGAAGGAGTAAAAGGATATACAATTGAATTCTTTAAAAATTTGCTAATGCTATATCATCCAGGTGATTTCTCAAAGAAGACCCAAACCTCAAAGGGCACATGCAGTCTGTGTCAGGTCTTCCAGATTGCATTTTCATAAACTTGTTAAGTTACTGTATATCCTCTCCTCCTAGACCTGACAGTAGCAGTTGGGACTAAGCAAACTGCAGGACTCTTCCCCCAAAACCCGACTCAGGAACACACACTTGCCCAGGATCTCACTTTAAAAAAAGACCATAACTTCAGTGGCATACAATGCAGTGTTGTACAATGCAGTGGTATAGATTAGAGTGTAGCATAGTACAGTGCAGTGGTGCAGAGTAGAATGATGGAGTGCAGCGGTGTAGAGTAGTGCAGAGTGGAGTATAGTGCTGTAGAGTGCAGTGGCTGAGTGCAGTGGCATAGAGTGCTGCAGAGTGGAGTGATGGAGAGTAGAGTTCATTTGCATAGAATGCAGTAGTGTATTGTAGAGTGGCACAGAGTGTAGTGTTAGAGTAGTGTCGTAGAGTGCAGTGGTGTACAGTGGCTTAGAGTGCAGTAGCCTAGAATGCAGTGGCGTAGAGTGGACTGGTGAAGGTTGGCATAAAGTGTTGCAGAGTATAGTGATGTAGAGTGCAGCAGTACAGATTTCAGAGGCGTACAATGCAGCATCATAGAATGCAGTGGTGTAGATTAGAGTGGTACATAGTACAGTGCATTGGCGTAGAGTGGGGCGGTGCAGAGTAGATTGACAAAAACTGTAGTGGCAGAGAGTGGTGCAAAGAAGAGTGGTGTAGAGTGCAGTGGCACAGAATGCCTTGGCATAGAGTACAGTAGTGCAAAGTAGGGTGGCATTGTGTTCAGTGGAGAAAAGTGCAGTGTTGCAGAGTAGAGTGTCAGAGTGAGTGGTATAGAATGCATTGGTTCAGAGTGGCATAGGGAGCAGTGATGTACAGTACAGTGGTGCAGAGTAGAATGCAGTGGTGCAGGGTGGCATAAAAAAGGCATAGGGTGGAGTGGAGTAGAGTGGTGTAGAGTGCAGTGGAATAGAATAGATTGTTTCAGAGTAGAGTGAATTGGCATAGAGTGGATTTGTGCAGGTTAGAGTGAAGTGGCAAATGGCGTAGAGTGTAATGGCAAAGAGTAAAATTGTGTAGAGTGCAGGAGCATAAAGTAGATTAGAGTGGCGTACAGTGGACTGGCATTGAGTACAAGGGCAAAGAGTTGAGTGGTGTAGAGTAGATTTGAGAGGCATAGAGTGAAGTGGCGTAGAGTGCAGTGGTGTAGTGTGAAGTAGAGTGTTGCAGAGTAGAGTGCAGTGGTACAGAGCAGTGCAGAGTGGAGTGGAGTGGAGTGGAGTGGTGTAGAGTGGAGTATGTATGGTGTGGAACTGTCATTACAGACAACACATTTTCAGTTGAAATGACCATTACATTTGCACAGACATATCGTTTTACTAATAAAACTATACAGCACACAAACAATAATGCGTGGAAATGGCACCACCTAGTGTATGGATTTGTTTTGATCATATTAAAGTATTTGTTTTCAACACACTTCAGAATGAACAAAAAATATTCTTAATTTGTTCTTTCGTAATTCTGATATATTCTGAAATACTACACAGCTCATTTAAATGTTGTGCTAGAAAAAACCCTTTCCGAAACCCAGTATCCACCAAGATTGTTACATATATTCTCTCACTTTGAAGTCAAAGAAATAAAAGCTCCCTAAGAAGGCAAGACAGAGCCTGACAATTGACCTGTCTTCAAGTGCACAGCAAATGTGACAAGATAAGAACACGATTTACAGAAAGGCACACTCGTAGAAGAACACAAGAGGAGGTAGTGTGAAAAGGCTTTACACCTTGGGAGGGATGAACTCACGCTGGACAGCCTAAAACAAATAAAGACAGCAATAGCCAGACAATGTGAGTTATAAACCACAAAGCCAGTGATGAGCAATGGGCAGTATACATTCCCAGGGAAGCTTTCTGAATGGCCCCAAGAAGTCTTTAGCAAACCAGTCAGCTGTGGTGTCCTGTAGGCTTTGACCAAAACAGGGGCCCTTATTCAGACCTATATCCTACTTGTCCACATTGCCCACTGGAGAGAATCCCCCAACATACACCCTTGTGTATCAAACTCAAGAAAAGTTCCCCATGGGCTCAAACTATCCGCCTTACCCTCATCCTGCTTCAGAGCGAATCAATTTCCATCTACAAGAATGGAAACATACTGATTGGACCCAAATACTGAGGGTCGTATTTATACTTTTTGGCGCACAACTGCGCCAACGCAGTTGTGCGTCAAAAAATTTAACGCCGGCTAACGCCATTCCAAAGCACCATGCGGTCGCCTTATTTATGGAATGACGTTAGCCGGCGGAGCTGCCTGGTGTGCGTCAAAAAAAATTACTTACACCAGGCAGCGCCGGCGTAGGGGAAAATGGAGCTTGGGCGCCAAAAAATGGGGCAAGTCAGGCTGAGGCAAAATTTTCGCCTCAACCCGATTAGCGCCATTTTTTTTTACTCCCAACCCCCATTGAAATGACTCCTGTCTTAGCAAAGACAGGAGTCATGCCCCTTTGCCCAATGGCCATTGGGCATAGTGGCATGTAGGGGGGCACAAATCAGGCCCCCCTATGCCACAAAAAAAATATAAAAAAAATACTTACCTGAACTTACCTTAAGTTCCCTGGGATGGGTCCCTCCATCCTTGGGTGTCCTCCTGGGGTGGGCAAGGGTAGCAGGGGGTGTCCCTGGGGGCATGGGAAGGCATCTCTGGGCTCCTTCCGAGCCCACAGGTCCCTTAACGCCTGCCCTGACTAGGCGTTAAAAAATGACGCTAAAACGGCTGGACGTCATTTTTTTTTACCCGCCCACTCCCGGGCGTCATTTTTGCCTGGGAGTGTAAATACGGCGCACATGCCTCGGAGTCATTTTTTAGGCGGGAACGCCTACCTTGCATATCATTAACGCAAGGAAGGTGTCCACGCAAAAAAATTACGCAAACTCCAAGATCTTTGGCACTAGACGGGTCTAACGCCAAAGTATAAATATGGAGTTAGTTTTGCGTCGGAATTGCGTAAAAAAAAACTACGCAATTCCGGCGCAAACAGAGTATAAATATGCCCCTGAGTCCCAAAAGCTCATATTCTGCCTGCAGATAATCAAAGGGTATTATTGCCCAATCTCTCCATACCTCCCCAAGTTGGGAGATTCCTAATAGATCCCATTTTGTATGGCCCTCTACGCGCTGCAGGCTACAGAACAGGTCCGAATACGCTGTGGGCTACAGAACAGGTCCGAATGTCACCCTGCCCCTACATCCCAGTCTCTTTGTTGCCCTTTTCCAGATAGTAATTACAGTCCGTGTTGGGTTGCGAAATGGGGAGAGGGCGTCCCCGTATAGGAGACACACATAGCCCTCCAGGTCCATGGCAAATCAATCTGCGTTTGCGTTTAGGGAGAGTTCAATCACTGACCGTCAGGAGCTGTGAAACCCAAAAGTATAGTTGAAGGTATAGTTGAAGGTTGCGGAGGGCGATAACCCCATCTGACTGGCGACGTATCAATAGGGAATGAGCAATACTGGGAACACCACCATCCCAGAACAACAGTCTTGTCACACTATCCACCCTACGTAAGAAACAGTCTCGGACCGGGTATGGAGTATTCTGTAGAATGTATAAGAATTTGGGGAGGTAAAATCATTTTGTATAGGGCCTCACCCCCCAGAAGGAAAAATGTGGCAGTTTCTTCCACCTTTCTACATCAGCGGGATATGCTGTTAGAATTTTCTCCAGGTTTTCTTGCACGTATAAAGCGCAGTCGGTTGTAACAAATATTCCTAGGTATCGAAACGCCGTTTCACCAACCAGAAGGGACTGTCGCCAGCTGCAGAAGGAGTACCTGTCCCTACAGGAAGTGCTACTGATTTGGTCCAATAGATACGAAACCCCATGTACGACCCGAATACCAACAAGACCTCTAGGGTTCTACGTATCTAATTTGAGGGGTCCATAAGGTACAGGAGGATGTTTTCCACATATAATGAAATCACATCCTCCCAGTTCAAGTACCATTGGCGACCCTATTCTGGGTGTCCGTCCTGATCCAGGATGCCAGGGGTTCAAGAGCAACGGTGAGAGGTGACACCCCTGTCCGGTGCCCCTGGACCGACCAATCTGGGCTGAGAGAACCCTGTTGACCCAGACCCTTGCCACTGGTTGCTCACATAACAGGCTGATCCACGATAAAAAATACGGGCCGAAGCTCATCTTGCGGAGGACCGCCATCATATATGACCACTCGAAGGCCTTCTCGGTATCTAAGACCAGAAGTATCCCCAGTTCCCGCAGTTGCTTCCCACGTGACAGACTGCTATTAAACTCCTCAGGTTGTCTCATGGCCCGGTATGCCATACAGCCAGACTGGTCAGGGTGAATTAAAGTGTCAAGTACCTGGGTCAGGCGGTTTGCTAGGATCTTGGTGATAACCTTAGTTTCTGTATTGATGAGGGAGATTGGTCTGTAGGAGGCACAGTCATCAACAGCCTTCCCCTCTTTATGCATCAGGACAAATACACCCTTATCCCTGGCCGAGTTAAACATGGCAAGCATAGGTTTCACAACTTTCAAGGTTCCTCCCTTATAAAACTCTGCCACCTTACCCTCAGTGATCTTGTCTGCCAGTGTTTCCACATGATCTGAGTCCAGACGGGGTCTGGAGATCTTCACAAAAGTGTCTAATTCCCGTTGATCTGCAGTGGTTTGGCTTTGATATAGCCGTTCCAAATACTGTGAAAACTCTTTTGCAATTGCTTAGGGTGTTTCTACCAGCTGTGAGTTGGGCCTTTTAAACCCACGGACCCATCTTTGTCTCTCTTCCTTTTTGGCCAAACACGTCAGGAGTTTCCCTACCTTCTTGCCCACCTTCTATAAGTGTCCCTGTGTGGTGTGAAATTGAGCCCTTACCTCTTGTTTCAGGGCAGTGTATTCCAGCCTTGTCTCCTCCATTCTGTGGGCACCTTCCCTTGTCGGGGCCACCACATACTCTGCCTCAAGTTGTGTAAGTTTTTCTTTGAGTATCTTATACTTACTTTCCTGTGCTCTTCTCAGGCCTACTCTTCTTGCAACTAGGTGCAGTCTTACAACTGTTTTATATGCCTCCCACAAATCGATCTACAACCGGACTGAGCCTTCATTTTCCGTGAAATAATTGGTCATGGCAGTGTAAATCACCTCTTTCGGGTCTCTATTTTGCAGTTCCCAGATGTTGTGTCTTCACGGGGCGTTCCGACCCAGGACGCCCATTTGGACCACCGCAGATAAAGGCAATTGGTTCAATATTCCTTGGAGGAGAAAGGTGATATCAGAATTTCTGCCTAATTTGTAGTCCGAACAGGACATAGCCCCCTGCTTCGTCACACCGCTCTGGGAGGCCTACTACCCGAACATTATCACAGCAGAATTGGCCTTTCACATCCTCCACTCAGTCGTGGTGCACCTCCCCTTTTTGGTGCACCTGTTTCAGATATTCCCTGTGATCTGTGACCATGGGCTGCAAGCGCTGTACCTCTTTCTTTGTATCACCCAATTTACCAGCCAGCGTGTGATGGTCTGCCCTCAGCAAACCAAGGTCGATTGCCACTGCGTCAATCTTCCCTTACGGCATTGGCTTAGTTTCTCCTATGGCCACTAGTATTACTGCAATGTGAGCTTCCAGTCCCTCCGTAGGCGTGGGATGGGCAGAGAGTGGCATGGTTATGTGGTCATTCTTGTCGCTCTGAGTGGGGTCCGATGTGTATATTTAGTGTGTACCATCTTTGGTTCTGGGTCAGCTTAGTCACACCTTCCAGTGCCTCATCCTCCTGAATGGGGAGCACCAGGACTGCCTGGAACTAAGGTTTCACGGGGCCAGAGGACTCCGGCCAGCCACCTCCCTAGCCCCCTTCCTACACTGGCAGACTCCTCAGCCCCAGGGGGGCCTCTCCAGGCAGTAGGGCCAGCCGAACGCCCCCTGGGGGCCAGCTGCTCCTCCCAAGCATCCCTTGCTCAGTGCAGGCTCCGGCCCACCAGGAAAGACCACCACTCACACAGAAGGCCTTCAGTCCCACATCTCCTATCTTCACAGAGGAATAGCCTCCTTCGTGACTGCGAGGACTACTGTATTCCTGCAAAATGTCAGTGATTTCAGGGTGAGGCTCAGCTCCTGTCCCAGACAGACATCGCTCTGCATGCCCACCAGCAGCACTCCCCATAGTCCGGAAACAAGGTTGGGGTGCTAGTCACCTCTCACCCACTACCAAAGGCCTTACTTGACCTGTGTATTTTACCCTCCGATGAGAGTGGAAGACCTTCTCTGTCTGTTTTTGAAGTCAGTCCCCAGTCTGTCTTGGGTTCCTCTTCTTTGTGTCCCACCTTAGGTCTCGCTCCAGGAGCAGCTAGGTAGACCTCTTCAGGGCCTCATCGGCCGGAGGATCCTCTCATTGCATGCCTAGTAAATTCCCTCATAAAGGCTTTCCCGGTGCATTTTCCTGCCCCAGTGCACAATACCTGGGCTGTCTCATGGTGCATCCTTTAATTGCAGTGGGCTACCTACATCTTAAAAAACGCGGGTGTTGCGGGCTCTGCAGATTGGGAGAGTGCTACAGTGGAAGTTGGCTCTATGGGGGGCCCATTTTTGGTCTCTGTTATATCTGTGCCCCCCCTGGCCTTGTACAGCAGTCTCCTGGTGCTTCCTCTGCTGTGTCTTCCTTGAGTGGGATGGGAGACTCGGAACACCGCTTCCCACTCTCTGAGGCAGGTGGCCTGCAGCAAGTCAGAAGGCTTGATTACCACAGGAGTGCAGTCTCCCAGGGCAGAAGTTCCTCCCCAGCAGTCACTGCCGGTCCGACCTCGGTTGCATCCCCCTAGTGCTCAGGATTATTGTTCCCAGGAAAGCACTGTGGAATCCAATAATAGAGGAGGAGGCTCTAACATGGAGTGGGAGGTTGTTTCATGTTTTAGGAGTGATGTAAGAGAACACCCATTTGCCTGATCTGGTTCTGTGTGCACACAAGATGTGTGCTAGTACGAGTCCTGCAGAGCTAAAGTGTCTGGGTGATCGGTTGAAGGAGATGCAACTTTTCAGGTAGTTTAGAACTAATTTGTGTAGTTCCATGAATGTCTGTTTGAAATGAGCTCTTGTTTATCAGAAGCCAGTAAAGCTTTCCGAGGAGTGATGCGAGTTCTGAGTGAGATGAGTCTGCCTGCCAAGTTGTGGATGGTTTGTAGTCTTCTCATGAGTTGCTTGGTGAGCCTGGTGTTGAGGGTGTTCCCGTGGTCCAAATTCCTGGTGACTACGGCATGAGTGACGTTTTTTTTTTTGGTATTGCTTGGCAGCAATTTAAAAATCTCCTTGAGCATCTTCATGGTATGGAAGCAGGATGCAGTGACAGCATTGACTTGTGCAGTCATACCCAGTTTGCTATCAGTGATGATTCGGAGGTTCCTGGCACTGGTGGTAGGTGTGGGTCGGAGTTCCACCAGTACCAGTTCAAGCCCCATGCAAAATGTTCTTGCCAGAGATCACTTCTTCCATCTTGTTGGTGCTGAAGTCGAAATAGTTGGCTTTTATCCAGTTAGCAACTTCAGTCATGCAGGAGCTGAACTTGTTACTTGAGTTGGGTGCCACTGGCATAGGAGAGGATGTTGAGTTCATGTGTGTGGATGACAGCGACCAGGCGGATCATGTATGTGTTGAAGTGGGTGGCGCCGAGTGATGAATCCTGAGGCACTCCACAGATGAGTTTGCGGCCTTTCGAAGAGTAAGGTGCCAGACTGACAGCCTGTTCAATCTGTTAAAAAAAGAGTAGATCCAGTGGAAAGTGGGACCCTGAATGCTAATCACGTGCTTGATGAGGATGGGGTATGAGACCATGTACAATGGTGCAGGAAGGTCTAGGAGAATGAGGGCTGCTGTACCTTCTGTCAAGGATCATGCAGATGTATCTGGTAGCGTTGAGTTGGGTGCTATTCTGGACTGTGGTTGGGCCTGAATCCAGACTGCGTGCCGTTGAGGAGCTGGTGGTAGCTGGGGTGGTTGGTGAAGTGTCAGTTGATTACTTTTTCAAAGATCTTGGTTAGGTATGGTAGGAGAGAGATGAGACTATAGTTGCAGATAGTGGTTTCTTGAGCAGGGGCATGACTGTGTGTTTTTACATGTCCAGAATGTGGCTGGGTCGATGGAGATGTTGCGAATAGGTGTTAGTGATTGCTAAGTGGTAGAAGTCCTTTGGTGGAGGCGTGGTCGGGTCAAGAGTCAAATTGAGGGGGAGTGGGGGGGGGCGGGGGAAGAGTCCCTCAGATCTTTTCACAACCCCTGCCTTGGTACACTTCTCACACTAGTATTTTGCTGTGTTCTATTCCCTCTTCCTATTTCCTAAATGATGGGGGCATTTCACATCCACATTTCTGGGCAATGTACCTCTTTGCCACCATATAACCAAGGTTCAACAGAATCTTCTGGTAGCGCGTGAGGTCTGAGGGTTCCCATATGCCCAATAGAACCATTCAGGGAGTCAATTCAATGGCAGTCCCAACCGCAGGCAGTGCCACGACGTGTGTATACAGGTCCCTTCTGTGCCACACTTTTGGAGGCACAAAGCATCCCCTGACCTCCAAATTCTGTGGAGCAGTGTTCTGGTGTACTATGTCCTATGTAAGAGTTTAAGTTGGATTAGACGATAACTGGCCTTGATGGCCCCTTCTGATGGAAAGCCCAGTGCCTCTTGCCAATCTTCATCGTCTAGTGCCCCATTGTCCTGTCCCCACCTGTGTCTCTAAGGTGTGTTAGTGGACCCTGGGTGATCTACAATAAATTTGCCGTATGTCAGGGATATAAGTTTATGTCAGACTTGTCCGTCCAACAGCCTGCCCTCCAGCAGGAAGTCCTCCTGTGTCTCCTCTTCACGTTCTATACTACAGGTAAGTGCTTGTCTTAACTGTCTGTATTTTAGTCACTGTGTGGAAGGCATCTGATATTCCTCTTGTAGGTGATCAAGGGGGTCCACCCCATTACCGTCCCCACCCCTGCTAATGTGGATATGCCAATTGCATCCCAAGCTTGGAAGCCCTCCAGAGTGACCACTTGTTGCAGCTGTGTGCCCTCCCAAAGCGGCGTACGTGGCCTGGGTCTTGTATCCCACTTCCTTTCCCTAAGTAGACTATTCCAAACCTTCCACACAATATCTGTCGCCAGGCACGCCCATTTACTTAGTTGTTACCCATACAATACGTGCATGCCGCTATGTTCTCTCATTCCCCATCCGTCCACCTGGTACGCTGGATATTCCCTGTCTGCATATACCCAATCATTCACTACGCTAACCTGTGCTGCCTCATAGTGTTTCTTTTTATTAGGGAGCTCTATACCGCCTTCGAATTTGGAACGCTGAAGGGTCTGAATCCCTATGCAGGATTGTCCCCCTGTCCAGTGTAGCATCCTCACTAGGGCATCCACCCGTTTAAAGAACGTCTTTGGCAGCACATGAGGGCTATTATGCAGGATATACAACAGTTGGGGGATTTTGAACATGGGCACCTTGATCAACAGGGTCAACGGCAACGTACTCCAATGTCTCACGTCCTTCTCCAGTCTCTGGATCTAATGAGTGAGATTAGCCTGGGCAAATGTGGTGGCATTGCTAGTAATCCAGATGCATAAATATTTAAAGCTGTGGGGCTCCATCCACAATGGCAGTGGCAACAGGCAGTCTCGTCTCCATCCCTCCCCCTCCGAATCGGGAAGAGAAGGGATTTCTCCCACTTAATTGCAACTCCAGAAAATTTGCCAAATATGTGGCATATTTTCCTGACAAGAGTCATGGAGATTTTAATGCAAATCGGGTAGAACAGGAGGACATCATTGGCATATAACGAAATTCTCTACTCCCATCTCGAGGCACCCATCCAGCCCTAAATCTGGGCGTCCACCCTCATGATTTTCACCAGGAATTCTACTGCCAAAGTGAAGAGCGATAGAGGTCAACCCTGCCTTGTAGCCCTCCCAACAGGGAATTCCCTGGAGATGCAGCCATTAACTTAACCTAGCACGAGGATTCTGGTATAGCAGTTTGATCCAGCTGATGTAACAAGACCTAAACCACATTCATTCTAGCAGCAGGAACAAGAATGGCCACTCCACCAAGTCAAACGCCTTGTGGGCATTTAGAGATACAACAGTCCAGGGCTTCCCCCTATATCGGGTTGTGTTATATTATTTTGGAGGTGTCGTAGGTTCTGTTTGGTCAAGCAGCAGGGCATAAGGAGCGCCTGGTCTGCATGAACCAAGTCCATCACCACAGTGTGGAGTCTATTAGCCAGCAGTTTTGCAATGATTTTGGCGTTTATGTTCAGTAATGAGTCACACCTATGTGCAGGCTTCCCCCTCCTTGTGAATTAGGACAATTGTTGTCGTGCAAGGTCAGTCGGCAGTGACCCCATAAGAAAAGCATCTTGGTACATTAAAAGCATCGGTTTTGCCACCCGTCTGGCCATTTTAATGAAGAATTCTACAGGCAGCCGTTCCGCTTTCCCTGCCTGCATCTGAGCCAAGGCCACTGCAATTTCTGCCTCCGTAATGTCTGATTCCTATGCTTCCTGTTGCTCTGGGCTCAGGGTTTTTACCAGGCAGTCCCACATAAACTCCTGGTCTCACTCTCCAAGACCTCGGCCCTGGGTGTTTGAAAATCAGCCATATAAGCTGCAAATACTTCTGCACCCCCCCCCACCAACTCTCCGGACTCTATTTGGAGCTCCCAAACATGGATGGACTCCCTTTCTCTGTTGCCCAACCAAGCCAGCAGATTACCAGACTTGTCACTGTCTTCAAAGATGTGTTTCTGCTTAGCTAGGAAGAACGTCTTCACCTCATGGCACGGCACCTGCAGATAATCTATGCATTTGCATTCTAGATTCTGTTGGTGGGGGCGCCCTAGGGTGAGCAGCATTTTTCCTCTCCAATACCTCAATTACATATTCTAGTATCTCCAAGCATTTAAGCCGTTTCCTCTTGTCTCTCACTTCTCACACTTTTAGTACACCCCTAATCATGACCTTATATGTCTCCTAAACAAAGCTGACGCTATACACTGTACCTTAGTTTTCTTGGACGTAGCATTTGGTAGCCTTATCAATAGCTTGCTTGGACAGGGGGTAACCTGACTGCCAACCAAAGACCCCATTTCTAACAAAACCTCTCCGCTAGCTTCTTGTGGTCAGCTCTCAGTAGGCCCACTTCATTCACCAACCACGGCTATTTGCGCCTCCAGTGTCTGCTTAGTGTCTTCGATGGCCACCAGTATCACTGCAGTATGCATCGCTAGAGGGTCATCCTTGTGGTTTTGGAATGGGGCCACTCCTCCATCCCCCTCAAGGGGCGTTTCCAGCACTTAGCTTTTCACCACCCTAAGTTTCCCTATGTCAGGCTGTCCAATGGAATGGTGGGCGCTTGTGGGGCGGGTCCTTGCTGCACCTCTTTTACCGACAATCAACCTCTCCACTCTGTCACACCTTAAAACTTCAATCGGTAGTCAGAACATTTGCCCCCCTACCGCAGGCCCAGGGCACAGACGGCGTGCAATAGGCCACATCCTCAGATTATATCTAGCTGTCGCAATTTGGGACTCTCTCTGAGCCCTCCCTTCTCTTTGGCACGTCACCACACATGTGCCACTGAGTAAATGGGATCAACTGTCTGTAAGGTCGATACTGAGCACAAGAAGCATCGCCACTTCTGGCGTCTGGGTCAATGCAGAGTGCACCCTTGCTATGCTGCCTCTAACTGATTTCAAGCTCGTTTGCCCCCAGGCTCTTCCATAGGTTTCTGCACAGGCTGGGAGGGAGGGGCAAGGGAGGCCGTAACAGAGAAGCAAGACACTCAAGTCATAGGTGCAGCCAACCCCGAAGATCCAAGCCTCACCGGAAGGCCCCCTAACCCATCAGGACCCCCTCTGGTCCCAGATCTCCCCTGTGTTTGACTTCACTGGGCCCTCACTGAGTCACCATCTCAAACGATAGACAGAGGCAAATCAGGCCACGGGCATCCTCTGCCAGTTCATTTTCAATCCAGGTGCCTGCCCCGCAGCTTTCGGCATCACAACAGTAAGTGCGTACCCAAGAGCACCATATTGTGCGTGCTGTTCCACCTCCTCCACTGGCTTTCTCTCAAGAGAGGTTGCTGGGCCCTCCGGGGTGTCAAATGGCCCCCACCACACTGCAGCTGATGTTGGTGTTATGTGCCCCTTTCACAGCTGGCAGGCCCGAGGGGTCGAGGTCAGGATCAATGTCTCCCGGGCCCTAAGGAACGACAAGAGCTCATCTGCTGCCACTGCCCCTTAGAACACAGAGCCCCCCCATATGGAGGTGATTTTGTTACAGAAATATTCTGAGAGCTTGCTGCAAAGGTCTTGCAAGGGGGTGAATTTGTTTAAGGTTGGCAGGAGGCATGGTGAAATCTTTGATGACGGCGAAGAGTCCCTTTACCCTGTTTGTGCCAGCGTTTATGTGATCTGCAAGAGTTGTGTGCTTTGTGTTCCCTATATGCTGGTGATAGTCTCTTAGGGCAGATTTGAAGATTTCTTTATCCATGGTGTCTTGACTTGTTTTTCATTTGCACTCTAGATGCTTACAATGGTGTTTTGTCAGCTTGAGTGCCTCCATTTACTCGCTGGCCTGTGGTCTAGCTTTTGCCATTTGGTTGCACTTGAGGGGAACCATGATATCGGTCATAGTTGCTTGCTTTTCTACTGTGATGTCGCTGATTGAGGTCAATTGGTGTCCGGTGGTGTGGGTGGGCTGTATAACATATGCTGTATACTGGTTGAGGCCAAGGTTCCAAGGTTTTCTAGAATGACCATAGAGTTTGGGTTGGTGCAGTCTTTTAGGGGAAAGTTAAGATCTCCAAGGAGAATGAAAGTGTTGTGAGTTTAGTTTAACAAATGTTTCGAGCGAATGGCTACCCGAAGGCTTCCCAGCGCTGAAGGTAGACCACCAAACTCAGAGATGCCTATGCTGTGAATAGAAATGTCTTCAGTTTCTTACGAAAGTAAGATTCCAACCGCTCTTGTCGGAGTCCCAAAGGGAGTGCGTTCCAAAGATATGCGGCATTAACTGAAAAAGAACTGCCTCCCCATGTTGCTTTCCTGAAACGGGCGTGTTGACCAATGGGGCGGTAGAGGATCTAAGTGCTCTCTGAGGGGTATGGGGTGTTATACATTGCCTGAGAAACAGCGGACCCTTATTATGGAGGGCTTTATGTGTCATGCAAATAACCTTAAAATTGATTCTTTGTTCTATGGGAAGCCAATGAAGTGAAGCCAGTGAAGGTTCGGCAGACAAATGTCTCGGTGTGTTAATAAGCAGACATACGTTTGGTGGCGTTTTGCACAACCTGCAATCTCTTTATTACGTAGCCAGGAGAGCTAAGGAAAATAGTTACCATAGTCTAAACAAGACAGTATCAGGGCCTGAATGATGAGTCTTCTAGCCAAAAAAGGGAGGACTTTGAGAATTTTCCTAATGGTCCTTAGTAAGCCGAAAAAAGCTGCAGCCAGCTTTTTAGATTGGAAGTCCATCGTAAGACAGGAATCTAACCAGAAGCCTAAGCTTTTTATCTTTTCTTTGGGCGGAGGGAGATCTTTAAGAACTTCCAATAGCAGGGCTGGAGACTTAAGAAGAGCTTGATTTCCAACTATTGGTGAGGAGGAGTGCAACAAAGTCTGTGGTGTCATTGGCATAATTAGTGCTGGTCCTGGTCATCTGAATACAAATGTTCCACCCAGGAAGAAGTTGGCTGTGATGCAGATTTTGAACACAAGGTGCTCCATGTAGCTGGTGGACGTATCTGTGTAGATAGTGCAGCTGATGGCATCTTTCAATATGATGGCAACTCTACCTCTGGGCTTGTGCTGACAAGTCTTGCCTTGTGATCTTGTAAGCTGGTGGGGATGGCCATACCAATGTCCATGGCAAAGGATGGGTTTAGCCATATTTTGGTAAGGAAGAGCAGGTTTGGACCATTACTGTGCAGTAGGTTGCACCTCTGTGGTGTGTTTGGTGAGTAAGCAGGTGGTGAAGAGCATGCATACATGTGTGGTGTGTTGTTTGTGTGGTAATTAGTCGGTGTGAACAGGTTGCTGGTTTGAATGAGTTTGAGCGAGTGGGGGTTCTGTTTGTGTGAGGGTGTAGGGGTTGTTTGTGAGAGGGTGTACACAGTGCAAGAAAACTTGCAGGAGGCGCACGTGAATGCTCCCTGTGTGTTGTGTGGTTCGGTGTGGCAGGTGGGGTTAAGAGCACAGAGTAGAGCAGCATGGTAGCAGTGGATAGCAGGGAAGACAGGGTACCTGGTGCTGGGCATGATTCAGGAATAGGCGAGCCTTTGGTGCGCCTTTAGCATTGGCCGCCATTAAGTAGGTCCTGGGAGCGGGGAGGAGTGTGGTTGGCGGTGTGCAGATGTGTTAGAAATACGGGTCTTTGGTTGACAGTCAGGTTACCCCCTGTTCAAGACAGGACCCTCACTCTAGTCAGGGTAAAAGAGAATCACCCTCAGCTAACCCCTTCTTACCCCTTGGTAGCTTGGCAGAGCAGCAGTCTTAAATTCAGAGTGCTAGGTGTAAAGTATTTGTACCAACACACACAGTAACTCAATGAAAACACTACAAAATGACAACACCAGTTTAGAAAAATAGGACATATTTATCTAAACCAATCACGACTAAAACAACAAAAATCCACAATACACAAGTCAAGTTATCAATAAAAATTCAAAAAATTGTCTTTAAGTAGTTTCAAACACACACTAATGCTGTCAGCGTGAAAAAAAGTACCTTGGGTGCGCCAAAAATAACCCTGTACAGGCGAGTGCGCGTCACAAAGGGCTTGCGATGTGTTGATTCCACTCACGAGCGGGATCGTGCGCCGTTTCTCCTTTGGCCGGGTCGGGTGCGCCGTTTCTTCTCTCCGCAGGAGAGCGGTGTAGCACTCTCGGGTCTGGGCATGCCTTGCGCTGTTTTTCCACGCACAGCGGGACTTGATCCGAAAATCCCGAAGCGCGTGTTGTGATCTCCAGCCTCTGTCAGCAATGTTGCGCGTCGTTTCTCCTGCTCCATGCGTCGATTCTTCAGTCGTGTTTCCTGCGAGCGTTGTTTCACAGCTGCAGAGTCAGCGGCACGTCTTTTCCTCAGCCGCAGATCGGAGTCGCATCGATCTTTTCCCCACACGGCACTCTGTGCATGGATTTCCTTGTCTTTAGGCTGCCAGCTTCTCCTTTCAGGGTCCCAGGAACTGGCAGAGAGAAGTCTTTGCTGTCCCTGAGACTTCAAACAACAGGAGGCAAGCTCTAAATCAAGCCCTTGGAGAATTCTTCTCAAGATGGAAGGCACACAAAACCCAGTCTTTGTCCTCTTACTCTGGCAGAAGCAGCAACTGCAGGATAGCTCCACAAAGTCACAGGCAGGGCAACTCTTCTTCCTCAGCTCTTCCCCAGGCAGAGGTTCCTCTTGTTTCCAGAAGGGTTTCTAAAATCTGTGGTTTTGGGTGCCCTTCTTATACCCAATTTCTCCTTTGAAGTAGGCCTACTTCAAAGTAAAGTCTCTTTTGAATGTGAAATCCTGCCTTGCCCAGGCCAGGCCCCAGACACTCACCAGGGGGTTGGAGACTGCATTGTGTGAGGGCAGGCACAGCCCTTTCAAGTGAGATGTGACCACTCCTCCCCTCCCTCCTAGCACAGATGACTCATCAGGATACGCAGGCTACACCCCAGCTCCCTTTGTGTCACTGTCTAGTGAGGTTCAACCAGCCCACCTATCAAACTGACCCAGACACGGAATCCACAAACAGGCAGAGCCATAGAAATGGTATAAGCAAGAAAATGCTCACTTTCTCAAAGTGGCATTTTCAAACACACAATCTTAAAATCAACTTTACTAAAAGATGTATTTTTAAATTGTGAGCTCAGAGACCCCAAACTCCACATGTCCATCCGCTCCCATAGGGAATCTACACTTTAATCAGATTTAAAGGTAGCCACCATTTTAACCTATGAGAGGGACAGGCCTTGCAACAGTGAAAAACGAATTTAACAATATTTCACTGTCAGGACATATAAAACACATTACTGTATGTTCTACCTTAACCATACACTGCACCCTGCCCTTGGGGCTACCTAGGGCCTACATTAGGGGTGTCTGACATGTAAGAAAAGGGAAGGTTTAGCCCTGGCAAGTGGGTACACTTGCCAAGTCAAATTGACAGTTAAAACTGCACACACAGACACTGCAATGGCAGGTCTGAGACAGGATTACAGAGCTACATATGTGGGTGGCACAACCAGTGCTGCAGGCCCACTAGTAGCATTTGATTTACAGGCCCTGGCACCTCTAGTGCACTTTACTAGGGACTTACTAGTAAACCAAATATGCCAATCATGGATAAGCCAATTACATACACATTTTGTAAAGGAGCACTTGCACTTTAGCACTGGTTAGCAGTGGTAAAGTGCCCAGAGTAACAAAAACAGTAAAATCAGAGTCCAGCACACATCAACAACCTGGGGAACAGAGGCAAAATGTTAAGGGAGACCATGCTAAGGATGAAAAGTCTAACAAGATGGATGATACGAAATCAAGTCCCCTTGCTTGGCTTCTTTTTAAGGACTGTTTTGGTAGGAAATCTCTGATGATGCCGTCAGCCATGTCCTTATAACTTCCCATTAGCCACCCCTCCTCATCAGGCTACTCAAACCATCGGGCCATGTACAATATCCTCCCACACTACCACATAAAAACCAAATTGGACAGGCTTAGAGAAGGAATAAAGTACTATACAATTAACATAAATGAGACTAGACTCTTTACACGCTATATACATAGGCAGCTAGACCACCTTGTGGCCTCCATCTCAGGAAAATACTTTTCCCCCCACCCATGGCTCTATATCCACACCAAATGCCCCAAAACATTGCACTGTTGTCACAGAAGCAGAAACTGACTGACTTCTAAATGCTACAGCAATACCTCTCTGATCCCTCAGCTACCATCAGTTGGCATCCATGGCATTGCTGACTCCAATACAAGAAGTCACTGCATATAAGGCAAAACCTCAAACCTTACATCAACTCCTTTGATCCTGGATCACACACCCCTTCCCTTCACCTGGCAATGTCCTCAAATGAAAACTTCCTAATTGTAGATCAGCATTTAAACCATCTGCAGACATTAATGAGGTGATCAACTCAAAGGAACTAGATATCATATTTCTGACTGAAACGTGGCTCAATTACATCTGTACCTCTGTACCTCAGACAGATGTTTGAATACCCCTAATTTCTCCACTGAACAACATGACCAAGTTGGCTATCTGGGGGGTGTGATTGCAGTCATACACCGAAACACCCTAAATATCCCTTCTTTTCTCTGGATATCTTCGATGCCTGTGAATACAAGGGAGTTCACTTGGAAATCGTTGACAAGACTTCACCTCTTCTACACATGCCGGGGGAAAAACAGCTGTTCTTCAAACAGCTGATGTATATCATCACAGTGCAATCCATCACTTAACTCAACAACACTTTCCTAGGAGACTTCAACCGCCAGTAGAATGATGTTGCACCACAGCATGTGACTAGTTGGACTACCATTCAATCCTTTTTCACCTCACTGCCCACAGTTGACCAAAGGCCAAGGTGTCAGACCCAATGGATAAGAGATGCAAAACAGGTCAAAAGGAATTAACTATCCCCACTATACCTGAGGAATCTCACACAATTGAGTAAGATGCTAAACGTACAGGACCTAACCTTGCATTACAACTGGACAATGACTAACATAATAGATGTGTTGGCTCCACTTAAGCCCAAAAGACAGAAAAAGTGTCCCATCACTAGAATAACCAAAATGTCAATGAGCGAAGGAGAAAACTGAAAGTAGCTGAGAGAAGATGGAGACAAGAACCCTCCTATCTTCATCTAATCCAACCCAGAGACATGATAAACACCTACAAGAAAACTGCCCAGTAAAACACTTAAATCATCAAGCACCAAATGCGCCCTAACACTACTACCACACTGAGTGGCGCTTCCAAGGAAAGAGGTTATTGAGAATTTTGAGACCATAAGAATAAATGAAAGCGTTCTCATCAATGAGCTTGATGTGAACGAGACCTCGATGAACTACCAACCCTCTACCCAAGAAGTACACATGTACATTGAGCTGGTCCTAGCTCTCACTCATTCCCCAAAGCCCAAAAAAATGCTACATAAATCAAATTCAAAACCATAAATTAAACAGACATACAGAAGGTCACTGCATCACTGAAACCCTTCTCGCAGTTCACTGACCCAGTGCCCTCTGCACTCACTAAAGATGTGTCACCCCTCTCACCCCCCGAACAAGATCATTAATACATCTCTCACCTAAGGCAAAATCACAGACTGCCTGAAAACTGGGACACAAAACTTTTCCTGAAACAAAATAGGCACTGACCCAACAGATCTAAACAACTTTGGTCCAAAATTAATCCTCTCTTTCCTAGCAAAAGTACGAATACAATGTGTCCTCACCAAACTCTCTTCAACACACTGAAAAATTAGACCTACTGGACAACTGCCAATCTGGTTCCAGACCAGGCTACAGTAAAGAAACGCCCATCCTACACATCATAGACAATGCTCTCAAAATCCTTGACCAAAACAACTCCTGCATCTTCTCACCCTCCTTGATTTAACCTCAGCTCTCACTTGTCAACCATTTCACTCTCCCAAAGATGCTGGAGCACAGAATGGGATTTTCAGGAAATATGCTCAAATGGTTCTCCTCTTATCTAAATAACCATGCACAACTATTCAAACTGCAGAGCTCTTTATTTAACCCATTTAGGCTAGAAGTCCCACAAGGCTCCACCCTCTCACCCACAATCTTCAACATCTACATGGAGCTGCTGACTGAGAGCCTGTATCAATCAAATGTGGTGTACCACAAATACACAGATGACACTCAACTATACCTAAAAATATCCTCCCTGGATGACATTATCCTTTTCAACATCGTGTTGGCAAACATCCAAGCCTGTCTAACCCAGAACAACCCCGAAGACTTACTACCTTTTCCTCTCAACCCTTCATAGTCCCCCCACCAGAACTTTGTACTGGAGTGATTCAACCACTTAAACATCGTCAACAATAAACCAGTTTTCATCAAATCAACTAAATCCCTAATTATAACCCTGCACAAAAACCTGAATACACAAGCCCAAATCAGTGCATCCATGCACTGCTTTATTCCAACTCAGTCTCACCAAGACTTGCCCCAACCTATCTGCTTTCACATTCAAGTATGAGGCCAAAGTATGCTTGATCCCGCTATGAACTTCTGTCTTCCGTGACGACACCCGGTAGGCAGGTGACCCTGATATCTCCATACGCCCCATGAACTAGAAGCGAGACACGATTCGCTAATCAATCTCCTTCCATGTAGCAAGATGAATGATGTGCCTTCCCTTGACGCTCTACACAAGACAAGGGTCACAGGACCAAGTGTACATTTCCAGATGGTCCACACATGCCTTGATACACACAGAGGACTGTTTACTTATGTGCTACCAATGCTAAAATATAAGCCATGTATTGTGTGACTGTTAAGTTTTTCTCCCTATCTTCATTATATAATTTGTAACTTGCCGCCCTGTACAGTGCTCTAATACACTTAAGGCACATTTGCACTTCAGAAACCTCTTTAAATAAAAATAAATAAATACAAATCCAACTGATTGTCCAGCCTTGGGTATCCAGTAGCTCATTTTATGCTTTCGGAATGCACTCTGGAACTCAGTTGGGTGCAGTCTGCATAATACCAAGCAACATATTAAAATATATCCCAAAATAGCTTGGACAGTATATCCCTTGATATGCAAAAAACACAGCCAGTGAAAGGGCTAACTTTAATGTACTCTTGTGGAGATCAGTGCTTTTATCTTGGAAAACCATTAAACACAAAAAGTAGATGCTCTGCAGAAACATTAAAAAACCTAAATTCTTGTGTTTTTTCGTGACCAAACAGACACATTCAGTAATGAACAACCATTTTAGGCCAGAGAAAGTAACAAACTTCAGTTTTAAAATGCCACATTTACATACTTCAAGAATCACCTTCACGGGCGTACTCCTTACTAGAAAATGAAGATAAATCCTTTATAAGTACTGTCACTGTTCAATATCATTTCCCAAGCACGGTGTCTCACCTCAATTTTGGTAGATGCCATAATAACGGTAGAAGATTAAATCCACGTATTTATTGCATATTTATACATGAATAACTGTATTCCGTATCCAAAGGCATGAGATGAAAAGCTGCTACCTAAAACAGTGCAGACAGTATAACTATACAAAGTCACAAACATTTGCAATACAATATGATAACAAATTCCTTGTCCATGGAAGCTCAGTAAGGTGCAGCTAACAGAAGCTTCAGGACCCAGAAGTGTTAATGCTTGCGGCCCGCAGATAGACACTGTGAAGAAGGTGCTTGGGAAGGCAGTCCAAGGAGCTGGACAAAATGTCTTTGAAGCAAATGACGGCTTCCAGGCACAACCTTTAGGAACAACAAATGACCATGTTATTTTTAAAATAAAGCAGCCTTCTAATAGATATTATGAATAAGGTAGGTGCAAACATTGACTAACAATTATATGTGAATGACATTTTATTCTGTAACTGTTGGCTGTATAATTAATATTCTATTCTATTCTGGGCTATTTATAGAGCACACGGCTTCCCAGGGGCTTCCCTGCGCTGGGCAACCTTAAAGTGGCTACTGGTTTGAGGTACCGTCTGTCTGGGTAGTCAAGTTGGTCCATTTGACAAACAACCGTGCTTTTAGATGCTTTCTGAAGCAGAATTAATTTGGGATTTTCCGGATTCTAGCTGAGAGGGAGTTCTAAAGCTTTGGAAAAAGGTATGAAAAAAAACTGACCCCAGCCCTAGCTTTGCTAAAACTAGGGACTGAAAATTCCATTGCATTGGCAGACCATAGCACCTTAAACGGAATATACGGCTGTAGAAGGGACTAAAGAAGATTGGAGCTTTTTTGTGGCATATAATACAGTCATTGTTACAAAAAACAATTGGAAGACTGTTACCTACATTAAAATGCTTGACGCTGAATATTGAAGTAAGAAAAAAAAAAAGAACAGAAATTGTAACAACATTAGTTTTTATCTCCAATTCCTACCATTATCACATCAATACACATGACCATTTTCCCATTAGCACGTATCACATAAAACAGCCTCCAAACAGTTTCAAAATTCCAGTGCCCCTAAATATTGCTGACATAGAATAGGTTTCTCGGTAGTACTGTAGTCTAAAACAAGGACAGTCTGGCTGTAAAGGTTATGCCTATTAGAATTACTGACAGTGTGTCTTAACAACATGAGGTTACTGCTGTGTTCATCAGCAGTAATGTACCCTAAAATAAGGACACCGTGTAATTGTAAAGTAGATTGTGTCCATTAGAATTACTGAATTAGAGTGTCTTAACAAAATGAGGGTTCTGCAAAACAAAGTCATCAGAGGGACTTGTTCACCCTCAGAACGATGGTGATAAGGACCTGAGAATCATTGTGTGGCATATGCCAGTGAGACACAATGCCGATTAAGAGGCCTATTCGAATTACTGTATTAGTAGGGTATAGTACTTAGATTTACTGCACTACAGAGCACGCCATTTGTACATGTAAACAACTGTGGAAAATAGTAAAGAAACCAAAAACTGCTTTCACAGACTTTAAATAATCATTATTCCGAGTATCACACAAAAGGGTTTAAGTTGTACATACACACGTGTGGATGTGCTCCCTTATCAGTTCAGTTGTAAAAGAAAGGAGCTTATCAGTTTTTTTGGGAATTGATAATAGGTGTGAGTTCAAAGAGCAGGAACAGTAGACTCACCTTAAGGTAAATTTATCCTACATCCCAGCTCTCCCTCCTTTCTCTAACTGGGGGACGTCGCTCACACAAGGAGAACAAAGGGGGAAAAACACTGAGCACCTTAAAAAGCAAACAGCAAACTGCTCCAAAAAGCAGTCTCGAGTGTAATCGCTGCAGAATGCATGTAAATTCAACTATGTTAGAAATCGGACAGTCAAATGGTATCAGAATTCTACTCAAGCTACTTTAGCTCAGGTGGACTGTGTTCGGATGCCAGAAAGACTATGATGTTTAATGCAGAGTGTAGAAATGGTGGGTAAGATTCCAACTGTGACATAAGAGTTGATCAGTAGAATACACAGCGCTGGTTCTATCAAGCTACACGCCATTTGTTGTGTGGACGTGGAGACTGTGCGGCATTTCTTCAGTCCAGTAGGCATGCAGCATGGAAATAAGGTAGGGAGGAAAATGTTACTTCTTAAGAGTAAGTCAGTCGACAATTTGGAAACAAAGAGAGGGGTAGTCTACCACATCAGCTTTTTCCAATGGAAGGTCAGGGTTTAGAGGTGGAAAGCCTTGAAGATTGCCATTGTGTCTGAGAGATACCATAGGAAATGTACAGGCAGTCGTTAAAGAGTAGAAGTTAATTTTGTAAGAGGAAATGGGGCCGAAGGGTTTTTACACACGTGTGGACGAGACCAGGTTCAAGTTCCAACACACTGTAGGATGTCAGACATGAGGAAAAAGGTGCATTAAGCCCATCGGATGACACTGTTGTTAAAAGCCACCCTTCCTGTACTCAGTTTTCTGTTCTAAAATTCTGGACGGTATACAGAACATGAAGTTGATAAACTAATATTTGGCTATGATTCCTTACAGTGTTAACCTATGAACTAACCTATACACTGATTTATAGTTTGACAGATGGTACTCTGTCCCATCAGGGTGGCGAAGGACATTATGTCCGGTGTAAATCAATGGACTATCGTTCACCAAATTAAGAGATGACCACAAAGCCCAGTGGACATCTCTGTACTTGGGAAGCAACCTCCTTCACGGGGGTTCCTTTCACTGTATAAAAGGTTGTCAGTTGTGACAGCATTTTGATAATTTTCAGCACCTTTTCTCCTCAAATAAACTCCCAAAGTGGGAGTGAATTTCAGAAAAAATGAAAAAGTGATGACCTGCTACACTATGGGAACTTTGACCCATGGCACAGGAGTCATTTTGTTTTCTGTCCTTCGCTCTCACACATTTCCTGGCAGTCATTGAAAAGGAAAAAAAAAAAAAAGACATTACACTGTCCACCCTAAAAACTGCGGATTGTGTAATGTCCAACGGCCCCTAGTATGACAGAAGAAGTTTTCCATTGACAAAGCCAATCAACTGAAACGTTAAGGCCTGTCTGTCCATAAATGAGGTAGAACTATCGTAGGTTTGGCGGTTCGGGTATTTCATCACATTTGCCCAGCAAACTTTCAATCGGGATCAAAGTCTGGAAAACATTTTCATCTTTTTCAACTTTGAGGGTGAAATCAAATCAAGATACAAACTCTTAATAATGTATTTCTTTGTACCAGTATTGTTCACTGTAGCAACAAACAAGATGCAACAACAAGGTGATGAGTGGAATGCTTCAATTAATCTCAACCACTGGCAATCGCTTGGGGCCGCAGTCCAGTCCATGATTTTTGTCCATCATGCCACTCCCACTTTCTGCAAAACGGTACTGACACTGCTCCCGTTGGGAACAGTTTATCCCAAACTGGCAGGCGAGGCCCCCAACAGAACAGACTATAAGCAGCCCCAGACCAGTTTTCTTGGGGCTCATCAGTAGCGTCTAGCGTGAGTCCTATGGCACAGTGAATACAGGACCTATGTCTGGGCAGACAAACATGATGCAGAATACAATTCATATTAGTAAAACCGTACGTTATGCCTACCTATCCACCTGCTGCACTAAACTTTTATATCACAATCCCAGCCACAGCTATGGAACACTGAAAATAATCTGTAATGGGCATGTTTAGGTCAAATAACAAAAGGTGTAAAGATCAAAGCTCGTTAAATCAGAGCAAAGATATTTGCCTTGTTAGACCTGTATTATAATTAGAGGTGACATGCTTCGTAGTAAGCAACTATTAAAGACCCTCATACATGACAAAAGGGAATATGTTTTGTGTAAAATTCTACTTTTCTATGTTCCATTTGCAGTGTTATTAGAATGCAGAATAAACAAACAAAAACATATTCCCATTCCAGCAAAAACAAAAAATAAGAATATTGAAATAAGTCTTTACCTGACAAGAGATTTGGGTTGAACATTAAACACAAGTGTTTCATTACTATGAGCCTGAAAAACAAAGATGCCCTGGGTTAAGTTCACTTATAGCAGTTTGTGGCATACTCTTAAAACTGATTTGCAGTTTTCAGTTTTAATGCAAGTTCAGAAAATGTTCATAAAGCTATGAAATTTAATAATGATACAGATTTTTACAAAATACATAACAAAATTACAAAGTTACCGCTTTGTGATGGGCAAGCAGATTGTTGGCACATCCACCAAATACAATTACTTCTCCTTCTTTACTGGCACACGCTGTATGCCACAACCTGCAAGAAATCATACCAAAATGTCCAATCACCAGTCTTTGGAAAAGAATAATCACTAACAAATATTCTAAGAAAAGCAGCAAACTAATAGTAAGCATTGATCGCTATGCAAAATGTTTTTTCCAGGAACACACATTTGGACAATTACAGGTGCATAGGGTGAACTGAAGCAGCAGTCTAATTATCACAGAAAGCAAAAAGTGTGTGTGGTATGGTAGGCCACAACAATACAGTTAAAGAAATGAGAAACATGGGCTTAAGGTGAATGAAAAAGGTTTATAATGGTAATAACCAAAATGTCAATATAAGCAAGAAAAATGGTTAAGAGGATATTAACGTTCTAAAACTGTTCACGTAAAGGACTACAGAAAACCTAGTGCCCAATGTTAATCAATGGAGAAGGCCATAATACACAAAAACGACAGACTCCCAACGGAAGCCTAGCTGAGACCAAGGGAGCTAGACCAGAGTTGAGGGTGTCGGTTGTATAGCGGTAGGCACATAGGCGAGTCAGTGATTTTACTTTATGTCAGTCTCTATTGTGAAAACTGTGCCATATCACTGGATACTGCCTCCTCTTCGTTCTATTGCACACTGGATAGCAGGTGCTCCTCAGGCCACACGCACCGGGTGCAGTCATAAAGCAAAGCACACACTGACGGCATAAATCTTTCATTGTGCAAAGCAAAAACCTGGTTCTCGTAATGCAGACTGAGTTTTTTCTCAGGCCTTGACTAGAAATCTAAAGACTCAAAGAGTTCCAAATTGAAAAAGGCAATTTTAAAAACAGTTAATTTGTAAAATCTTCAAAACTGGTTCCAACTAATGGATCTCATTTTAGCATAGCTAGAGAAGGTAGCACAAATTAGACAACAGGTCCCAAAATCCTCCTCATATTTCTTGCCAGCTGGGAAATCTTTTAGCAGGCAGTAAGCACCCTCTGCTCTCAACCTTTTCAGCCTCGGGGTCTTCCAGCCTCAAGAAGTATAATGCACAAGAGGCTGCACCTTCCACCTTCAAACAAAGGCTCCAGTGTTCATAAGACTTTGTTCAGGTTGGGTTCAGCAGTTGTGCCCATTATCAAGATGTAAAGTGCTTCTTCTTGCTGAAAATGAACAATGATTGCTGATTGCTAGAGATTCCTTCCGTGAGGGAGTGATGAAGAACCAAAGGAACATGCCATCTTAAGTCATGATTTTTCCAGGTATTTTTGTAGGGCCTGCTGTAGCAGAAAGGACGAAAGAGATGCAGGAGGCTATTATTCCTAGGAGAGATATGAGGAGGTTGATGATGCTTTGGAAGACCTGCTGGCCCAGGCTGTGAAGACTTGAAATGTGTGCCTTCCTTGCTGCATCCTGTGTCCAGGATGGCCCCCAAGGTGATAGAGACCTATTCCATAGATAGGGTTAAGGCCCAATTTTGAAAAAAACACAAGCAGGCATTTGTGGATGTGGGGGAAGAGAAGATGACCCTCTTTTTTCTGGAAATTTGCTGCTGACAGCATGCATTTTTTGCAAATCCTTGACCTGGACTTGAATCCAAAGTGTCAGAATTTGAAAATGGGTATGGCCATCCCAAATCTTGTGATGCTTGGTGTGGGTGTGAGCCTGCAAATGTATGTCCTACATGTCTAAAGATATAATAAACTTTCCCTCCAGAAGCAGTTGGAGGGCATCCTGCAGCATAAATATTTGAAGCAACTGTGTCTAGAGTTTTTCGTTCACCTTTTACAGGTTAAGGATCAGACACAAATGGCTGGAGTTTTTCAGACAAAAAAAAACAAAAAGAAGCAGAATACTTCGTTTTGCTCAGATTTCAGGTGAGCTCATGGACCCATTCCTAGAGCATGGATCTTTGCCTGAAGTTTATATAGGCGTTGGTGTGTCATCTTGTTGGGTGAGACCGTAGTTCTTCTCTGAAAAACCTGAGGGATTATTAGGTCAATGACTCACCTGTCTGATGTAACAGATTACCACTTGGACAGTAAGGCCAGGCTGCACATCACTGATACACTTTGTGAGGGTGGCAGTGCAGTGGCCAGTAAGAAATCCAGGTCTACTTTTGTTCTGCTATTTGGGGTGGTTGCCACCTCCCCTCTTTGTTGCCTCTTGGTACAGGGTGTGGCTGTATGTAGTATCAACAGAAGGACAAACATCTTGCATGTTATCATCAGTAGGGTTGATATCTTCTTATATAAGAGGCTGGACTTCAGTAACTTGGTTCCACGAATGGGCTTTCGGTAGTGGGGTTGCACAAGACCTTACAATCTGGCTGTACTAGTATTCACCTTGATGTTCTGCTGTGCATCATCAACATAACAGCAGAAGATATCTGCCATCCAATGGTACATCCAGGATTCTGTTCTGAACTCAGGGCCTGAAAGACATGCATCTTTACCAGCTCTGCCTAAATAGGACCGCTGCACCTGCCAACTGTCGGATACCTGTGCTGGCTATGTCCTCTGCAGAGCTAAAAACCGTCGCTGAGGCTTCCTCTCGCAAAGGACTGACATTTTAATTTCACTTAGCCTCTGGAATTAGGTTCAGGTAAGGCGCAATATCCAACCACATTTGGTGGTTGTATTGTCCAAGAATGGCCATTGAGTTATCTGCTTTAATACTAAAAGAAAATGACTAAACACAGATGAATATTATATACACATTTTGGGGACAGCCACTGAAAGCTTAAATGGTTTGGATGAATAATAAAACTTCATGGTTTAAAATATTTTTGTATCTGCGGGAAATTGACTTGTGATGTTAATGATATTTACTTCATGCAATAGTTACAGACCTGTCTGAACACTCAAGATGATTTTTTATATTTATACACATTATGGTGTACGACGATAGGTTGAAACGATAAGCGTTAAAGATTATTAGTCTGATGGCCCTTCAATAGTTATTAAACTAAGGAAATGAAAAAGAAAACATTAGATTTATACAAGTTTTCTAAGCTACAAAGTTTCGTTATTAGTGTGTTGACATGTAACCTCAAATCACACCTGTATTCGTGATGCTTGTTACATTATTTTATCAAGATTCTGGTTGTCATTCACCAACCAGCAGCAGCCCTGCCCTTACAGTCACCTGTAGTCGAAGTACCCGTTTTAAAATGGTGCTCGAGCATCACGAACACGTCATTTTAAGTATTTAAGTAAAGGTTGGCAAGTGTCATTGTTTGGAGATACATCAATCCACATGTGCGAAATCTGTAAAAAAAACTTCAAAAAGCCTCTGGTCACAGCAGGAAACAGAGATGCACATCAACATATTGGAACGGAAAGTTCATAGGAGAGGGCTCCAATACTTCCCATCCAGGAGCAAGGGGTCATCAAATTTATCTGAATGGCCAATCAATCTTATTTAGAGGTAAGGCAGACACTAAGGCCTTCTATACTTACTAGCAATGACACTGTTTCTTATCATGGAACTATCACCTGCCATTTTTGACAGCACTTTTAATGTCAGCCATGGTGTTTATGAGACTCATAAATAGATTATACAAATTATCAAAACAAAACTTTTTCAAACCATGAAATGAGTTGGGCTGTCAAAAAACATAATTGTGTCATTTATCCATATATGATTGGCAATGCATTACAGGTATTGCAACAGTAAATAGAGTCACGTCAGGAGGAAGTGATGACTGTAGGAGAAAGAAACTTAACTAGGCTCAGAGAATTTCATTGCGAGAGAATCTACCAATGAATGGAGTAGTAAAATAAATATAAGCAGTGTGGGCTTCAAGCTGTGTCCTAACACGGGAAAAAAACATACCCTGCCATTGTGAGACTCGCGCAAAGCTTGTGTGGCTGGTGAAAAAAATGTGTAAAGTGGATCAAATGCCTTGGGCATCTGGGCACAGAAGAGACAGGGTTGGGAGGACTTGCAAGGGGGAGGCAGCAGGGCCGGAAACGCAATATGCTATTTATATTTCTTAACAGACCATTGGCAGCATCTTCATCGACTGAAAGCAGAAAATCCAACGGCACTCTGTACTTGACCTCTATTATCATATTTCCATTTGAGACAACATTACCACTGCATGTTGGGTGATGGCAAGCGTGCACTGGAACAGAGGAAGGTGGTGCAGACAAAAAAAAAAAGTAAAATAAGTCGGTCTCTGATTAGCTGCTGCCCGAAACAGATATTGAAGTGCTTATCAAATGAAAATGTACGAGGCAGAAAAAAACCCCAAAAATGACTATGCGGAAAAACTGGAACTCAAACATGCGGCCTCGAGGATGAAAAATAAACTTCTGGCATTATGCTTCTGGCTTGCTTACAGGGCCCAAAGACTGCTGAAGCAACTGATATGGTTGACTGCAAACAAGGAAGGGAGCGAAGGATGTGGGAATAACAATCGAAGACAGATGGGGAGGCAGGAATGACCAAGAGTGAGGAAGGCTGGAGGGGGAAAAGGAACATTTATTTTGGAGACGGATGCAACAGGACAGAGACACACACAGGGAGAGAGAGAGAGAGCGACAGCAGCATAAAATAAATAGATTCTATAAAAGGATATGCAAGAAGCATTAGTGTTTAGTTGTACAAAATTCCAAAATGAAAATAGTAACACCTAGCTGAAAGTACTGTACTACTCTGCCACAAAAATCTAATGGGAACATAAATGGGACACTGTAACCTTCTGCAAAACACTATGGTCTTCACAGAGAGCCCATACAATCAATAGAAATCCTTGAAAACTATGAGACAGCCAATCACTGAAGGATGCTGACCCAATCCCCACTCTCTGTATTACTTCTTACACGCACAGGCTTAGTAACATTTACTCCAGACAGGTAAAGTTATCGGTAATGAGACCAAAAATAGAAGCATTTGGACTGACAGCCATCCTTTGACAAATTTCCTTGAAATGGTTAAGTTGGACGTGCCTGTGTTCACATATATATATATAGATATGTATATATATATATATATATATATATATATATATATATATATAGTGCATAATATGCAATTATTTTGGATGAAGAGTCCAAACACTGGACGGATTTCATTACTCCAGAGGAGAACGCTCAATATAAATACACTTGTTGTTTAGGCCATCACCCTGCACTGCTAATTACCTCACATATTCCATCACCCACAATATGTTCAATGACACCAATGATAATATCACTGCAACATCAGAAATATCATTGATGACAACACCCTGCAAGGAGGGGATGTAAGTTACAACCACTTCAGAGCATGAGTTATAGTTACTTGATGTAACCATGACTGGTGAATTTCAGTTGTTTTGTTAGTTTAAAACATTGTTTTAACTAACATTTTCACCTAACTATAAAATCCCTTTAACTTTTTTTTCAGTGAAAAAAAATACACACACACACAATACAAAGGGGACGGAAGATTTCAGCAGACTTATATTTTACTTTAATTGTGTTAATATTAAGCTACATTCTATTTTGTGAGTAGTCACAGTAGTCAGAAATGACATTATCGTGCTAAATTACCGCCATACTCAAGACACATAAGCAAAACATCATTTGTACATGAAAAATAATATCATGCGATTTAAACTACTAATTAACAAGAGTACCTGATCCAGTACTATTCCGATTGATGTTGTGAGGTCAGAATTGCTTCAAATGCTTCCAAAAAGAATGAACATTTATTGCAGCTTTTAGCTCTGGGGTAGAGTTCTATAGATCCACACCTCAATCATGTAATTTATTTGTTTGCTACATAGTACAACCACGCCACCGAATAATCACAGCTCATTTGCAAATCACATAAGGACAATGCAGAATATGGAAAATGTCACTTACCCAGTGTACATCTGTTCGTGGCATGTTCCGCTGCAGATTCACATGCAATGCATACCGTCTGCCATCTAGTGTTGGGCTCGGAGTGTTACAAGTTGTTTTTCTTCGAAGAAGTGTTTTCGAGTCACGGGATCGAGTGACTCCTCCTCTTTGGCTCCATTGCGCATGGGCATCGACTCCATGTTAGATTGTTTTCCCGCAGAGGGTAAGGTAGGAGTGATAGAGTATAAAGAAAAGAGATGTCCATGCAAATCGAACATATATATATACACACATATGTACAAGTAAATGTTGAACTTAAACGGCTACAGGCTCCTGGGGAGGGTGCATGTGAATCTGCAGCAGAACATGCCACGAACAGATGTACACTGGGTAAGTGACATTTTCCGTTCGATGGCATGTGAGGCTGCAGATACACATGCAATGCATAGACTACAAAGCAGTTTTTCCTCCCATAAAAGCGGTGGTTAGCCTGTGGGAGTTGAAGTTGTTTGAAATAATGTTCTTAGTACAGCTTGGCCTACTGTGGCTTGTTGTGTTGCTAACACATCTACACAGTAATGCTTGGTAAATGTGTGTGGTGTTGACCAAGTAGCCGCTTAACAAATTTCAGCCATTGGTATATTTTCCTAAAAAAGCCATTGTAGTCCCTTTTTCCCTGTGGAATGTACTTTAGGTGTAACTAAGAACTGCCTTTTAGCTTTAAGGTAACATGTTCGGATGCATTTTACTATCCACCTTGCTAAACCTTGTTTTGAAATGGGGTTATCAGTATGTGTTTTTTAGAAAGCCACAAATAACTGTTTAGTCTTTCTAAATGATTTTGTTCTATCTATGTAATACATTAGGGCTCTTTTAATATCTAATGTATGCAGGGCTCTTTCTGCCACAGAATTCGGCTGGGAAGAAGACTGGTAGTTCCACTGTTTGATTGATATGAAAAGGTGATACAAGTTTTGGAAGAAATTTAGGGTTAGTTCGTAGTACGACTTTATGTTTGTGTACTTGTATGAACGGATCTTGAATTGTCAAGGCTTGAATTTCACTAACTCTTCGCAATGAAGTAATTGCGACTAGGAAGGCAACTTTCCATGTTAGGTATTGAATCTGACATGAGTGCATAGGTTCAAATGCAGGGCCCATAAGTCGTGTGAGCACTATGTTTAAATTCCACGAAGGCACTGGAGGCGTTCTAGGTGGGATAATGCATTTTAACCCTTTCATGAAGGCTTTGATAACAGGAATTCTAAATAAAGAGCTGCGCTGTATATTTTGCAAGTACACGGAAATTGCAGTGAGATGTATTTTTATGGATGAAAAAGCTAAGTTTGCTTTTTGCAAATGAAGCAAATAACATACAATGTCTTGTATTGATGCTGAAAGAGGGGTAATTTGTTTAGATTGACAGTAATGCACAAATCTTTTCCATTTGTTGGCATAGCACTGCCTGGTAGTGCGTTTTCTTGCTTCCATACATTCAGTTGGTAGTTGTAGATACCCAAATTCTATGATCTCAGGAGCCAAATCACTAGATTGAGTATGTTGGGATTTGGATGCCTGATCTGTTGTTTGTTTCGTGTTAACAGATCTGGTCTGTTTGGGAGTTTGATATGTGGTACTACCGACAGGTCTAATAGTGTTGTGTACCAGGGTTGACATGCCCACGTTGGCGCTATGAGTATCAGTTTGAGTATGTTTTGACGCAGCTTGTTGAGTAGAAATGGAATGAGCAGGAGAGGGGGAAAAGCGTAAGCAAATATCCCGGACCAATTGATCTATAGAACATTGCCCTTGGATAGGGGATGTGGGTACCTGGATGCGAAGTTTTGGCATTTTGCGTTTTCACTGGTGGTGAACAGATCTATGTCTGGTGTTCCCCATTGTTGAAAGTATAGTTGAAGCACTTGAGGGTGAATCTCCGACTCGTGTGTTTGTTGTTGATCTCTGCTGAGAACATCTGAAAATGGTTGTGTATCCCTGGAATGTATTGTGCTACCAGGTGAATTTTGTTGTGGATTGCCCATTGCCAAATTTGTTGTGCTAGGAGGGAGAGTTGGGATGAATGGGTCCATCCTTGTTTGTTTAGGTAATACATTGTTGTCATGTTGTCTGTTTTGTTAAGGATATTCTAGTGAGTGAGGAAAGGTTAAAAAGATTTGACTGCTAGGAATACAGCTAGCAACTCTAAGCGATTTATGTGTAACTGTTTGTGTTTGGCGTCCCACTGTCCTTGGTTGTTGTGATTGTTGAGGTGAGCCCCCGAGCCAATAACTGATGCATCTGTTGTAAGTATGGTCTGAGGCACGGAGTCTTGAAATGGCCGCCCTTTGTTTAAGTTTGTGGAAGTCCACCACTGAAGGGACATGTATGTTTGGCGGTCTATCAACACTAGATCTTGAAGTTGAACCTGTGCCTGTGACCATTGCTGTGCAAGGCACTGTTGCAAAGGCCGCATGTTTAGTCTTGCATGTGGGACAATGGCAATACAGGATGCCATCATGCCCAATAGTTTCATGACGAATTTGACAGTGTACTGTTGGGCTTGCAGTATTTGTGGCAATATATTGCGAAATGCTTGTATTCTTTGTGGACTTGGGCCTGCGAGAGCTGTTTGAGTATTTAGTGTTGCTCCTAAATACTGTTGAATTTGCACAGGTTGTAGGTATGATTTTTGGTAGTTTATGGAGAACCCCAGGGTGTGTAGTGTTTGTATTACATATTGCTTATGGTTTTGACACTGTGTATGACTGTTGGATTTTATTAGCCAATCGTCCAGATATGGAAAGACATGAATGTGTTGCCTTCTTAGGTAGGCTGCAAATACTGCTGGGCATTTTGTGAATACTCTGGGAGCTGTTGTTATTCCAAAGGGTAACACTTTGAACTGATAATGCTTTCCTTGAATGACAAACCTGAGATATTTTCTGTGCGCTGGATGGATGGGTATGTGAAAATACGCATCTGTGAGGTCTAGTGTTGCCATGAAATCGTGTTGTTGAAGCAGTGGGACAACATCCTGTAGTGTTACCATGTGAAAATGTTCTGACAGGATGTAAAGATTGAGGGATCTGGGATCTAATATTGGCCTTAAGGTTCCACCCTTTTTGGGAATGAGAAAATACAGTGAGTAAACTACTGTTCCTATTTGATTTTGTGGTACTGCCTCTATTGCTTGTTTGAGTAATAGAGATTTTACTTCCTCTTGCAACAGGGCGATATGTTGTGTGGAGAGGTTGTGTAGTTTTGGTGGACTATCTGGTGGAGTTTGTGACAATTCTATGCAATAGCCATTGCGGATAATTGATAATACCCAGCTGTCTGTGGTAATGGGTAGCCATTTGTTGTGGAACCTTTGCAGTCTTCCCCCCACAGGTGAGGTGTAAATTGGAAGGGATGGCTCAAGTCACTGCTTTGCTTGCTGTGAGGATTGTTTTGTTATTTGATATTCTCCCCTGCCTCTGGGGTACTGGCCTCTGTAAGTACTTTTGAAACAGCCTCGTTGATATTGAGGTTGGTAGGCCGGCTTTGTTTGTGAGGTGGACGCCTTGGCTGTTTGGGCTCTAAATCCACATCTGTATTGGGGCTTGCGAAAAGATCCCCTGTATTGCGTGGTATGCAAAGCACCCATGGCTTTTGCTGTGTTAGAATATGTTTTCATTTTTTTAATCGCCGTGTCCACCTCTGGGCCAAAAAGCTGTTTTGGTTTAAACGGCATATTGAGGACAGCCTGTTGTATTTCAGGCTTAAATCCTGAAGACCTAAGCCATGCGTGTCTTCTTATTGTTACAGCAGTGTTAATGGTTCTAGCTGCTGTATCAGCAGAGTCTAGGGCTGACCTGATCTGGTTATTGGTGATGATGTGACCTTCCTCTACTATTTGTTGTGCCCTCTTCTGCTGTTCCTTGGGGAGATGTTGTATGATGTATTTCATCTCATCCCAGTGGGCCCTGTCATATCTAGCCAACAATGCCTGAGAGTTGGCTATCCTCCACTGGTTGGCTGCTTGAGATGCCACCCTTTTCCCCGCAGCATCAAACTTTCTACTCTCCTTGTCTGGTGGGGGTGCATCCCCTGATGACTGCAAGTTTGCTCTTTTCCTGGCTGCGCTTACTATTTCTGAGTCTGGAGGCAACAGTTGTGTGATAAAGACAGGATCAGAGGGAGGTGGCTTATATTTTTTCTCCATCCTAGGAGTAATTATTCTAGTTTTAACTGGCTCCTTGAATATTTGTTCAGTATGCTTTAACATGCCGGGGAGCATGGGAAGCGACTGATAAGTTGCATGTGTAGAGGAAAGTGTATTAAAAAGGAAGTCATCCTCTAACGGCTCAGTATGCATTGCGACATTGTGATAGGATGCCGCCCTAGCTATGACCTGAGTGTAGCCTGTACTATCCTCTGGTGGTGATGGCTTAGAGGGATAGCAATCTGGGTTGTTGTCTTGAATGGGGTCTGGATCATAAACATCCCATGGATCCACATTGTCCTGCTGCGAATCGAATGAGTGTGCTGGTGATAGCATTGGTGTAGGACTAGTAGGGGGAGAGCTAAGTAAATGAGGAGAGTGAGGAGGAGAGAATTGAGGAGGTGGAGGTTTCTCTTTGGTTTTTGGCACTTTAAATGGAGGCTGAGCAGTGTCCAATTCTTCCTGAAAGCCTAATTTCCTCTTCGGCTTTAGAGGAGGTGCTGTTAAAATTCTGCCATTCTCTTTATGGATGTTACTCCTGGCTTGCCTTTCATCCATTGCCTCCATCTGTGAGTGTTCCTCAGTAAGTTTATGGCTTTCTTTGAGTGCTTGTGAAAGTCCACGTTCCTCCGTGTAAATTGGCTTTTTCGGCTCCGAAGCTGTTTTTTTCGGTATCGAAAAAGTCAGGGTCGAGGATGGTCTCGGCTCCGAAAACTATTTTTGAGGTTTCGACTCGATGGATCGATGTTTGGTGGGCTCGGAGACAGAGCCTCGGCTCGAGTCTGCTGGCTTGGGTGGCGTGGCCTTTTTCGGTGCCGAAGTTGTGGGTTGGTCACGAAGGTCTTTTTCCGGGTCCAGCCATGGCCTTCCGGCAGTGGCGTTCCCAAGGCCTTATGTTTGGGCTTGGCTGGGACAGGGGCAAGCGTACTCATCTGCTGTCCTGCCGTGACCGGTCTGTCCTCTCAGACTTCTGCTCGGAGTCGGATCCTCGAACGGAGACAGCCGTCTGCATGATCTCCTCCTATTCGACGTCGAGACTTTCGGTGCTCTTGGATGCCATCTCGAGTCTCCGTGCTCTTCCGTCTTGGAGCGTTTTCTTGGAGAAGAAGGATCTGCAGGCCTCGCAATTTTCTTCCCGATGGTCTGGGGAAAGGCAGAGATTACAGACGAGATGTTGGTCTGTGTGGGGAAATTTAGCGTGGCACCGAGGACAAAAGCGGAATGGGGTCCGGTCCATGAGGCTTCCACGCGGTCGGCCCGACCAGGCTGGAGTTGGGCGCGGGTGTTCCGAAGAGCGAATAAAGACGTTTGACCCGACGGTAAGTGTCGATAGAAGATGGAACGCGATCGAAACAATACCGACGAGAATTAGAGAGTTTTGAGACTTTTCCGAGTCGAACTATCGAAGCGAAAGGAAACATGTACAAACTCGATGGCGGAAAGAAAACAATCTAACATGGAGTTGATGCCCATGCGCAATGGAGCCGAAGAGGAGGAGTCACTCGATCCTGTGACTCGAAAACACTTCTTCGAAGAAAAACAACTTGTAACACTCCGAGCCCAACACTAGATGGCAGACGATAAGCCATCGTGCATATATATATATATTTTTTTTTTTTGTTCACCTTTATGTGCAATTCACAATAGAAATTAAACAATCACATAACATGCTCTGTATTATGATTATTTATCAGTGTAGATGGAAAAAGCAGGAAAACGTATTAGCAGGCCCGGCCTTAACACTGGAGGCGCCCTGTGGGACAATGCTAGTTGGCGTCTCCCAATGACCACCTCCGCCACATATTCCCTCACTACCATCATCTAACAGTTCCCTTCAAGTCTCCATAACCAGCCTCTCTCTCAGATGCATTAAATTTGTTTTATAGCACCACCCATACCAGTGTAGGGTGTCAGTGCCCTAAGTTGCACACACATTACACAGCAACACTTAATCATAAGTGTGTAAATCAGTGTATAAGAAATGTTACATAAAACAGAGGACTACAAGGTGTAAGAGTCACATGTCATCCATGCAGGTAGGCTGTATAGTTTAAAAGTGCTTGGTCTAGAGAAGCACAAACAGAGAATTTAAAGTGTAACACCATGGTTGGGGGTTCTCTTTAATAATAGGAATTCTACCCAAATGAACCCTTTTTTTTTTTTTTTTTTGCGAAATTAAGATAATGCAAGACTGGGGAAAATCATAACGCTCTAATCTATAAATTGCAGTATGCTAGCAGTTATTTGATGACACTTAATAGCTTACTGTTCCCTATTAGAATTTTAACTTATAAACTGCAAGTAACAAGAGGACCTCTCTCACAACCGTAGTAACCGACTGAGCTATTTGCATTATTTGCACTTTGTGAGCTGCATGGTACTTTGAAGCAGGCATATTAACCCTCTACCCTACCTTAAAACTTCCACTAGAGAAAACTCTGATCTCGCTCCAGGCAGAACATTAATCACCAAAGTTATCTAAACATATTTATTGTTGCCTGAATATTGCTGAAGGCAAGAAACGCTGCAGCAGGTGCTTTTAAAACCATAATATATCCTGCAAACATGGTGCCCCTACCTAAAGTCAGCACCCAGTGCGGTGGCATCAGTCGCACCGCCCTAAAGCCGACCCTGCATGAGACCTGCCACCAAATTGCTAGTACCTGCCCTGTCAGTCATATTCTGAAACTCATGTTATGCAAGAGTCAGGCAGCCAGCCAGGCACTTTCACTGACACTTGAGCACGTGCCAGACATCTAATAGGCCCAAGGGCTTAGTTCAGTGCAGTCCTGGCCTACCATTATCTGGGACCTTTGGGGTCCATTCGCAGATGACTGCAGTAGTGTGCCTTTTAAAGCAGCTCTAGACAGCAAGACCAACAGCTAGAGGTTGCATGTCACTTATCACTGTCTCCCCATCCCCAACCCTTTTCCAAGTTGTCGTTATTGAGGTCAGTAAGCATCACTTAACAGTGGAGACTCCTCCACTAAGGTGGAGTAGCGTCACCCCACTGCATTCAGTAAAAGGAAAAATAAAATGATAACAACATTGCATTATTATCATTTTAATTTTCCTTTGGAGCCAAGTTAGTGTGGGGCGGGGCTGGAGGAGGAGTGGTAGGCGCACTTTGCATTTTTCCACCCTGATGTGTTGCACAGCTGGGAGGCAAAAGTGCACAGGGCCCCACTCTGTGTGAGCACCGAACCAGGCTGCTAATACCATTGACGACGCAGCTGTCTTGCTGGTGACAGCAGCGTTGTGATTGACTTGGGCGAGTGTGGGAGCCTGTGGGCAGCTGAGAAGAGGACCAGGATGGAGGCGAGACAAATGTGTCCCACAAAAAAGCAGGTAAGTGGTTTTTTTTTTAACCTCGCCACCCCTGTTCAGTGGCAGTTGCCACTGTCACTTACCCAACACTATGACGGGTAGGGAAAGGGCGGGATTACACAGAAGCAGGAGGCTGCTTGTGTAGTGGTGAGGCTGATGCAGGAAAATGGTGTTGGAGGCTGCAGCTGCTGTGAGCCAGGTACAGGTGAAAGTCATGTATCGAGCAGTACAAATTTGAATTGTGCCCCGAGGTGCCCAAGAGACTGGGCATTGTGGACAAGTAGGGGTAAGTGAAGTGGGCCAGGGTGACAAAAGAAGAAAAAGTAATGCAATGAAGTGGGAAAAACCCAAAGGTATGCAAGTTTGATGTCTGGATTGAAAGCTAACAGCAGATGAGCACACAGAGAACGTAGAAAAAAAGACTTTGAAGGAAGGTGAACATTAATGAACCAGCAACACTTTGGGTGGGGTTATTACAAGCTTCTTTTCCTATTCTTGATGAAGTGGGACAAGTTGCAAGTAAGCATGGAGAACATGTTCCGTATCTGTGGTGCAGTTGTGTTGAAGGCACAATGTAGACGTGGCATGGACCACTGTGGATGCTCTCCAGGAGTCGGCACACGGATTGTGCACTGTATTTCCAATGTAGCTCTAGATGCAGGTTATAGATGATTAAATGAGAACTAAGTCCTGCAAGAATTGGGTTGATAGAGGAAGTGCAAAAATGAGGTGCACGGGTTGCATGTGTCTCAAGGGATTGCAAGGGCGGTAGTTTAGAGGCCCTGCAGGAATGGGAGCTGGAGGCACTGAGTCCATTAAATCCATTGGACACTTGAGATGTGGCTTAGCTCTGAAGATCTTGGCGGAAATGCATATAATTTTCTTTTGACAGCTCCTATTGTGTCCTGAAGAGGTGTGAGAGTGCTTAGCATAAATACAACCACACAGCAGATATTAACAAAGTACGGTATGTAGTGGCCCTTTCTCTTCGCAAACCTAAGTGCCTGCTGCTAGCTGAAATAAATGTTAATGTATACAGTTGTAAAGGCTGTTTGACAGTCAGTAAGGCCTTTAATTGATGAAGTCCCTTGAAACAAGTTACTTACCTTCGGTAACAAATTATCTGGTAGAGACATATTCTAGTTGTAGATTCCTTAACTTAGAATTTCCCCAGGCATCAGTCTGGATCCAGAGATTTTTCTTCGAGCAGTACCTTGGCGTGTCAGTTGACTCCGTGTCCATCGTTGGCATCATGATCGCCAGATATGACGTTGCAAGTCGTATATAGGTGCCACCCCAGTGCGCTGAGGTCGGTTTCTTTTCATGACTGTCCACACCAGAAGCACAGAGCCATGAGGAACACAGACTCTGGAGTGCCAGAAATGGGGCCCTGAAAGGAGTACCTTCCCTCGAAATCAGTCCGCAGAGCGGAGAGGATGGATGGGTCGGTAAGGAATCTGCAACTAGAATATGTCTCTACCAGATAATTTGCTACCGAAGGTAAGTGTAGGAGGCTGGCTCAGTATATGGAGTACACCTATAGATGAGGCACCCTGCACTGAGTCCAGGCAACCCCTAGTGATAGTGTAGCCCGTTCTAGATAACCAGAGCTCTCAAAGGGGTAGCTGTGGAGAGAAGCTAAGGTTTATCCAGGAAGGTGTAAAACCGTTGCAAATACCACACAGGTCAGTCAGTTCAGTTACACACAGGAAAGAACCACACCAGTGTTATAAAAATATGCAATATTTATTATAATACACACACACTCTATGACTAATTCAGGTATATCTCCTAACCGGAGATATGGACTTATAAAAATATACTTACCAACAGGTTAGTAAAGACATAGAATAACATGGGCTCCTATGGGGGGGGGGGAGGGGGCAAACCATATACTAAAAAAATGGAATGCGAAACTCACTCCCAACCCACACCACTACCCAAGGGCCCTTAGGACTGGGGAAGTACTACAACACCAAAGGTAAGAACGTGGGATTCACCAGGCGCCCGTGTGAAGACTAGTAATCTCGGGTCAGTGTCCATAGGCTAACATAGGGAAGTTGCGTTTGGAGTTATCTTGTTTTAGGACCCTTTCCAGAGGACCCCGAGGAAACTCATTGGCACAAAGGAGGTTGGATAGTGGCCCATACCCACAACAGTGGAGTACCTACACCAGGGAGCCCAGGTGCATAGGGGTGAAGTCGTGTCAGAACCTTCCGCTGAAGCCAATGGGGACCTTGGATGTGCAGCTGCTGTCGTGACCAGTGTACCAGGTCGGTGGAACTCAGGTGTGGATTCAAGAAGAGGACCTAAGGGAAAAGGGGACAAGGTCCAGACCACCTGGAGGTTCCCAGACGGTGCAGGAGGGCAATGTCCACCCTTCTCGATGATGTTTCCTTTAGGACAGTGGACGAAGAAGTACAGCTGTGGAGTCCAGGGAATGCAGGAAGATCCCAGGAGACTTCCACAAGCTGTCCTATGCCGGTCGTTAAACTGTATAGGGTTCGGCGGATAGCGGGGCCACCAACAAGCCTTGGCAAATGCAGAGAAGCATTGCACAGAGTTTGCAGGGTTTGGTGGACCAGAAAGGTCTAGGTGACCCAACCTTGTCAGGTAGGTCATGGCCAGCCTTGAGCAAGCAGGGGAGCCCGTAGGAACCGGAGTCCCCAGCAGGACCCTCTGGCAGTAGTAATAGGGAGGCCCCAGCAGCACAGCAAAGAGGGATTCCCAAGTCACAGGAGTTGCAGAGAGTATGTTGTTATTGGAGCTGGAGAGTGCTGGAGGCCGAGGCGTCTTGGAGCTAGGAGGTCTTCTGACTGAACAGCCAACAAGCCTTGGCAACGAAAAGCAGACAGTGCACAGGGATTACGGTCATGCAGCTCCGGCGAGGGACCACAAACTTCCCAGTTGTAAGGAATATAGGTCAGACCTCTGAAGAGCTACAGAACCATCACCTGTGTCGCAGAGCCTTGGAAAATCCGTGGGACAGCAGGATCCACAAGCCAGTCGCCGTCATTGAGGTGCCTGCAGATGCAAGGGAATGACTCCTACACTCCAAAGGATATTCCTTCTTGCTTTCCTAAGTGCAGGCAGAGTCCCAGTGACTATGGAGGATGCATGGCCACAGGGTTGCAGAAGTATTTGCAGAACTTGGAAACAAAGTTGCAGTAGGAGCCCTCCTACTGGTTACAGCCTTGCTTCTGGTTCCAGCGAAGAACAGCAGCAGTTCCAGTGTCCAGGTTGCAGAAGTGTCTTGCAGAGAAAACTTGCAGATGGTTCCTGAAGTCTTGCAGACAAATCTAAGGTCCCACCCTCAGGGGAGTCCCTAAGTAACCCAGGAAGGGGGTTGGACAGTTACTGCAGTGACCCACCTATCAGAGATGGTCAGGGACGTCATCCAGCAGGGCTAACCGGTCAGATGCTCCCAGTGGCCTCTGCTCATCTTATTTCCAAGATGGGAGAATAAAGTGGCTACCTAACAGAGTTCTATGCACCTCCCTAGGATATGGACAGGGGGGTCACTCCTTGTCCTTTTGTGTGGTTTTACGCTAGATTGGGAACTGGGGGTTCCTGTACTGGTGCAAAACGGTTTATGCAAAGAGAGCACCAAATGTGCCCTTCAAAGCAGTCTGGTGGTGCTAAGAGGCACCCTCGCCCCAGCCCAAAGACACCTATTTCTAAAGAAGAGGTGGCCACTCCTCTATCTTACAGGAATTCCTTCGTTCTGCCTTCCCCTGCCTGAGTTAGGCTCAGCAGCAGCTCGGGCTGGCATGCAGACCCTGCAAGGCTGTGCAGGCAGACATGGGGGATCCCGTAGGGAACCTCCAGAATCATGCAACTAGCACTGGAATCAGTGTAGTTGCATGATTTCCAACATGTTTGATACCAAACATGCGTATGTACAGTTAAGCCATTATGTAGTTGGGCCACTCGTGTTGACCAGTGTCCACTACATACCTTAGGATGGCTTCCCCACACTTACAAAGCCCAGGCACTGGAGTCTGACCTCTGGTCATGCAAGGGTGACCTCACACTTAGAACCATGCACCCTGCCCTTGGGCGTACCTTAAGGGTGACTTACAGGGTCACAGAGTGCAGTGACCAATATATAAGGCAAACCTTATATCTGGCACGAAAGGTGCATGCACCATTTCACGCAGGCTGTAATGGCAGGCCTATAGTCACAGTTTGCCTGGGCCCCATTGGGTGGCACAATACATGCTGCAGCCCATGGGGACCCCTGGTGTACCGATGGCCTGGGAACCCAAGTACCCTATACTAGGGACTTACATGGGTATATAAGTATGCCAATTGTGGGGTGTAAATGTTACCATACAACTAAATTTAGGGGACGGAGCACTGACACTGGGGTCCTGGTTAGCAGGATTCCAATGTACTACAATCTAAACACACTGACACTAGGTAAACAGTGGGGGTAACTGTGTCAGAAAGGTGCTACTTTCTTATAGTAAGTTACTTGTTCATCTGATAGAGACTTCTAGTTGCAGATTCCTTACTTTAGAATAGATATCCAAGCAATACCATCCCCAGAGGCCGGTCTGTGGACCAAGATCATACTAGGAAGTCCTGCAGGATCAAACATGCAAAGTACCCTTCGGACTTGACTGGCCACACAGTAGTGTTTAGGAAATGTGTGCAAGGATGCCCATGTGGCTGCCTGGCAGATGTCCAAGACTGGAACTCATTGTGCTAACACAGTGGTTGCAGTTGTTGTTCTGGTAGAGTGAGCGCACAAGCCCTCCTTCTTAGGCAATGCATAGGACATTTTAATGCAGAAAACGACCCATCTAGAGATGGTTCGCTTCTGCACTGCCCGACCTTCCTTCGCACCCACATAACCTACAAAGAGTTGATCATCCACCCGGAACTCTTGTACCATCAAGATAGGACGCCAGTGCTCTTTTTTGGTCCAGATGGTGGTCTCTCTCCTCTTCCTTAGACGGATGTGGGGGAGCGTAAAAAGCAAGCAAGGTGATGGATTGGCCTACATGTAAGGGTGTGAACACTTTAGGCAGAAAAGAAGCCCTAGTATTAAGCACCACCTTGTCAGGGTGGATGGAGATGAACTGTGACTTCAAAGAAAGAGCCTGCAGTTCACTCACTCTGCAGGCAGAGGTTACAGCCACAAGGAAGACTGTTTTCAGAGTAAGCAGGTGAAGTGGACAGTTGTGAAATGGCTCCAAGGGAGTGCACATTATTTAGGAAAGAACCAAGTTCAAATCCCATTGGGGCATTATGAATGGGAAAAGGGGGAAGAGATCGGTAAGGCCCTTAAGAAATGGCCCAACAATGGGAGATTTAAACAAGGAGGTTTGGTCAGAATATCAGAGGAAAGCCAAGATGGTAGACAAATAACCCTTTAGGGTACTCAGAGCGGAGCCCTGCTGGGCCAAAGAAAGAATAAACAAACGAACCTCAGAAAGAGGGGTGGGGAGGGGGGTCAACAGACTTGTCTCTCTGCCATGCCACACATTTTTTCTATCTACAGGTGTATACCATTTTGGTGGAGGGACGCCTTGGCTGCCAAGATAACATTGCAGACATAGGGCAGAAGGTCGAAAGCTGTCAACTGCTGCTGCTTAATCTCCATGCAAGAAGGTTAAGATTGGGCATGTTTGGATGGAGAACTGTCCCCTGCTGCTGCAACAGAAGATCCGCCCAAAAGGGCAGTCAGATCGGAGGATCGAGGGCCATGTTCTACAGCTTGGAATACCATACTCCTCATGCCCAGCACAGAGCCACAAGAATGACTTGGACCCAGTCGTTCTTGATCTTCTTGTGAACTCTGGGCAGAAGTGGTATTGGCAGAAGGCATGAGTTCCACTTGAGACATAAAGCACCGCCGCGTGAGTGCCGGCTTGGAAACTCCAATGTGTAAACATCTGGCATTGCACGTTCTCTGCGGAGGCGAACAGATCTAACCAAGGCTCTCCCCACTGCCGAAAGGGAACTTGTGTCACCTTCTGATGGAGAAGCCATTCATGATCAACCAGGCATTGACTGCTGAGTTTGTCTGCTCTGGCGTTCAGAGAGCGCAACAGATGTTGAACCACCAGGGATACACCCTGATGTTCCAGCTATGTCTAGAGGCGGAGAGCCTCCTAACAAAAGGTCAACAACCAGGATATACCCAAAACTACCCTGTGTCCAGAACAGCTCAGATGAAAGGGAGCATCTGAAAGGGAGTCAGGTGTGACTTTGGCACGTTTAAAGTGAACGCCAGCAAATGCGGTAGGTCCGCCATAGTCTGAAGGTAGGAGATGCCTTCACCGGCCAGTCGCCAAGATAGGGAAAAACTGAAACCACTAACCTGTGCAGATGAGCTGCAACCACTCCCATCACTTTTGTGAACACCCGAGGGGCGCTGGTAAGGACAAATTTAAGTACGGTGAATTGAAAGTGCTTGTGACCTACCACAAACCGCAAGCAACTTCTGTGGGCAGGCTACACGGGAATATTGAAATAAGCGTCCTGCAAGTCCAACGCTACCATCCAGTCTTCTGGGTCCCAGACAGATAAGAACTGAGTGAACATTTGGAACTTCTCCTTTCTGAGCAACAGATTGAGGGACGGGAGGACGAGGATAGGACGGATGCCCTTGTCCTTTGTGGTCACCAGAAAGTAGCGGGAGGAACAACCATGACCTACTTCTGGCACAGGGACCCTTTCTATGGCTCCCTTAGCCAAGAGAGACGTAAATGCCAGGTGGTCCTCAGCCATCCAATGCAAGGATGGTGGCATGGCGGGAGGGGTTGTCTCAAAGGGGAGGAAGTAGCCGCTTCGGGCTATTTGCAAAACCCATCTGTCTGACGTGGTGGTAATCCAGCAGGGCTGGTGATGGCAAATCCTGCCTCTGACTGGTCCTTGATGCTAGATCGCTGGCTCCCGGATCCAGGCGAATCCCACGTCCTCACCCCACCAGAGGCTGAGCAGCATTTGCAGTGCGTTGGCTGGCGCGGAACAGACATGGTTGGGCACCTCTTTCCTGATCACGAAAGGGGAGAAAAGCAGACTGAGGGGGACGAATGGCAGCCACTAGGCCAAGGGATGGGGTTGTAGCGCAGCACTCCTTAAAGCACTCAAGTGCTGAGTCTGCTTTATCCCCGAACACGGGTGCCATCAAAGGACATGTCCATCACTGTAGATTGATTGGCCAGATGTTCGTAACCAGGCGTGGCGCCTAAGGCCCACCGTCGAAGTAACCAATCTGCCCAGAAAGTCAGTCATATCCAGCCCACATCTGATTGTGAACTTGGCTGCATCTCTCCCATCAGCAACGGCCTGGGAGAGAATGGCCCGGGCTCTCCTCCGGGACCTGTGGCAGCACCTGCGTGACTGTGTCACATAAAGTATGGGTGTAATGGCCCAAAAGGCATTTGGTGTTCACGGACCGCAATGCAGAAGGAGGAAGAAAACAACGTCTTTCCAAGGTAGTCCAGCCTCTTTGATTCCCTATCTGGAGAAGTGGAAGAGAACGCGCCATGGGATGTTGCGAATTGGATGACCAAGCTCTCGGGGTGTGGTGCTGGGTCAGGAAAGCTGGGTCATTAGGCGCAGACCTATGGCGGTGGGCTATTGTCCTATTAACAGGAGCCCTTGTGCTAAGTTTGGACCAGGTCCCGAGCAGGACATCCATGAGGGCTACAGTGACAAACCCCAACGAGTCACAGAATCAGCCAACCCAGGAACACCTCAACTTCAAGATACAGACCACCCGGCCCCTGACCTCAATGCAGCAAAGCACTCGCCTCCACCAACTAAATCGTACTCAGCGACCTCTACTTTCACCTTCATAGCCACGATGACCTCTAAACCACAAGTCTCTTGAACAAACTCTCAACGCCTGGCCTCAAAAAACTTGTCAATGTCCCCACCCACACAGCTGCACTCTACCTAGACCCCGTTTTCTTGGCAGGGAACAACATCACCATCTCTCACACCTCAGAACACCATTGGACCGACCACAAGTACATCCACTTCACGAAGAACACTGTACGTCACTGTGCCCCCTGCCCCTCAGCAGACGCCGGGGGAAAGTCACAGAAGTGCAACTCATCGACGAACTCAGCTACTCCTCGCCACCAGACGCAGAAAATGTGAATGAATTTGCACGTAATCTACACCGCTGGATCTGGGAATGCGCTAACAGTGTAGCTCACCTCATGAAACCCGCAGGAAACCAACAAAACAAAACACCTAGATGCTTCACGACAGACCTGCAAGAGTCCAAACGCTCCTGCAGGCGACAAGAACGGACATGGAGGAGCAGCAAATCAATCGAAGACCACAAAGCCTACAAGAACGCAGTCACCGCACACCACCAGAACATCAGAGCCACTAAGAAAGCCACAATCCAAGAATGCCTCAGCACTAGCACTCAGAACAGCAAAGAACTCACCATCGTCAAAGAATTCACGAGCCCTGGGACAGACACTGCAGCCATCCCTCCCTCTGAAGACATTGGTGACGACCTCGCCACTTTTATTTATTTTTTAACCAGAAAATAAAGGACATTTACAAAGGTTTCAAGAACCGAAACCCACTCGCACCGCACACAAACACAACCACGGACCTGGCGCCACACCAGATCCTGAACACTTGTGTAGGAAACTGGCCCTTGTTGCAGTTACCCTCTAACATTTTGCCTAATATTGATGTTGACTTGTCTGAGTGCGTGCTGAGATCCTGCTAACCAGGCCCCAGCACCAGTGTTCTTTCTCTAAAACTGGACCATTTTTTCCACAATTTTCACACCTCTGGCACACAGATAAGTCCCTTGTAGAAGGTGCCAGTGGTAACAAGGGCACTGTGGCCAGGGAGTGTCCCTAAGGGGTACAGCATGTGTTGTGCCACCCTAAGGAAACCCTCATCAAATACATGCACACTGCCATTGCGGATTGTGTATGTTGGTGGGGAGAAAAAGGCAAAGTCGACATGGCATCCCACTCAGGGTGCCATGCCCACAAAACACTCCCTGCGGCATAGCTAAGTTACCCCTCTAACAGGCCTTACAGCCGTAAGGCACGGAGCAGTATACCACAAGTGAGGGCACAGCTGCATGAGCAATATGCCCTTACAGTGTCTAAGACACTGTAAGTGCAGTGTGGCAATATTAAGTATATGGTCTGGTAGCTTGACATTTTGAACTCCACAGCTCCATAATGGCTTCACTGAATACTGGTAAGTTTGGTAACAAACTTCCCAGCACAATAAACCCACACTGATGCCAGTCCTGGATTTATTGTAAAAAGCACACAGAGGGCTTCTTAGAGATGCCCCCTGTATTTTACCCAATCCTCTAGTGTAGGACTGACTGGTCTGTGTCAGCATGCCACTAGCCGACAAGTTTCTGACCCCATGGGGTGAGGGCCTTTGTGCTCTCTGAGGCCAGAAACAAAGCCTGATCTGGTTGGACGGGCTTCACACCTCCCCCCTGCAGGAACTGTAACACCAGGCGGTGAGCCTCAAAGGCTCAGGCCTCATGTTACAGTGTCCTAGGGCACTCCAGCTAGTGGAGATGCCCGCCCCCGGACAAAGCCCCACTTTGGGCGGCAAGTTCGGTTGGAAACTTAGGAAAAACAAGGAAGAGTGACCATTTCAGCTGGGACCACGCCTAAGGTGTCCAGAGCTGAAGTAGCCCTCTCCCTGCAGAATCCTCCATCTTGGTTTGGAGGACAGGGTCCAATAGGGTTAGGAATGTGCCTCCCTCCCCCAAGGCAGTAGCCACCCTCAGGGAGAGTAACCATTGGCTACTTCCCTCTGACCCTTGTAACGCCCCTAAATCTTGTATTTAAGGGCTTCCCTGAACCCACCTCACCAGATTGCTTGCGACCTGACAAGAAGGACTGCATAGCTGAAACCCCCATTAGAGAAGAAGGAGGACGACAACTGATTTGGCTCCAGCCCTACCGGCCCGTCTCCTGCTTCAAAGAACCTGAAAAAGAATAGCGACGCATCCAGCAGGACCAGCGACCTCTGCACAACTCCAGCAGACTGCCCTGCACACAAAAGGACCAAGAACTCCTGTGGACAGCGGCCCTGTCCAAGAAGAAACAACAACTAAAGACTCCAACCCCACTCCGAATGCGTGAGCCCTGACCACTCTGAACCCAACGCCCTCGGCCTGTGTCCAGGTGGCCCAACCAGCTATAGAGGATCCCCAGGCGGTTCTGAGCAAGTGCCCACCCTGGGTTGACCTTTTCACCGCTCTACGACGACGTCCTGACTGCGAAAGCTCCGGACGAAGATATCCGACGCCTAAAGACACATTGCACCCGTAGCCCCCAGGCTTGGAGAACCGGACCTCCAGTGCAGCAACGTTCAGCAGGCGGCCCTCCTCCCTGTCCAGCATGTGGTTTGACCAAGACGACCTCCTGGACTTCACCTGCAGCATCTGAGTGAGCCCTGGGGTCCCTTCATAGAAAATCACTGGAGACCCGATGCTTTGTTTGCAGCCCGCACCCGACCGCCCCAGTGCCGCTGAGGCTGTATGTTTGGTGCCTACTTGGTGCCTACTTGGTCCCCCGCCAGTGCTCCTCTAAACCTCCCAGGTCAGCCCTCCGAAGATGCAGGTATTTACCTGCCCACAGATCTGAAACCAAGTGTCCCCAGTCTCCACAGGAGCCCATGTTAATTTTGCCTACACTTTGACCTCTGCACCCGGCCGGCCCGATGTGTTGCTGGTGCTGGGTGTTTGGGGTTAACTTGAAACCGGACCTGTGGACTTCCTAACCCCCAGAGACTGGAACTGTAAGTGGTGTACTTACCTGCAAACCAATCTAATTTTTCTTCCCCCCCCCACCCCCCCCAGGAACTGTTCTGAAAATTGCACTGTCAACAGATTATTGCCAATAGTTCAGAAACTGTATGACTTATTTCAAACAAAGTACTGTTGATACATGTGTGAAATATGAATCTATTGAAGTACGTACCTGCAACTTGAATGTTGTGGTTCTGAAAATATATTTTTGCTATAAAGAAACCATTGGTCTGGATTTAAGTCATTGAGTGTGTGCTTCTTCTATTGTCTGTGTGTGTACAACAAATGCTTTGCACTACCCTCTGATAAGCCTAACTGCTCGACCACACTACCACAAAAGAGAACATTATTATTATCTACTTTAGCCTCTGTTATGCCTCTGGGAAACCCCTGGGATCTGTAAACACTATATCTCACTTTGATATAGTACATACAGAGCCAGCTTCCTACACCTTGGGCTCCCATCACCACAGAAGAAACCCAGAAACTCATGAACTCCATCCACTTGGGAGCACCCACAAATCCGTGGCCTCATCACTTCTTCAACCTGGCCAGTACCACCATAGCACCAGAGCTCTGCTGGACTATCGGTCCTTAGAGACCGCCACCTTCCCATCTGACTGGAAGGATGCAGAAATCAACCCGCTTCTCAGGACACCTACCGCCAACCCAAGGGGGCTGAAGAACTACAGACCAATCTCTCTGCTCCCTTTTGCAACCAAAGTAACGAAAAAGGCAGTCAACCAGCAACTCACCGAACTCCTTGAGACACACCAGATTCTAGACCCATCCCAAACCGGATTCAGGATCAACCACAGTACCGACACAGTGCTCCTAGCAGCCAATGACGACATACATTCCACACCAGACTACAGAGAGACGGCCGCACTCATCCTCCTTGACCTCTGTACTGCATTTGACACCGTCTTCCACCCCACCCTCTTCGCCAGACCCATGACACCGGAATCCAAGCTGAAGCACTGGAATGGATCAGATTCTTCCTCAACGGTAGACCAAAGAGTGTCAGACTACCATCATTCACATTGGATTCCAAAAAAACATGCTGCGGAGTACCCCAAGGATCCTCATTCAGCCCGACACTCTTCAACATTTACATGGCCCGCTCACCAAAATCACCAGACAACATGGCCTAAACATTGTCTCCTACGCCAACGATACCCAACTAATCCTCTCCTCTCCTTGACCGACGACCCAGAAAAGGCCAAGAGAAACTTCCTCAATGGAATCAGAGTAGTCGCCGCTGAGATGAAAGCTAGCTGCCTCAAACTCAACTCGGAGAAGGTGGAGAACTTCGTTATTGGCTCCACCCCCTCTGCCTGGAACGACTCCTGGTGGCCTACCACACTGGGAAATGCCACTGCTCCCACCGATCACGCACACAATCTGGGCTTCATCCTGGACTCCTCTCTGTCCATGACCTGCTAAGTCAACGCCGTCTCATCGTCATGCTTCCATACCCTTCGACTTCTTTCAAAGATCTTCAAGTGGATCCCCACCGAGACGAGGAGGACAGTCACCAACGTACTTCTCAGTAGCAAACTGGACTATGGCAACACACTCTATGTCGGCATCACAAAGAAACTGCTTTCAAGGACTACAAAGAATCCAGAATGCAGCAGCCAGGCTCCTCCTGAACATCCCCTGGCACAGCCACTTCTCCTCCCACCTCAAAGACATACACTGGCTCCCAGTCAACAAGTGCATCAACTATAAACTTATGACACAGACCTACAAGGGACTACACATAGGACCAGCCTACCTCAACCACTGCCTCACCTTCTACGCATCCAACAGACAACTTTGTTCTTCCCAGCTGGCCCTCGCAGCCATTCCCAACATCTGAAAAAGCACAGCAGGGGAAAAATCCTTCTACTACCTCGCAGCCCGGAAACCACCTCTCAAACTCAGACAGTCTGCATCACTGAAGCAGTTTAGGGAGGACCTCAAGACCTGGCTATTCGATTGAGCAGCACACCCACAACAGCACCTTGAGACCCCATGGGTGATAAGGTGCGCTATAAAAGTAGTGACTGATTGAAGGGTTCTAATGTGGAAGCCCCAGGCTGAAGCACCTCAGTCAGGAGATTTGTTTTGACAGCCAACAAAGGCAGCTCACGGATCAAGACATCAGCCGTTCTCCGCACCGCAATGGAGTAAGATGCCCCCTCTTACGTAGCCACAGTAGGGGGAGAAAGCATAGCAGTATCAGGGGAGTTATCCAGACCACTGGCTTCCCCCAGTTCCTGAGCCCAGTCCATAGGGTATTCCAGCTGGAATACTAAAAGGTCCAGCGACCCCTTCATACTCTCACCAAATTTGTCCCCATAAGAATAAGGGACAGTATCCGATCTAGGGACCAAGGCCATTGTCGAAGTTGGAACTCTGTGTCAGAGTCGGCGCTGAGTATAGAATCTATGACACCCGCAGGCTTAGGTCGGGGAAGGTCGCAAAGGTACGACGATGCCGGTCTGGAAGCAGATCCCTGGGTGCCCCTCAGAGCTAAAGCTGCCAGCGCAGAACCCAAAGAGGTCCTTTCCAGCCCTGCGGGGTCAGAAAGCTCCCAGACAGGGCCGGACTGCACAAAAATGAGGTGATAGCCTCATAAAACTCCTTAAGTTGGGCAAGGCTGGTTCCAGCTCCCGGAACCTTGGGGAGGCGCAGGGCCGATGCGGAAATAGGCTCCAAGGAGGCCTAGAGCAAGGATGTTCCTTCTCCCCCGGCGTGTCGTCCGACCAATGGGGTGAAGTTGAAGAATGATTGTGCTTCTTCAACAACTTCTTGTGCTTACTTGAATGACCCGACAATTTGGAGTGCCATGAGGATTGGTGGTGATGGCTCCGCGAGTGGTCTTGGGACCCTCCTCTCAAGCAAGACCGGGACCGATGCCGAGCTGGACGCTGGGCAGCAAGCAGCTATAGGGACCGCTCCCTCAAAACCTTTGGGTTCATGGCCCAGCAGCAGGACCTCATGTCATGGTCACCCTCCAAGCACCACAAACAAACCAGGTGCGGATCTGTCACCAACATCATACCGTGACACGAGTCACAGGGCTTAAAGGTGGTCTTACGAGACAACATCTTGACGCACCAAAAGCCAAAAAAGTTTGACAAAAAGACGAAAGACCAGTCAAAAAGCGACTGTATGGGTAGCTCTCTCTGGATCTGCACGTAGGCTGACAAGGAAACAAAAGAACTGAGGCCAGCACACCAGGGTGGTGCCTATAAACGACCAGAGACGTCATATTCCGCAACCACAACGCCAATGACGGACGCGGAGTCGACTGACACTATCTAACCGTGCGCAAGGGTACAGTTTGTAGAAAAATCTCCAGATCCAGACTGAAGCCTGGGGAAATTCTAAGGTAAGGAATCTGCAACTAGAAGTGTTCTGGAGTTTGTACTTTTCATATACACACAAAAAACTTCACATTTGACACAGCCTTATTGCTTAATGTGTATCTTGAAAATATTTGTTATCTTAAACACTAAGGGCCACATGTGCAAAGCGAATCAGCCCATTTGGGAATAGAAAAATGCTTCTTGGGATGTACAAAGCCCAAACTGTGATTTGGTAACTTATTACCGAATCACACTTTGGGTTTTACGATTCAGTATTAGCAAGGGGCGTGTTCAGGGCATCCCTTGCTAATACCGACTCTAAATGGTATGAATGAAGGTTTTGTGACCCTGAATGTGGTAGCAAAACAATCGCAGTTAGCACCAATTTCAAACTGGTGCTAACCCATTCGCAAAGGGGAAGGGGTCCCCAAGGGAATGCATGCGAAAACGTTTTTGAAGAGCAGGCAGTGGTCCCACGGACCACTACTACTCTTCAAAAATGAAACTGAAACGTTTAATTTGTTTTCTTTTTAAACGCAGACTGTTTTCCTTTAAGTTTAAAAGCAATCACAGACGTGGTGGTCTGCTGACACCAGCAGGCCCCCATCCCTGTGATTTTTGCGATTCCTGGTGGGTCGCAAATTGCGACCTACCTCATTAATATTAATGAGCCAGGTCTATTTGCGACCCGCCGGGAATGGCAAAAGAAACTCAATGAAGCTTCTTACATTTGGAATTGCGATTCGCATGGGATCGCAATTAGGGAATCACAATTTCAAATATACGTACATGTGGCCCTAAATCTTTTTACACATTTTGCAGCACATTGTGTGCAATAACTTGATAGTCACAGTATTTTCTGTTACCAGCTGGGACATCAAAGCATTACAAATATATAAGTCACTAGTACCCCAACCAGGATTCAATTCTGTGACTCTATGGTCACACACAGACATCCGCAGTGAACACATTATCAAACTGAGGTTTCGTAACATAAAAGAGTGAATTTCCTGCAGTTTAGTTCAACTTGCATTCAGTCTTCACTTAAGGTGTATGCGTTATTTTATAAGAAGTTATGCAAAGGTGAAAAAACAACAAAATAATTACATTTTGCCTTTTTAGCCACATCTTTTACTCACCCCCACACTTACTTAATCCTACCGCCATGACGATCAAAGATCAAAGTTCCCATGCTTTTTTATGCCCTTCAACTGCCATTCACAAGATAGCTAACATGTATTCCAGAAACATGCCAGGTAACAAACTACGCACACTAGTCTGAGTGCTACTCTGTACACAACCATTTAACTGAAATATCATCTCTTTGTTAGTGTAGTCTAGATGTTGGCCACCACCACTGAAACAGAAGTGGAGCTTCCTGCATCCATCTGCATAAGAATGTTCTGTTAATGAGGGGAACCAGTAGCGAGCTCTGCATCAGGGCATGCTCCCATATGCTTTTATTCAAAATGGAAAATGTCACTTACCCAGTGTACATCTGTTCGTGGCATGAGACGCTGCAGATTCACATGGTGTGCATTATCCTGCCATCTAGTGTTGGGCTCGGAGTGTTACAAGTTGTTTTTCTTCGAAGAAGTCTTTTCAAGTCAGGGACCGAGAGACTCCTCCCTTTCGGCTCTAATGCGCATGGGCGTCGACTCCATCTTAGATTGTTTTCCCCGCAAAGGGTGAGGTAGGAGTTGTGAGTATACTAGTGGTGCCCATGCAATGGAGTAGTAATGTCTGTACGTAGTGTATATAATAATAATATTTACATATTTACAATTTTCATGCAACTAAAAACGGCTACAGGCTCCCGGGGAGATGGGAGGGCACATGTGAATCTGCAGAGTCTCATGCCACGAACAGATGTACACTGGGTAAGTGACATTTTCCGTTCGATGGCATGTGTAGCTGCAGATACACATGCTGTGCATAGACTACAAAGCAGTAATCTCCCTTAAAGCGGTGGTTAGCCTGTAGGAGTTGAAGTTGTCTGAAATAATGTTCTTAATACAGCCTGTCCTACTGTGGCTTGTTGTGTTGCTAACATGTCTACACAGTAATGCTTAGTAAATATATGAGGCATAGACCAGGTGGCTGCCTTACAAATTTCTGTCATTGGTAGATTTCCAAGAAAAGCCATTGTGGCGCCTTTCTTTCTAGTGGAATGTGCTCATGGTGTAATGGGTAATTCTCTTTTTGCTTTAAGGTAACAGGGTTGAATGCATTTAACTTTCCATCTGGCAATGCCTTGTTTGGATATAGGGTTACCTGCATGAGATTTCTGGAAAGCTACGAACAATTGTTTTGTTTTACAAAATTGTTTTGTTCTATCAATGTAATACATTAGTGCTCTTTTTATGTCTAATGTATGCAAGGCCCTTTCAGCTACTGAGTCTGGTTGTGGAAAGAAGGCTTGGAGTTCCACAGTCTGGTTTAGATGGAATGGTGGTATGACCTTTGGTAAGAATTTTGGATTTGTACGGAGAACCACTTTATGTTTATGTATTTGTATAAAGGGTTCTTGAATAGTGAATGCTTGTATTTCACTCACTCTTCTAAGTGATGTGATGGCTATTAGAAAGGCTACTTTCCATGTTAGAAATTGGATTTGACAAGAATGCATGGGTTCGAATGGAGGGCCCATGAGTTGTGTTAATACAATATTAAGGTTCCATGAAGGTACTGGTGGTGTCCTTGGGGGTATGATTCTTTTTAGTCCTTCCATAAACGCTTTAACAACTGGGATTCTAAAAGGTGATGTTGTATGTGTAATCTGCAGATAGACAGATATTGCAGTGAGATGGATTCTAATGGAAGAAAAAGCTAGATTAGACTTTTGTAAGTGTAATAGATAACTTAAAATGTCTTCTGTGGAGGCATTTAGTGGCATCATTTGATTAGTGTGGCAGTAGCAAACAAATCTTTTCCATTTGTTTGCGTAACAATGTCTTGTTGTAGGTTTTCTCGCTTGTTTAATGACCTCCATACACTTTTGTGAAAAGTTTAAATGTCCGAATTCTAAGACTTCAGGAGCCAGATTGCTAGATTGAGCGATGCTGGACTCGTGTGTCTGATTTGTTGTTTGTGTTGTGTTAACAGATCTGGTCTGTTTGGTAGTTTGATGTGGGGTATTACTGATAAGTCCAACAGTGTTGTGTACCACGGTTGGCGAGACCAGGTTGGTGCTATGAGTATTAGTTTGAGTTTGTTTTGACTCAGTTTGTTGACCAGATAAGGAATGAGCGGGAGAGGGGGAAAAGCGTAAGCAAATATCTCTGACCAGCTGATCCATAGAGCATTGCCCTTGGACTGAGGGTGTGGGTACCTGGACGCGAAGTTTTGGCATTTTGTGTTTTTTTTTGTTGCAACTAGGTCTATGTTTGGTGTTCCCCAGCGGTGGAAGTGATCCTGTAGGATTTGGGGATGTATTCCCCATTCGTGAGTTTGCTGTTGATCTCGACTGAGATTGTCCGCTAACTGATTATGAATGCCTGGTATGTATTGTGCTATTAGGCGAATGTTGTTGTGAATTGCAAAATGCCAAATCCTTTGTGGTAAGAGACACAGTTGTGACGAGTGTGTCCCCCCCCCCTGTTTGTTGAGATAATACATTGTTGTCATATTGTCAGTCTTGACAAGAATGCGTTTGTGGGCTATTAGTGGTTGAAACGCTTTTAATGCTAGAAATACCGCTAGCAGTCCCAAGTGATTTAAGTGAAGTAGTTTTTGTTGATTGTCCCATTGACCTTGTATGCTGTGATTGTTGAGGTGTGCTCCCCACCCAACCATGGAAGCATCTGTTGTGATAATAGCGTGAGGCACTGGGTCTTGGAATGGCCGCCCTTTGTTTAAATTTATAGGGTTCCACCATTGAAGCGAAGAGTGTGTTTGGCGGTCTATCAACACTAGATCTTGGAGTTGACCCTGTGCTTGCATCCATTGTTTTGCTAGGCACTGTTGTAAGGGCCGCAAGTGTAGTCTTGCGTTTGGGACAATGGCTATGCATGAGGACATCATGCCTAGTAGTTTCATTACAAACCTTACCATGTATTGTTGGTTTGGTTGTATGCTTGATCTTACATTTTGGAACGATTGGACTCTTTATGGACTTGGAGTGGCAATTGCTTTTTGTGTGTTGAGTGTTGCTCCCAAGTATTGTTGTATTTGGGATGGTTGAAGATGTGATTTTTGGTAATTTATGGAGAACCCTAGTTTGTGTAGAGTTTCTATGACATATTGCGTGTGAAATTGACATTGTTGAGTGTTGGCTTTTATTAGCCAGTCGTCCAAATATGGGAATACGTGCATGTGCTGTCTCCTTATCTGAGCTGCTAGTACTGCTAAGCATTTTGTGAATCCTCTGAGGGCTGTTGTTATCCCGAACGGTAGCACCTTGAATTGATAATGTTTGCCGTGAATTACAAACCTTAGGTATTTCCTGTGAGAAGGATGGATGGGTATGTGGAAATACGCATCCTTGAGATCCAGTGTTGTCATGTATTCTCCCTTTTTTAGTAAGGGAACTACGTCTTGAAGTGTTACCATGTGGAAGTGATCTGATTTGATGAAGAGATTCAGTGTTCTGAGGTCTAAGATAGGCCTTAACGTTTTGTCCTTTTTTGGAATGAGGAAATTTAGTGAGTAAACGCCTGTTCCTTTTGGTGATGAGCTTTATTGCTTGTTTTTGTAACAGTGCTTGGACCTCTATATGTAATAGGTCTAAGTGTTGTTGAGACAGTCTGTGCGTTTTTGGTGGCACATCTGGAGGGAATGTTGTGAATTCTATGCAATAACCATGTTGGATAATTGATAGGACCCATGTGTCTGTGGTAATATGTGTCCAATTGTGGTAGTATTTGGTTAGCCTCCCCCCACTGGTGACAAGTGTTGGAGTGTTGTGACATTGAAGTCACTGCTTGCTAGGGCTTGGTTTGGCGGGCTGGAATTTTCCCCTTCCTCTTTGGAATTGTCCTCTATAGGAACCACGAACCCCCCCCCCCCTTTGGGTTTTGTTTGGGAGGTGGAAGGTTCAGATGTTTGTTGCCGAAACCCCCCTCTAAATTGTGGTTTCCTAAAGGTGCCTCTGAATTGTGGGGAATAGAGCGCGCCCAGGGCTTTAGCCATGTCCGTGTCTTTTTTCATTTTTTCCAATGGCAGTATCTACTTCCGGCCCAAACAACTGTTGTTGGTTAAACAGCATATTTAATACCACCTGTTGAATTTCTGGTTTGAATCCAGAACTAAGCAGCCATGCATGCCTGCGAATGGTTACAGCCGTGTTGACAGTCCGTGCTGCTGTACATGCCAAGTCTAATGCGGACCTTATCTGATTTTTCGATATAGCCTGTTCCTCTTCAACTACTTGCTGGGCACGTTTTTGGTGTCCCTTGGGCAAGTGCTGTATGATGTCTTGCATCTCGTCCCAGTGTGTCCTGTCGTAGCGTGCAAGTAGGGCTTGCGAATTTGCAATTCACCATTGACTGGCTGCTTGTGATGCCACTTGCTTGCCTGCTGCGTCGAATTTCCGACTTTCTTTGTCAGGTGGTGGAGCATCCCCTGACGACTGAGAGTTTGCTCTTTTCCTTGCTGCTCCTACAACCACTGAGTCCGGTGTGAGCTGCTGCACTATAAAAAATGGGTCTGGTGGTTTGTATATCTTTTCGACCCTAGGCGTGATAGCTCTTCCTTTTACAGGCTCTTGGAAGACCTATTGTGCGTGCTTGAGCATGCCCGGTAGCATTGGCAGGCTTTGATAGGATGCGTGGGTGGATGCCAGAGTGTTAAAAAGGAAGTCGTCCTCCACTGGCTCAGTGTGCATTGCTACGTTGTGGAACGTAGCTTCCCTGGCTAGTACCTGCATATATGCAATACTGTCTTCTTGTGGTGACGGCTTGGTTGGATAACATTCTGGGCTGTTATCCGATATTGGTGGATCATATAAATCCCATGCATCAGCATCATCTTGGGTCATCCCAGTATGTGTGGGTGACTGCATTATTGGTGTTCCCACTGGTGACAATTGTGGGGAGTGCAGTGGGGTTGGTTGTGGTGAGACCTGTGGTATTGGTGACTTGTCTCTAACTACTTTGGCCTTTGGTTGCATTTCTGTTTCTTGAAATGCAAGTTTTCTTTTAGATTTGAGTGGAGGTAAAGTCTGAATCTTGCCAGTATCTTTTTGGATATGTAACCTCTGTTGTCTTTGGTCAGGCTCTTCCATATCCAACTCTTGCTCAAATCTATGTCTTTCCTTGAGTTGCATGGAAAGCCCTTGCTCTGCAGTGTATGAGCTTCTTTTCGGCTCAGAGGCCGCTTTTTACGGTACTGAAGTTTCTGATGTCATAGTCTTTTTCGGTTCAGAGGAGCTTTTACGGGGTTTGTTGGATTCGATCACTCGGTGTCAAAATCTTTTGGTGCCGGAATCTCGACCAGAGTTGGAAATCTTCGCCAACTCTTTGGCCTTTTTCGGTGCCGATGTCTGGTCACCTTCCTTTCGGTGGGTTAAGCCATGGCCTGCTGGCGGTGGCGTCCCTATGGCCTTAATTTTTTTGATGTGACCCTGAGTTTGGGACGGGCAGGTTTACTCACGGTTTGTTGCCCCGTCAAGGGTCGTTTCATCCGAGTCCGTCTCTTGGATGGAGATTCTTTCCTCCTCCTCGACGTCGAGCTGTTCTTTCGGTTTCAACGCCATTTGCAGTCTTCTTGCTCGATCTCTCAAGGGATTCTTGGATCGAAACGCTCGGCAAGCTTCACAAGTATCCTCTCTGTGTTCGGGTGACAAACACAGATTACAGACCCGGTGCTGGTCTGTATAAGGATACTTTGCGTGACACTTAGGACAGAAACGGAAGGGGGTCCGGTCCATTAGTCTGGGACGACGGGTGTGGTTGGGCCGACCAGGCCTCGCTGAAGAGTGGAAGCCCCAAAGGGCCACCGAAGCGGTCTTGATGTCGGTGCTGATACACTAACACTAAACCGGTACTGAGCGATAACAATACCGTCTAATTTTTCAATACTTTAGCTAACTTTCCCGATTCGAAATACGGAGCGAAGAGGAACATGTCCGAACCCAATGGCGGAAAGAAAACAATCTAAGATGGAGTCGACGCCCATGCGCAAAGGAGCCGAAAGGGAGGAGTCACACGGTCCCGTGACTCGAAAAGACTTCTTCGAAGAAAAACAACTTGTAACACTCCGAGCACAACACTAGATGGCAGGATAATGCACAGCATGTGTATCTGCAGCTACACATGCCATTGAACATTACAGAAAATGTACTGGGAAATGCACCATTTGTCATTAATTGTTTATAAACATTTTCTTGTTTGAATATCCACCGAAACAACAAGCTTGTTTCTTACACTTGCTTCGTTAACTGTTTTTACGCCCCACCACTTACAAATTCCACCAGGCACCACTAGAATTTGCATCTACAATTTATTCGAAAGGTTTGTTTAGGTTGTGACAATTAATTCCTGTATTAAGAGCACTTCCTTAATGGCCATAATCGAAAGGATGGTGAGCCATAATTATTCTGTGCTATCAATATGCCCAATATAGTTGTAAGTCATTGGTGGAAGGCACATACATCCTTAGGAAATGGTGTTCTGGAGAGTAAGAAAAACATAGGGCCTGATTACAACTTTGGAGGAGGTGTTAATCCATCCCAAAAGTGACGGATATACCACCAGCCGTATTACGAGTTCCATAGGATATAATGGACTTGTAATACGGCTGGTGGTATATCCGTCACTTTACTGTCACTTTTGGGACGGATTAACACCTCCTCCAAAGTTGTAATCAGGCCCATAGTGTTTAGTTTTTCCACAATGGACCTTTCAAATGATACAGAATGGAGTCATTCAACACACATCTCAACTCAGACGTACTGATGCCAATCCAGAACATAAAATAAATCATTCTGTATATCTGATTAAGGTTCTTGAGCGGAGGTCAGGTAAATCTAGTTTCAGTACAGCACCATGACCAGAGGAATAACCTGTATTAGTCCCTTGAAAGTGTAGTGGTGCAACCTCCTGAAATGTTATACAGATGAAAACTTTCACTTAACATAGCGCTGACCAAAGGCGGGACTGTCAGATAACCACCTCAGGCGAGTTTGTTAGATAAGTTTCAAAAATGACTATTGGGAATTTAAATACATCTAGTGGATTTGGGTGGGTCCCCTTCGTCTGCCAGCCACTCAAAAGCACTAAACTAGTACAGAAATGTTCAGCTTGTGAGCACTCCGGCAACCTATATTTTCAGTCATATCTAAACCTTACATAGTAAATCTTAGATAGCTCCCCTATAAGCAGAATACACATGAAAATGAAGAACTGTGGTATTTGCAGACATGTTGTGCCGAAGATTGCGGTCATTGAGCATGTAAAATAGTTGATAAAAAAGTCAGGTTTTACCTTGGTTTATCTGGATAAATGTTCGCATAGCAACTCCATTCATTCTTTGTAAGAGAATAAAGCCAGGCATCACCTAAAAATGAAACATTGCCATTAACAGTTAAAAATGTTGCATTCTTTACGTGCTAAAGCTTCTACAATTTCCTTAATTAACAATTCGATCACGAAAATCAACAAAAAAAACATTAACACTCCTTCGTGAATTGTATTTACTGCTTAATATAAACCAACTTTTTATTTAACTGATGCCAATCATAAAGATGAATATAGTTTTCACAGTACATTTCATCTGCTAACAACAAAGCAGGTAACAGCCTGGCTCACTAGCACTGTAGAGCAGGAAGTCCCCCGCAGACACAGCACACTCATGCCAAGTCAAACATAAAGATAAGTTCGGAAACCTACCAATCCACATCATAGAGCAACACTTAGGTTGTGAAGAACACAAAGGTCGTGTGAGAAGCACACGAATTCCACTACAAGGGTAAGAAAATCTATGCCGAAAAATTGCATTTACAAAAATAATACATGATAAAAACACCGAGCGTCTAATAAGTAACGTGTGTATAAACAATGTACACTACTTTGATGTTGCCATTTTTTTTTCAAATGCACATTGTTCAAGGTGAAAAACTGAGCAGAAGGTAAGGATGGTTTTAGATTGGTGTCTAGAGGTACATCTCAGAAAATTCTTGACAGGAACAACATTTGCGTTAATAAACCGTGTAAATTAGTGTTAGATAGCTTACACACTTGGTGTCCATAGGGAATATTATTGTTACATAACCAGCGATTGCAACGGCACAGGCTCTTCTTAACTATTCTGTTCAATAAGTGGCGTGGTTAATTGTGCGGCCGATTCCATGACCTCTACTGCAAATAGGCAAGTTTAGTCAAACTAGTGTTTACTTACTTAGTGGCTGTTTATCAGTAGTGAATCCTCCAAAGAGAAAAAGGCAGTCAGAAGAAATTCTGGTTAAAGAATGCCACGATCGTCCCACCGGGCAGATACCCTGTGTTTTTCTAGGAAAAAAAAGCAACACATCAAGTAACTAATTTTTAAGTAGAAACTGATCCTATCCATGTGACCAGTTCAGATAAGCTGCTATTGAAATATTTCAAGTATGTGAGGTGAATTTCTTGCATGTTAACCACAAAGTACCATAAAATAATTTACTACACAATTCCATCCAAATTAAAACAAACCCCATTTTTAAATAAATGCATATTAGTATGCAACCAAATGACAAAACTTCATGTTTCAAACTCACTTGTATACCTCTGCTGCACCAACTACTTCCATGACTCTAACTCACTGTCTCGAAGATTGCACAAAACTGGGGCCTTGGCACAAATCTCATCGGGAGCATTTCAAGGTCTTCATGTGTTTGCTGGCTTCACAATGGTTCAATTATAATTTTTAGAGATGCATTTTGCGAAATGTGATCTTTTTCATGGAAAGTGCATAGAGTGGGTTAAGGATAGGGTATCTGGTGCCTTGCTCAAATTCAGGGAGTGAGACATCTAGTTCGGAACTCTCTAAAGTGTCTGCAATTGGGTAACCCCGTTTAGACAATGTTGCAGTTGAAATCACACAATAACCACGACCTCCTGAGTTTTGCCCAACTGTTTGACTAAAGGAGCAGAAGACCCCACCTGAGCACAAGCACACCAAATTGTAACTGTATTCGTCAGATGACATAATTAACCTGTGTAATGAAACGTTGTGGTGCAGGGGTGCCTGGGCAGAAGGAACAGGACTACTTAAAAGATACGACATTTAGTGTTTAGTGCACTAGTATCAAATTGTTTATGCCACATTCCGAGGTGTCACTTTCCTTTTTCCAAACGTAGATATAATTCCAGCACACTGAAATTTTGCCCTGACTCTATGATCTGCATTCCAGTCGAAAGAGGATTAGTATCATCTGGAATTGGGGGTGGTGGAGGTGCGTGAAGCATGATTATGTGGGTCAATTGGTAAATATAAACGTGGAAACGTAATAAGTAGGCAGAATTACGTGATCTGGCTGACGACGGTGCTAGAAAGTATACCCTGGCCACTAAGAGAAGGCTGTATGACATTGGAGACGAAGCAAGTAAGCGGTTAGCGTGGCTGGACAGGCGAGACCAAGAACAGCAGGAGAATGCAAGATAGTGGAGGACAAGATGGTCGAGCTCAGAAATAGCGTAGGCCTTTGCCTCCTACTACGAGAGTTTAAACACCACTAGGTCTCTTATGACAGACAAAGACTGTGACGACCTTCTCAAAGATGTGGCCTTTGTGTCCCTTATAGAGGAAGAGCAGGAGACTCTGGAGGGAGATCTGATGGCAGAGGAGGTAGGAGGGGCGCTCAGGACTTTGTAATCTGGGAAGGCTGCGCGCCAAAACGGGCTTTCACTGCAGATCTTTAAAGAGCTGGTGAGTAAAGTGGCCCCACATCTCACCACAATGTACCAGGAGGCACTGATAAACCAACAACTTCCGGTTGATCAAATAACAGCAACAATCATGGCCATACACAAGGCAGGGAAGCCAGTGACGGCATGCGTATCCTATAGACCTATATCCTTGTTGAATGTGGAGGCAAAGGTGTTAGCTAAAGTTATAGCAACCCGGTTGCTGACAGTAGTCGCCTCTATAGTTCATTCTGAGCAATCAGGTTTTATGCCCAGTAGAAGCACCTAGCTTAATATCTGTCACTTATACGGAGTGCTCCACATGACCAAGCTTCTGGGGGCACCCAGACAGCCCTCTTGGCTGTAGATGCCAAAATGGCATTAGATTGTCTAGAGCGGGGATACATGTTTGCAACACTTCGGAAGATGGGATTTGGTCCGCAGTTTTGTGAATGGGTCAAACTGCTTTGCCAGAAACCACTGGCGAGAGTGAGAGTAAATGGAACGGCTTTTCGGACCTTCGGGTTATAGAGGGGAACAAGACAGGGATGTCCGCTTTACCGTATCCTCTTGGCGCTGCCCCTAGAGCTGCTTGCAGCCTGGATCCGACAGAACCCCTTGGTCTGGGAAATTCTGGGACGGGGTGTGTGTGGAGGGAGGAGGGATGATTGGGGGGCGCATTTCCCTATACGCAGACTATGTGTTACTATATGTCATGGACCTAGCTCTCTCCATAGACTTCTGTAAATCTTCCACATTTCTGAAGAACACGCAGGGTTACTGTATAAACTGGGATAAGTCAGTGCTTTACCCTCTAGCAGCAGGGACCCCCAGTCTACTTCCCCATATCACCATTCCAGTTGCACCGCTGGTTTTAAATACCTTAGGATATACATAACGCGAGACACGCAAGAATTCCTCCAGAGGAATTTGGTCCCGCAGCTTGACAGGTTAACGAGGGATGCAGGGCACTGGCGGCAACTGCAGCTAACACTCATGGGCAGAGCGGCTTTGTATAAGATGATGACCCTGCCCTGGCTATTGTATGTGTTTCAGAACACACCAGTGGCAATCCCAGTGGGGGTCTTCTGGAAAATTGACCAGGTCCTCAGATTTATGCTATGGGCAGGAGGACTCCCACGTATAGCGTTGAGGAAGCTCCATGGGGGAGAATTACAAGGTAGGGCTTGAGATCCCAGATGCCAGACTGTACTACTGGGCGACCCAGCTGGTGGCAATTAATGAGTGGGCATTGCGAAACCTACGGAACTGGCCTATAGGGTAGACAGAGAAGCAATGGGCATCATGGGTTACAAGAGGGTTCTATACCGCCAGCGAGGTGTCCAAAATTTGCCGACCAATACAATGGCAGTGGTGCGGGCCAGAAGAGATGCAAATCGCTACCTGGGTGAAGGGGAGATCCTGTACACATGCACCCCACTTTGGACCAGCGATCACTTGAAGGAAGTGAGTGCAATGAAAGGTTTTTCCAGATAGGCTTTGCTAGGGACAGAACACCTAGGTGACGTTTGGAGAGACAATGCCTTGATACCCTTTGAGGGTCTGTGGACGGAATTTGATATGCAAGAGACTGAACGATACAGGTATTTGCGACTGGGCCACGTGCTCCGTAGACACCTCTGAGAGGGAGCAAATCAGGGAAATGACACTACTGGAGGACAGGGTCCTCACAGAGCCGATACTGGAGAAGGCAATCTCAACAATTTATAAGAAACTGACAAATAACTCCCCTGCTCCAAATAGGCGGTTGAGAATGGCGTAGGAAGAGGATGTAGGCTCCATGGATGATGATGAATGGGTGGACGCCCTTAAAAGTGGCAAGGAAATTACAATTCAAACCCGATTTCGCCTGGTGCACCTTTGGATTTTACATAGGTCATACCTCTCCCGGATGCAGTTGCAGCGGATGGGATGATCCCAGTCAGAAATATGTGTGAGGGGGTGCGGGATGACGGGGACATTCTTTCACATTCCATGGGCTTGCCCTAGGATACATTTGTGTTGGAGTGAATTGGTGAATGAAATGTCGCGATTTATAGGCGGTACAGTCCAGCAGGGCCCTGGGTGGTTACTCCTGTCTATTCCCGGGGATAATAAATGAACAAAATATCAAAGCATATGGCTACATTTAGCAGCAGTGGTGGCTAAGAGAAATGTGGCCAGGGCGTGGGGGGGCCTCACACCGACCTGGAGTGGAGGAATGGGTTGCAGATATGAACTGTTGTTGTAGAATGGAAAGGGTAGTTTACCAAAGCAGGGGCTGTCCCAAGAAATGGGAGTAGGCATGGGGCCAGTGGAATGCCACCCAGGGCGTGTGAAAAGAGGGGTGGGAAGAGAGGAAGTGGGTGAGGCCCGAAAAGGGGGGGGCGAGACCGGAGCAGCTAGCTTGGGCGAGATGGTGGGGAAAGGAAATGAGGCATGGCTGATCCTTCTTAGATTGGTCCAGAGAAGGTTTTGTGTTCAGTCGCACCCGTTCACAAGACATAATTTCATGTCTCCGAAGTGTATACTGTGTGGCACGCGGTGTATAATAAAATGAATTTAAAAAAGAAAAAAAAAGAAGACTTGTCTTCAGCAGACACTGATCAACTTTAACAGTTTTATATAGTTATCCTAACTGTACCAGAAAAAATACAGAAAACGCAGTGATAAAAGGAAATGAAAATGAATAGCAAATGAAAGAGAATGAGGTAGGAGGAAATGAAAGTAAAAGGAAGTGCAAAAAGGGGATATAAAGAAGAATTTGAAAAAAAAAATCACTGCAATAATGATGTCAGCCTGACATAAAAATATCAACAAACAATAGAGCAGAATAGAAAGAGTGGGCCATAAAGGAGGAACAAAATACCCTGAGAAAAAAACAATTGTTTTCACTAGCTTCTCAGTATGAGGCAATTTAGGTATCTCCTCCAAATATTAAAACAAACATTCACACAATACAAAAGTATAATCTAAATTGCATGCTTTATACCATTGGCCTATGTGTGACTTGTTTTTAGCAAACATTACTCACACTTCACTCCACTCCCAGGTGTCAAAATTAAGGTAATACAGATCATTCAGTCTAGAATCCTGAAAGAAAAGAAAATAGTTAATAAAAGCAAGCACAAGCAGATGATATAGTTAAATAATCAAACAAACACTCACTTGATATCGCCCTCCAAAAACATATCCTCTGTTTCCAACCGCAGCACAGGCATGTGCTGCTCGGGGGGATGGGGATTTACCCTGCAGTGAAGAAATACCAAAATAAACTGAAATTAGGTGTTGTGCAATATTAATACCTATGTGTCAATTATGTACAGTCAAGATGGCAATGCAATGGACCACATGTTGACTGGTCATTTCGACTGAGAGGACACCGTAATTTATATGGCAGAATTACAAAACTTAGTTGAAATGTTTTTTTCTTTTTTACTCAACCATAACACAAAATAAAAAGCTAACAAAAGGATTTAAGCCCTTGCAGACAATACAGCTCTTTAGAAAATGGAGGGTACAGCAATGAATCTAAAAGCTTACTTCCCTCACCTCATTTAAACAGACCCACACAAAACCAGTGATAATATACTAATTAGTGTTCCTTTGCATTAGTGGAAGTTTATAGCTAGCAACTCCCCTGCTAATTTCCTTTCCCCTGTGCAGGAGCAGGTATCTGCAAACAATTTTTTAACCTGTCCAAAACGTAGAACATCAATCATGCTTACTTTGATATAAATATTAACCATAACTATTCTTGGGCAAAGGAACATATATTTCGTCTACCACTAATAATCTGCAAAAATATAAAAAAATGTCTTACTTTGGAAAATTACAACTTAGTCTGAATGACCGACTACTATGAACACTTGCTACAATCAATACAAAGCTGATCACAACAGCTTAATCTTCCTTCATACGAAGTGGATAAGGATGGCCCAGCTTAGATTCAATACATCTTTAATCTATGCTCTTTAGCTCCAATGTGTAGCAATCAACAATAAGTGCACCCACATAAATGTGAACTGCATGGAAAAAACTTTGAATTTAGAGGAAATGCAGAGGACAAACATCAAAGGCTACGCCAGTGGTCCTCTTGCGAATGCTACCAATACATTTTAAAATAAAAAATATTCTTCCCCTTCTAACAGCTGTGATCATTTTATTTATCTAGCTGTCTGAGCTTGAACTTTCAGGGGCACACACGACAAATTAACTCTATTAAAGTGTCCGAGAAAACTAGATAATGTATGGTGTTTTTCTCGGCAGCAGCATAAATGGGAGGAGGGCAGACATTAACCTACCTATATTTTGTTTCATTTGGCCTGACAGTGCAACTGAAACCTGACCTTTTAACTTACACCAGTATTCTTTTATGGTTCTCCACACAAATACATATCTTTTTTCCATGCTACATACTTGTAATGCTTCACATTACCATATTACATCCCTTTAAGGCCAGACCTAATGGCATTGCCAATGCTTGTGCTTCTTAAGGCAATAAGGTCTACTAACTTGCTGTCACAACAACAAAACAGGTCATCACAACTAATTAATTCTGCTTCCACTTGTGACCGATGCAGAAATCATGCCACAACCAATTCTGATGCCTACAGCCCAGTCACAATTCTGTTGGGCCTTTAAGCACAGCTAAGCTGGGCCTTTTGTCTTTTGCTCTTATTTTTTAACTAGATCATAGCTTGAATGTTGTCTCTAACACCTTTGATTCTTTCCAGGACAAGTAACATTTATGAACAACCTGTATAAATAAACACTCCAACCGTGGAGTGGGTGGAGTCATTTACATGGAAACGCTCCCACAACATTTGAAAAAAACCTACACCAGAGAAGCATTCAGAGGAAATTAGACGAGATAACTAGGGCACCCTTTAGTCTACCTTGGTATTAATTATATTGTCTTTTCAAACACTAGTGTAATGGCCACATCCAATGAGGTGTCCAAGGAATACGGCTCATAAAAAAACACCATCAGACCCAGTAGGCACATCATCGACCCTGTTGTCTTCCAAAGGCAGACTGAAAAACTGTAATTCATTTCTGCAATTTGCAGCAGGGGTTTTTCAAAAGGAATATTTTATGTCACTAGTGACATGCCCATATAGGCGCCACCTCAGAGCATCTGTTTCTTTTCATGACCTTTGTGCGGCAGAAGCATGGAGCACAGAAGTATGCTAGTGTACTGGTGTGCAAGCATTAAGGGCCTCAGAAGGGCTACCCTTTGCAGAAAAGTTTATTAGAGAGGGGAGGATGGGCGGTCGGTAAGTAATCTGCAGCTAGATAGTCTCTCTACCAAATAAAGCACTACCAAAGGTATGTAACTTGTTCATCTGTTAGAGATTTCTAGCCACAGATTCCTTACCTTAGAATAGATACCCAAGCAATACCTCCCTGTAGGTGGGATTGCAAACTAACTTGACCAAGCTCTGCAGGACTGAGCAGGCAAAGAGCTCTTCAAAACAGACCTGATTGTGCAGGCAGTAAACATGTGCAAAGATACCCATGTTACAGCTTTGGTAATGTCCAGGACTGTAACTTCGCCTAAAGCAGTGGTCGCAGCCTTGGCTCTGGTGAAACGAGCACACAAGCCTTCAAGGGGTTGCTTTTTGGCCTGTGTGCGGCAGATTTTAATGCAGAGCATAAGGCACAGTGAGATGGTCTGTTTCTGCATCACTTTTCCTTTTTGCTCCAAATGAATATCTGATTATCCACCCCAAACTCCCAGTTATGATCAATGTAGAACAACACTCTTTTCGGGTCCAGATGGTGGAGTCTCTCCTTTTCTTTGGAAGGGTGAGGTGGAGCAGAAGGCAGGCAAGGTGATATTCTGACCCACATGAAAAGGTGTAACTACTTTTGGAAGAAAGGAGGCACAAGTTCTCAAGTACCAGCTTGTCTAGGTAGAATGTCGTGTAGAGAGGGTGCACAGAAAGAGCTTGCGGCTCACTGACCATCCAGGTCGATGTTATGGCCACAAAAAAGTATTTTTGCTCCTGAGTAAACTAAGACAGTTTTATACAAGCTTAAAGAGCACACATCAGAAATGTCATGACCAGACTGCTGTGACATTGGAGGGAGGATGATGAATAGCTGTGAAGGGACAGAGTGCGGACATTTCTTTAAAGATCGAGTTACAACATGATATTTGAAAAGAGAAGGTTGGTCAGACAACCACAAGAAAGACAAAATGGCTGAAAGGTAACCTTTTCCAGTATCCAATGAAAAGCCTTGCTGGGCCAGGGAAAGAAAGATCAACAAAGCCTGGGACAGGAGTGTAGAAAGGGGATCAATATCTTTGGAGGAACACCAAGTCACACACTTCTCCCAATGGCAGGTGAATACTGACTTGGCTGAGGGACACCTGAGTGCCAGAATGACATCACAAACTTTGGGAAGAAAGTTAAACACTGTCAACTGCTGCCGCTCAATCTGCAAACATTAAGGCACAGTATGTGCCGGTTCGGTTGCAGGCCTCTGCCCTGTTGATGTGACAATAGATCCTCCTTAATGGTCAGACTGATCAGAGGACAGATGCTCAGGAATTCGGGATACCATACTCTCTGTGCCCAATCCAGCGCCACAAGAACGACCTGGGCCCGGTCATTCCTGAACGTCTTGAGAACTCTGAGCAGGAGTAGTATCGGCAGAAATGTGTACAGGAGGCTGTAGTTCCTTTTGAGACGAAAAGCGTCTCAGAGAGAGTGGCTTTGGAAACTCCAGCGCGCAGAAGTGCTGACATGCGTGTTTCTCGGTGGTGGCGAATAGATCTAACCAAGGTTCTACCCAGTCTTGCAAGAGACCAGGCACCGTCTCCTGATGAAGACACCATTTGTGATCTGCTATGCATCAATGTTGAGTTAGCCTACTCGTAAGTTCAGAGAGCCCGTCAGATGTTGATCTACCAGGGAAATGCCCCGACGTTCCATTCATGTCCAAAAATGCATACCCTCTTGACATAGGGTCCACAACCCTACCCCACCCTGTTTGCTGTAGTATCACATGGTGGTGGTGGTGTCCGACTACTAGCACTAGCCTCCCATTTTTCGAAGAAAGGCTTTCTAAGACAGTTGCATCGCTCTCAGCTCCAGCAAGCTAATGTGAAGCTGTGACCGCCTGAGACCAGAGACCGCTGATCTCCACCGCTCCCAGATGGCTTCCCCAGCCCAGGAGTGATGCACCTGTCACCACAGGCAGCTCTGGTTAGGGAAGGCAGAGGGGTCTGCAGCTGACGCAAAAGCAGCTCGCCAGCCACCACGCAGGTCTTCTGCATTTCACTCTGATGTCTGGAACAGGTTAGAGAGATTCCCCTCATGCTGTGCCCACCAGGAGTTCAGGTTCCACTGTAGAACTTGCTTATGCCAACAGGCATGCGTAAACAGAAGGACACAGGAGGCCTTGAAACCCAAAAGCCTCAGAGTCAGTCTCACTGAAATCCAGGATAGAGGCTGAAACACTGGAATCATACCCCACATATACTGGACTCACTGAGCTGGACTTTGCACTGTGTCTACAACAGCTTTGATGAAAGGGAGTGTCCGAGAGGGAGTCAGGTGTGACTTTGGATGTTTATAGTGAAGCCCAGCGAGTGCAGGAGGTCCACCGTAGTCTGGTGGTGGGAGACGACCACCTGGGGTAAGACCGCCTTCAACAGCCAGTTGTTGTGGTAGGAGTAGACTGGAAGCCCTGACCTTTGCAGGTGTGCAGCGACCATCGAAATTTTCTTGGTAAACACTCGAGGGGCACTGGTAAGGCCAAAGGGAAACCCAGCAAACTGATAATGCTTGTGGCCTACAGTCATGCAAGTCCAGCAGTACCATCCAGTGTTAAGGGTTGAGGCCAGACAGAACCTGAGCCAATGTGAGCATCTTGAACTTCTGTTTTTTTTGTTTTAGGAAGAAGTTGAGAGGGCACAGGTCTAGAATACAGGAGAGGGCTTTGTCCTTTTTGGGCAACAGAAAGCAGCGGGAATAGCAACCGCAACCTACTTCTGAATCATCTTTGGCTAAAAGAGTTGGTACTTCCTGACAGAGCAGAGGTAATCCTCTGTCAGCCAGTTGAAAGACCGTGGCATGGGCTGTAGACGTTCCAAAACGGGGATGGAGTAATCCTGCTGAATGATCCAGAGTCCCAACTTGTCCGATTTTCCGTTCAGCCAGTGGAGCAGGTGATGGCAGATCCTGCCCCCAAACCCCACTGGGAGCCTATGATGATATGAGGGCAACTAAAGAGATTTGTAGGCTGCGGGGGGAGGAGGGTGGCAGGCTGGGTCGTCCTCTGGATGGTGGTCCCACGTGGGAACTGCGTCAGCAGCCACAAAAAGACTGGCAAGCCTGTTGACCTTGGTGGCTGGGCAGGAAAGGACATGGTTGGTGGCACCTACTGTAGCCATGGAAGAGGTGAGAAGCAAATTGCGGTTGGCGGGGGCCCTAAGAGAAGCCTATTGACCTGGCAGTAGCCTGACTGTCCTTAAAATGCCCCAGCACTGAGTCAGATTTTTCGCCAAAGAGGCAGCAGCCATCAAAGGGCACATCCATAAGGAAAGTTTGGACATCCACCCGAAAATCCAGTGATTCTCAACCAGGCGTGGCGTCTTAGAGTGCCACCAAGGATGCAAATGATCTGCATAGCGAGCCGGTTGTGTCCAGTACACAGTGAACAGAGCTGCATTCTTGCTATCTGCAATCATATGTGACACTATCACTCGGGACTCGTCTGAAACCATGGGTATCACTTGCACAACCAAAGCCCAAACTGTGTGGATTTAATCGGCCCAAAAGGCATTAGGGGGGTTATTACAACTTTGGAGTGAAAGTTTTCATCTGTATAACATTTCAGGAGGTTGCACCACTACACTTTCAAGGGACTAATACAGGTTATTCCTCTGGTCATGGTGCTGTACTGAAACTAGATTTACCTGACCTCCGCTCAAGAACCTTAATCAGATATACAGAATGATTTATTTTATGTTCTGGATTGGCATCAGTACGTCTGAGTTGAGATGTGTGTTGAATGGCTCCATTCTGTATCATTTGAAAGGTCCATTGTGGAAAAACTAAACACTATGGGCCTGATTACAACTTTGGAGGAGGTGTTAATCTGTCCCAAAAGTGACGGTAAAGTGACGGATATACCACCAGCCGTATTACGAGTCCATTATATCCTATGGAACTCGTAATACGGCTGGTGGTATATCCGTCACATTTGGGACAGATTAACACCTCCTCCAAAGTTGTAACCCCCTAAGTGTCCACTGATCACCGTGCTCTGCTGGCGGAAGAGAACATCCTCTTGACAAAGGTATGCAGCCTTGTGGATTCACCATCAGGTGCTCGGTGAGGAAACTGGGGTTCCCAGGAGCGTGGTTATGGTGATTGACAATTGTCCTGTGCAGGATTTGGACCAGGCCCCAAGGAGGACATCTGTAAGGGCTTCATTAAATGGGAATAAGAGTTTAGAGGGGGAACTCAACTCCCAGCTGAAGAACCTTCATCAAGATGTTAGTCTTGACTGCCACTGAGGACAGCTGAAGGTCCAGGATCTCAGCCTTCACCAACACAATCGCTCTGCCTAGTGAGTCAGTCGTGTCCAGCCCCCAACAAAGGGTGAACTTTGCTGCATCCCGCCCATCAGCAATTGCTTAAGCAAGTATGCCTTGGGCCTTCTCCGATACTACAGACAGCACTTGTGCAACACAGTTCCACACAATGTGGGCATATATGCCCAAAAGTCATGCGGTGTTCACTGACCACAGTGCTAGGCTAGCGGAAGAGAATGTCCTCTTGCCAAAGGTGCCCAGCCTCTTGGATTCTCCATCCGGTAGAGGGGTAGGGAATGCACCATGGCGGACTCTAGAGGTGGAGGCTTGGACTACCAAGCTCTCCTGAGTGGGGTGCAGGTTAAGGAAAACGGTGCCCCCTAGGAGCCAGGCAATGTTGGTGGGCAATTGTCCTGTGCACAGGAGCCCCTGGGCAGGGCTTGGGCCAGGCTCCAAGTAAGACATCCATAAATGGGAGAAGAGGTTCAGAGGGAGCACTCCCGGCTGAAGCACCTCTGTCAAGACGCTTGTCTTGACTGCTACCGAGGTCAGCTGAAGGTCCAGGACTTCAGAGACCCTCTGCACCACCATGAAAAAGGAAGCCCCTTCTGGCGTAGAGGGAGAGACCAAGTCACTGTCTAGTGAGGTATCCCATCCACTGGCACCCACCAGTTCCTCGTTACCCGTTGTTCTTGGGTCCAACAAGGGGGTGAGAGTAACTATAAGGATCTGAGACCCCTCCCAATCATCTCCCTTTCCAGGCCTGTCAAAAGATAAAGGCACTGACTGACTCAGAGGACATGGCCCCAGAAATGGCACTGGGTGATGCCCATCCAGCTCTGTATCAGAGTCGGGAATGACAATGGGGCCAGCCCTGCCACCGGCAGTGCCCAGAAGAACACCACTGGAGCGGGCTCTTAGGAAGGCTGTGGTCTAGCAGGAGGAGCAGCTCTGGATCCTGGGGGCCAACAGCGGGCGAGCCCGCCAGTGGCAATCCAGTGGGGCTCAAAGGTGCTCCACAGGGCCAGACTGCTCCAATATGATGTGCATGGCCTCATAAAACTGCTTGAGTTGAGCGGGGATGACTCGAGCTCTGGGAGGCACAGGCTCTGCAGTGGACATGTAGGAGCGAGGCCTTGATTTGCTAAGTCATTCCCACGCCTCATACGAAGACTTTGACCTGTGCGGTGAGGTCAAAGAATTCTTTGACTTCTTGGACTTTTTATTTCTGTGGGACTTACCCGACAACTAGACTGAGATTACCAATATCGTGAATGGCTTTGTGAGCCGTCAGGTACCCTCCACATGACTGGAATCTAGATCTGCGTGGGCTCGTCCGACGTTGGGTGGCGAGGAAATTTAAAGAGCGCTCCTGCAATGCCTTCGGGTGCATGGTGTGGAAGTTCTCGCAGGTCCTAGAATTGTGGTCCTGCTCCAAGTACCAAAGACAACCAAGGTGTGGGTCTATCATAGACATCTGCCTGTAACCAGTACTACTGGGTTTAGAACCTGCTGGCTTTTTAGGCCACATCCCTATAACACCAGGAGATAACGTTTAGAAAAAATCTTCAATGAAACGTCTGGCTGACATGGAAGGAAAAGAACTGTTGTCAGCGAGCTGCAGTGGCTCCTATATAAGGGCCATACATGTCACTTCCGCTGCGGATGACGTCCCCAACCAGCATGGAGCTACAGCTTGAAAAGTTTACATGTCCAGTCTGACTCCGGGGATTATTCCAAGGTAAGGAATCTGCAGATAAAAACCTCTGTCAGATAAAATAAACTCTTGTCAAGGACTTGCTTGAAAAAGCCTTGCTTGCTTCTAAGCACTACATAAATCACCCCTAAAATTACATTGCCCATAAGAGAGGGTGCATTCCGTCTTGAATTTGCAGTGGCACATGCCTAAATTAATATTAGCATGTGCCTACAGTGAATAAATCACCAAAAGCTATTTTCACTGTATTGGTTTAGGGATTCCCATAGGAAATATTGTTAAGGCAGATGAAATCTCTATTTCTGCATTATAGGTAGGAAGCAACTACAGAAAAAGTTCAAGAACTGTTCCTATTTTAAAAATCCAAATTACTGGTAAAGTCGGATGTTTTCCAACTATTTCGGCATTGGAACGTTTCACAAAAGCTGTGTTTAATTGCCCAAACCACTACAGGCTAATTACCCTTCGTCTGCAGCTGCTGTCCTGCTAGTAATAAGATGTGAAATTTCTCCCAAGGGGCCACTTTGTTTGCTCGACTTTACTGGGAAGGGATGACCGATCTAAGTTCAGCTGAATATTCAGAGAGAGAGAGCTACTGCCCTTCCCGTTGGCACAACAGTGTCAAATCTTGCATGACCGGCCCGTCCGAGGCACCTGTAAAACTACTGTGCCACTTAAAGGGATTAAATGGCCTTAATCACAATGCTTGTATATCCCCTGTTTGGTTAATGAAGCAGAGTACTTTGTCTCACTTTTTGTTGTGATTCCATGGTCTACTTCAAACTGGATTTTAGTGTTACATCTGAGAGAATACTAGCAATTTCCACAGTATGCTCACATACAGACTCCCAGCTCACACAGCCCAGGTTTAGCCTGGCTGAAGATATCGGTCATCCTGGATTTGCCCTGACACATTGCATTTTGGACCTGTTTGCAGGAAGGCAACCCTGAATTACTGAAAATGTAGGTGGAGTAACTGGGAGTGTCTTAGGATGTTCCACACCCACAGTTTGGGGAACTTTACGAAGCTGGGCCCTCAGAACCCTGCAGGACGTGTGGAAGGAAACCAGGGAACTGGGTTGCTGCACTTTGCATATTTGGCACGTGAGCAGGACCTGAAGAGGTTGAACCCCCTCCAACAAGGATCATAAAGCTGATCCCCTGGGTGTCTCCAAAAACAAAAAAGCTGAACAGGACATGCATGTTACGAATCCCAGTTGACCAGAGCTAGAATTGAACTGGACTTTTTTGTTGGCCTCTGCCTGACACCCTGAAAGTGCCTTCTTCTGAGGATCTGGGGGATTTAGAAGCACAGTCCTGTGGTTCTTTGGGTGCCAGAAGAAAGTCTGGAAACTTTTGAAGTATTTTTCACAGTAGCAGTCCAGAGTATCAGATTGGATTTCAGCTTCGTCCCGTGCAGAGATCTCTGCACCTGTGAAAGAACAGTCCTCCCATTCTGAGTTGGCAAGATTTTCATCTCCAAAAGTGACAAAGTCCTATTCTGACTTGCCACTTAGAAACATATTTGAATTTTTTGACTTTCATACTTTCACCGGGACCAATCTGCTTGGCGTATCTGACTTGGGCTGCTTCCCATTAAGCCTGAAATTGAAATCTGGTTCCAGTCCTACCAAGACAACTGAATGACACTGGTTGTTTTATTTTTCTTTGCGTTCTACATGTTCTGAAGGAAGCATAAAACAGTCCAAGCCGGAGCAGCTGTTGCTGACTGAAAAAACAAGAGTAAATGTCACCGACATCACCTTGGAAGCTCCTCAAAGGCACACCAGTACTTAGAGGGCTAAATAAAACTATCAAGACCCGAGGCCTCAAGCTGCTTCAAAGACTCACTCTCAAGAGGGAAGCTTATTTGCACGTTTTACTACAGAGTAAATAATGGGTTAGATAACTAGAGATCAAGGACTCCTATGATTTCTTATGTTGTCTACACCTGGAAGAATGGTTGCTCTTATGTTTCTTATGCCACTTAGTGATACATCCCCTAGATTGGGATTGAGATCTTTCCCATTCACAAAGTCATCGACAGCCACTCCCTCACTCACTAAGAGTTACCGGATTCATCAATGCACATAAATAACAGAAAAGTGTAACGGATTAGCTTAGACTCCATATAAACCTTAGGATAATCTGCCACAGACATCTGATTTCTGCAACTCGCAAATTGCTAAATGCCTGATGATTTTTGAGAAGACATTCACAAAAAAGGCAACATTTCTTCACAGTTGCTGATAAACAACTGTCAAAATGTTCAAAGCTCTTGATCCACAGTGATAAAGGTACAGAAAGAAAGGAAATTATGTGACTAGCAACAATTCTTCTATAAAGCGTTGATGACATCAGCGGCAGAGATCACATGGCTCTATTTGTGATGTCAATTGGTACCAATAGGCGTCAGTGTTGAATGTCAGCTGAAAACTTTCCAGATTTAGTCAGACATCTGGGGACATTCATGTCCGAAACGTAATGAAGGATCCATCCACTAAAAAGATGGGTTTTGGTCAGGTTTGTGAGAATGAAATAGGGTAGTGCCCTTGCTTAGTGTCTGATATATGTTAAAGAAACCATTCAGAGAAAGGCACAGATTGTCTGTTCAGTTAAAGGCACAGATTGCACTTTTCTTTAAAAATAAAAAAGTCGGTCTCTGATTGGTTTTTATTGAGCTGTGTTCCATGGACTTAAATTTCACAAGAACCTGTTCACAGAAATATTATTTACAGCATTTTCCTACGAGAACCAGTAGCACAGTATCTGTCTGTCATAAAGATGACTAACATTGATATTTTTATTACATTTGACATTTTGGTAAAACCAGAGATGAAGCTCGGAGTACACCACAAATAAGAAAGGACACAGCACCAATTCACTCATAAAAAAAGTGCCTTGGTGAAGGACAGTGCCTAGGTGTAGGAAACTAGCCCTTGTTGCGGTCAACCCTCGCCCCCACGTTTTGCCTGATATTGATGTTGACTTGACTGAGTGTGTGCTGGAATCCTGCTAAACAGGCCTGCAAGGAAATGCCTCTTTGGCATGGTTACCCCGACTTTTTGCCTTTTTGCTGATGCCAAGTTATGATTGAAAGTGTGCTGGGACGTTCAGCACCAGTGTTCTTTCCCTAAACTGTACCTTTGCTTCCACAATTGGCACAGCCATGGTACACCTGGTACCAAGGGCCCTGATGCCAGGGAAGGTCTCTAAGGGCTGTAGCATGTCTTATGCCACCCTGGGGACCCCTCACTCAGCACATGCACACCGCCTCACAGCTTGTGTGTGCTTGTGGGGAGACAATGACTAAGTCGACATGGCACTCACCTCAGAGTTCCATGCCAACCTCACACTGCGTGTGGCATAGGCACGTCACCCTTTTAGCAGACCTTATAGCCCTAAGGCAGGGTGCACTATACCACAGGTGAGGGCATATGTGCATGAGCACTATGCCCCTACAGTGTCGAAGCAAAACCATAGACATTGTAAGTGCAGGGTAGCCATAAGAGTATATGGACTGGGAGTTTGTCAAACACGAACTCCACAGTTCCATAATGGCTACACTGAAATCTGGGAACTTTGATATCAAACTTCTCAGCACAATAAATGCACACTGATGCCAGTGTGAAATTTATCGTAAAATGCACACAGAGGGCATCTTAGAGATGCCCCCTGAATACCAATCCGACTTCTAGTGTGGGGCTGACCAGTGTCTGCCAGCTTGCCACAAACAGACTAGTTGCTGGCCACATGGGGAGAGTGCCTTTGTCAGGAACAAAGCCTGTACTGGGTGGAGGTGCTTCTCACCCCTCCCCCACCTGCAGGAACTGTAACACCTGGGGGTGAGCCTCACAGGCTCACCCCTTCTGTTACAGCGCCACAGGGCATTCCCAGCTAGTGGAGATGCCCGCCCCTTCGGCCACTGCCCCCACTTTTGGCAGCAAGGCTGGAGGAGATAATTTGAAAAACAATGAGGAGTCACCCACCAGTCAGGACAGCCCCTAAGGTGCCCTGAGCGGAGGTGACCCCTGCCTTAAGAAATCCTCCATCTTAGTTTTGGAGGATTTCCCCAATGGGATTAGGGGTGTGCCTCCCTCCCCTCAGGGAGAAGGCACAAAGAGGGTGTAGCCAACCTCCAGGACAGTAGCCACTGGCTACTGCCCCCCAGACCTAAACACACCCCTAAATTTAGTATTTAGGTGCATCCCAGAACCCAGGAAAGCAGATTCCTGCAACCTAAACCAAGAAGAAGGACTGCTGACCTGAAAGCCCTGGAGAGACGACGGAGACGACAACTGCTTTGGCCCCAGCCCTACCGGCCGGTCTCCTGACTCGAAAACCTGAAACAGTGACGCATCCGACATGGACCAGCGACCTCTGAAGCCTTAGAGGACTGCCCTGAACCTAAGGATCAAGAGACTCCCGAGAGCAGCGGCTCTGCTCAACAACAGCAACAATATTGCAACTTTTCTGCAACTTCTAAGGACTTCACTCTGCCCGCCGGAAGCGTGAGACTTCTCCCTCTGCACCCGACGCCGCTGGTTCGAGATCCAGAGAACCAACACCCCAGGGAGGACTCCCAGGCGACTGCGACCCCGTGAGTAGCCCGAGATGACCCCCCTGACCCCCACAGCGACGCATGCAGAGAGAATCCAGAGGCTCCCCCTGACCACGACTGCCTGTAACAAGGGACCCGACGCCTGGATCAAGCACTGCACCCGCAGACCCAGGACCAGAAGGAACCGAACCCCAGTGCAGGAGTGGCCCCTAGGCGACCCTCTGCCTAGCCCAGTCGGTGGCTGGCCCAAGAATCCCCCCTGTGCCCGCCTGCACCGCTAGAGTGATCCCCGGGCCCCTCCATTGAATCCAATACAAAACCCGACACCTGCTTTACACACTGCACCCGGCCGCCCCTGTGCTGCTGAGGGTGTGTTTTGTGTGCCTACTTGTGTCCCCCCCAGTGCTCTTCAAAACCCCCCTGGTCTGCCCTCCGAGGACGCGGGTACTTACTCGCTGGCAGACTGGAACCGGAAAAGCAGTGAGAGCCCAACGCTCTGTTAGCACCCTGCTGCCCCTGTGCCGCTGAGGGTGTAACTTTGGTGCCTACTTGTGCTCCCCCCGCCCCCCCACTGCTCCTCTAAACCCCCCAGGTCTGCTCTCAGAAAACGCGGATACTTACCTGCCAGCACATCTGAAACCGAGTGCCCCGTCTCCAGAGGAGCCCATGTTAGATTTGCCTCAACTTTGACCTCTGCACCCGGCCAGCCACGTGTTGCTGGTGGTGGGTGTTTGGGGTTAACTTGAACCCCAACCTGTGGACTTCCTAACCCCCGGAGACTGGAACTGTAAGTGTTGTACTTACCTGCAAAAGCGTATTCACTTTTATTCTCCCCCAGGAACTGTTCTGAAAATTGCAGCGTCAACTTTTAAAAAAGATTATTGCCATTTATTTAGAAACTGTGTAACTTACCGATTACAATCAAAGCAATATTGATTCATACGTGAAATACGAATTTATTGATGTACTTACCTGCAACTTGAATCTTGTGGTTCTAGAAATAAATTAACAAAATATATTGTTGCTATTAAAAAAACCATCGGTCTGGAGTTAAGTCATTGAGAGTGTGCTTCTTCTAGTGTCTGTGTGTGTAAAACAAATGCTTTGCACTACGCTCTGAGAAGCCTAACTGCTCGACCACACTACCACAAAAGAGAGCAATAGTATTATCTACTTTAGCATCTGTTAAGCCTCTGCTTTTGAAATAGCATATACAGAGCCAGCTGGTAAATGGTGTTTAGTAACTGTCATGGACATTACCACAATAAGCTCTTCTCCTAAATAATGCCACATTAAGTCAGAGTTAAACATATTTTCCTTATGTTGGAAAACAAAAGCTATTCAAAGCTCCCCCTAAACAATGTAGGGAAGAGACTTTGAATTTAATTTGGTAGGTAGATGTTAACCTTTCTGATCACTAAATTTAGGGGGTTTGCAAGCCCAAAATACCGAAGAATTCCCAGACTACTCCAGACAGAAAAGGCATGGGTATTTTGAAATTCGGTTCAAGGGAAGATCAGCAGCCTTAATAAGAATTTACAGCCCATATGGAACCCAGTCCATATAATGAATATAACTATGGGAATGTGGCAGGATTTCAGATATAAACCGGGCTCTGATGGAAAGGTGAACACAGTCAAGGGTTAGAGTGAAGAAGAAATAAACAGGAAAAGGGATGAAGGAAAATAGAGTAGTTGGTTTTTGTGTAATGGTATTGAAGGTGACTGTCACAAATTCAATAACAAAATTAAAATCTAAAGAAAAAAATGTACCGTGGTTATGGGCCGCTCCCAAGTGAAGGTGTCGGGGTCCAACATGTGCACATGATTGTTCCATCCTCTTGGAGGTCCTGCGTTCTTTAGAAAAGAAAAACGTTATTACAATAAGAGGCACAGAGCTGAATGTAGAAATTATATTAACCCATGTTTGTTCTTACTCCATAGGAAGTTTCATCAAATTCAAAGTTTCCGATGGCATCTTCTCGAAAATACCCATAACCTCCGAAAAAGATCAGCCTAGGCAAACAAAATACATTTAGAGATTACTGAGAGGAAGAGTAAAAGCTAAACATACAATAGAAAAGGACAGTTCTCATGTTTTTTGATTAAAACCATATTAATTACAGCCATCAAAGGTAATTGATAAAAAGTAGGGTAATGCAGACTTAGATCACTACATTATTTGCACCATTCCAAATCACAAATAATTGGAATAAAAAGTAAGAAATTAAAAAAGAAAAAGGCTTCTTTTTAGTTTGACTACTGTAGTTCCCAGGACCTGGTGTGGCTAATTGTAGAAAGGAGCTTCACACAGTTCCTTACAAACTTAACAACATTGATGGTCATTACGAAATCCTTTCCACTTAACATACAACACACAGCAGCCCATTAGTTTTTAATTTTTAGCTCTTCACCAAAGGTTGTAGCATTTTTCTGTCAACTAACAGCATTGGGCAGATGCATAATAGATGTACCAGATTTTCATTGGCCTGCTTGCATAATCTGCACCGATTAGGAGGGCAACTGGTGTTTGATCACCATGCCCTAAACATCAAAACTGTTACCAACAGGAATGTACCACTGCCTATCTATGGTGGAGGAAGGTTAAGGACACAGAGGCAAGGTTTATGCATGCTTCATTCTTTTATTTTTCTCATCAAACCAAATGCCACATTACAACACAAGGACTCCAAGTTCCATGAGTCCTTGAAACAATTAAGTCCAACCAAACCTCCATGAAGGAATGAATGCCATCGCCGAATGGATGAAGAGCAGCTACCTCAAACTCAATTCCGACAAGACGGAAGTCCTCATCTTTGGCTTCAACCCCTCCGCATGGGATGACTCCTTGTGGCCTGCCACTCTCGGAATTGCTCCGACTCCCACCAACCACGCACGCAAACTAGGATTCATCTTGGACCCAGAAAGTCAACATCACCTCCTCCTCCTGCTTCAACACCCTCCGCATGCTCCAAAAGATCTACTAATGGAGACCCAGGAGAAACCAGAAGAACAGTCACCCAGGCCCTTGTAAGCAGCAAACTGGACTACAGCAATGCCCTCTATGCAGGAACCACAGTCAAACTCCAGAAGAGGCTGTAACACCTATAGAACGCCTCTGCACGCCTCATCCTGGACATTCCCCGCCACTGCCACATCACAGACCACCTGAAAAAACTGTACTGGCTCCCAGTCAACAAGAGAATCACCTTCAAACTCCTCATCCATGCTCACAAAGCACTGCACAAAACCGGACCAGAATACCTCAACTTCTACACCCCCGACCCAGCATCTCTGCTCCGCTGACCTCGCCTCCGCAACCTTCCCTGGCGTCCTCAGAACTACAACTGGCGGTAGATCATTCTCGCATCTAGCCGCCTAAACATGGAACACTCTTCTCACCCACCTGGGCCAGACCAAAGACCTCCTTACCTTCAGGAAACTTCTCAAGACCTGGATGTTCAGGCAGTAGCAGCACTTCCACCCTCTACCTACTCCCCCCTCCCCTCCTCAGCGCCTCGAGACCCTCACGGGTGAGTAGTGCGCTTTACAAATCCCTGACTGATTGATTGATTTAAAAATCCCAGATTAAACTATGGCTCCCTCAGTCTTTATAACCTGTATCAAAGGAAAAGCACTTTCTCTTTCTTTGTGCTCCTTTGTCCTACTCAGTCTTCAGTACTTCCTTCTAATAATCCTGTTTCTGTTCAGCCCCTTGAACAAATAAATGTATATACCTGAGAAGCCATCCTTTACTTTTGACAAACATTACTATCTACACATAAATATGTATATCAACTTGATACAACAAAACAACATATACTTATAACCAAAGTAGCCTCTCATACCAATGATCCTGGGTAGAATTCCTCACCAATGTGCTGGGATAATCCTCACCTCCTTGTCCTTAAAAGAACTGAAACTTTCTTTCATGATAGCTTGGAAATGTTATATTCTATGCCAGGCCCGGAGGCTTAAATTATGCAAGTTCAATGCATTCTGATTACCAAGGATGTCACTCCTACCACCAGTTTAAAATAAAATTATCAGCACAATAAACCCCCATAAAATTTCTTGAACGCTGAATCTGAGGACCAGCTTATCGCATTTCAAAATGTTCTCCAATCGGCTGTGCCACGGTAAAAGCCTTAGAGGCCACAGCACCTCTTAAAGAATGAGTAACAAAACCTAAATTCATGTCTCGCTCATGTTCCACCTTTCCCATCTTGCAAATTGTAGGTGCAGCAACTGGTTTGTAAAGCTGCCTCATGTAGGCAACACACCACATACAATTGTGGGTTGTCTGGAAAACCCGGGTAATTTTGTTCTTTGGGATACCTTACAATTAACTCATTCTGGGGTGACAATTCTAGAGAAGACGCCCAAAACCTTAACACCTGACACTCTCTTGCATGATAGGAGGCATAGTAACATTGCCAACTTGCCAGGAAAGTCTTGTCTGGACAAAAGTTAATTACCCTGCCAAGACTCCAGGAGTTTTAAAATCAAATTAACATCCCACTGCTGACTGTATTGAGGCTCCAGCGGGGCTGATATTTGCACATCGGTACACTTTGAATAGTTACGTGTCCTACTGAGATTGCAGACCAACATACACTGATTGTGTAGTAAGCCAATCCCGAACCAAACTCCGAAAAAACATTCAGTACACGTACTACATTTGCCCCATGGGGTCCACACTTTGTCCCAAACAACATCTCCACCATACCATAATATACTGTTTAATGGTATTTTCTGATCAAGGTTTCCTAATAAAGCCACTAGCCTATTCCAAAAGCCCTGTGATTTCCCCGCATCGCCTGTTTTTTTCTCCAGATCATCAACTGGAGTGTCCCCTTCGTCACCAATTGGTGTGCTCTTTCCAGAACATCCTTCAGAATATGCATGTGTAGGAACATCCGTCAGAATGTACAACTCGCGAGGGATAGACATTACAGAGGAAGCACAGTATTGCTATATCCAGACTTTACACTCGCTGTCCAAAAGGCCAACAAAGTGTACAAGCCTGTTAAAAAAACTGCAACAAATGATGATCTCATGTGCTATTTTACATCCCACAAGACTGCAGATTATATACAAAGGCAAGAGAAAACTCTTTACTGAACCGCAAAAAGCCACAACGATTCGAAACACATTTCAAGATACTCGCAAATGAGCACAACCAGCTGACAAAGCAACTCAACCATGACTATACACAATGGTAAAGTTTCACACACAGGAATGCAGGAAAGGTTCGGATGACCACTGAGGAGACATGAGTCTACAATGAGCCAATTAATGAGCACCTGCTTAAATAAAGACAGGAAGTGCTACAAGTTATTTTCAATCCATGATAACTTTCTTGCTGTGTTACTTGATCTTAATGTCCCTCGGACACCTTGTAAATGGCTGGTACTTATGAATGGAGGCCTCCTCCACCAGTCCCGTTGACTTAACCAGAAACAAGAATCTGAACAGAAGTTACTACTGGAAAGGCTGATGTAGCACAAAGAAAGAGGCTATTCAAGATGCTTTCATGGACATGTTGTAAAACCACTGGTTGTTTAGAAATAGGTGTTTTCCCTTTTGTTCATGGGAAACAAAGTATGGGTTTTAATGTTTTATAGCTGCTGTTGGAATAAATGTGAACTAAGAAAGCAATGAAAAAATGAAAATAAAAATAAAGGTTTGCCTTTAATGTGCTGGTTTATGCAAATACAAGCATTCGTATATTGAAGCCACATTGAAGACAGGTCTACTCGCTCCACCAACACTTTTTCAAAAATATTTTTGACATCAGTGCCATTTTGTATGTCAACTTTCATTAAAAACAGAAACAGAAAATTAAATATGTCCTATATATATGTTTGTGATTGCTGGTAATTTCAACTCTGGATTGTTGTAGAACCAGAGAAGCTTTCAAGTGTAAGACTATCACCTTCTCATGTGCACAATTAATATTCTATGGCTGCCAAATCGGCCACACAATATTTCCACGAAAATTACAATGCGAGTCAGCAGTTACTCAAGTACAGCACTTCATGTGATCTCAGATTCCCTGGCTATACTCAGGAATTAAGTACTTAGGAAGGTAGTTCTTCAATCATTCTTTGGAAAATCTTCCAAAGTTAACTTTTTACATTTGGAAAATTGAAAATAATGTGTGGAGTGAGTAAGGGTAGACAGAAACTGAGAATATCACAAACCTGAGTGGGACACCATAGGATTGACATACCGTAATTCCCTTCCAAAAGACCAGCTGGGAGATGTACAAGAGAGTTCTCACAATACAGATTCAGGTTACTCAGACTATACAATAGTGTGAATCCTCACCTCTACCAGAGAACATTCTCTGGTAAAACCACAGCCGCCAAATAGGGAAGTGGTTCCCAAAATTTTGATTTCTCTGGACCCCCACTTTATTATTACTGGAACATGGGGACCCACACTGAAGCATTACTGGATTGCGGGGACCCCCCAACAGAGTCACTAGTGGAAGCTGGGGACTCCTACCTAGACATTGTCGATGATTTGAAACGCAAAATAATACACAAAAAAGACAGAAACAAGCTCATATGAATCAATCTGAGGATACTAATTTAATTTTTAGCAACCAATTCCCAATTCCTTGACATTTACATTATGTTTTAAATTTTCAATTTAGCCACTTTATTTATATACACTTTATTAATCTGTTATTATTCAATTTTCTAAGCAGTCACAGACCCCCTGAGGAGGCTTTACGGACCCCCAGGGTAGCCTTGTGGTCATGAATTCCCAAAGTCGGTTGAGAACTCATGACATGGGGGTTAGAATACAGACAGTGTTTTGGCAAGGGAGCCACAACGTCAGGAACTAAGGGAACTGCAAGGTGCTGTGATGTTCACAGGTGCATCTGATAAGACCAGTTATTCTTTCGGGCATGTGCACTTGAGAAGTACTTTCAACAGCTCTTCTTTTAGACTATGTAGATCTGAGATTTTCCCTAGAGCAATGTGACAAGAATCAAATTGTTTTCAAACCTACTCCAATTTGGGAATAATACTGGAAGTGGATGTACCAACACTCTTTTAGGGTCTGTACATGACATATATTATTAGTTTGTAAGAACCATTGCTTCTCATATTCACAACACACACACAGGGAGCAGAAGGTGAGCTACCGAGTGCTGTGAATTTCACAAGAGTGATCGGCAGCTATAGCAAGAGGAGCCAGCGTACACAAGCCCAGCTGGGGCAGCAAGGAGCTGCAGGGTTTTCTGAAATGCCCGTTTCTAGCAGGAGCAGCAGGGGAGCTGTTGAGCACTCAGATTTTCACAGGACTGTCCAGCAAGAGCAGCAGTAAAATAAAGCCCTTTTTTGTGCCTATTCTTCGAACTATGGCTTGAGCACTGTTCGACCTCTTGTACTACTTTGTGTGCCAATCAACAAAACAAACTTTATATGAAAAATAACAAATTTCATGAACTGTCCTGGCTGGATTCAAAATATTAAGGACACATTAGACAAGCAATGGCTACGTGAGCCAACTCAAAGTCCTTCTTTGTATACTGTTTTTCTACTGACAAATGCTCTGTAAATTTTAGAACTAAAAGGAAGTCAAGTGATCAAGGCAAAGGTAAACAGCAAAGCACCTACAAAGAAACAAGCAAGCAAGCATGAAAACTACTTATTTAAAATACATTATTCCTCTTTAAAGAGGGGCTCCAATGGTCTTGAGTACGCCCATTTGGTTACAAAAGTGGAAACTTGTGGAGTAATGATGTGGTGGGTGGTTTCCCAAAGATATATTGCAAATGTTTTTAAAAAGTGCATTGTTTATTTGCATTGGCATCCTGTGATCTATGAAACAGATTACAGGTGTTTATTTTTACAAATAATATGGACCCCAATAGTTTACACTCAAAGTAAGTGCAACCAGTGCCTGCTTCAAGTCACCTGTAAGGCCATTACAGATGGTGCAGAAAACGCACTTATGGGGAGGAAGATAAAAGTCAATCGTAGGCTGCTGTGTGTATTAACAACACCCACATATATGACAAAAAAGATGGCTGCCAGGTGAAACACTGTTCTCTGCCGGGGCTGCAGTTTTAAATGTGTTGCAGTGACGCACGGCATGGAAAAGCCCCTTTGCCATTTATTTAAAAAAATGCCTATTTTTACCTATTCAGAAGTCACCCCTAAAGTGTGCTTTAAAAAAGCCTATTTTATCTATTCAGATGCCACCCCTGAAGTTTGTACACAGGGCATGGGGCTACAATATACTATATGTAGGGGTTGGTGTGCTCTCACAGTGAAATACAACCCAAAACTCTTTTACTGGGTAGTCCTTACTCGACTTTTCCTTCAAAAGGGGTCTATAAGATTACAATCTTTAATTCTTATTTCAGCTGTGGGAAAAAATAGAAAAAACATCAGTTACTCTCTTTTTTATTTTCAAATTCTGATTTAATGGTGACACATGGGTGGAAAGTTAATTTTGTAAAAATGTATTTTAGGCTACCTGAGCCAGAACTGGCTTGAAACCATGTCTGCCCTTCATTACACCTCCAGAGCTAGGATACAGATCCTTGGCTGTGAGAGGTAAGGACTCTGGCCCAGAGGAAAGTGGCCTGCCTTTGAACCCAGGAGGAGCAAATGGGTGTTAACTGCTGGCCACTTAGCATGGATTAGATATCTGAGGGGGAATAGGTGACAGAATAAAAAAAAACAGCTTTAGCACCATCTCTTTTCCTTTGGAGATGCCAGGAAGTACTTCTATTAATTCTCAGGACTCTCACAGACAAACAGGCCCCAGACACAGTAAGCAACTGAACCAGTTTTGCCCTGTCAGGTGGGAGAAGAATTCATCTATATAAGCAGCTAAGAAGCTGAAGACAGGCCTGCCTAGCAGCTGGGTTCAGCAATCTTGAAATAAAATCTCCTCTGTAATTTTACAGAAAGGCAAAGAAACCTTACAAAAAGAGGTGGGGGCTTGTGGGACAATAGTTAGGATTTAGTGGTAGAATTTTCCCAATCACTGCCTAGTACATTGGGTAAAGCTGGCACCTTAGCCATCACCTCCTGAGAACCTCATTGGACCTCGGAAAACTCCACCTGAAGAAGACAACCCTGCCTCAAAAGAACACTCCTGGCTACTGCAACAAGAACATTACTCACTTAAGGACTCCTGAATGCTGCTGGCACCCAGGGACAGGAACTGCTCTCCAGCAGGCAAGTGGTTGGCCTCCTGTTTGCCTGCTTTGGGGGGACACAAAAACCAGAAGGAGTCCCTATTTCGAGATAGTTCAGGTGAACACAGAGCACTGGACTCTACAGGAAACCTGGCTGGAAAATACCAGGTGTCCAGATTTCTACACTGGGGAGCCAGGGGCTGCAGGACCAACCAGGAGAAACATACCCAGCACTATGTAACAGCTGGATCTCAGTCATTTTTTTCCACCTCCAGAGAACTGGGACAGGGTGCGGAGACATACCCTAGGAGGCCTCACTGAAGGCAGAAAGTAAACCAGTTTTGTCACAATGAGAAGTGGCTCAGCAGGACATTACAGAGAAGGTATTCTGCCTTGTGAAGTTCAGACCGGCAGCAGCTTCCAGCCTTACTCTGCTGGAAGAGACTTCTTCTGGTGGTTGTTGTCATCTAGACAACAGTACCTCGGACACCTGGAGTTTTCGAATCTGATACTGGGGGACACATTCCTCCCAGGGTGGGGTGGGGGGGGGGGGGGGGTGGGGGGGGAGGGTGAGGAGCAGGGGGGGGGGGGGTATGTATATTTAAATCCCAGGTGACTTAAATATGCTGAATCAGAAAGAGTTAAAATGAAACCATGCCATAGCACTTGATTCTGCAGTGCCAATAACTAGGGAATCAAGCACTGGCAAAGCCAATAATTCTCACCTAGAAGACCTATTGGCTTTGGCAATGATTTTAGTCATACTGTACAGCACTGTGGCTGTTGTGTAGCATGGCTAAAAATAATATTTAAAAAAACAAAGTGCTATGATGCAGCTTTCACATCGTTATGTAGGCGTGCAGTAACACAAAGGCATGATCTACAAAATGAGGCATGTATTTTTTCCTCCGTATTTATCAATCTGAGGTAAATTAGCACAAAAAGTAGCTAAATATGCAAGTTTTAGATATACCAAAATTTTGGCGCTAATGTTTTTTTTTTTTTTTTTTTTATCAAACGAGGAAGTGGGTTGGAAGAGAAGGCAGAGGGCAAGGCAACATGAAGGGAGATAGGACAAGAGAGTAGGGCACGGTGGGGAGGAGAAGGACAAGCAAGAGATAACAATGGGGAAGCATACAGGCTACAGGGGGGGCTAGGGAAGCATACAGACAAGACGCGTGCAGCGATGGGGAAGAATACATATAATGGAAAGTGGGTGATGATGGGGAAGCAAATGGTCAATGGAGGAAGAGCAGTAATGGGAAACCAAAGGGACAAAGGAGGGAGGGCAGACAAGGACGGGAGAAGCAAACGGGCAACAGATGGTGCGTGGGCTGGGATGGGGAAGTAAACATACAATGGAGAATTGGTGGGCAGGGATAGGAAACAAAACGGAGAGGGTAGGTGTAGGAAAGTGCCACTGTTGGCATGGTTTGAAACTTTGCCAACTTTGAATGAATGAAAGTGTGCTGGGATCCCGCTAACCAGGCCACAGCACCAAGTGTTCTTTCCCCAAATCTGTACCTTTGTTTCTGCAATTGGCACACCCATGGAACATAGTTAAGTCCCTTGTAAAAGGTACCCATGGTAACATGGCCAGGGAAGGTCCCCAAGGGCAGCAGCATGTATTATGCCACCCTAGGGGACCCCTCGCCAAGCACATGTACACTACCTTTGCCTTTTTCTCCCCGCCATCACACACAAGCTGCAAAGTCGACATGGCACCCCTCTCAGGGTGCCATGCCCACAAATCACTGCCTGTGGTATAGGTAAGACACCCCTCTAGCAGGCCTTACAGCCCTAAGCCAGGGTGCCCTATACAACAGGTGAGAGCATAGCTGCATAAGCAACATGCCCCTACAGTGTCTAAGTCCATTCTTAAACATTTTAAGTGCAGTGTAGCCATATAGAGTATATGGTCTGGGAGTTTGTCATTTACGAACTCCACAGCTCCATAATGGCTCCACTGAATACCGGTAAGTTTGGTACCAAACTTCTCAGCATAATAAACCCACACTGATGCAGGTGTGGGATTTATTGAAAAATGCACACAGAAGGCATCTTAGAGATGCCCCCTGTATGCTAGCTAAACTGCTAGTGCAGGACTGCTCGGTCTGTGCCAGTCTGCCACTTTCAGACAAGTTTATGACCACATGGGGTGAGAGCCTTTGTGCACTCTGTGGTCAGAAACAAAGACTGTCCTGGGTGGAGGTGCTTCACACCTCTCCCCTGGAGGAACTGTAACACCTGGTGGTGAGCCTCAAAGGCTCAAGCCTCATGTTACAGCGCCCTAGGGCACCCCAGCTAGTGGAGATGCCCACCCCCAGACAAAGCCCCACTTTTGGTGGCAAGTCCAGTGGCAAAATTAGGGAAACAGGGAGGAGTGACCACCCCAGCCAGGACGACCCCTAAGGTGTCCAGAGCAGAGGTGACGCCCTCCCTGCAGAATCCTTCATCTTGGTTTGGAGGACAGAGACCAATAGGATTAGGTGTGTGCCCCTTCCCAAAGGGAGTGGGCACAAGGAGGGTATAGCCACCCTCAGAGACAGTAACCATTGGCTACTTCCCTCTGACCCCTGAAACGCCCCTAACTCTAGGATTTAAGGGCCTCCCTGAACCCATTCACCAGATTCCTGGCGACCTGACAAGAAGAAGAAGGACTGCATAGCTGAAATCCCCAGCACAGAAGATGACAACTGATATGGCCCCAGCCCTACCCGCCTTTCTCCAGCTTAAAAAAAGCTGCGCAAGCACAGCGACGCATCCAGCGGGACCAGCGACCTCTGCCAAGCTGCATAGGACTGTCCTGCACCCGAAAGGACTAAGAACTCCTGTGGAGAGCGCCCATGTCCAAAGAAGAAACAAACAACTAAGTACACCAACCCCACTCTGAATGCGTGAGTCCTGACCACTCTACACCCGACGCCCACAGCCCGTGTCTAGGTGGTCCTACTAGCTAGAGAGGATCCCCAGGCGGTTCTGAGCAAGTGCCCACCCTGGATTGACCTCTCCACCCCTCCACGACAACACCTGGAGAGGGAATCCCGAGGACCACACAGACCGCGAAAGCTCCGGATGAAGATATCCGATGCCTAAAGACACACTGTACCCGCAGCCCCCAGGCCTTGGAGAACCCGACCTCCGGTGCAGCAAAGTTCAGCAGGCGGCCCTCCTCCCAGTCCAGCCTGTGGTTTGCCCAAGACCACCTCCTGGACCTCGCCTGCAGCCTCTGAGTGACCCCCGGGGTCCTCTCATAGAGAATCATTGGAGACCCGATGCTTTGTTTGTACCCTGCACCCGGCCGCCTGGCTGCCGCTGATGGTGTATGTTTGGTGCCTACATGTGGTCCCCCCCAGTGCTCTGCTAAACCCCATGGGTCTGCCCTCCGAAGACGCGGGTACTTACCTGCCTGCAGATCTGAAACCGAGTGCCCCCAGTCTCCATAGGAGCCAATGTTAATTTTGCCTACACCTTGACCTCTGCCCCCGGCCAGCCCCGTGTTGCTGGTAGTGGGTGTTTCGGGTAAACTTGAACCCGGACCTATGGACTTCCTAACCCCCGGAGTCTGGAACTGTAAGTGTTGTATTTAACCGAAAACCAATCTAACTTTTCTTCCCCCAAGAACGGTTTCTGAAAATTGCACTGAAGTGTCAATTTTTAAAACAGATTATTGCCAATATTTCAAAAACAGTATAACTTATTGATTTCAAACAAAGTACTGTTGATACATGTGTGAAATACGAATTTATTGCAGTACTTACCTGCAACTTGAATCTTGTGGTTCTAAAAATAAATGAAGAAAATATATTTTTGCTATATAAAAATAATTAGTCTGGAGTTAAGTATTGAGTGTGTGCTTCTTCTATTGTCTCTGTGTGTAGAACAAATACTTTGCGCAACCCTCTGATAAGCCTAACTGCTCGACCATACTACCACAAAAGAGAGCATTAGTATTATCTACTTTAGCCTAGAGCCAGCTTCCTACAGTAGGGAAGCAAGAAACAACAGAAGGAAGGTGGCGGGGAGGAAGCATGAACAGCAACTGAGGGAAGAGGTGTGAGGGGAGAAACATAGGGTGAAAAAGAGGAACACAAAGTACACGAGGAAGACAGATGAAAAACACTCACTCTTGTAAACTGCTTAAACTAAAAGCAAAAAGTAGCTTCAGAAATGGGAGCAGTGTAAAGACAAAAGCAGTGGGTAAATGTTCCACAAGAGGGACGAACACCAAAAGAGGAAGAAAGGCCCACGGAATCTGGCCAATAAGAACCAGGTAAATGAGAGGGAAAATAAAGCCAACCAATGGTAAGAAATGGATGGGCCTTAAGCTCACTGTAAGCTTACAAAATGTCTCACAAAAGACAATGGATACGCTGTCTTAGGTGAGACAAAAAAAAAAGGCTGCAGTACCATTTTTACTATAAACATACCTATTTTTATATACCCACACGCCGAGCTTGTCCTTCTCCGAAGGAGGAACACCTTTACAGACAACTCTATTCCACTGCAATACGCTGTCCTCTGAACTCAAGTCCAACATGTAGAACTGCAAACAAAAATTAGAAGGATCTGCATGTTTAAACTGTATTGCAAACTAAGCAATTAAATAAAAACTTGCGCATAATTCTACGATGATCCGATTTAGGGTTAAACTATGAACAGTGTGAAAGAGGCAGATAACATGATTAAAACAGATAATAAAGGACCAACCTCATTTGTGTTTCCTCTTGCATGATGACCTCCAAATAAGTACATCATTTTATTCACACACACTGCACAACTGCCCGACATGGAAGGTGGTATTTCACCTTTGGTGCTCTTTTTTGTCCTTAAAAAGAAAAGCAGACTCAACAAAACACAATCAGCGCAATATTTCTTTTGATCAATACAAATGATTAGTAAAAATAAAACACATAAAAACAGGTCATTAAAAAAAGCCTTTTCAAAATGCTGCGTAATCTGGATGATAAATAATCAGGCGAAAGAACAGCAAATCGCAGAATGCAGTGAAAAAAGGCAGGAATTCAAAATTGGTGTTGTCAGTACACACCATACCACTCAGACACCCGACCACATCTTTATGTTGCCACCACTGCTTGTGCTAAGTATTGTAATTTTTTCCAAGCACATCTCTTTCAAAACCTGTTGCAAGAACAACAATATACGAGTCAAAAGCACAAGGTTAAGACTAACAATAATGCACATTTCTAATGCATGTTACTTCATTTACTTTGCAAATATAACCATGCCACGGATGTCAGGCTAAACCCAGATTACTTTATTTTTACAGCAATGGCGTGTAATCAACGCTAGCTGGAGTTAAACGACCCCAATCTTGGATTCACAAGGGTTCCCTGTTCAAGATGCACCTGATGTACTAAGGCACCAGAGGTGCCAATGACTTGAATTATTTTGCCCTGCATGTGCATAGACTTACTGCTTTCTTTTGACAATTTATCATTGGCTTGAATTATTTTTTCTGAGAAATCCAGTTTTGCACTTCTTAAATTATTTTAAAAAAAGAAATACAAGATGGCCACTCATGGCCAATCTACAGCATATTCGGCTACTCTTGTTGAACAAGTAATACTTATACTTCTGTGTAAGTTTATACTCACTTTTGCTATTCACAAATGATTTAATAGTAAGTTTCCAACTGCAAAGACTACGCAGTCTATGTGAAGAAATATACGCATATAAAAAGAGAAGTCTTATCTTTAGGAATCGTGTACTTAATTTTATCCTCCAATTACAAATTCTTTCACATTTACAGAATGTTTTAAAATGTTCAATTTTACATTTTGCTTCTTTATAATAATCTTTTTTATTATTTAACTTTCTACGCAGTCCTGAACCCCCTGAGTAGGCTTCACAGCCCCAGGGGATCCTTACCTAGACAACTGTCTTCTGGTGTCTTCTTGTCTAGATCTTCTTCAGCTGAGTTTACATTCTATCATCTCCCTCACACACAGTTTTGGTGTTTCGGTCAACGAGAACACATTCAAAGAGGCTCCATTTCCTAAGAACATTATGGACATGTGCCTGCTGCGAGCTGTTCCTCCTCCAAAAACAAGTAAGCCACATTTTCACAGAGTCTAATTATTCAACCAAATTCTCTGAAAATGCCCTGAAACTGAAGGTCAGTTCTGCATCTTCTTCGACCGGTGACATCTTGCATCTTTCCTGTCACCCACTTGCCCTTATGGATGAGAGTCCACTTCAATGGACGCCACATCATCTAAAGAGTCTGATCCCACTTCCACCATTCCAGAGCACCAAGTTACAGTAGTGGACTGTCCCCCACAAACATGATAGAAGGGAAACCTCGCAGACCTCCTTTGTTTCAGGTTACAGCTGTAGTGCAGCCATCCCTACAGACCGGAGGGGCACACTTAAGGAGTACAACAATCGCTGCCTTGTGATGGAGTGACATCAACCACTTGGAATAAAGAGATGAGATGGGCACTGAGAGTTTCTCTTTCGAATATTTTTAAGCAGACATTACAACAATGTACAATACAAAGATGAAAACAGAGCAGGTACCAAACTCATAAGCAATGGATTGGTGAGCATATGGGATTGGGCACGGACAAAGTAACTGTTCCATCAGCAGCTCTACTCGTGTGGGCTCTGAACATGACATAGCAACCACTCTGCAAGCTAAGTAAACAAATCACAAATAAGAACTGCTTGTCAAAGAAACAAATGCAGAATTGCATTTCCAAAGATGAAGCAAACCTTACAGAGACATCTATGTATTCTGCTCAGCGGCACACTCAACACATGTAAAAGAATATCACTGCACCCTGAACGGAACTTTCAGCCTGCCTTATGTTTTTCCTATAGTACCTTTCACGTAGAATTATATTCAAATGATATGGCAACACATAGGAAGTGAATATGATCGCCACTAAGCAGGCAAGCACACAAGATATTCAGACCTTTATAAAACTGCTCTAGGCACTAGAACAATCTAGAAAAAGCAACCAAAAAAGGCTGCATTCTATTTAGTCACAAGGACATATATGTACACAACGTTCACGCTGCAAGTTTCTGTCTCACTACACTGCTAAATTGGTTTGTTTTCGCAGCTTTAGCTCAAACTTTTCATTCGATTGTGGATATATGCACTCCCTTAAAAATACTTCACAGAAGTGATTTTTCAGTCTATTAGCTTTTGTTGTCTTGGTATGCATGTGATTTCCTTTCTCGAAGTGCCTCTCTATCTACTCACGATAATGTTGGCCACCTAGATATGGAATTTTGAAAATAAACACTCAAAATACCTTTTTTGTCCAGCTTTGTCTTCTTGTCACTGTCTTATTTAAAAATAGTACTTAAAATGTATTGTGTGGGTATAGTCTTAAACCTGGAACATCTATTTTGATATCAACGCTCGCAAAACCTTCGTCTGAAAGTTATGCTATGCACCGCTATCAAGGGCAAGTACAAAGTTCAACACTTACAAAACACTTTACCTTGCATTATTATTAACTATAAATAAATATAAAGAGCCATACATACCATGTTCCTGTTTCCATATAGTAGATCCATATTTCATCTCTAGGAAGATAAAAATCGTAAAGTCCCGTAACTGGTGCATTCTACAAAAACAAAGAAAAGCATTACAGAGAAAATGCTTGTTATCACCCTAACAGCATCTAGCCACTATACACCTGATTACTATTATTACAAACAATTTATAGTCTTGCTTTAATCTGCTGCAGCAGGTGGGCACACATTTCATGCTCATGTGGGTAGCAGAAAGTAAGCTCTTGAGAGAAAACTCTGGCTATATTACTTGGTATGATATATCAGGCTAGAGCCAGATTGAGCACAGCTGCAAGATGAAATGTTAATGCTCCTCGTGTTTACGGTGTCAACTGAAATGGAAGAGAATGTAATGCAGACATAATTGATGTTATTTGTAGACAGAGTGACCAAGATTGCTGCCTGATGCTCACTGCCTCTTCCCCACTTCAAACTCCCTTATAGCAAGGATAAAACTAAATCCCTAATGTAACAAATTATTTTTGCTGAATTTGTTGGTCATACCATGATTGACCGATTCGGCTCTTAAATACAGCTTATAAAATGATCTAAAGCAAGGCAACACCTTCTCCGACCAGTTTAACACCTGTTGGGATTGTATATTGACCATATACACTTACTCACAGGGCATCGGGACTTGACACTCCAGCCACAGACACATTTTTCCAGGGAATCAAATGAAGCAATAATTTCCTAAAATGAAATTACACTATGATTTAAGAGGCAGCAAATGATCCTGGAAACCAGACTCAATAAAACTGATACCATTAGTAGCAAACATAACATGATCCCGTTTTTCTGCGCTTAGTTGGCACCATGGGGTCTACGAGTTTCTTTCTCACGTTTCAGCGCGTACATTAAAGTGAACATTTTCTGACTCGGTAACTTGTGCAGACAGCAGAACTCAAAAACACATGGCAGCAACTGGCTTTTCGTTTTTCCGAGGTCTGCTGTCAGCAAAACTAACTTAGATATGTAGAGTTAACAGATGCACTGAAGACACGAAGAGAAAAGCACGGACCCTTATATAGTAGGGCAGCGCGGAAAACGAGATTATGATAAAACCTCTGCTGGAATTGAACCACTCAGGATTATCCAAATAGTGGGTAAAGTTGCATTCCACCCCCTGGTATCAGACTCTAAGTACGCCATTTGTAAGATGGCAATGTACTATATTGAGAACCATCTAAAATGATAAAACAATTAGCAATCTAATTAGGGTTAACTACAGCGTATTCCTCTTTTTGCTCTCATAATAAAGACTTGAGCTGTCAATACTAGGATGCATACAGGCTCAGATGAACACAAAATAACCATGCCCAGGAAACATGTTATGTTATCAGCAGCAACTCCCCACACACAGTTGTACAAAAGGAACTAAAATTAACTCTCATCTACAATTAGTTTTTCACCGAACATCAAAAAATGTGGAATCCTCAACACTAAACAGGCAAAATAATACCAAATGGAAGCAGTCATTTCTTACTCAGCCCATAGAAAACTTGAGGGCAATTATTATGCCAACTTAGTCTGCACCATAGAAAGTTAAAAATATTACTGATTTTATAGGATGGGCAGCCAAGCATCAGAGTAAACAAAATAAAAACTCTAACAAAAATAATGGAGACAACGCATTGCCACCAACGTGTAAAGTATATCTATAATCAATAGGATCAAGTCAAGGTGCTTGAAAACAGATCCAAAAAACCTCAGAGAAACATTGGGGCGACAGGGAGAAAGTAGTTAGCAGTCAGACGTTTGTGGATGTAAGCCCAATTATCTTTCTAAATCTGTTGCTTTTGAGAAACCCAATCACTAAATTGACAACCTAGTTGTGAGGCAGGATAGTTGTGGCATTAGGACTCAAACCTTTTCTCTCAACCTTCACCCACCCAATCACTACAACAAAATCAAGTCTGCTACAGAAAGGTGTGCACTTTAATTCTGTAGAGAATGAAGTTATCCAACACGAGTTGGTCAATTCTCTGTGGCTAAGATTTCTGCCATGTTATCTCAATTTGATGAACTTCCAAACAGAAAAACGACATTGCAACACGTATGATAGATTTCCATTTTGAGCAACTGACAAAGTAAGGAATAACCAATTGCACAAAAAAGAAAAATATACTGTAACTGGGTCAAAACTCAGGACCAGTATACATAACAAATTAAAAAACTTAGGGTGGGACAACATTGGTATCCTGGCCCTGGGGGACATCTGGAAGGGGAGTCACATTAAATCCTTCCAGGCTCTCCAGACACAATTCAACCTCACTAAGACACGATTTCATAAATGTCTGCAAATTAACATGCTCTTTCCATGAACAGAGACCGCCTAACCTTACTCCCGGAAGACGGCCTGACCTCACTCCAGGAAGATAATCCGTTAGAAGCTCAAGTACTAATGGATAAGCTGGGGGAGGAACGGGGGGGATCTCACATATATATTGCACACTGATTAACAATGCCCTTGATGTACTCACGCCCCGAGACAAAAATGAGAGGCCCGGATTGGCTCTCTTGAGGCGGTGAACTGTCAACTAGCAAGCATGGTTCCCGCCAGATAGCAATATCCTCCCTCTACAGGCTGATCCAAAAGCTCTGCCTTCACTCCACATAAATAACAGCACCCAACCCTGCCAAAAGCTGTGGCATGTGGGGAAGCAATCAACCCCGGCCTGTTTCCGCTGTCCTTGCCCGAATATAGATTTTTTTTTTTTTAGATGACACTATCATGCCCTCCAATCACTATATACTGGGAACATATAGCCTCCTTCCTCACCTGGGTTTTAGGATCCACAGTTAAGCTGACACCCAAAAAAGGCCATGTAAGGCACACTGGACGTCCTAGACAATACTAGAAGGAAAACAGACCTTACCGAGATGGCCACAACAGTAGCAAAAAGAGTCACAGCCCACAGTTGGAAACGACCAACGGAACCAACCTTGACTGAGTGAAGGAAGGGACTAAACCACTGTGCCATGCTGGAAGAAACTCTTTGTGGGGCACGGGCTGGCCTCACTAACACAAGTGCATACAGGGGGAATCGATAGAGTATTACAGCCTATGGACCTTCATGTAGCCATGTTCATACATCCTTCCTTGGAGTGTGTGAGGAAGACTTATGGCTATAGTGGGGATGACAGTATTGTACTTGGCGTTTCTCTTCCTTTTTCTATTTTTGTAATGTATTACATGCATAGGTTAGAAGCCAATACAATTGTTTATAAAATAAAATAAAAAAATACAAAAACTTCTTCCCCTTCCTATTATAAGAATAAAATATATATTTTAAAAAAAAAAAAGGTTATGGGAAGTAAAAAAATAAAAATAAAAAAATAAATAAAAGGATTGTCATAGTTCCCTATCTCTGTCTACAAAGACCCGGTTTAAAAAATAATTACATAAATAAAAACAGAAAAAGAGAAAAGAAGAAACAGAATACAAAAGAAGAAAACAGCAGAAACATGAAAAAGTACAGAAAAATAGGGAGGAAAAGTGGAATGTGTACAAGGGATTAGAACAAAAGGCAGGGAGACATGCATTAACAATAGAGTTCACTGGGTGAGGAGGAAGGATTAGATTAAGGAAGGGGGTACAGGTGGCGTAGAGGTGACGTGGTCATTTAAAAAAAAAAAAAAAAAAAAAAAAAAAAAAAAAGGAGTGGGGAGGAGTTAAGTGCAGGCCATGTAGTGGGGAGGCCCTGCAAAAAGATAAATAAAGCAAAATGCTTTTAAAAAAAATCAAAAAGAAAAAATAAATGAATTTTCACAAAGAAGGACATTCACCAGATTATTTAGTCCAGGGGTTCCCAAACTTTTGACTTCTGTGGACTCCCATTTAATGATTACTGGAACCCGGAGACCCCCACTGAATAATTTTTGGTGTCCGGGGACACCCCCATTAAGTCATTACTGAAAGCTGGGGACCTAATCTGTTAATAATGTTTAATTTTCTAAGCAGTCACGGGCCCCCTGGAGAGGCTTTGCAGACCCCCGGGGGTCCCTGGACCACAGGTGGGGAACCACTGATTTAGTCAGTCTGGTAACTATCTTTTCTGGGGGAAAATGTACACTAACAGGTCCAGCGAGGAAAATGGTTTGTCAAAATTGGTTCCTGCAATTGTGATTTTCGTTTTGTGCACATACAACAATCACTGAACAAACCATTCTTCACGATTCGTGCTGTTGGTACAAGTGAAGGATGGGACAATTCCACATGTAAATTCACTGGAGAAATCAGTAAGACAAAGACACAGGGAAAAGAACACGGAAAATGGCAGGTAAAATACGATGGAACATATTTCAGCTATAAACTCCATTCCTCTCCCCTTCCAGCTCACTCAAAAAAACAAATTCTTCAGCGACCAACCATGAAAATAGTCCAAACATTAATAACAACCGCATCAACTGTCTTTCATGCCTAAATTGTCTCCCATATTAGACAGTAAGGACAGGGAGAAATGGTCAGAACAAAAACCAATGCATGTTATCATAACTTCTTCCAACTCTGCACAACTTTCTCGACATTACTTCTTTCTTTTTCAGTGTCAACTATCCCTATCCACTCCTACAACCATGCACCTTTGAGAATCACAAGATTCTAAAAGAGCCCACCTATAATTAAATCTGTTCATTGATCCTCTGAATACTTTCCAACACAGGTATTGATTTCCACTAATATGCATGCAATATGCGCTGTACCTCAAGTTTTCTAACACAGCTGTCATTGATATTTTAAACTAATACATTAGTATTAAGCTCATGAATGTCCTGGATAAAACTTTAACTTGTTCTTCAAATCACTGAATTTCTCCTAATATCACCAAACAGCTGTAAGGCCCTCCCTCCTGACAGGTTTGCTAAACTACAGCTTATAAAGATAGTCCTAAAACCGTCAAAAGAGCCAAATCCCTAGCTTCAAACTGGATAGCTCTCTCAGTCTTGATCTTCATATCAAGGGAATGAGCAAGTGTGCACGATTTCAACTGAAGCTGCTCCCAAACACCAAACCCTTTATCACCAATCATGGCTTCTAAGCTGCTGTACATGCAATGGTGCTCCCTTGTACAGAATACAGGAATGTCCTAACAACCAGCTGCCCAAGTCACACCTAAAATGTCTCAGCAGATATTAGGCCAGCAAGTGTTTCATGGTCTAAAACTTTTTTAACCTACAAATGTACTTCTCCGCTCAGATGAGTTTTACTGCAAGTCATATTTAGTCTGGGGTTAGCCAAGACCTTTTGATTTTACTAAAATTGTATGTAAAATATACTTACTTAAATGGTCCGTTGTTGTGTCATTTGATTTTGCTTCCACCCACTACAACATACAGTATGAGGTCAGCCTACTTAAACCAATGGCCAACTTCACTATGAGTGACTGCATTTTGCGCTCTCAGAATGAGCACATCCGCAGACAAGGTAGTTCTCTCTAGTACCATTCTTTTTGTTTTTACTTTACAATTACTTTAGTGCTTCCTTTGTGGTGAGAGCCTGGTGCGGCAGCAGGACGCTTTATACCAGATGTTAGCACAGAAGTTCCTGTATCCTGCCAATATTGTAAATCCCTTTTGGAGTGTCCTCCCCATATCTGGCAGTTTATCTGGAAGCTGGTATTTCAGAGAATAAAAGACTGGGTCCATTTCAAACTGTTCTGTTTTAAGTAATGCTATTTTTTTTTTTTTTACAAAGAATGCAGCACACAAAGCGAAAGATCCAATATTATATGATGTGAATGTGAATTCTTAAGCGGATAATCCTTCAGAACACCTTTGTTCTGGACTCGGTTTCACCAATGGTTCTTTAATAAACTTTGACCAGGGAGAAAACCGGCCTTTATTGTGTTTACTTTGCAGGACTTGTAACACTTGCTTTCTTTCCTTCTTTGTTTCGTTCCTTCGTTTCTTTCACTTTTCTTCTTTCTTACTTTTTCGTTTTCATTCTTGCCTTCACTCATCCCTCTTCTTTTTCCTTTTTTTTCTTCTTTCCTTCCTTTCATCTTACTTTCTTTCTCTTTTGCCTTCTTTCCTTATTTTCATTCTTTCTTTTTCTTCTTGCCTTGTTTCTTTCCTTTCTTCCTTTTTGCTTTCTTTCTCTTGCCTTCTTTCTTTACTTCCGTCTTTTCATTTTCTTTCCGTCTCATTGTCTTTCTTTTCCTCTTGCCTTCTTTCTCTCTTTATATCTCAAAGGCAAGAGGCAGGCAGAACAATTGGTGTTTTTTGGTCTGTTTTAGCCAGGACCTTTTGATTTTACTAAACTTATGTGAATAGCATGGTTTATTAGAAGGGTTTTCAGCCACACGCCATCTATTTGTCTGTCTTTGTATCTTTTACATTTCAATTCAGTACAGCATGTATCAAAGGGAAATGTGTCAACCCACTTCAGCCATTGTATGACTTTACTATGAATTACAGAATGCTACTCTTTCACATGGAGCACATCCCTTAAGTGCCTTGGAGAAACAAAACATAAATTGCCAAAAGGTTGGCGGCCAACACCATAACTATTGGCTTTTCCAATTACTGTTTTATTACTGCTACTTGTTTATATGCCTGACTGTTCAATCTGCAGTTCCCTTTAGTCTGATGACAATTAGGTCTTTTGCTGTATGCACAGACTTTTTCTGCCAAAAAAATAAAACCTGCTATGGGGTTAGAGAGAGGAACTAATGTACCAACCCACCTCTTCTTATTTAATTGTACCAGGAGCTCTACTGTGCAGCAAATTAATTCAGCAGGTGCATTGGCAGTAGGACTACACACATCCGTGCAATGTTTGCTCAGCTGTCAGGGAGACGCTGCTCGTTTGGAACAGATTACGAATAGTTGCGGTTTTAAATATTCGACTTCTGACTTTATATCGCTGCATCAAATATTACCCCCAGAGAGCGGCAAGAGTTTAAGTGAATCAGTTATCCAACAGACCAGAGGAACGCTGGAGGACCATTTTTAAGTTGTGCTTGGGAAATCTATTGTTTTTAATATAAATCTTAAAAGGGGCTTACATCCCGCCCCCTTTGCTTTCCTTGGCTCCTGTGCTTGCCACTTACTTTTCCTCCATTTCTACTGGCGGTAGAACTATTTTCTTGCATTTACCAATGCTTGTTCCAAGTGTGTTTGCTCTTATCAGTGTCTCGAGGTCGAAGTACTATGTTCATCCGCTTTGGTTTAGGAACTTCTTTTCTTATTTGATTTGCTACTTTACACATATCAATTATTCTTTTTTCCCTTTTCCTTTCATTTTATTCTTCCAGCAGAGATCATCATATACCACAGGCATAACTGCCGCCTCCTCCTTTACTTCAGCCCCCACCGGACCCAGCTCGTGAGAGGCATTCCATGCAATGTGAGAATGTATTCCTGACAGGAAAGGGACGTGCACTGCCTGTCTCGCTGCCCAACTCTGAAGCCTCATATGCTGTTGCACAAAAAATGTCAGCTTTGCGATGTGTCATAACATTTACACCCAAACCTCCGACAAGAGACACCCATCCAATCAGACGCGTTTGTCTGTTACATAAATAATTGTCATAAAAGGTGTCAGGTACATAGAAGTAGCAGCTGTGTCCGGCTATATAGCAGGACGGAGGCAAGTGTCCGGGACAGTAATTTTTAGATAATTGTTCTGTTTATGAGCACATCTGAGATCAATGCAGAGACTGTGAAAGACTTAGAACCTGGCAATTACAACATGAGAGGTAAACTACCTGATTTTTAAAAAGTGGATCTGAGTTCTCCATTAGTAGGCACCGATGTTGTGAGTGAAGGGATTAATCCACCCTTAGAGCAAGGAATATTTCTTTCTCTGGCAGTCCCTTTTTATTAATAGTTTTATATAGCGCACATAAGCCTTTAATGGGTGAAGGAATGCTTTACTTATAATCCACTTACAAGGGGAACAATGCACATAATATAAAAACCAAATCAATATATTGAATATAATGTGGTAAATGACTGCATTAAACATTTACACTGACAAACACACAAGTGGAGAGCGTTCTCGGAACGCAAATCCTGACAGCCGCCTTGAAAGCACCACCCCCTGCCTCCTCTCTTCGGACCTCCCCCTCACTGCGAGTCCTGCTCCTAGCCTGACACCAACATGACGGGCCACTTGCAGGTCACCACGGCCAGCCATCAGGACAACAATAACACATGCACGTCAGGCCACTCCGCTGACATCGCTGCTTCAGTGTCTGCATTACAGACAGCCGGGGAATGTGGAGGCTGGAATCCCCTTCTCCATCTCACAAGATTGGGTTTGAGCTGTAGAAGCTGCATTGCTTTTCAGACACTCTCCACCCTATTGTGTGTTAGAGGCAGGTGCACATGTTCCTTCCTTAGTCGGTCTTTGCGCTTTATGTTCTCAGTAATGTAAGGTTTGGTGGCTTCCAATCAAATTGTAGCACACACTTCCTGAGCTTCAGTGGATGAGATACATGCCCCCCACGCCAGCATTCTAATGGGGGTGCCCCCTGGGTTTTACCACTTAAAGGGTCATCGCTCACTTGTGAACAGACTTGCCTTGCCATGCTCTGCCCATAGAGCCTGACAGAATGGGTCTCCAGAACAGAGAAACAGCTTCAGTGGTCCTCCTTGCGTTGACTGCAGTGTGAGATGGACTATGTAGTGTTACGGCACTCCACTAACTGGCTGTCCAGCAGGCAGGGCCATCTCCTCTGCACCTGATTAGACCTACCATGACTTCATCCCATGGAGGCAGGATACATCTTTTAGGGGAGAAAGCCGGGGGCGGGATTGGCAGTGATCAGTGACTGCAGTGCAGGGCAAGTACTTTCGTTCTCTAGAATGACTCAGGCCTTGCTTGACTGCAGAGCTATAATGTAATCCTCGTTGAGAAGATTTTGACCTGTTGACTACTAATAGCTGGGATGTATTGGCTTTGACTGAAAACGTGGCTAACAACTCCCTTCCCTACTTGGTAAATGTTATATGTATATAAAAATCTATGTTGCCATTTAGACAGAATTAGAAGTGGTGAGGTAGTACTCATTATGTGACCTAAAATAAGCGGTTACTGTCCCAATACTATATATATATATATATATATATATATATATATATATATATATATATATATATATATATATATATATGCCAGGTCATTTTGGTGTGTACATTTTCTATCCCTTCTTCCTTCTGCTGCACTTTGATGGTGGAGTACCATTCTTCTAGCTCAAAGTAAGATCACCGATATGTCTCAGCTGTCTGCTTGCTATCAGCATATAATGGTTCTGGAAAATCTTAGTCTTGATACTGATGAGCAGGGCAATCACGAATGTCTTCAAATCATGGACATGCCAGACCTTGTTCAATTGGTTAATGGTGCTACCTATGCAACTGAGCACTCTGAACCTGTTTTAGCCTCATCTAAGTTTCTGGAGATCGTAGAAATCACCCAAATAGATCTTGTAGATAATTTTCCTATATAACTCCTTTTTGAACCCCTCAGAACCCTTAAATTAAGCAGTGATCAAGGCACATCTGCCATTTTGCTTTGGGACAAACTAAATATATCCGGATGGTTAGAGGATCCAACTTAAAATGTATCTTCTTTTGCCATTACCAACACTTGACAGCATATTAGGTACTTCTCTACGCCACCACATTCCATGTACGCCACCTTAACATAGAGTTATCCATCCTCACTACACATGGTTTATTGAATGACCAGGTGAAGATTAAGAACTAGAGAATCTGAACAGAAATTGTGCTGATTTTACAGGCGGATGGGCTTATGGAAAAAATGTCCCTTAAACACTTCTCCATTCTCAGTGCCTTCATTATTAACACAAAATGTAAAGCCATTAGTATGCCAAACACAGTACAGTCTTTTATGTAGTATATTAAATGTGGCTCATAGCTAAATCTCTGTTCAGCAACGATCTAGCAGCACTGTACTATGATCATTCTTAGCAATGTACTTCAATATACTAAAAACAACTCTGTCGTCATGGGTAGTGTCACAGAGCTGCACAAAAGGAGTTATATCTCCCTTATTGGAGAAGCCCAATTGAGATCCAGAAGACAAAGCCAACTACTGCCGTATCACTATCAGTCCCAGACTGGGCAACATTTTGGAGAAAGTTATGTCAATGCAGCTATCTGCTTTTCTAAAACACTACATATTCTTAGTGACATGTGATGTTTTCATCTCAGAAGTGGCAACAGCCATGTTACTTGCCACTGATGCGATGTGTCACATTGTGGAGCAGAAGTGGTTGCATGAACAACTCATTTGCCTTCCAGACGATTGACTATGGCATGCTATCCAATCCTTTGAAGGAGACAGGAGTAACAAGCACAGTCCCCATGCGGTTTTCCTTATTTCCCGAAAGATGGGTACAATCTGTAGAGCTAGGTAATGTTAATTTCAGCTAATGTGGAGTTTTTTCTGGGTGGTCCACAAATTGTTAACCATGTTTTTCAAGCATCATGTAAACCTTCTGTCCAACTTTATTCAACATTTTGGTTGCACTGCTTTTTCATAAGTAGAGACTCGCAAATTATTACACGCTTAGACCATCAGGCATCTGCATCTATGTCACGTTTCCATAACTGCATGCACACAGTCCAGCAATAGATGCCCTTTCATTTTCTCAAATTAAATCCCAATGAAATGGGAATGAGCGCTGGGGCCTGGTCACATTGGCCTAGATAGTCTTGGAAAGGTGTCTCTTACTTTCCATGATGCAAAATCCTTTATATGTTCGGACAAAGAACTTTCTGTGCAATTATAAATAACTACAGTACATAATTTATATTTCTGTTTATTGAGTACGCTAAAACAAGCTCTCCTGTTTTTCCTGGAGATTTACATAAATCTGTTGTTACCTCACGTGTCAGGTCCAAATTAGATTACTGCAGAAGCTTATATTTGTGACTGCCATATTCAAACAGCAAAAAAACTTCTCTGTTTCGCTTGTCATCTAAAAAAAAAAAAAAAAAAAAAAAAAAAAAAAAAAAAAAAAAAACGATCATATGTTCGAGACCTACAAAAAGCTATACTGGCTGGTAGTGAACCAAAAAGTTCAATGTAAGCGCCCCTATAGTATACATAAAGCTTACTATCATCCAGATGTGTCTTCCTCAACCCTTCTGGTGCATGGTTACCTCCCTCCAAGATTTCTGCACTGAGAAGCCCTGCAAGTATCCTCTATAAAGGTAGTGTGTGAGGGTCTGAGCTCATTCAACTTTCTTGGTTCGAAACTTTGGGACCAACTATCATCATTCACCAATGCACTACATACACCAGAGCTCTTAAATTCTTTCTGTTGTGTTCATTTAGTTTTGAGCCAGTTCTCTTGTGATCTATAATACCCAGTGGCCACAAAGCATTTAGTATATGTTGCCCTCTAGAAGTAATAAAATGAATCAAACAAACCAGGCTCCTACTCTGTAGGCAATGGATCACCCACGTGAGAAGACTTGCATTAATACTCAACTTTTAAACTCAGTGATGTGGATAATAAAGTGATATCTCGCAATCTCTCCTATCAGACTTGCACTAGAACTGTAACTGTTCAGTGACAACCAGAATCTTAGAAGCAAATCTAAACTATTTCTCAAAACATCCAGTTTCAAAAAATGGCCATCCCCCAGAGCATCTACCTATGAGCTGTAATGTCGTTTCAACCAACACTCCAAATCATCTAAGCCAAACGAATGGATTGTCTACCCTAACATTACTCACTTTGTTCATACTCATGCACTTACCACCCTGTTGATGATATACACTTTTCACTATTGCACTATCTCTGCACTGCTGATGAGCTGAAGGTGTCATCTGCCCCAGTGCTAGACACATTATGTAAAGTTCTTGTCACCATATATTTGTTCAAGTGAGATACATGTCTCTACCACACCTCACCCTCTTCCACAAACCTGAATACAAATGGATTTAAATTATAACTCTACCACTGCATTGTATTACTACAAATGTACATAACTTTTATTGCTCTACATATTACTAATGCCAACCACAAATGTCCATAGCCGTGTTACCATTCACAGTATGCCACATATTTTCACTTGCAGATACTGTGCAAGTCTTCAGGGTCTATACCACTAGCTCTAAAACAATGAAAGCAATTTGATTTTACACTGCCTATATTACCATACTTTTACTAGCTCCATGTGTACAACAGACACACTCAAATGCACAACGGTTTATAGGACTGTCTGATCGATGCCCCTAGAATATTTCAGGATTCAGGATTCAAGGGGCATGGTAGGATTAAGAAAGTGACAATGACTCTGCACTATGCTAAACCTGACCAGATCAGCTTATGTTGGAAAATGGGTTATTGGTAAGGGCAGGTAAGTATCTACACTTAGCAATAGGCCACTAACCTCCACTTAGGTCCAGTTAGGTCTCAGTAATTAAAACCCAGCTCAACCCTTGGTAGCTTGGCAACGAGCGACAAGGCTTAACTTAAGCATTCAAATATCACAAACAATAATTAAATAAAACACAGGAAACAGTTAAAAAATCCGAAATTAATAAAAATAGATTATATTTCTATCTTTAAAATGACACCAAAATTAATACAATCAGATAAGGGGAACCAGAGAAATGAATTTTTAAAGAATTAATGCTTTCTAGCACATAGAAGCAACTAGCGGTCAAAGGGTTAAAAAAAGAAAGGTCACACTGGAAAGGAACAGAGTCCAGAGTTCAGGCCACCCACAAGGTAACACTGTCACACTTACTTTCAGAAGTGTTTGATTCAGGAAAGTGGTCCACATCACCAGCCAAGGGTTCAGAGGCTCTGGTGTGCCTCTTGGGGTTTGGGACTACAACTCCCACAATGCACCTCTTCAACTTATGGAGTTGCTCCAAACTTCTGGATCTTCTTCCAGAGGTCCTTTTTGTGTCCTTAAAGTGTCCACAACTTGATCCAAGGTTCCAGCAGCTGAGTTGCTCCTTGGGAGTTGGGACTACAATTCCCAGAATGCACCTGGTCAGAATCCTCAAATGGCCACTGGACGCTGGTCAGCTGGGCACTGCTTGCAGGACTTTATGCAGGGGACTCTGGGCAGCTCCTTTGTACCTGTAGCAAACAGGGAGTCCCTCCTCGAACCAGTTGAAGCCAGGCAAAGTCCGTCTTGTGGTGAAGCCCAAGTGTGCAGCTGGTGCAGTCCTTCAGAGTGCAGGGTCCAGGTGCAGGCCAGGGGTCCAGCAGTGCAGTCCTTCTTCTCCTGTACTTCTTCCTTGTTGGAATCTGATGGGTATCTGAGGTGTGGGTGCAGCTCTGCCAGTTTTATCCTTGCTCCTGGGTGAAAAGCAGGGGGGGTCCTGGTTCTCCAAACAGGTGCAGGGTCCTTCCCCCTGTGATTACCACTTCCTGGGAAGTGTGGCAAAAATCAGTCCCAGGAGTCAACATTCCTCAAAAATCCATCATGGCTGAAAGTGATTTTTGGAGTTAGATCTGGCTGAACCAACCCACTGGTGTGGCTAAAAATCATAAACACACCCCTCTCCTAATCTAATCAAGGGGGCACCTAGTTGTCTGGGGTTGCAGAATGTGGGGGTGTTGCTGGGTTGCTCCATTTTTGAAGACCAGTTTGGCAGCCCTCCCCCTTCCTGCCTCACCATCTGCTGAGGGGAGATTCCCTCCCAAAGGCAGATCTCTTTGTGTGAAGCCAGGCCACTTCGCACCTCATCAAGGCAGCCTGGCCAATCAGAGCACAGCAGCAAAAACAATGGAGGGCTGAAATTGGCAACTTTTCAGGTAAAGTTTAAAACTCTTTTCCTGAACAAGTTATATTAAATCCAATAACTTGAAGTTGTGGGATTTATTATAACAATTAATTTGATACCAAACTCTTTTCATCTGTCACTTAAGGGGACTTTTAAAATGAAAAGAAAGTCTCCCCATTCTAGCCTATGGAAGCCATTCACTACAATGAGGGGAACACGAATTTGGCTGTTTTACCTCACCAGGGCTTATAAAACTATTTGTAAAAGGTCCCTGCTTATAGTTACATGGCACCCAGCCCTAGGGGCACATAGGGCACACCTTAGGGGTGACTTATATGTAAACATAAGGTAGTTTATGACTTTCGAACTACTTTTAATTCCAAAGTCGAATTTGCATATAACTTTAATTTAAAAGCAGCCAGCAAGGCAGGCCTCCCTTTAAAATGACACTGGGCACTTCAGCAGTGCACCTATGGGTGCACTACATATGCTGGTGTCCCTAAACCTACATGCCCTACCATATACTAGGGACTTACAGGTAGGTTGACTTAGCCAATTATAATTAGCCTAATTTGCATATTGATTTTACACAGAGGCCCTGGACTGGTTAGCAGTACCCAGGGCACCATCAGAGTCAGGAAAACACCAGCCAAAAGTGGGAAATGGGGGCAAAAAGTTAGGGGGGCTCTGCAATCAGCCCTGTTTTCTCACTGCTTAAAACAGCAAAAAGCAAAAAGGACTGCTAAGATAGGTCAGTGTGTTGTGAGAAAAACAGTTCTGGTATCAAAGTGTGAAGTGCGTCACCAGGACATTATGCTACAATATCACAGCACTATTCAATTAAGTAATTTATTCGATTTTCGTTTAAAGAAACCCCTTATCCCAATGACGGCTGTTATTTTGGTTATCAAGAATGTATTTGCATAGAATGCTAGAGAAACAAACTTCTAAACAAGTGTAAATATTTATCAGACAAAGAAGCTCTTTGCCTAATTGCAAGCAAGTCAAAATACCCAACGATCCAAATATTTAAATCCAATGCATTAAAGGTTGACCAAAGAAAGCCCTTACTAAGTAACAAAAGCCTCCCATTAAGTAAAATGTGCTGATGAAATTTAGCACAATACTACGAAACGTCAAAACTGTGGTGCCAAGTACTATAGTTGAGTCTGTTACACAAAATGGGACAATATGACGATGGGCAAATCTTGATGAGAATCAATAGAATATACGTCATAAATTGCAAGGAATTCTATTCTGCATAACATAACCTACGACCAGAAATGTACACTGATCATAAACTATAATGCTCATATTCTTTAATACTCATTTAATTCCTCGTTTGCTGGAAGAAACCCCAATTAGCTAAGGTCTACATTTTACTAAGTGCTTACAATTACAAAGTGTTCTACAGAGTACATTATTTCAATTATTTGACACCTTATCTAAATATGGATTTAGAATCAATGTACCCTGCATCTAATCGTTTCCCATTTAAAAAAAAAAAAAAAAAAGTTTGAAATGAAAAGCTCGACTCACAACTTCATGTGGTGTACTTTCATACTGGGAAATACTCATAAACCTGACTCGGTTCTGGGACTTAAGTGGAGGTAGTTCAAGAAGCAGCTGTTATTCCCACCTAGTACATCATTAGAATGAGCGAATGAAACAAGCAGCCAATACATCCAAAACCAATTTATGGCCCACATTGCGGATAAATAATGGAGAGGATTAGGCACAGAAGGAGAGATAAAGGAAGATAAAAAGGGTGGAAAACGAGGAACAGTTCAATGATAGACTATAGGATGGCCATAAGAGAGGAGGCAATCTTACTGAAAGCTAGCAGGAAAGAGACTAAAGGGGAGCAGGCAAAAATGAGGAGGAATAGCAGAAAGAAAACGTGAATGACAGTGTTAGAAAAAGGATGGAAGGCCAATAAGGAGAACAGGAATTAGGGTAACCTTTAAAACATCATGGTAAAAGAAATGAATAGTAAACAGAACAAGAGCTTATGGGAGGAAAGGGACTAAGGAAAGGGGAGGGTACAGAGATAAAACATGAATATAAGAGGTGCATGGGGACTTAGGAGATGCAAAAAAGAAGGGGGTAAAAAGATAAGAGAGAACTAGGATCATGGTCACAAAAACATGAAAGTATTCAATGTTTGGTGCAGGGTCCACATGACAAGGAGTGGTCATTATCAAGTCATTAGCCAAGATAAAACTGCAGACCTTGCACTGCAATGGGTCTCAAAGGAGTTAGCCACATGCCCTACAACACATCAAAAACGTTATACACACGTTGGCCAAGAGCATACCAAGAATGGAATTCTGATACATCAGTCTTTGAAGTGGAGATAGACAGCAGCGAACAAAAAACCCTATATTCTCCCTTCCAAATGGACTTCAGTTCTACAGCAGCATCTACAATGCTTTTATTGCAAGAGACATTGAGTGTTTAAGTTAGGCAAGCCAAGGCAAGAATATATATGTCTTGTCAAGGATACCTTAATGCTAATGTTCCAGAAAGCGTACTGTTTATGCTATTGTGTTTAAGTCACACTGTGAGAGATCCTCTTTTAAAAAAATATTCACTACAGTTTGAAAACGAATATTACATACAATGAGCAAGATGTCTCTGTGAAATTTTCACTGCTGACATCTACAGTATGTGTTCTGCAGGTCTCAAGTTTGAATCTAGGTAAGGTCAATCCAGACTTTTACGCTATCAATTTAATTGAGCCTCATCAAATTTGCTAACTGTGGCAACTGCGATCTACAGCAAATATAAATCACAAAACTTGTGTTACACACTATGCACAAAAACTAGTTATCAATCATGGATTGGAAAATACAAGATTTTCACAGATCAACTGCACTTCTGTCCTCATTCGTGGAAAATTAAGACGTTTCCTCTGTAACCCAGCATTTCAGTTTTGACAGATTCAGAGCTATGCTGCTGCTTGGAGGCAATACAGCTTTGGCATCATTAGTCCCATGTGACGTGTCCTAAAATATGATGTCACAACTGCCCTGTTGATTGGGGACTGTCACCCCCACTCCATTATTGTCTGTCAAACGACTTTTTATTTATATATTTAAGAAAAACAATATGTAACATAATATTCTAGCCATGTGTGGTATAGATATATCACCCATATTGATATTTGATTCTTTATGTACACGCAGCAGAAAAAAACAGAAAACTCAAACTCCCCGCCCACCTCCAATGATTGAATCGACCATCAACATTAAACATATCTTAAACTCCAGTATTTCACATTTCCCCTGCCGCCCCCTTTCGGTGCCCAGAACAATGTGAGCCCCCCCCCCACTTCTTTAAACCCACTTTAAAAGGCCTTTTCAGAGGGGGTCCTGTCCCCCTCACTCAAACAGTCCAATAGCTCTCCACCCTGCAAGGTATAAATGTATGGCAAACCCTTGCACATAACTTCTAACAAAGGTCTCCACACGTCTTCAACCTTCAGGTGCGTAACATCAAAGTATCTACTTGAAGGCTCTAAGGCCACAATGTTCAGAATTCTACACCACTGAGATATCGAGCGCGTCTGCTTTTTTTCCAATGAAAAGAGATGGTCAACTTTGCTGGCCCAACACACTGTATTGCATATCATTTTTTTGTTTCATCAGTCCATCATATCCTTTGAGGCTTAGGCCTGGGAGCCTTCCAGGTTTTACAGGGTTTGGAAAGCCTAAATGTTTTTTTTTTTTTCAGAAGTTCAGCCTCTTCCAACCAGAATTCGTTTAACTTGATGCATTCCTACCAAATATGTAATGCATCATAATAGCTCCAGAACTTTGGGCTAACACTTAGGTACATACAATGGAGAAACCTAGGTGTATAATTCCAGCCATTCCAGATCTTATAGTGAATCTTGGCAGAAGAACCAAGAATGACCCTCTTTAGTTATTCCCACTGTTTTAGAGGGATTATCATTCCCCAGTCCTTTATATTTTTCCAACAATTTTGGTCATCAGATTCTAGCAGCAATTTCCCGATAACTCCACAGCTGCTATTATTTTTGGGCGGAAACTTTATGATGGTGTTTTTTTGCCTCATGGCTGCCTACTTAATTCTAGAATGTAAACCCCAATACCTAATTTGTGAATATCTAAGCCCCCCCTTATCTAATTGAAAATCAGACTGACAACGCACAAAGAATTTGATAAGCCCATCATAACACATATCCAAAGCCATCCTACACTAACCCTCCAGCATGTCTGAAAGGGCGACTCTCTTATGCAAAGTGTGAATTCTTCACTAAAGTGGACTAGTCGTAAAGAAAAGGGAAGGACATAAATCCCTCTCTTCTTTGCTATTTAATCCCAAACCTTAAGTGCACTGATAAATGAGGTGCATTGGGAAGACCATATCTCTTTTCCTCCCAGATCAGATCCCAAAGAGGCCTTCCCATGATAGTATGGTCCATACATACCCGTTTTGTGTCCGATTCTGACATGGATCTCTCCACATTCCACTCCAAATCTGGATTGACTGCTGCAGAATAAAGGTATATATTGTGTAAAGCCATGGCCCTTTTTAGGTTGCGCTTGCCAGACAGTGCAACTATCTGGTTGAAAAAGACCTGTCACCCTACCAAGACCTTAGGCTTACAGCTCACCCACTGCTTAGTGGTTGGCTTTATTAATACTCTCATTTATTTGCTTACTATTCAATGGCTTTACTTGTCTCATCTTATCCATCTTGGATTTGTCACTCTTCTGGAGCACGACCTCTTTACCAACCTTTTGATTAGCTGCGCTGTTCACTTTTAGAAAACTACTTTTTTATTTATGGTTAAGCACTACATTAGAGTGCATATGTTTTGCAGCTCTCTCCGCCATGTACTGTTTCTCTGCCCCTGCACACTCTATCTTGCTAGTTTATAATCTCATTTTTCTTCCACTGTTCCACTACTCGGATTATCCTTGCAGAAGGGAAGTTCACCCCAGAGTCATTTACATATTCATGAAGGCTCTCTGCCAGCGGGCGAAGAGCTCCAAGCACTGCTCATGATGACAGGGTAAGCTCGCCACGTACCACTGAATGTCCTACAACCTCTCTGTACAAAAGTATCAGGAACAACTTTGCTATAGTGCTTCATATTGATTTCACACCAAAAAAAAGCCATGGGACTTTCAATGTGCATGAAGAACTATCTGCATTTAAGTCATTCACTGGGCATGTTAACCCCCAGCAAAACATGCACTGCAAAAGATTGTTCACTGAGGAACTAAAAGCCGTGGAGTCCTTCAGACCACCTAGGTGCGTGGTCACCTTTGAGGCTTGCTTGTCTTCATTCATTGAAAAAACTATTACTCACCCCGCGACCATGTGTCCACCAGTACTGAAGGGGTTTAAAACCGCACGCACCCTGAACACAGGTGTCGCAAATTCATGGTAAATGGGAAGACAGTTTGTCCACACATCTGTCATACTGGCCATTTGTGGAGAACCAGCAGTGGTGATAACCTGCAAGGGCCTTTCATAGTAGGGAGATTTTTTTATTTATTTTTTATAACTCTGTTTTTATTGAGTTTGGAAAACATAACCAACAAAGATACAATGCAGTGCATATCAATGCAAGATATCACAGTATCTTTTTGTCACATTTCTGGAGGACAGAGTAAACATACTATTCGAAACAGGGATCTATAGCACCTACTGCAACAGCAACTTCCCTCAACCTCCCCACCCAGATAGGATCCACATGGAACCAATCCTTTCATATATCATGAGTAACACAGACACAGCCTCACCACAGTTGGTTGTCACCTCTCTGATCGAGGCAAGGTTCACTTAATCAGCCATCATCATCAGTGCTCCCCTCTGAACGTAACTTTTCCACACCAGTGAACCGTTCCAGTAGTGTCCCCCATGCAATCACATCCGTTAGTGCCCCCTCCTCTCTATGTCTTATCTGCATATATTGTTCTTCAGCAGCACACCATTCCATTAAATCTTGTATCTAGCAAGGGATGGAAGGGTTCCGAACATTCATCCAGCCAATGGCCAGCCTGCGCTTGGCGAGCACCAGAGCCAGCTGTGTGAGCCTATATGGGATGCTCTTGCCCTGCAGTCTCCGCACTACACCTAAAAGACATGTCAAAGGCATTACTTCTAGCCCCAATCCCTTTACCTCCTCTACTTTCCCCAAACACCTCCCGCCAAAAATCGGTGCACCATCCTACAGGACCAAGCTAAGTGTAGGAAGGAGGCCTTAAATGCGCCACATCTGGGACACCCAGGCCCTCTTGCTGGATTGATCTTTGTTAAGACGGTCAGGTGTGATATACGTCGGATGCAAAAAATTTAAGTGTAATAGTTTAAATCTGTTGTTGCATGACACCGTGCGCACCCGTGACAACGCTGTTGCCCAGTCCACGTCCTCCATGGGGTCCCCCGTTCACGCTCCGAAGCCGTACGCCAACACTTATTGCACCTGGTTGATCAGCCCGAAGGGCTTTATAAAACCGAGTGATCAAATGGGTCCCCTCACCCCAATTTATCAGCTCACTCAACACCATCCATACCGGAGGGGCCGCCGGGAAATCACACCAGATCTCCCGCGCCACACTCTCCATTTTTGCATATTGCAAAAACTGACCTGGGCCCAACCCAAACGTGTCCCGGGCCTCAGAGAAGGAGATAAACTCCCTGTTGGGGTATAAATCTCCTGCCACTTCACATACTCCAAGCCTCCAGCCTTCCATTCACATTAGGTTATTCATGTCCCTAAATGGGGCTAAGTCCCAAATCTTTAATTCTCTATCAAACGGGGCACGTCGAAGCACATTCCTAACGGCCTGACCAGATAGGGGATAGCAGTCTCCGACCGACCGGCCGACATCAATACATGTGCCAGCACCTTCCCATCCAGCATTCCTGCAAAGTTACCACAGAAAAGCGAACGAATAGCGTATCTTATAGCTGTTGCCATTGCTTCCCATATAAATGTCATCACGGGTGGGTGGCCAGGTCAGTAGGGATGTTGTTTTTTTTCTTGCAGGAGCTAAAATGACGCAAAGATTCAAGTATATAAATTAGAGGTTTCATTTACTATGAATGGGGGTTTAATTTGTGTATAATCAATCACAAGTTAAAATTAAGCAAGGAGGAGAGAAGATGGGGTGTAACAGCGAGAGCTGCCGACTTTTGAACTAGGCAACCAAGTTTGAGTCTTGCCGTCGGCTCAACATCCTGAGATTATGGGCATATCGCACTCGTGCCTACAAAAGTGAACGTGCACTTGTGTAATGTAACTGGGGTAATGTAACTGGTGCTCATGTAAAGCACTTCAATACCTCCATCTCGAGTTTGCGCTATATATTAAAAAAAAAAAAAAAGGCAAATCAAAAACCTGCAAGGACACCCAATGACGGTGGGAGAGAGACATGACAGGTATTCATGGGGTCAGGGGGGAACAGGCGACAGCGAAGAGGGAGACTGAGGTATGGGACAAACAAGAATGCAAAATGTGGGGGCAGTGCAATCTGAAACTCATGCAAACTGAGCAGCAGGGAGAGCTAGAGAGTTGGAGGGGGCAAGAAATAGCACCCAAATAAAGTCAGGACTGCGGCCGGGCACAGATTAAGTATAATCAATCTGTTCTTGGTCCCTGCTCCATAGCAAGCATCTGAACATGGTGTTTCGGCTGCAATGGCAAAGGAACACAGCTTAAAAGAAGAGTGACGCTGGAGCAGACAAATGGATTTTAACCATGGGAAGAAAATGGAAATAATTTGGCCATCGTATCCTAACCCCCAATACTTCGGTTCACCAAACCTTCTCATATGGCCCAACCTGATCACGTACATCCACCCCCAATCTACTTTACCCCAAACCCTATGTCTTTATCTTTTAGTTAGTTAAAATAGTCAACATTACCTATGCACAGATTCTAAGTGTAAAACAACTGATTTTAATTTAGTTTTACCTAGAGCTAAGAAATGGGGACCCAACCTATACCACTGAAGCCCTGAAACCATCCTTCTCAGCAGCTGGTGGGTACAAATCATACAGGAGTGGCAGCACTCTACACCCCAAACACTCCCCAGAAGCCATGTTAATCCAGTTAATCTATTAAGGCACAGCAAATATCTGTGCGAGTGAAGGAGGATCTCCCCCTTCTGAGCAGATCAATTTCAAAACATGCATCTTCATTCTGTGGTCATATTGAAGTTCAGCTTGTATGGCCAGAAGCCACAGAGATTGGCCTTTCCCTCAATACCCACTGCAAGTGCTGATTCTTGGTCACTGGTCCAGCCAATACTTGGGTTCTCCCTCCTGAACTAATTTTCCAAACCTTTCACTTTTAGCAATGCAACTCATACTTGGAGTTGCATGTTAGCCATGGACTGCAAATTTTAAAGTTCTAGACACCTTCAGGGTGTCCAACAAGTTAAAACTAAGCAAGGAGGAGAGAAGATGGTATGTAACAGCGAGAGATGCCGACTTTGGAGCTGGGCAACCAACTTCAAGTCTTGGCGTCGGCTCAACATCCTGAGATTCTGGGCCCATCGCTCTCATGCCTACAAAAGTGAACGTGCACTTGTGTAATGTAACTAGTGTAATGTAACTGGTGCTCATGTAAAGCGCTTTAATACTGAGAGAGTGTAGCTTATACAATCTATTTTAACATGAAATGTTTATGAACTAATGTATAATAATCCTGCATAGAAAATGTATTAATGTATTGTGCTAAAATGTGCGCTTGAAATGTGCCCACAGGGAGTGGCCATCAATATATACGGGGACTAATGAAACTGACTAATAATGTTGAAATGTTATGTTATGATATGATTTTACACTAATAATAGTAAGAGATATGTAAAGGTTTTGCTAATAAATCACTAGGCCTTAGTTAGCATGAGTTGAGGCCTAGCTGCCTGGCTCTCATATTAAATGTATTTTTCTAACGTGCAGTGTGCTGACTTGCTGAAGGACATGAACTCTTGTTTTTCTCCAAACTAGAAGCTGAATGTAACTGTAGTAGATTCGTTCTCATGAAATTCGACTTGCTTGTAGAAACATTTTAGCTGAATGCAACACTGTAGACCAACTCGTAGGTACAAGGTTGTCTGAGCCGGTACAGACAATGGAGCCACTGACAGAAGATGTGCAAAGGACCACAAGACTATGAAATCATACCGGACATTCCACCCGCTAAAGACGTAAATCATAAGGACCAATAAAATACGTGAGAACTGTTATGGGGTGGCAAATTTGATGAGCTAATGTGAAGATAATTGGTTAAAGATAGTGGGGTGCAACCCCTTGTCAAACCAAATTTTAGGGGAATGTACAACGAAAAGGGGATAAAAACCCTTGACACCAGGAAGTAAATTAGAACAGGGGGATAGGAGAGAGTTAGGGGAGATGCTGAGGCGATTTGCTATGATCCAGACACTTTGTCACTCTGCATAGAGACTTTGCTGTTTGGTTCTTAAAACCATTCTTGCCTTATAAAATTGCCCGTTTACACTTTACCTCCTTATGAGGGAAGTGCCCCCTTTCACCCGATTGCTGAATTCCTGATGGCGAACCAAATGATGTCCTGAGGACGAAGACCGAACCTGAGAGCTGACTCAAAGACGGAGGGTAACTATATGACAATGAATTGTGATTGTATGTTTGCTTTTCCTTTCTAGGTACCATCTGCTCCTTTTGACAGAGACCATAGCTAGATGTTGTCCAAATTGGTGTTACTAAATTGTTTTGCATGAAGCCCAACATGCCAATGCTAATTCGAGGTTAGTTGAGAGGGGTTCACCAAACTGACGCAAATAGACAAATGACCAAATCTGTGCTTTGCTGAATAACGTGATGATGATACTCTGCTAAAGATAACCTATGCTGACGCTGTGTTATATTCTGATGTTTGTGATTCTTGCTTTGATGAAATCTTATCAAGAGTTGCCATATTGTGACTTAGCTAATGTGTTTCTTGGTTTTTAGACTAATAAACTTGCTGGTAGAATATTAATCAATAGGGAATAAACTTCACAGAATCATATTAAACTGGTGTGGTTATCCATGACTGATAGGTCATGGTGGTCTTTTGAGTTTATTAAATGACTTTGAATAATTTGAATTGTCGTATTACTGTGAACCTTGATGACATTGACATGTTGATTAGCTATCTCGTCCTAAGATGTCTTCAATCAGGGTCAAAAGATTCATTGGCCTAAAACGAGTCCCAAAGTGAGTAAATTAATCATAAAGGGACGCGTTAACAATACCTTCATCTCGAGTTTGTGCTATATAAAAAAAAAAAAAAACTGCAAGGACAGCCCATGATGGCGGGAGAGAGGCATGACAAGTAGTCACGGGGATAAGGAGGAAACAGGCAACAGCGAGGAGGAAGACTGAGGGACGGGACAAACAAAAGAATGCAAAGCGTGGGGGGCAGTGCAATCTGAAACTCATGCAAATGCTGTGGTCGGAGCAGCCGGGAGAGTGGGAGGGGACAAGAAACAGTACCCAAATAAAGTCGGGAGCAGCGGCCAGGCACAGATTAAGTATAATTAATCTGTGCTTGGTACCTGCTTCACAACAAGCATCCAAAGATGGGTTTCGGCTGCACTGGCAAATGAACACAGCTTTAATGAAGAGTGACGCTGGAGCAGACACATGGTAAACAGGCCCTTAATGTACACAAGAGTATCTCGCAAGCGAGATGCATGCACTAACGCATGCACTCGTAGGCTCAACCTTAAACATTTTCAATGCAATGGGGCTCGCATTTGCTTGAGTTGGAGCTATTGGCGTTGTAAACTCCTAACCTAACTTTTCTTGCCACACAAATTAAAAGAAAAAAAACAAAGCGCGATCGCACTATGTAAAATGCAGCACAATCGCGCTGCGGGGAAAATTAACAGATAAAGTAGTCCAGAAACCAGACTCAAAACATTGAGCCTCGTATGTTTCTATTAGATTACCGGTGCTGTGTAGGCAGGCTAAACACCAGAAAAGGCATGACGTATGCATGCTTTTCACAAATGAAAGCAACCAGATTTTAAAGAGCAAGCCCAGGAACCAATGAAAGAGACTGACGTGACCTGGGCTGGTTTGAAGCCCAAAGAGAGATTACTTTATGGACGGCTTTGCGCTCGCCCATAAAAATGAAGGTGCTCACTAAGGGCCAAGGGTGGCTAAGTGAGCCGATTGCTCACCTTTGACAAAACGAGGTATTATAGAGGTCCTGAATTTAATCCCCTAAATGCAGACTCGTTTTCCTTTCTTATGGAGTATGTAAACTGAGCACCTCCGATGGAAGCTCCCTTGTACCTCCACATTCTGCCATGCAGCCCTCTTCTGCTTCGCTCTGCTCCCCCAGGTCCTTCATGACCCGCCGGTGGAAGGCTCGGACACCCAACCCACTCGTGAAAGGAACCCCTAAGCTAGGGTGACCAGATATTGAAAACCAAAACTGGGACATTCCACAAACATCTTATAGCACACCGGAGTATCAATAAAGGGGTACAGAATCACTTAGCTGACAGCGCTCATAAAACATGACTCACTAAGGCATTAAACGCAACACACAGAGTACTATCTATGTTAACTGTTAACTAAATGCTTTCTGACTGATTAAGCAAATTCTGCACTGGAAAACGTGAAATCCTACCTTTCTCAGTCAACCCTCTAAAGAAAACACGGCATTTGCTAAAGGTACTCCAGGCTGCCCGACAATAGGGTGAACAACCACGGCTGTCACTGCAAATACTTAACGCCTGTTCACACAACCTACGCCACCCACTAGGTGAAGTGTCGCATCGTATGCCCCCGTAAATTATCGAGGTGTTATACTGTCCAGTGATAAAGGATGATGTGTGGGTAGTGTCATGTTCTTACTAAGTTCACCTTATATCCTCCCCACACAAACATGTGCTGCCCGTCTGTCACGGCGACGTGCCCACTGCGCTCTGCGGGGACCGAGCACCGGACCTCCTGGGCCGGGGGCTGGTATGCTTCCTCCTCCTCCTCTTCATCTTCTTCCAGTAACTCATCGTTATCGTCCGCCATCACGGGGCCGTGGAGTATACCTAGATATGGCGGAGTCCCATCACTATTGCAGGAGGATGGACAAGTGACACGCAGCCTAGTTTCACAGGTTTCCACTGTCACCAACAACCGTAATCTGCCCCTGCTACTACATTGAACAGCAGCGCAATCAACATGGAAAAGGGACACATTTGTAAACACTCTATGAGTGCAGTTCTGCGTGAACTTGGTGGCCATCTTTGAATGGCGCAATGTCCAATGAACGAGAACAGGAACAGTAAGTTAAAGAAACAGAATCAAACGATTGTTTTGAATGCTTGGTTTTTATTCTGGAAAGTGGACGTACTTAAAGAATCAAGATTTTTCACAACACATACTATATATTTAAAACTGTGATTTGTTTTTTTCCTCACGTACAAAATCTTTGTCGATATATTCATGTTTTAAATAGTTGTGTATTTGTAGAACGCTTAATAAGACTCATGCTACTTAGAGCAATCGCACCCACATAGAGGCTGCAGCATGGTATCGCACTCGTACAATGTTTTCTCACTGCGTCATAATATGAGCTATTTAACTTTGTGGCGTGCCACCCCGCTAGGCAGGAGTTGTACTTAATTACCCTTAGTCCATCTTGTCATAGTCATTACCAATGAAGTCACCAACGGTGGAAAATTATCACAAGCATTGGCAAAGCCAATAGGACTCACCTATACAAGAGCTATTGGCTTGGCAATGTGTTTTGCCATGTTGTACACCAGTATGGCTAAAAGTTAGTGGCGTGGAGTCGGGGAGTAGAGTGTCATAGAGTGGATTTGTTGGAGTGTTGTAGAGTGTAGTGGGGGAGTAGAGAAGAGAGGGGTAGAGTTCAGTGGTTCAGTGACAGAGAATATCATAGAGTGGAGTGGGTTGGAATGGGATGGAGTGGGTTGGAGTGGATTGAGGTAGTGGAGTGGATTAAAGTAGAGTGGGGTGGATTGGACTGGGGTAGAGTTGGATGGATTAAGGGGAGTGGGGTAGATTGGATCGGGTGGATTGAAATTGGGTGAGGTGGATTGGATTGGATTTGAGTGGGGTGGATTAGATTGGATTGGGGCATGTGGTTTGGATTGGAGTGATAGTGCTGGAGTGAGGTGGATTGGAGTGTCACAGTGGATTTGTTGGAGTGTCATAGATTGGAGTGGGGGAGTAGAGTGTTGTAGAGTTGAGTAGAGGGAAGTAGAGTTCAGTGGTTCAGCGGCAGAGAGTTTTGTAGCATGGAGTATGGTGGAATAGAGTAGAGTGGGGTGGGTTGAATTGGACTGAGGTAGAGTGGGGTGGATTGAGTGGAGTGGGGTGGAATGGTATGGGGTAGATTGAAATGGTGGATTGGATTGGATTTGAGTGGGATGGGGTGGTTTGGATTCACTGGAATGTGTGGTGGACTGGACTGGAGTAGGGTGGATTGGATTGAAGTGGTGTGATTGTACTGGAATGGGCTGGGGTGGGGAGGATAGGCGTACAGTATGGAGGATTGGAATGAGTGGGGTGCATTGGAGTGGGATGGGGTAGATTAGATTGGAGAAGAGAGGTGTGGGTTGAATTGGGGTGGAGAGGGACGGATTGGATTGGGGTGTGATGGGCTGCAGTGGAATGGAGTGGATTGAGGTGGGGTGGATTAGATTTGAGTGGGGTATGTTGGGTTGGTCTGGAACAGGGTGGTTTGGAGCAGACTGGGGTCGACTGAACTAGGATGGGGTGGGGTAGATTGGATTGGGGTGGATTGGTTTGGCGGATAAATTGGATTGGTGGATTGGATTGGAGTGGGTGGGCTGGTTGGATTGGACTGTAGTGCAGTGGACTGAACTCTGGTGAATTGGATTGGGATGGATTGGAGTAAAGTGGGGTGGGTTGGAGTAGCGTGGATTGCATTGAGGTGAGGTGGAATGAAGTGAGATGGGTGGATGGATTGGATTGGAGTGGGGTGGGCTGAACTGGGATAGGGTGAATTGTATTGGTGTGGGGTGGACTTGGGTGGGGTGGGGTGGCTTGGCTTGGGTAGAGGTGGGGTGGATTGGAGTAGAGTGAGGATTGGATTGGAGTGGGGTGGATTGGATTGTAGTGGGATGGATTGGATTGAAATGGGGTGGGTCGATTAGGGCAGGGTGGCCTGGAGGGGATGGATTGGATTGGAGAGTGGTGGATTGGATTGGGGTGGGGTAAATTGGATTTGAGTGGGGTGGACTGGAGTGGATCAGTCTGGGGTGGATCAGATTGGGTGACCTGAATTGGAGAGGATAGGAGTTAGGTGGATTGGATTGAGTCAGTGGATTAGGGTGGGGTGGAATGGTTGAGTGTGGTGGATTGGACTGAGTGTGCTGGATTGGACTGGGGTTGATTGGACTGGGGCAAATTGTATGGGGTAGGGTGGATTGGATTGGGGTGTGGTGGATTGGATTTGGGTGTGGTGAATTGGAGTGGGATGGTATTAAATCAGAGTGGAGTGGATTGAGGTGGATTGGACCGTAGTGGATTAGGGTGGATTAGATTGGAGTGGGGTGAATTGGATTGGAGTGGGGTGATTGGATTGGAGCAGGGTGGACTGGATTGGTCTGGGGCGGATTAATTGGAGAGGGGTGGACTGGATTGGAGTGAGCAGATTAAGGTGGTTTGGAGTGGGGTGGATTGGACAGGAGTAGGGTGGATTAATGTGGACTGGATTGGACTTGAGTAGGGTGGATTAAAGTGGATTGTATGGGAGTGGGAAAGATTGGGGTGGTGGGAGCAGATTGGAATGGAGTGAAGTGGATTGGGTAGCAGTAGATCTGACTGGAGCATGAGATCTGGTTTCGAGCCTCGGCGTTGGTGCAACGTCCTCTGATTCTGGGCAAATCAATTATTCTCCCCGTGCCCCTGGACAGCGCCTTGAGACCCTCACGGGTGATAAGCCGCACTATATAAATCTACATTTAATTTCTTTGGAGTAGGGTGGACTGGAGTAGGTGGATTGGCTGGACTGGAGTGGTGTGGGTTGTATTGGAATAGGGGTGGGTTGAATTGGTTTGGAGTGGGATGAGATGGATTGGAGTGGGTGGGTTGGATTGGAGTGAGGGAGATCAGATTTGAGCGGGGTGGATTGGACTGGAATGGAGTGGATTGGAGTGGGGTGTATTCATTTGGGGTGAGGTGTATTGGATTGGAGTGATCGGGCTGGGCAGGCTTGGGGTGGATTGGATTGGTGTGGGGTGGAGTGGTGTGGGTGGACTGGATTGGAGTGGGGAGAATTGGAGTGGGGTGAATTGGGATGGGGTGGATTGTATTGGAGTGGGGCAGGTTGTTTTGGATTGAAGTGGAGCAGATTGGAGTGAGGTGGGTTGAAATGGGACAGATTGCTTTGAATTGGAGTAGGCAGACTGGAGTGAGACAGACTGGTTTGGTTGGAGTGGGTCAGACTAGAGTGGGACAAATTGTTTTGGACTGGAGTGGGGCAGATTGGAGTGGGTCAAATTGTAATAGGGTGGATTTGAGTGAGGTAGACTGGATTGGACTGGGTTGGTGTGGGGTGGATTGGAGCGCAGTGTTGTGGATTGGAGTGAAGTGAATCGGGATAGAGTGGGGTGGATTGGATTGAGGTGAGGTGGATGGGAGTGGGGCATATTGTTTTGGATTGGAGTGGGGCAGACTGAAGTGGGATGGATTGGATTGGGACGGATTGGTGCGGGACAGATTGTTCTGGATATAAGTGGGGCAGATTGGAGTGGGGCGGATTGTGTTGGATTGGAGTGAGCCAGATTTGAGTGGGACAGACTGTTTTGGATTGGAGTGGGGAAGATTTGAGTGAGGCAGATTGTTCTGGATTAAAGTGGGGCAGATTGGAGTGAGGTGGATTGGAGTGGGGCAGATTGCAGTGGGACAGATTGTTTTGGATTGGGCAGACTGGAGTGTAGCAGATTGTTTTGGATTGGCGTGGGGCAGATTGGAGTGGGGTAGGTGGGAGTGGGGCATATTGTTTTGGACTGGAGTGGGGCACAGATTGTTTTGGATTGGAGTGGGGCAGATTGTTTTGAAGTGGTGCAGATTGTTTTGGGTTAGAGTGTCGCAGAGTGGGGCAGATTAGATTTGGAGGGGTGGAAGTGGATTGGGTTGGTGTGGGGTGCATTGTAGTAGAGCGGATTAGAGTGTACTGCACAATTATGTGTTAAAGCACCATTTCAGAAAATACACATAATAAAGAAACAATGTAATTTTGCAATATTTAGAACAAGATAATCGTCATCTTTTGAGAACAGCAGCCACGAGCAAAAACAAAACAACACATGAGTGCAAAGTGAAAAAAGATGATCAGCTATAAAAAATAAAACTTTGCAAATGTTTTTTTTTTCCTGCTGGGCACGTTTTTGACAGTCACACACTTTCTGTTTGCAGGGCACTAGAAGTTAAAAAGAACAAAATAGTACCTCAGGAGCAGCGAACGGGCACTGTTTCAGTTAAATCAATCAGTGCTTGTCCCTGCTCCACAGAGAGGAGCAGGAATAATGCCAGGCCTGCAGTGACGAATTACAAGGCTGTAAAGCAGAGTGCCACTCAAGCCAACAAATGGTAAGCGACAGGCAGGCTCCAAGCCATTTCTGTATGCAACAGAGTCTCGCAAGCGAGACGCTAGCACATGCACCAACAGACTCGTCCCTAAAAAAATGTATGGGAACTTTGATCCTGAGTAAAGTGAGGGCGGGGTCTTCAGTCACCCTGAAGGGTGCCAAATCCCATAAATGTAATCCCCTATCAAAGGGGCTTACGAGCTCTTTGTTCCCATAATGCGGCTGTTGCCTTCGCTAACTGTGGAACCGGTTGCAACAATCTGCCCCTCTCTATCAATAGTTCCGGCAATGTATCCTCACCCATCATGCCCTGAAATAATCTCTCCTCCCCACCGTTTTAGTCCGTCATCCATCTGTTGCCGCATGTTGCAACTGTGCTGCACAGTAATGAAGCTGTATGTCTGGTAGCGGTAGACCCCCATCTTCTAAGTCTCTCCAAAGTGTGGAAAGGGAGACCCTGCTGCGGCGTCATGTCCAGATCAACGACAGCAGCAGACCATCAAGCCTAAGGAATAAATGGGTATTGAGTGGAAATAAGGAATTCTGAACCAGATAAAAACAGCTGGGAAGAAAAAACACTTTGGCGGCATCCACTTTGCCCATCATGGAAATGGGAAGCCTATTCCAGAAATCATCTGAGTTTTCCAGACCTCCCACCACTCTCTACATTAAGATGGTTATGAGCTACCTCTGTGTTGGTGATCCATGTGACCAGATATCAGAATCCCACCAATTCCCATTGCAGTCCTACATCTAGTAACTGTTCAACCGGTTTCCCAGTCATGCATGACTGATTCATCATGAAGTTGTGTGCTAATGCCTAAGCTGACATATCTGCTGTAATTTAATCCTAAAAATGTTGATGTCTCAGTAATTTATCCCTCCAGGTAATAAGGAACCGAGCCATGGCACTGTCTGGCTGATTATTGTATTGTAATTTCTTGCAAGTGCCTCTTGAGAAAAACTATTAAAAATTAATCCTCAATGTTATCCCATGAGAGGGGTAGGCCTCACAGTACTGAAAAACTAATGGGAGAGTTTTTCACTACCAGGACATGTAAAACTTGAAAATACACGTCCTGTCTCTTAATTACATAGCACCCTGCCCTTTGGGCTTCCTAGGGACTAACTTAGGGGTAACATATGTAATAAAAGGGGAGTTGAAGGCTTGATGGGGGTTTTAAATGCCAAGCCGACATGGCAGTGTAACACTGCATTTAGGCTGCAATTGTAGATATGGGACATGTTTTAAAGTGCTACTTAAGTGGCTGACACAAGCAGTGCTGCAGGTCCTCTAGTAGCATTAAATTAACAGGCCATGAGCACATGTAGTGCACGTTACTATGGGCTCAGTAGCAAATTGAATATTCCAAAAAGGTATATACCATTCAAACCATATTTTAGCTAAAGGACACATGCACTTTAGCAGTCGTAAAGAGCTCAGAGTCCTAAGGCCAACACCAAGAAATCTGCCAAAAACGGGAGGCAAGCAGGCAAAAGTTTGGGGGAAGACCACCCTAAGGTTGTCAGGTCTAAAACAAGGTCCCCCCAGCTGAAAGTGGGAAGAACAACCCAACCTCCTGGGAATTCTCACCTATAAGGTGGAATAACCTAGAGAGACCATCGCATTGGTGTGTTCTGGCCCAGATCGGTGTTCCACCATAAAGGCTATTCCCTGTAGGGAGGTGGACCACCCCAACAATTTTGGATTCTTACCCCTCATTTGCATTAGTCTCCTGAGGGGCCTGTGGTCTTTGTGAATCTAGAAGTAAGACCCAAACAGGTGTGGTCTCAACTCCTATCCCCTGATCACAGCAATCGCTTCCCTTTCAACAGCACACTACCTCTGTTCCCAGGGATGTTACCCCCTAGAGACATAAGCTACGGCTTGGTCTAGTCCCTTGTCCTTAAGCTGTGTGACAGCACTGCCTCTATGCTATGCCCTGAGGCATCACTTTGGACAATGAATTGCCTGGAAAAGTCTGAAGCCTTGAGCACAGGGGATGTGCACAGTGCCTGTTTTAGGGAGTCAAATGCTTTCTGGCATGCCTCAGTCAAATCACATTTGTGGGCTGCTTCTTGGAAGTCTGCTCAGTTGAGGGGGCCACAATGGTGCCATATCCCTTGAAAAAGCTCCTGTAATATCCTTTGAGGCCATGGAAGGCTATCACCTCAGTTCGAGTTTTGGTGTGCTCCCAGGCCATGACTGTCTTAACCTTGGCCTGAAGGGACTGCACTTTACCCCTGCCCACCAGGTGTCCCAACTACACCACAAACCTCTGGCCTATCTGGCACTTATTGGTCTTGATAGTCAGGCCTGCATTTTGCAGAGCCTGAAGAGGTCGTTTCAGCTGGTACTGAAGACAGCTATGTCACCGAGGTAAGCAGCACAGAAGGCCTCCGTACCAGCTAAGACTTGGTTCACCAACCACTGGATCGTGGCTGGGGAATTCAATCACCCCAAACTCCAACATCTTGGACACTTCATCCTTGATGTTCACCTTACTTTGTCCAAAAGCCTGTATATTTTGTTAGTGATAGGGGGATGTCCCCTGTATCAATATGATGGGTACACAGATGTATAATCCTAAACACCTCATAGGGCCACGTCCAATGGTCTTGGATGGCCCTGGGCTCCAATGACCTAATAAACTACACGGGGTAGCCGTTTGGTCATACCACTGCTTTGTTACCTTCTGACTTGCCGCCACATTTTCAGCAGCTTGCTTCGAAAACTTGGCCATCTGGCACCAGAGGGTTAGCATGTAGCTAGCCACATCCCGGGAGGTATCCTGGGAGCTTGTTCCCATCCCTCCCTAACCAGGCTGAGAGGTTCTCTTACAGGGTGCCTTAACAGCAATTTGAGAGGGCTAAAAACATAAAAATCCTTCTGTGGCACCTTTCTGTAAGCAAAGAGCAGGCATGGTGAGAAGAAGTCCTGCTTATGCACCATGGGCTCTGGTAAGCCACTGATCATGCCCTTTAGGGTCTTCTTTATTCTCTCAACAAGCCCATTGGTTTGAGGATGATAGGGTGTGGAGAACTTATAAGTGACTCCACACTCCTTCCACATTGACAGCATATAAGCAGACATAAGGCTGGTCCCCCCGTCAGACACCACTCCCTTGGGGAAATTCACTCTCGTAAATATCCCCATTAGGGCCTTAGCCACTGCAGGTGCAGCTGTGGTCCTCAAGGGGATGGCCTTTGTGTATAGTGTGGCATTGTCCCCCAGAACCAGGATGAGCAGGTGGCCAGAGTTTGTCTGGTGATACATGGCCCCAACAATGCCAATGCCTACCCTTTCAAAGGGGATGCCAATGACAGGTAAAGGATTCAGGGGAACTTTTGGCTTCTACTCTATTTTCCCAGTGCCCTGGCAGGTCAAGCAGATCCTACAGAAAGCATCTGATAAAACTTTCATCCGAGGCCAGTAAAAGGGGAGGGCACCTCTCTGGCACCCCATCTACCTAAGCTGAAAGACATTTAGGGGTTGGTTTGCCACACCCCCTGCCCTTCCCTCTCTTGGCAGTTTTCTGGACCATTTTTCCATGCTGCAGACTGCTTTGACTCCCAGTGTAGCACAAGTCTACTCAGGCAACCCCCCCCCATTTCCAGGTGTGGCTTAAGCACCACTTCCTTCCTTTTTGGCCTGACACTTCCCCACACACACAAATGTAACAAGGGCCTTTGGTTAGTGACTCTCACAGTTGTCAGCTACTACAACCTGGTGGAATGTATAGGGGAAAATCTGCTCTGGGTCACCAGCTGATGCCTTACCGTAGTCATGCAGGGCTCCTGTGTCCCACAGAGCTTCAACACCGTGCCTATTAATGGTGATCCACTGCCTACACTTTGCAGTTTTTGAAGGCATATGTGCTTTAGACACCATCTCCTCATCAGCTAGGGATGCTAGGGTGACCTCACTGACTTCATCCACAGTGACTGGGACAAACTCCTCTCCAAGCACTACACTCACCACCCCTGTTGTCTTTCCTCCAGTGGGAGGCTGTGCCCTCGAAGGGCACTTGACATCACCCTTGTAATGCCCGTACTCATAGCACTTGTACCACTTAGAAGTTTTGTTCTGACTCTCATCAGAGAAACTCTTTTTCTGGTGGCAAGGGTGGGAATGGGAGCCTTTCACTTGAGAGTTGTTTTGGGGGCCGGAAGAGAACTATTCCCTTTTATTCCCCCCTCATTCTTTTAGTGGGAACCCTGACCACCCTTTTTGGGAGTTCTACCCCCACTGCCTTCTTGGACACTCTGGTGCTGACACAGAGATCTGCCTTCTCAGCAAGCTTCCTAGGATCAGTCAGCTTGCTGTCAACCAGGTTCTGTTACAGCTCTGTAGAAGAAATATTAAGCATGCGCTCCCTCAGAATTAGTACAGCCTTGTAATATCTTCTACCTTGCTGCCCCTCACCCAGCCTCTCTATAGGGTGCACTAAAAAGAAGCACATCGTTCAGAGTCAATTGGATCCCCACCTGGTTGACAGAGGCAAAAGTAGATAATACCAGTGTGCTCTTCTGTGGTAGTGTGGGTAAGCAGTTAGGCTTATCAGAGGGCAGTGCTAAGCATTGATTGTACTCACAGAGGCAATAATTGAGACACGCACTGAAAGAATAAATCCAAGACCAATTTAGAAAAATAACACTTCCTTTTATATATGTTTTCAAACAAAGAAATTTGTTAAATAGTAAGTACTGTCTTTGATATCAATTTCTACAGGTAAGTAAACTGTTCAAACCTGTGCGCCTTAATGCACAATGCAATCCTATGGAATGAAAAGTCAGTAATGCATCAAGGTAAGTACAGTTGGTTTTATTGGGTTCACTTTCAGGGTTTGGAATTGTAGAGGCCCAAGGTCCAAAGTACTACTAGCAGTTTGTCCGGAGGCACCCAGGTTTCACCAGGAGCAGGGTGCTGGTGAGGTTGTAGCTGGGCCCGTTATGGTGGAGGAAGGCACACCTGGAAAAGGCTGCACAGGGAAACTTGGGGACAAGTCAGAGAGCTCCCAAGTATGGGCTTGGGTTGCAAGGGATCTTGGACCAAGTGGCACAGCCAGTATTTTGGTACCCAGGTCGGGCAGTTCAGGTGCAGAGTGGTTAGGGCAGCTTGGCTGGTGCGCAAAGATGCTCCTCATGGTTATGGACCAGAAGCTGGCAGGGGCAAAATCAAGATTGCTAGTCACTCACGAAATGGGTCTCAGTGGTGCTGACGTCCCTCGATGGCTGCTTGGTCCTGGTGCACTGAGAATCCAGAATAGACTCTCAATGTTGATGCATGATGCAGGGCAACTGGTATCCCGGGGGTTGGTGCAGCACAGGTCCGGTTGGTCATGGCGTCTTCACCTTTGGCGGGGAGACAGATCTGGTACTCCAGAGCACGAGTATCTTCTCCTGGTCATCTGCAGTGATGCTCGGGGCTGTGGAGCCGCAAGGCGTGGACCAGACTCTGCTTTTCGGTGCCTGCAGACAAGTAGCTCCTTTCTTCCAAGGGGGACTGGCAGCAATTTTTGTGGTGCTGGCAGGCTACCCAAGACTTTGGTAATTCTCCAGCTTTGCAGGACAAGTCACTCTGTCGCAACTGTTGAGAGAGTTGTGAGCAGGAAGGGTTTCACGCCAAAAAGTCCAAGCTCTTCTGCTGTTCTTGCCAGGCATTGACTCCTCTATGTTCTTCTTCTCTTGATCCGTTGAATCTGAATTCCTGAGTTCAGGGTTGCCCCTCTAAATACTCAATTTAGAGGAGTTACAGGGAGTGCCAGGCAACAGCCAATGGCTAGCTCACCTTAAGAGTCACTACACGCTCTATAGACAACTTCCACTGGGAAGAACCATGACCCTAGAATACTAATCCCATCCAAAACAAGATGGAGGATTTTGAAAAGTGGCGTCCACATCAGCTGGTACACCTATGGAGTGGGACTGGCATGATGTGGGCATACCTCCTAATCTTACAAATTTTCCCGCCTGTCTTGCCGCCAAGCAATAAGGTCAAGACAGGGGGTGGTCTTCTCCACCATCTGGAGAGATTAGAGTTGTATAACAAAGGTAGCTGTTCCTTTGACGCTTACTGCCCTGGAATGTCCATCCAGCCTGGAACAAATTATAACACCTTCGCCTAGAGCAGGCTTTTGTTCCTGGCCTCCAAGAGTGCTGGCTCTCACCTCAGGAGTTCAGAAATCCAGAGTGGCTGTGCTGGTTCAGGTCAGTCAGCCAACACACTAGCAGTTGGTTGGGTCTTCAGGGGGTACCTCTAAGGTGCAGTTGTGGCCATGTATTAATAAATCCATCACTAGAATCAGTGAGGGTTTATCAATACGAAATGTTTGATACCAAACATCCCTAGTTTCAGTGAAGCCATCATGTAGCTGGGAAATTCGTATTGACCAGTGACCAGTACATATATCTAATATGGCTTCCCTGTTCACTTACAATGTCTAAGAATTGACAAAGACAAAGCAGGGGCATATCCGCTCATGCAGATATGCCCTCACATGTGATATAATGCACCCTGCCTTAGGGCTGAAAGGCCTTCTGAAGGGGTGACTTACAAATATCACATGCAGTAGTAAAGGAACTAGCACATGGAGATGTGGACAGGTCGTGTTTTCACTTTTCTCTGCACCAAGACATGCAGCCTGCAATGGCAGCACTATGTGCGTTTGGTGAGGGTTCCTTAAGGGTGGCACAATTCGTGCTGCAGCCCTTGGGGACCTTCTTTAGTATGCCAGGCCCTAGGTATCAGGGGTACCATTTATTAGGGAGTTACAGAGGGGGCTAGAGGTTTTGCCAGTTGGGGAAAACAACTGTACAATTTTTGGGAAAGAGACCAGACACTGGGGACCTGGTTAGCAGGAACCGAGTGCACTTTCAGTCGAAATCGCATCAGATACCAGGCAAAAAGTGGGGGCTAACCATGCCAAAAAGGATGCTTCCCTAGAGAGCCCTTCAGAGCTTTGCTGAAATAGTACAGGAAATCCACCCAGGTCTGCGTAGGAAGTTTGTGTATAACCCTGAACTTCTGCTTATATCTCTCAGGGGTCAACCCAAATTTCTTGACAAGAATGGCCTTCCTAGGGGTGTTCTATGTCTGGTCCTTTACCTCTAGTGTGAGGTGGGCATCCACCTCCATAAGCAACCCCCCCCCCAAGTACTCCTGAGGAACCTTGTACACCCTTAGAGCCACCTCATTGGCAAAGAATCACTTATTAATGTAATCACCCTCCACATAATTAGGTATCAAATCTTTTGGGATTCAAACCTCCTCCTCTCCAGTGAACACTGCAGGTAATGCTAGAACCAATGCTGCTGTACTCTACTTGCATGGTTCTGATGTCAAGCAGTCTGTGGCCCAGCTTGTGGACTATTCACTTTTCCTCCATGGACAGCCTCTCCTCCTCCACTGCTTGCTCCTTTTCCAATTTGGCAAGCTCCAATGTAAATGTTCTCTCCTCCAGCTCCTCTGGGGTTAGGACTCTGGATGACACACTGCTCATTGCCCTGGGTGGAATCTCCAGTCCTGGAAGAATGCTGCTCTCCTCATCTGCAGGTAGCACACCAAGACTCTCCTGTGAGTCTTGGTCCAATTCCTCCTCATCATTTAGCTCCTCCTCCTCTTTGTCTGTGGGGGCCTGATGGGCTTGTGTGGATGCCCTTCTTGGTAAATAACCCCCTGTCCTGGCTACACTCCTGAAGCTGGGCCACTGTGCAGATCTCTAGGTTAGCCAGCTCAAACTCCATTGCTGCAAGTGCAATCACAGGTCAACAGGCAGGTTGAGAGAGGATACATTTAAAAATATATATATATCAAAAATGCAAATCAGGGAGAATTGACTCGAAGTGGTCTTAGGTATGGAATGGTAGTGTACACCACTTTACTGTATGGTATTGTGCAAACCTATCCTCAACGTTGATCACCAATGTTAGAAATTGGGTTTCTGGTTGGCAGAGGTATGCACCCCGTCCAAACAGGAACCAGAATCCCTAACCTGTGCTCACCCCCTGGTAGTTTGGTACAGAGCAGTCAGACTTAAGAGGCAACGTGTTAAGTATTTGTGCAAAACCTCAAACAGCAAAACAGTGAAAACACCACACAAAAAGATACCAGACCTGTTTAGAAAAATAGAACTTAATTTAATAAACAAAACACGACTAAAACAACAAAAATCTAATACGCAGAAGTTGAGATATGAATTTTTAAAGAATAAACAAAGTCATAGTGCTTACAAGCATAAAGCGCCAACCATGGTTATCTGGTCGCGATGGTCCGGTTCAAATCTGAAAAGTTAGACTGACCAGAGTGGAGAAAGGGTTGGATACAGGGACCAGCACTGGTCTGCTAAAACAGTACCTTGGTTTGCCGTTGCGTCAACGGCGAGAGCAAGATACGAGAGCAAAGGAGGCGATGCATCATCAATCCTTCGGATGTAGGAGATGCACCAGTTCCGAGGTGAGCAAAGTTAAGGATACATGGGAACTGGAGGTGATGAGTCTTGCTAATGGCAATGCAATGTCCCCGATCCTCACAACAGCGGCGATGGGTCTGCCTCAATGGAGATGTGCTAGTTCCGAGCAGTGCAAGGTTGTTGATGCATGGATTCTCGACTGGAGCAGCACTTTATACCCACTTCCAAGGTCCCAGGACTGGATTAGCACCACTTGGCAAGGTAAGAATCAGAAATGGCAGAGTCCAGGTGCTGTAGGGTGATGGGTTGGAAGTATTTCTTGTATCGGAGACTTCACAAGAACAGGAGGCAAACCAGCAAGCCCTTGGAGTCACCTGGTTCTGGGTTCAAATGTTGTGGGTCCAGTCCTTCTTACCCAGACAAGGAGGTCAGCAGGTCAGCACAGCAAGAAAGTTCTAGTTCCAGAACAGCACTCCAGCAGAGTAGCAGTCCTTGTAGCAGCACAGCAGTCTTTCTTCCTGACAGAATATTCACAGGTCTAGAAGTGTACTGAGTTGGTAGGGTCAGAAGTCCAGTTTGTATACTCTGTAGGGCATGTGAAGTGGAGGAGACTTCAAAGAAGGGCTTTGAAGTGTACGGGGGGCCTCCCTTCCTGCCCTGGCTTAGACTCACTACTGGGGGTTAAGCAGTCCTATGTCTGGGGAGAAAGCACAGCCTTTTCAGGTGTAAGCGTGAAGCTATGGCCAGTTCCTCCCTCTCATCCTGCATAGGATGGCCCATCAGTCACACTTAAGCTCCCTTTGTGTGTGGATGACTAGCAGGAATGCACAAACCCAGCTGTGACCCTACCCCAGAAAGACAGGCTGCAGGCACACGTGGCTAGTTTCCTTGTGGCATTTTCAAAATTGTAACACTAAATCAGACTTTACCACTGAAATGGATTTATCATTACAATTCCATAGGTACTAAACATGAACACATTCAAAACTCAGCTGCCATGCTACTACTACATGTAAAGCCACAACCCCACATCTCCCTGCCTTGAGAGCCTTACACTGGTTACACCACTGCCAGAAGATCCACCTTCAATCTGCTTTGTATCACCCACAAAGCTATACATGGAACAGGAACACTTTTCATCAGAAACAAAATAACCAAATACATTCAACAAAGAAACCTCCGCTCAAGATTGGCACCAGCCTTAAAACACCACTATACAAGAAAAATAAAATAGTTGGTCTGTTCAAGCAGCCAAACTATGGAATTCATTAGCCCCAAATAAAGGATCCATGGATAACTACCTTGCCTTCAGAAGACTACTCAAGAGTTGGCTCTTTCCTTCATAACCACCATATTCAAATAGCAACGGACTGCATATGCCTGTGTTGATAAATATTTATAATTTGATTATGTGTATTTTCTAGCTATGTATAGTTCTTTAATATTTTATTATTATTTCATAATGTCAGGAATAAGGCCAGGTGCAGTCCAGGTCTCGCCCGCTACTCCGCTGCGCGACTCTGCGGGGCTTTATGCGCACCACTTGTCATCCCCTCTTGTCCCAAAGGTGACCATCAACGTCGTCTGCCCTATGGCAAAGCCCTTAGAGCTACAGGGTCAGGACATTGGTGGACAAGATGCACTTATCATTGCTATTCTGTGAAGGGACTACAATTCCCATGTTTTTAGAGGAAGCAGCCATCTTGGGGTGTGGCAGGCCTATAAAGCCCAGCCACACCCAAGCACGTTGCTCACTATTTTGAAGACTTCGATGCAGCCAGACCTTGTGGAGGTTTCTCTGGAGAAGAGCAGAGTTCCTGAATGGCAGAGTGTCATCCAACCGAAGTATCCTTGTTTCCATGGTGCATTCAAAAACATGTAGGTCATACTCGTAGTGGTAAGGCCTTGCTGAATCCAAGTTTGGAGGAAGTCATTACTTCCAAAAGGTAAAGCGCCCCTTAGCATAACGAGCAAGGCATTTTCAGTTTCTAGAGTACAGCGGCCTTGGCGCAACGATCAAAGGCATTTCAGAGCACATATGTAAAGCGCTCTTTGCACGGCAATTCAAGCGCTTCAGTTCACAGATATAAAGCGCTCTTGGCATGATAATTCAAGAGCTTCAGTTCACAGGTGTAAAGCGCTCTTGACACGGCAATAAAAGCGCTTCAGTTCACAGATGTAAAGCGCTCTTGGCATGATAATTCAAGCGCTTCAGTTCCCAGGTGTAAAGCGCTCTTTGCACGGCAATTCAAGCGCTTCAGTTCAAAGATGTAAAGCGCTCTTGGCATGATAATTCATGCGCTTCAGTTCACAGGTGTAAAGCGCTCTTGGCACGGCAATTCAATCGCTTCAGTTCACAGATGTAAAGCGCTCTTGGCACGGCACAAGCGTTTCAGTTCACAGATGTAAAGCGCTCTTGGCACGACAATTCAATCGCTTCAGTTCACAGATGTAAAGCGCTCTTGGCACGAAAATTCAACAGCTTCAGTTCACAGATGTAAAGCGCTCTTGGCACGACAATTCAATTGCTTCAGTTCACAGATGTAAAGCGCTCTTGGCACAACAATTCAAGCGCTTCAGTTCACAGGAGTAAAAGGTTCTTGGCACAACAATCAAAGTGATTTAGGCCACTTGAGTAAAAGCGCCCCCTTAGTATAATGAGCAAAGTGCTTTAAGGCAAGACACGTAAAAGCGCTTCCTGGTATTCTTAAGCAAAGCATTTCAAGTTCTAGGAGTAAAACCTTTTTGGCCTTTATTGTTGTGAATGTGAAAGTATTTCTGAAGATAAACAAATCATAGTTTTCATTGTTCTTTGAAAAGCTTAAGATGTGGAAAGCATATTTAATTCTTTGAGATTTTCTAAGTCATGATCAAAGGTTTATGTTGTGAATACATAGATGTTACAGGATTGATATTCTGTGTATAATCATAGTTCAATGATCTTGCCATCTCTTGACTCTGAGGTCGTAGTTACTCTTGTTCCATGTTTAAAAGAAGAGGCTTTGCCCTCATTTCAAAAGGGGTCTCCACCTGACATCTCAGAGACGCATTTAGTCCAGAGTCTAATGATAACTTGCATTTCTATGAATGAGCAGATGCATATCTGTTCTAACCTTTTCTTTTTATATCTGTCTCCCTGCTGTTCCCTACCCTAATTCCCTTCCCCCCGACTGGCTTCACCATAACTCTGTGCTATAATAGCTTTCTGAGTTGGTGACGCCGGAAGGTGGGACTTTTGTTCAGCGACGTGCAGATCCAGAGGAAAAGACACTGTGACACATAATAATAAATTAGACACATAGGGCCTGATTCCGAGTGAGGCGGACGGCGGTAGCCGCCAGCCTCGCGGGAACCGCCATATGGCCGCTACGCGGTCGAAAGACCGCAGAGGCCATTCAGGCTTTCCCGCTGGGCTGGCGGGCGACCGCCAGAAGGCCGCCCGCCAGCCCAGCGGGAAACCCCTCCCCACGAGGAAGCCGGCTCCGAATGGAGCCGGCGGAGTGGGTATGTGCGACGGGTGCAGTTTGCACCCGTCGCGTATTTCAGTGTCTGCATTGCAGACACTGAAATACACAGTGGGGCCCTCTTACGGGGGCCCCTGCAGTGCCATGCCAAGCCTATTTAACAAATGTATATTTACTCATGGTTAAATATATGTGTGTATGTGTGAGTGCATGTGTGTGTGTATATGTGTGTGTGTATATACATATATATGTGTATATTATTCTATGCTTAACATGTTCGTAAGTCATTGCATAGCTCCTAGATAAGTTATTTTAGGTACTTATGAATCCCTGCTTTCTTTTTTATATCACAATGAGCAAATGTTATCTTAACTATTTAACAGCAAGCATGTCGCTATTCAATAATTGAGGCAAGATAAATGTATGTTAGAAAAGCATACTTATTAATTAACTTCAAATATTACAAATCTTGAAAGTCTGTGTTTATACAATACTACTTTTCTTCTCATCTTAATACCCGTTATTATATTCCTTGCACATATATTGCCTTACTATGTATTTACATATCTATTTCTTTATTACTCTAGTCCTACTGTACTAGAGAAAAAATACAAATAAATACATTTTAATCAATAAATAAAATTCAACATATAAATAATTAATTAAAAATAACTATAAATAAATAAAATAATAAATAAATAAAAAAATATACATTTTACTCTCATAGGCTTTACTCTGTCTCCCCATCACCCTATGTCTCTATCAACCTATCCTCCAACCCCTCTCTTACACATCCAAAACCCATTCTACTACTTTCATCTCCAAAATAATCCTGCCTACCGCTCTTCCTTCCTTTACCGCATCTAGCTTACCCCAGAACTCGGTTTACTACCATGATCTCCCAAACAACCCTACTAAATTCTCCCTCATTTATCTCACCTTTGACTCATCCAAAACCTTTCCTGCTACTATGATCTCTCTAACCTCTTTCCACATACTTTTCCCTCCTCCATCTTTCCTTTACTCATCCCAAGCCTCATCCTATTACTATAAACTCCCAATTAACACTTCTGGATTCATCCCTCCTCTATCCCTCCATTACTCTAGTCAATCCAACTAACAAACTCACATGTCCTCTGCTCAAATTAACTCATAATAATACTAACATTGTGCTTGTATTTCCCTATACTAATCCACCACTAACTCCTTTTGGGTTCCGGAGTAAGGTGCTACTTGCCGAAAAGCGCTTCAACGCCTCATCAGGGGTAGTAAGCGCTATTTAAATACAATTATAATGCCAAAAAATGTACACATCTGCGAAATGCCATCCATGAGCCTATCACTAGAGATGTGCATTTGGGCATTGTTTTCTAGTGACATGAGGCCTTGTAAGATGGCTAAGGCTGGCTTTAGAAGGATGTAAAAATCCATCTACATGGAATTCAATGAAAAAAAACAATGTTCTGCAAGACATATTGGCCAGCCAATTAAAAGCCGTGTTTGTAACCCATCCACAGATTTTGTACAGTCCACGGAAACAGAAAATATGTGTTGCAATCTTTCTTTCTGGTACTGGATTGAATATCTATCACCAAACAAAAAGTGCAGCACAAGCCGTAATTCTGTCAAAATGTACTCATACACTAGATGAGCAGACGATACCCCATAGGAAACTTTGTTGCATTTGGAACAGCCAGACTACAGACAGACAACGATATTTCTGTTAATACTTTCCCCATGGAAACAGATGTTGGTTTGTGTATACACCAATAAATTATTATCATAAATATTCAGAAAGTAGCCTAATAGCGAAAAACGTATCTGGCACAGCCATGCTGAAACAACCAGGCAGAAAGAAATGGATTTTAGAAATGTATTATAAATTCTTCAAGATTATAACAAAGATAGCAACTTTTTTCACCTATACTTGAACCATGACTACGCTTTCACGATTAGATCTAGAATGTTACCAGCAGTTTAAGGTTCAGAGTAAAACAACCATATTGTAAACATATAAAATATTTTATTATTTACAAGCATACATACATTCATTTACAAACATTTTTTGTAAAAACGTGACTTATGGTGGAGTACAAGTCAAATGACCACATAGTTTGTTTTTATTTTTATTTTTAAAAAGAGCAATGCAATTTCTGGTAGTCACCCACTTTTGTGAGGGCTTGACCTTTCTTGTAAATTAAATAGCTTTGGAAATTAAATGGCAGTTTTCAAGAAGTTTTACTGGGTTACCTTTTTAAGCCCACCATAGTCTATTTCTGTTTCACTCAAGTCCCAAATCAAATGTGAGCAGGAAAGTGAACGAAATTCTATTTTAATTATTCTGAAGGAAATTTGTGATTTTTGACAGTTTGTAATTATTCATATTTTTCAGGGTGTCATAATAATCGACCCTGAATCTGAGGTTTATGTTATTTTATATTATTGATAACAATACAGAAAATGCTCTGTTTTTAACAAAGGGCATGGTACTTCATAACCCAGTTTAACAAAAAAAGGTTAACACGCGGGAGACAACTTCAGTGAAGCAAAATCTGCAAGTCACAAAGAAATAAATGCTTTACGAACACATCTCTATGACTGGCAACCGGCTAGGAACAATACACCAACATCATGTTTCTCTTTTGGAGAATTTTTTGTTACATGACAAATGTATACACGACGGCATGTGTATGTTCCTATACCAGTTGTCTGTAAACTCAATTTTGTCTAAACGAGTTTATTATAACTTTGTAAATTTTGCGGAACATTTAAATATACATCGCACAAAACCAGATTCTTGCTCTTTTATGAAAAATCATTCCCTTTTTCTTCTGCAAGCTTTCTTTTCTCTTTCCTATATTCGTTTGCACTCCAAAAAGTGATCCTCTTCAGAACTTCCTGCAAAAGTTTTGTAGGTAGCCAGGAGATTTGCCTTTCCAGTTTGGATGCATTCTTGCCAATACAATCGAGGCACAACCTGGAAAATGAAGTTCGTGTGAAACAGATTTAGTAGGCAAAATATAACAAAACTGTCACTCCAAATGCCATCAAAAAAAGGTGTCCCAGAAGCCATTATACTGTTGCACTACTAACTGGATAGCCACGAGAGGACTTTAAAACATCTGACTCTCGCAGGGTGGCGAGGAAAAGCAATTAGAGCTTACTCCAAAAGTTGGAGGGACTCAGAAACTCAGATTTAGTGTGATAAAATAGATAAAGCCCAAAAACACTATTGTATACTTAGTGCTTTTTTTACTTTGTAAACAGAAAATTACTTTTTATTGAAAGGTAAGTAAATAGCTCAATTGAAAATATGATAAATAATAATGTCAGGATTCAGCCACATGGCCACCTTACGGCGCTCATGTAGGCCCCGTTTGGTTCTGCCTTTAGACCTGACCATGTTGGAACACTCCATCACAGCGCATACCTTGCTTCACTATACATTCCAGCCTCAGTTTTCACTTTACCATCCTGGTGCATTGTGGTACATGTAGTTCATTCTGTTGGCCAACCTTTAACTGATCATGTCCTGAGAGTGGCACTTCATTCAACATCATTGTTTCTGACTACTAAAGATAGACTCACTCATTCAGATCTACTTCCTAGACTTGTTATAATCAACTCTATCCCACACTCCTCATCTGCTGTGCCTGTTCACGTCTGTGTACCTGCTGGGTTCCGCAGACCTTTCTTCTCAAAGTTCTTCTGCAACCTTCCCTTCACTGGTGGTTCTCCCTTTCTTTGCACCTCGCTGATGACTTACATCTGCCTCTTGCTCCTCCACCTGTGCTCTTTCTCTGAGGTTCTAGCTACTATCACCCTGGAAGCTCAGAATGCAGCAGCTTGCCTTGGTCTTTTCTGCTAACACTTCATTCATTCCAGTGCCCACTTGCTGCTCTGGTTCCAGGCTTGCTCACTGATGAACACATTACTTACTTTAGGTAACACCTTTTCTGGTGGATACAGTATCTACCTGTGAATTCCTCACCTCTGAATATCCCAATGCACCTGCTTTGTACAGAAACCTTTCTCCATAACTCTCCAACAAGGGAGTCACAATGCTCTGCATGCAACTCTTTCTGATGTCATAGTTGCTATAAGAAGCCAGAGAACTGGTGTCAGTTTCCACCCGCTTTTTTGTGCCTTTGAGGCGAACAGGTGAAGCCAATATCACAAATGCAACAACATGTCGCAATCCAGATACATATATAGAATATTTATAAGAACAGAAATAGAGTTCTTTTGCCATATGCCGACAAACAATGGAGAAGTGGGTGGGTCAGTGAGGTAACCACCAGAGAAATAGTTGCCGAAGGTAACTTGTTCTTCTGATGGATACATCTACCTGTGGATTCCTCACTTTTGAATAGAATCCCCAAGCAGAGCCACACTCGGAGGAGGGTGCTTGTCTGCCTACACCAAAAAATCTCGCAAGACAGAACTGGCAAAGTGAACATCCCTCCTCACTTTGGAGTCGAAGCAATAGTGCTTCACAAAGGTGTGAAGGGAGGCCCAAGTTGTGGCTTCACAGATGTCAACTACTGGTACACCTCTAGCTATAGCAGAAGTAGAAGACTTAGCTCTAGTGGAGTGAGCTCTTATACCTTCAGGTAGCTCTTTGTTAGCCATGGCGTAGCAGATCTTTATGCGCAGGATGATCCGTCTGAACAATGTTCTCTTATGCACAACCTTTCCCTTCATTTGCCCACGTAGCCAATAAACAGCTGATCATGCTGCCGGAGATCACGTGTCCAGTCTATATAAAGGCTCACATCTGTTTTAGGGTCAAATCCATGAAGCCTTTTCTCCTCCTTAGTTGGATAAGGAGGAGGATAAAAAGTAGGAAGGAAAGGGAGTAACCACTTTTGTTAGGAAAGCAGCCCTGGTTCTCAATACCAACTTATCTGAATAGAAAGTCGTGAAGGGAGGTTTCACACTTAGGGCCTCATTACGACCCTTGCGGCCGGCGGTGTTACTCCAGCTATTATGACCATGGCGCAATAGCTACGGCCATACTGCCGGCCCCTCCACTATACCGCCAGTTCATAATCCTGGGGATTATGAGTCCCCGACCGCCAGCCTGGCCACGGCAGTAAACACTGCCATGGAAAGGCTGGCGGTAAGGGGGACTTGGGGTGCCCCTGCACTGCCCATGCACTTGGCATGGGCAGTGCAGGGCCCCCAGGTATAGCCCTGTCGCGCATTTCAGTGCCTGAATTTTGGGCAGTGAAATGCGCAACGGGTGCTACAGCACCTGCTGTAAATCAGCATTGCCCTCGGCTCTATTACGAGCCAGCAGCAATGTTGATGTGACTTTTCCACTGGGCCAGCAGACGGTAACACTGTTACCGTCTGCTGGCCCAGCGGAAAAGTCATAATAGGGAGCCAGAAATACCGCCGGCACTGGCGGTATTCTGTCTCCCGCAGCCTCAGCGGTCTTTTTGAAAGACCGCCGAGGTTGTAATGAGGGCCTTAATGCCTGCAATTCACTAACAAGTTTAGCTGACGTTATGGAAACCAGAAAAACAGTCTTGAAGGTAAGTAACCTCAAAGGACAACTATACAAGGGTTCAAAAGGTGCATTACTAAATTAATATCCCACTGACATATGATAAAGGGAGTGGTAGGATACTTATTAATAAGTCCCTTAATAAACCTTAGCACTATAGGGGACTTAAACAGGGAAGGTTTGTCGAGTAAACAAAATAAAGCCGAAAGGACGGATAACTATCCCTTAATTGTAGCAACTGCACAATCTTGCTGCACCAGGGAAATCACAAATGTAAAATAGCAGATGAACGGGCTTTTAAGGGGTCAACAGAATTTTCTTCACACCACTTTACAAATTTAGCCCATCTGCCAGCATAAACTGTCTCCAGGCCAACAAAATAACATCCATTACGACATGGGGGGGGAGAGAAAAAAAGAACTCAGGTTGCCCTGTTCAATCTCCAGGCATGTAGGGGCAGGCTCTGGAGGCGAGGGTGTAGAACCTGCCTCTAAGACTGCAGGAGAAGGTCTTCCCTATGAGGGAGACGGAGCGGAGGGCACAGTGAGAGGTGCAGAACATCTGTATACCACACCCTACGTGGCCAATCCGGGGCAATAGTTACGACTTGGGGCCGGACTTAGTGAATCTTCCTCAGAAGCTGAGGAACCAAGGGTTTGGGGCGAAATGCATAAAGCAGCTGGGAGCTCCAGTCCAACTGAAATGCATCCCTAATGCTCCCTGCAGGGGATAATGGAGGCTGCAGAACGACAGGCAGTGTGCATTCTTGTAAGAAGCAAAAAGGTCTATCTGAGGGGTCCACCATAGGTAGAAGATGTGAAGCACCAACTCCGGATGGAGACGCCACTCATGATTGGCTAAAAAATGCAAACTGAGGCTATCCGAGCGTATGTTGATTCACAATGATGCCAATCCAATGGTACTGAGCCCAGGACAGAGTCGTAGAGCTTCTTTACAAATAAGATGCAACCCCACACCTCCCTCTTTGTTGACATACCACATTGCGGTAGTATTGTTTGCCAAGACGTATAATGACTGACCACAAATGGAAGGAGGAAGGATTTGAGAGCCAGATGTATTGCCCGCAATTCCAACAGATTGATGTGAAAACATTTCTCCTCTGGAGACCAAAGTCCTTTGATCTCCTGATCACCCTAGAGTGGAGGCATCTGTTATCACTGTGACCACCGAAGGTGGAGGACAAAACGGCTTCCCTTGGGTTAGATTGCCATCCACACCCCACCATCTAAGATCTGCTGCAGTGTCTCTGGAGATTCTGACTGCCTATCCGCGATCTCCATTGTGTTGAAACCACTGCCTGTGGAGGCACCACTAAATGGCGCTCATGTGCCAGCGTGCATGGGTGACCAACAGAATGCGGGAAACAATCAAATTGAGCAGGCATAAGACCTTCAGGACTGGAACCATCGCTCCTTTCTTAAATATTGCAATCATAGCCTGAATGTCTTGAATCCTCTGAGGAGGAGGGTAGGCACGATTCACTGTAGTGTCCAGTACTGCACCTAAGAACAGGGTACACTGAGAGGGCTCCAGGTGAGACTTGGGCACGTTTATGGAAAATCTCAGGTTGTACAACAATTGAGTTGTGAACTGCAAGTTATGCAACACCAACTCAGGAGACATGGCTTTCAGGAGTCAATTGTCCCGGTAAGGGAATACCGGCATTCCTCACCTTCTGAGATGTGCCACGAGCACTGCCATCACTGAAAACTGATAATGTTGAGATCCCACCGTGAAGCAGAGATACTTCCTGTGTGACTGCAGAATAGGAATGTGACAATACACATCCTGCAAATCAAATGAAACCACTCAGTCTTCCTTGTGGAGGGCAAGAAGTACCTGTGCCAGTGTCAGCATTTTAAATTTTTCCTGCTTGAGGAACCAATTCAAAACCCTGAGTTCTAGGATCGGATGCAAACGACCATCTTATTTTTTTGGAAACCAGAAAGTACCAGAATAGCACCCCTGCCCCTGTACCTGAAACCAATAGCAGAAGATGTCCTTTGTGAACAAAAACAGTGTTGAGGAGGGAAAGGTGGGGGAAACTCCTAAGGGTAGGAAGTGTTCATTTTCTACAGTACTCAACATCCTCAAGTCCGATGTTATGGACCCCACTGTGGTAAAAAATGGAAAAACCATCCTCTCACTGGTAAGGTATGCTCCAAGATGGCGGAACTTGGGCTGCTTTCTTGCGACGTTGCCAAGGAGGAGGAGGAGAATAAACCTTCTTCGCGGATTACTCCAATGTCTTTGACTCCCTGTCTACTGGAGATGTTTGGAAGGATCCTGGTGTCGATTTTGAAGAACAGGAAGATTGTACCACCACGCTTTCAGGTGTTGGATGACTGCTTAAAAACAGAGAATTCCCTGGTGCAGTCTTGTACCTTCTGGCAATGGGTTGAGACATTGCCAGAGTAGACAACGGTTTCTGCCAAATGTCCAACACAGGTTCAGTCAAAGCCTCATTAAAAGGTAAAAGTGGTTCTGATACACAAGAAGTAGAGTGAAGTACTTCTGTCAGTAGATCAGGCTTACATTCTGCTGCAGGAAGGGGTAGCCTTTCCTATCAACACATGATGTGACCTCAGGAGGACGCATGCCCTTTGGTAATGACAACTCCCATTCTAGGGAAGGGTCCAGACCACTTGCCACATCCAGTCCTTCAAAGTCAGGAGAATTGACCTTCTAGGTCTGGGTCTTGCTGTGAGCAGAAATAGTGTTCTTCCTCCAGAAGCCATAACATTTCTCTACGGTATCAATACGGGACACAAGAACAGCCAAATCCATAGGGACTGGAGTTGAACGATCTGATGCCGGCATGGAGACTTCGGATGCCGGTATGGGCACAACCTGCACCAATGACCCCCGACGAGTGTCAGTCGGCGAAGGAGTCACCTTCCTTGGCACCAGAGAAGGCCAGGGAAACTGGGCCATTGGCATGAAAGACAGAAACAGAGCCTGCTGATACAGCAGCAGGAGACCTCCCAGGGACTAGGACATCAGATCCACAGGGGCCACAGGTACACCACATGGAGTCACGGGCCTGGTAAAAATGCTATATATAGCACTGAGTAAGCTGGAAGGATCTGACCCGGGAGCAGGGCAAGCTGGATATTCTTTATCCTGTCAAGGAGCCTGAGGAAGAACTGGAGTCGCAGGGACCACTTCTGGTTCCGGATCAGGAGCCACAGGTGAAATCGATGGTCTAACAGGACTCAAAGGAGTTGCCGCAAGCCAGAAGGGATGGAGCCAGAGAAATTCGAGTCAACATTGGAGGCGGAGACACCTATGATGGAGAGACATCTCTTGAAGATATACGTAAGGAACTGTGATGTCTCTTCTTTTTGTGCTTCCTCTTAGATGACTTCGAGGAACGGGCAGACTGTGACTCCGAATGAGGTCAAGAATTCTCAGGACTTCTCTTCGCTTCTCCTTCATTGCCTTGGCCATAAAGAGCTTTGTTTCCCTTTCGTTCAAAGCCTTAGAGTTCATGTTCCGGCACAAAGAACAGGTGTTGACATCGTGGTCCGAGCTGAGACACCAAAGATAGTTGTCGTGAGGGTCCATGATCGACATCTGACCCTAGCAGTGCAGGCTGGGCTTGAATCCGGACTTCATCATTGGAGACATTATTGTAGTAAAACAGTACCTACTGTTTTTCTAACCTGAAACACTGTCACCAACAGAAACCTAAGGGAGCGGTGAAAGAAATATTACATTTTGAGGTGTGGAAAAAAGGGAACTGATGTCATTATGCCAACGACTTATGGCTCCTATGACGTCAGATGGAGTCGCGTAAGGAGCTGTGGCATTGTGACATCTTTGCTGACGTGAGAGAGCTGTGGAGAAAAGTATCTGTGGAATGCTGGTGCACTGTGATATTGAAAAGTTGAAGAATCCACAGGTGGATGCATTCATCAAAATCTTTGTACTCTGGTTTCCCCAATGTTTCTTGCTTTCCACTCCCTGTTTTGGTACTTTGATTCATTAGTTTCTTTTTCTTGATGCAAGTGCCTTTCTGTCCCACTATGTAACCATGATTCCGGTTCTGTCTATATACTTTAGCTCTCTTACCCTTGCGGGAGTGCAGATTCTTAGTCTCAGATTCTTTTCCCCTAACCTGTGTTTATTGCTTCAGCCCTGTCCTAATATGTTTGTTCCTTCACTTTCATGGATATCAGTGTTGACCTTTCTGCAGATTTTGAGTTCAGTCCTGGTTCTTTTCTTAGAATCTGATGTAGTCTCTTAAGCACAGTATCTGCTTTCAGTGTTTCTTGCTCTAATCCCTTTTGCCCTCTCTTGAGCTTAGACTGAAACCTTGACTATTGTTATTACATAGAATGGCAGTGAGATCCTGAGGCTTAGTGCCTCTTGTACAGCCAGTGCTGAGTGAGTTGCCAGAGATTAACAGCTTTATGCCTTTTGTACTATCTTATCTCATCAAACAGATCATTTTCCAAGGAGCAGCAAAACTCCCAGGCAAAGTATTTTATAGTTTGTCTATCCTTATTCTGTCTGGACTGTCACAGTTTCTTCTTATCGCTAAACTATATGCCTTGTCTGTGTAGTTTTGTTCTTGCAGGTTTTACCCATTTGAGTTCCACAACCCCAATGTGCTCAAACATTTTCCATCTCACAGCTCCTGCCTTCCCAAATTTCAGTTACTGTCCTGTACACTAAACCCCTCATCCATATTTATCTTGTACTTGTAGAAAGCAAGCTCACCCTGTTAGGTAATTTAGTCCTGCTCTCAGCAGATTACCAGACAGACTATCCTAGCACCTTCTGCAACACAAAACATCTGTGTACCCCCCTCTCTCTGCCATGCTAGGCATTAGACCTTCAGATAAAATTTAACTCTATGGGGAAAGCTATCCTATGGTGGGTGCTTTGACGTGAAACAGTCATGTTTGGAAGCGTTTGAGACCTAAAAGTTAAAACATGGAGGTGACTGACTGGATAAAGCTCAAAATATTGAACCCCAGACTTTACTTTGATATAGTGAGCTGGTATCCAAAGGATGCTGACAACAGAAGGTATCACCTCAGAAAAGTAGTCAGGCCTAGAATAAAAAGGGGGCACCTAAAAATATGTAATGCCAAATTAAAAGCCTTAGTTGCTCCTGGCAAAGTCTTTTATGATGTGAAGTCCAGTCCCTATAGTCTGGGACCAGTAAGTACAGGTACCTTATGACCACAGAGCGGGCCAGGGTTAAAGCAGGCTCACTCTTCCAATGAAGAAGGTGAGGGAGTGTGAGTTCTACTAGGTTAGCTGACGTTTTCTGACCTGGATAACTTTGCTGGGATGACCTAGAAAAACACAGCTCCTGAAGCTGTCTTGTCGATGATCACTGGGAATTACGCCACTCCTGATAGGCACAATACACTACCACTCCTGATAGGCACAATACACTTCACCTGTGGGGAGGTATGTTTTTCTTCTCTTCATAGGTCACATAAGGAGAAAGACTACTCAGGATTTATCTGATTTATGTTCAATATGGATGAAGAACAGCAACCAAGGAACAGATAGTTACCTATAATCCTAGTTCTCCTGCAGGGAACTTTCAGCAAAGTTATAGGCACTGAATTGCCCCACTCATGCACTGGACCCTGGAGCATATTTCAGTAGAAACGTGTGCTATAAAGAGTGAAAAAAATCTATCTGCAGACTAATAAAAGGCTACAAATTAACCAAACTTCATTTAAAAAATGAAGCCAAGTAGTCTATAAAAGATGACCAGAAACATATTTCACAAACCTTTTTTAAAAATGGAATAAAAAGAAAAAGCAGTACAGTGTTAGATGACAGGCTGTCATAGACATGAGAAGAAAAACTGCCAATCTGCCTTTTAGGGTATAATCTTCCTTCTGTATCCCATCCAGCCTTACAGGTGAAAGTTCAGTTCATATTTATGCAACAAGAACCTGTACATAAGACAAGCGCTGTGCAGTCATGAACTCTGGGTAGTATCCAAGCTATCATCAGAATTAATTTGCATTCTGTGTAATAGTGATGAAATATGATTAAAAAAAAGAAGACAAAAATCAAATAAAAAACGCTTTGCAATCATTTTTCCAGGGAGGTGAGAGGGCTGCATATGACTTTCACAAGGATTCCTTTGGAGAAGAATGTAAGTAACCTTTCCTTCCCATTTAGGGGATCCTTATAAATTATTGCTGGGTATGCTGTTCTACTTAGTGTTAATGAGAAATATAGTCATTAACACTAAATAGAACAGCACACCCATTCCACTAAAAAAGTTGAATGAGTAAGTGAAGAACAAGTTACTTACATTCAGTAACGCCTTATCTAGTAGTGATTCTATATAGCTACAGATTCGTTACCTCTGAATTATCCCTGGAACTGGAAAATCTTGAGCAGTACTCCTGCCAGTAGGTGGCAGCGCCGCCATGGGGATTCCGACCCCCTTACCGCCAGCCTGGTTCTGGCGGTTTTGACCGCTGAACCTGGCTGGCGGTAACGGGTGTCGTGGGGCCCCCTAACAGGGCCCCACCAAGATTTTCAGTGTCTGCCATGCAGACACTGAAAATCGCGACGGGTGCAACTGCACCCGTCGCACCCCTTCCACTCCGCCGGCACCATTCGGAGCCGGCATCCTCCTGGAAGGGGGTTTCCTGCTGGGCTGGCGGGCGGCCTTCTGGCGGTCGCCCGCCAGCCCAGCGGGAAACTCAGAATGACTGCCGCGGTCTTCTGACCGCGGTACGGTCTTCTGACCGCGGTACGGTCTTCTGGCGGTTCCCGTGTGGCTGGCGGCGCCCGCCACCAGCCAAACTCGGAATCACCCCCTCTATGTCAACTGAGCCGAATGTGATGTGCATGATGCCTATACTGGCGCCACCCCCATCGTGCTAACATCAGTTTCTCTTCATGACTTTCCATGCTAAAAGAGCAGAGCCACAAAGACTGCTGATGCACTTGTGTGCAGTGCTAAGGACCTCAAAAGGGTAACTTTATACAGGAATCAGAACGCAGGAGGGGGGATGGGAGAGTCAGTAAGGAATCTGCGGCTAGGCAGAGTCCCTACCAGATAAAGCATTACCAAAGGTAAGTAACTTGTTCATCTGATAGAGACTTCTAGAGGCAGTTTCCTTTCGTTAGAATAGATATGCAAGCAACACTTTGTCGCAGGTGGATCTGCAAGCAGATTAGCCCAAACGTCCTGCAGGACAAAATGCAAATCATAAAAGGACTTGACTGTACAGACAGTAATGTTTGGTCAATATGTTGAGTGACTCCCACATTGCTGTCTGACATATGTTCAGAACGGGGACTCTTCGAGCTAACGGTGTGGTGGCAGCCTTAGGTCTGGTTGAATGAGCATGCAAGCGCACAGGGTGTTTGATTTTTGGCCAATGCACAGCAGATTTTGATGCAGAGCACTAGCCATCATGGAATGGTTTGCTTCTGCACAACCCAACCCTTCTTCGCTCCGACACACCCAAAAACAGTTGATCGTCCACCAGAAAGTCTCTGGTATGATCAAGGTAGGACGGAAATGCTATTTCGGGGTCACATGAAAGCGAAGGGTATACCGGTTTGAGTGCTGCTGAGAGAAAAGACCCTGCTGAAAGGGCAGCCAAAACTCAGGCTCAGGTGTTTGGGACACCAGATTCTCTATGCTCAATCCGGATCAACAGGAATGACTTTCACCTGGTTGCTTCTGGTGGCTAGGCATACAGAAGGCCTGAGTTCCACTCAAGACAAAAGATGCAACAGCCGCCTTGGAAACTCCAGCGTGCAGAATTGCTGACATTGCACATTCTCTGCAGTTGTGAACAGATCTAACCAAGACTCTCCTCACTCTTGAAAGAGACCTTGCACCTACTCCAGTTGGAGGCACCAGTCTTGATCCGCTAGGCAATGATGGCTGAGTCTGTCTGCTCGGATGTTCAGAGAGCCTGCCAACTGCTGAACCAACAGAGTAATAATCTGACGTGCCTGTCATGTCCAGAGACGCAGGGTCTCTTGACGATAATCCACGACCCGCCCTGGCCCTGCTTGTTGCAGTAAAGCATGGCGGTTGTGCTGTCCGTGAACACCTGCACTAGCCTTTCTCTGATTGAAGGAAGTAAGGCTTTTAATGCAATTGGCTTGCCTGGAGCTCCAACAAGTTGATGAGGAGGCCTCCGATCTCCACTTATCTCATGTGACCGCCCCAGCCTAGGACTGATGCCTCTGTCTTCACAGTCCGCTATAGCTGGGGAAAGGAGAGAGGTCTCTGCTAACCAAAATCAGAGTTTGTCAGCCACCACTGTAAATCTTTTGCAGTTCCAGCCAAGATCTTGATCAGGTTGGAGAGATTTCCTGATACAGTGCCCACTGGAACTTCAGGTCCCATTGCAGAGCCTGCATATGCCAACAGGCATGTATCACTAGCACAATGCAGGAGGCCATTAGTCCCACCTGTTGCAGGGTCCGCGCTTAGTGTCCATTTTAGATTACCGTTTTAGCTTGACATCTTTTTCTAATGGTGACTTTTTAATTTTTTTCCACTAACACAAGAAAGTGCTGCATACGCATTTATACTTGGGAGGCTTGTTGCCATGCAAGCTGCACATTTAGTTCCGCGGTTGTACAATCAGTATGCAATGCCCTTGTTTCCTCTTTTTGTGCTTGTCAGAGACAACCTATTTATGTTAGACAAACCAAAGAAGCTGTTTTGCACCTCTGACACAGTGCGATAAGGACAATGTTTTATTATATAAACAGCATCCATGCTACACTCAGAGAGAGGAGCACTTCATGCTGGGATTATCATGGGACCACTGTGAACTGTGAATGAGATGCAACTCTGCTGACCCTGATCTTCATCTTGCGAAGGAAGATCGCCTGCACATTTAGACAGCTTTCTGACACCTAATACCAAAGTATGGGGGTTATTTTTCTGTGTGGCCAAGGCTTCTTTTTCCCCTTTATACGGAGACATATGCGGTGAAAATGCTGTATCCTCCTCAGTTTAATAGGAATAAGAAACAACTATTTGAATCTTTAAGTTGTTCAAGCTTGAACTTTTAAAAGGATTACCCCACTATAGCGTTTCCTTACTTTGAATTCCGTTCATTAAATAAGGTGCAACCAGTGAATATTCCTATTAATTGTAGACAGTCTCTTACTACTCACTTACTTGGACATGGGCTAGCCAATAGCGGTGGAGATATTACCTTCATGGTTGAGGCACATGAACCTTATAAATGCAGAGTTTTTTATTCCTGAATTAATTTTTCTGCAGCTGATGCCAATACACAGACAATAAACACATACACTGCAACTCCAGTTCTTCCAGCCTGCTTATAGACCATATGAACACTTAGAAATAGCACACTCAGAAACTAATTGGCAACTTTGCCACAATATCCTCAATAATGTTAAGTATTATTAAAAGGGAGGGAACTTCTTTGGCCATACACCAACGTAATCGTGATGGTCCCCGTTGCAGATCAGGAACATGAGTGACGTAAAATTATTTCTGAAACCTATACATCAATAGGTCGGGATAATTTTGGAACCAGGCCTTGCAAGCCACAAATGAAAATAAAATCTAATACTGTGATACAATAAAACAGTGTGATAGGCATCAGTCTTCTGATACATGTCCTTCTCATTCCTTAGAGGACCCTTCAGACAAAAAGTCAGAGAGAGGGGGACAAAGCGAATGCAGACACCAAGAGTATGTGAAATGGAAAATGTTATCACAATTTTCCCCTAATTTGATCATAAAAAAAGAAGAGAAACTTCTACAACAAAATCACATTTTAAAACAAAAGAAAGTGGCAGGCATTTCCGCAAAATATGCAACAAATACTCAGAACTCTTCTTCTGAACAAAACGTGGGCAAAAACACTATTCAACAGAGCAGCAGAGGTCAACAGTTTGCCAAACTCTGGTGGCACGACCAACTAATGACTGTATTCAAGTTGAGAGTCCAGATCAGCAGCGACGTTTTCCTATTAGACTTTGTGATTTGGACATTCAAATTGAGGGGGATATATCACGTACTATTAAAGTAATATTCTGGCAGAATTTGACTAACACATATGCCAATCTCTTGGCTGAGGTAGATTGACTGCCTGAGTTTGTTAGAAAAGTCCCACGGGGGAGGATGTAATACTGCCATCTTTTTTCTGCTCTTATTTCATAAGAAGTCATAGAAGCATATGATGCAGAATGGACTATTGTGCAAGTCCCATCATTATATTGGAATCAGGCAGGATGGGATAATGACTCCCGTTATCATGTTATACGTATAAGGTCAATCCCGCACGTGCAAACACAATACCTTATTAAGCATGAAGCTAAACGCCCTGTTAGGGAGATTCTATCACAATTAGAATATCAAGCTATGATGGAGCCATTTATCTTTTTTACGAACAATGCATTATTACTTGTAGTTGAACCAGATCATTCATATCAAATAAACTATAGACATTTAAACAGTCATACACAGACTTTTGCTATACAAAATTCCCACAGTACAGCTTTAATTAACAATATAGGGCCATATGTATGAAAGCTTTTTCCCATAGACACAGAATGGGTAAAATCCTTTTGTACATCTGGCCCATAGTTTGTAAAAAATACAAACTACATTGGATACTTCTGATGGCTTTTTGTCAAAATATAGCACCTGAAAGCAGAGATTTTACAGTTTTGATAGCTTTAGGGACCCAGTAAAGATTCTGTAGGCTCCCATAAGGCTATAAGAACAGTCCATGACTGTTTGCTGCCCAAGTAATGTACATTTTACAAGAAATTGACTCAGAAGCGTTGTCTTACGTTGATGACATTTACCTCAAAGATGATGATTTAAACACACATTTGGCCAGACTGGATCGCATAATTATAGTCTTTGTTAACATGGCTATAAATTCAATTTTCCAAAATAAAACATGTTTTTTTCAGTGTTCTATTTCTACAACACAAATTATTTAATGAAGGCAAATGCCTTGCACCACACTTCTTAGAGAAGTGTGCTCTCTTACAACGACCAAATACCCTAAAAAAGCTTCATTCACTTTTAGGCTTTCTAAACTTTGGTAAAACATACATACCTGATTTTGCACAACGGGTTAAACTGCTGTACGATTTAATTTGCCCTGATTTTTCCAGTCAACGTTAGACTACTGAGCATATTACTATTCTCGGAACATTATAAACAGGCATGGTTGCATCTAAACACTTACATAATCGTGTTATCACTACTAGTTTGGTTATCCACATCATTCTATGTTCCAGCGGTTACACAAGTCACCTTTAATGAAGGTGAAATTGTACAATTGCATATAAATCGCATTTATATTCCAATGCAGAAATGCAATTTTACATTGATAGAAAAAATTCTGACTACCGTTCAAACAACTGTCCTAAAGGAACGTCCTGTGGTGTCTCTTATTCCAGTCTTAAAGGTTTTCACCAAGGCAAGTGTCTATAAGGTGAAAGCCTTAAATGGATCAAGATGGATCTAGTGGGCTACTCCCTTAACAGCTACTGATGTACATTATGCAAAAGACCCTACACTGAGGATACAGGAATGTCTCCAGTATGAACAAGAACACCCCATGTCTAATGAAATTGTGCCCCTAGATCTGCATGCTTACATAATATATACTGATGATCCAGCCCAGCTTGTAGTTGGTATAAGTACTCAACAGCATGTGCAGCAGTAAAGGGTCTCATGAAAGATGGTGTATTTCAGGTACAAAAAAACCTATACAGAAACTTTGGGTGACTGTACCGCTCAGCTGGCTGAACTGAAAGCTTTGGTTCTGGCACTGCAGAATACAGATCCAGAATTTCCCACACTTATAGTGTGTGTTTTCTATTACTGAGTCCAGTCCCCTAATAACTTACATTATTGGCACCTCAATTAATTCATAGATTCTAAAGGTAAGGCTATCAAGCATAAGTTGCTTTGGGGAAAGGTGGCAGCTCTTAAAGATGCTTTGCCATGGGTTCATGTCATTCACACATTGAGTCATCAACGTGCTGGTGTACAAGTTGTAAGGAATTCATTGGCTGACGAAAGTGCTCAGGCGAATGTTCAGCCTGTGTTAGTAGCAGCGATTACTCGTTCACATACAAGAACAGATGATGGCATAATGGCTGCAGTCACTGCTTCGACCAGTGGCACTTCCCTACCTAAAAGCTATCCAGCAAAATACTTTGTTGAGATCCCAATATATTCCTTTTGCCCTCAATCCCGGGGTGGGTGATCAAGAGATACCCAACCAGGACCGGAGGTTAGAATTAATATTTGCTGCTCATGAAGGATTAGCATCTGCCCATGCTATGGAACCTACAGTTTCTTTGTTACAAAAAAACTTCTGGAGTCAGGGTCTTTATAAACAGACTAAAAATATGTCCTTTGTTGTGACATTTGTTAACAAAAAGAAAAGTTCCACCATTACACACCCACCACAGGAACCCCATTTAGTTGCAAATAAGTCATTACAATGTTTCTATTTAGATAGCTGCGGGCCACTCCATACGGATAATACAATTACATTTATTTTATTGGCTGTTGATTCATGTTTCTGATTTCTATGGACATGGCAACTAACTGGTATTATAGATTTGCAGACCTTTTTAGGTACATATGTAGTGACGGCATTCCACTCAGACCATGGACTGGCCAATGCCTCTAAGACTTACCGGGACACCATGGACACCCTGGGTGCTGCTGTGCATTAATCTGCCCCCTATCATCTTGAGGGTAATTTGATAGTGGAACAGAAGAACCGTGACTTATAGCAGTCCTTAACAGCTAGAGTATTGGGTGCAGATCGTAGTTGGATCCATCACCAGTATGGAGTCCAGAGATGTTTAAAAAATCTGCCTAGATCTTTGGGTGTTCAGACTCCCTACAAGGTTAATTTGGGCGATCAAGTGTATGTTCCAGATCTTGAAAACCCTGGCGCAGTTGAGGCAGATGCGCCCTTTGACATCAATTAACATTTTGCTGTATTGCAGGAATTACAAAACCTCTGAGATCAGCACTTTAATTTAACTTCTAAATGTTCTGCTAGTGAAAATGTGAAAGAGCAGCCAGTGACTTCTGGCTGGATTCCCAAAGTTGGGCCTCTAGTATGGGAGAAAACTGCAGACAAGAAAGAGTTTGGCCCTTCCTATCATGCACCGGTGCCTGTCCTTGCTGTTCAAGGTACTCAGATTGTGCTTTTAACTATGCTTGCTGTTGAAAACAGGAATTATACGATTCGATTGATTTGATCAAGTTACATCATATGGTCAGTCCACTCCAGAAGGCTACAGGGTTATCTGTGTAGTTCCTTATCTCCTCTTCCTACCCTGCAAGAGATCCCTCTACATGCATTAAGCTGTCCTAATCTTCTAACTCCCTGGCTGGGGACTTCAGCTGCTGAACTGTCACGTGTGCATGTTACTACTGCCAACATAGGATACTATGGATGTTTATAGTTTTCTACTGCTGCTCTTGGCAATGAAACTGTATATTATCAACCACCTTTGGGGGGATACCTCCCTGCTCTCCTTTGCCTAATGAGGTCCCCGTTTTTACTGAGATTGCCTCTGGTTAATTTGGAGACACTGATGATTTTTTTTCAAGTTCTTCACATAACTCCTTGCATGGTGCATTTAGACTGCTATTTTGGATGAAACTGACTCATCTGATTCCTCCATGGTCCTACCTTTAGATTTTTCGTTCACTGGGTTTTCTCTTCATCTGGATCCAATTTGTTACTGTTTTCTTCCTGCTGCTGAATGGACGTTATCTTCCAGATCGCTCTTCTCCAGAACTGGTAGCTGAGGTACCAATACCCCATTCTCTTCACATATGGTCCGAAGAGGTTTATCCCTTGTGAACATTACTGCATTTCTTGTCCATGATGGTAATGCTTGGGATAAGATACCATATGACAGAGACTACGCAAATTCCTTCTAATTTTCCATTTTAGAGGAATGGCATGTTGTGACTATTTCTAATATGCTATCCTATTTAATATTTGAAAATGAGGATTTGTATTTGAACTCTGTAAATTATGGTGAAATGGTCTGTTACCATCATTATGCATATCACTATTTACACAGAGCTAGTACACCACATGCTGGTTTTAATTATACACAGTGGCAACACTGCCTGATAGCACATGTGGGTAGTCCTAAACATACTCAAAAAGTTATCTTATTTCTCTGGCAATGTCCCTACAGACCCAGTTTCATTTTATTAAAAAGCTTATACTTCCCCACCTAAGAAAAATATGCTGACACAAACAAAATTGAATTATTCTGACTCCTTTATTTCCCAATTGACCCTAAAGGGTTATGATTCTTGGAAAGACAATATTGATTTAAAACCAATTTGGGGTAAACAACACTGGCAGTTCCAGGGCATTGATTCTTTATTTAGGGTTTGTCTAATCCCTCGACAAATTGTATTTTTAAACAAAACAATGGAACAGACTACGTGTTTTGGGCTAGCTAATATAAAAATTTAAATCCGCCTAGTGTTCCCTCTGTTGCACAGTTTGACAATTAGCAACAATACATTAATTTCACAGAAGAGCAGTTTAATGAAATGGTGCAGAATGGAACATTCAACTCTTCATTTTATGGTTCAGGTGTGTGTGTGTGTGTGTGTGTGGGGGGGGGGGTTTAATGTGGCCTGTTGACACTAATGGCTGCAATTCACATTTTTTAAACTCTTCTACAGGTTTTAAAGTGAGCAGATCAGACCCCTGGTATATTTAGTCAAATCACTCTGGTGTAGTTACTATCTACAATGTAGAAAAGTTATGCCAACAGTGGTTAGAACATTCCACCTTGTCCGCAGTTAAGGAATACTTATCTCTTCTTTTAGATGACATTGATTTACAATATATTTTGTTAGGTGCCAGATCTCCTCATTCTAAGTGTTTCATATATGCCACTTACAGTGAAATTTGGAAAATTTCCCATCAGGAAGCTGCTGAACGGTTGTGACAATGATAGAGAGATTTGGAAAAAGCTTTGGTTGTTGTCGATAATGGCATGACTACATTGTTTACTCGTATTTAATTGTTGAATAATATTGTTTCATCTACATTCAATACTATACAAAAGGACTGTCAGAAATGGGGTTTTTCGTTGACAGTCAGGTTACCCCCTGTTCAAGCAAGGACCCTCACTCTAGACAGGGTAAAAGAGAATCACCCTCAGCTAACCCCTGCTTACCCCCATGGTAGCTTGGCAGAGCAGTAGGCTTAACTTCAGAGCGCTAGGTGTAAAGTATTTGTACCAACACACACAGTAACTTAATGAAAACACTACAAAATGACAACACCGGTTTAGAATAATAGGAAATATTTATCTAAACAAAACAAGACCAAAACTACAAGAATCCGACATACACAAGTCAAGTTATGAATTTTTAAAGATTAAACTCAAAAATAGCGCTTAGAAACAAAAATGCTTCGATGAGATGTTAACACGAGGTCGTGACAGAGTCGTTCCCAACAAGCCGACACCAGCGGCGCCGGACACGGAGTCGTGTAGACCCCCAAGTACAGTACCTTTGGTGAAGAGTGAAAACAAGCCGATGCGCGAAGTCGGGAATCGCGGCGTCTGTGCGAAACGTTGAATCCGTACATTTCGAGCGGCGTCGGTCACGATGTGGTGCGGCGACTTCCACGGAGTCCCGGACTTCAGCGGGACTGCTGCGGCGTCGGGCCTGCGAAGAGCGTCGCGTTCCAGCGAAGGTCACGACGTCAGGTGCCGGCGGCGTTACTGGATTCAGCAGCGGCGTCGGTCCGGAGTCGTCCGAAGTCGATTTCTTTGGATTTCCACCAGCTTTCCTTTCAAGGGCCCAGGGACTGGATAGGGCACCACTTGTCGGGGTAGGAGTCTCTCCAGAGACTCCAGGTGCTGGCAGAGAGAAGTCTTTGCTGTCCCTGAGACTTCAAACAACATGAGGCAAGCTCTAACTCAAGCCCTTGGAGATTTCTTCACAAGATGGAAGGCACACAAAGTCCAGTCTTTGCCCTCTTACTCTGGCAGAAGCAGCACTGCAGGAAAGCGCCACAAAGCACAGTCACAGGCAGGGCAGCACTTCTTCCTCAGCTGTCAGCTCTTCTCCAGGCAGAGGTTCCTCTTGGTTCCAGAAGTGTTTCTCCAGTCTGTAGATTTGGGTGCCCTTCTTATACCCATTTTAGTCTTTTAAGTCACCTTTCTTCAAATGGGACTCACACCTACTTGGGAAATCCTGCCTTGCCCAGGCAAGGCCTCAGACACACACCAGGGGGTTGGAGTCTGCATTGTCAGAGGCAGGCACAGTCCTTTCAGATGAGAGTGAACACTCCACCCCTCCCTCCTAGCAGAGATGGATAATCAGGAAATGCAGGTTACACCCCAGCTCCTTTTGTGTCACTGTCTGGTGTGAGGTGAAAAACAACCCAACTGTCAAACTGACCCAGACAGGGAATCCACAAACACGGCAGAGTCACAGAATGGTTTAAGCAAGAAAATGCTCACTTTCTAAAAGTGGCATTTTCAAACGCACAATCTTAAAATCAACTTTACTAAAAGACGTATTTTTAAATTGTGAGTTCAGGGACCCCAAACTCCACATGTCCATCTACTCTCTAGGGGAATCTACACTTTAATCATATTTAAAGGTAGCCCCCATATTATCCTATGAGAGAGACAGGCCTTGCAACAGTGAAAAACGAACTTGGCAGTATTTCACTGTCAGGACATATAAACCACATTACTATATGTCCTACCTTATCCATACACTGCACCCTGCCCTTGGGGCTACCTAGGGCCTACCTTAGGGGTGCCTTACATGTAAGAAAAGGGAAGGTTTAGGCCTGGCAAGTGGGTACACTTGCCAAGTCGAATTTACAGTGTAAAAATACACTTACAGACACTACAGTGGCAGGTCTGAGACATGATTACAGGGTTACTTGTGTGGGTGGCACAACCAGTGCTGCAGGCCCATTAGTAACATTTGATTTACAGGCCCTGGGCACCTCTAGTGCACTTTACTAGGGACTTAACAGTAAAACAAATATGCCAATCATGGAGAACCAATTACGTACACATTTTAAACAGGAGCACTTGCACTTTAGCACTGGTTAGCAGTGGTAAAGTGCCCAGAGTAACAAAAACAGTAAAATCAGAGTCCAGCACACATCAACAACCTGGGGAACAGAGGCAAAAGTTAAGGGAGACCATGCCAAGGATGAAAAGTCTAACAAGGACATATCTGTGCTTCAACATGGTCAGCGTCAGTTGAGATCGATTTTGCAACTGAGTTTGCAGGTTTTAAAATCAAACAGAGTGCCATGGAAATATCTGAATGCAACTTAATTGGTTTTACCGCATTATCAGATATGCAACAGCTTATGGTGAAAAAGATGCAACCTACACTATGCTCAACATACAGCGCTTAGAAAAATTGTCTTTCACTATGGCTGAAGCACCATCTTCCATTTGGCTCATTCATGGTTTTCATTTCCTTACCAATTTTTGTGTTGCATTTCACATTGTGTTTGAAACATTTACAATTAGGCAGATATATGCAGATGGGTGGATTTTTTTTTTTTATATACTTGAAGGTTGGTTTCTTCCCTTCTATTCAGACGTGTGAGTAGGGACAAAGAGGATTTTTTTGTGGAAACAAATGTGGAATTAATTTGGGCTACTCATTAGTTTGTAAAGAGGTTACACTTCATTAAGATGTAATGTGTCCATGGCTAGCTAAGCATGTTATTTGATATGAATTTCAGTATCCTTGATAAGGTCAGTAAGTCTGTTACTTTATAATGGAAGCTATTTGATTACGAAGGTTGCTGCAGAATAAAACCAGGTATGCCTTAAGTAGTCACTGTTTCCAAGGTAGTGAGTTGTTGCATGAATATCTTATGTCTTCCTACACACATGGCTAGTGAAGTTACCTTGCGGCCAACAATCACTTTTTCGAAAATTAACTTTGATAAGTTAAGCCGACTAAAAAGCCTTATTGTTTCAAAAAGACGAGGCATTAGCATCTGCTGAGAAACTTTTGATCTCCAGGTTACCCGTTCTTCCTCAGAAGGGTAATCGTTTTTTGGCACTAACTTGCCACAGTATTTCGGTGAGCTTCTGAACAGTATTTTTAATGCTTCAAACACTGCTGGAGTGGCACACTTTTCTTAAAGTGATTGTATCTGGATCTTTCCTACGTTTCAGACTCTGCTTGAAGTGATCCCGTCTTTTATACATTCCTTATTTTCAAGCGTTTCTGGAGGCATTCTGTAGTGTTATTCCTGTTAACTGCTATTTTGGTTCTATTTTTGGTGTCCTGCAATGACTATTCCTTACCAAGGCCAAATGTTGATGGAATTGCCGCATGTCCTTCTGTGTCGTGAACGCATGATACAGTACTTTGGAACAGTTTTGTTACAGGACCTGAACAAGAACTGGTCTCTGGTGGTCATTACAACCCTGGCGGTCGGTGTTAAAGTGGCGGTAAGACCGCCAAAAGGCCGGCGGTAAAAAAATTGCAATTACGACCGTGGCGGAAACCACCAACAAAGACAGCCACTTTAACATTCTGACCACCACGGCGGTACAAACAAACAGCTTGGCGGTCACCGCCAACTGACAGGCAGGAGACAATGTACCGCCCACACTATTATGACAGGCCAATCCGCCACCTTTTCCGGGGCGAATTCACCGCAGACAAAAACACGGCGGAAACAGGAATCCCGAAGGGAAAACGCTCACCTCTACACACCCCACGAGGAATGAGGACGCCATGGACCCGGAACTCCAAATTCAACCTGCAATAGTCTTCCTGCTCCTCTACCAGGAGCACGAACGCTGGCGGCGAAGACCACGGTAAGTACTGCACCTACGACACAGGGGAGGGGGGGAGGCAAAAAACAGGGACACACACACGCAACACCCCCACCCTCACCCACTACAACACACACACTAATGCATATCAATACATCACAGTTACACCCCCCAAACCCCTCAGAAGAATGCAAAGACAATAGAAAACGAGTGTAACCATTGTAATATTTTAAAAGCAAGTAGGCAGAAGTATATATATACACCATATACATAATATATATCAAGCATAGTAGTCCAGGTAGTGCTCTAAGAAAGTCAGTGGAACACCGGGACCACACGGTATGGGCGAGGCCCACACAAGATCCCTGACCATGGCAGAGAGAACACTGCAGGGGCATCAGACAGCAACTAAACAGGCACCTCAGGGGGAGGGAAAGGGGGGGCACCTCAGCCGGATGAGTGCACAACGCCCAATCCACAAGGGGGCCACATGCCCACTGTTCCATCCTGGGGAGTGCAAAGCCACAGTCTCTCAAGTCTATACAGTGGGTGGGTTGCCCATTGCTTCGTCCTGGGGAGTGCAAAGCCACAGTCTCTCAAGTCTATACAGTGGGTGGGTTGCCCACTGCCATATCCTGGGGAGTGCAAAGCCACAGACTCTCAAGACACTACAGTGGGAGGGTTGCCCACTGTTTAATCCTGGGGAGTGCAAAGCAACAGTCTCTCAAGTCTCTACAGTGGGTGGGTTGCCCACTGCCATATCCTGGGGAGTGCAAAGCCACAGTCTCACAAGTGGATAACAGTCTCCACTGGTTCTGGAGGGGGCATGGTGCCCAGAGTGCTTCATCCTGCTAAGGACAGAGGTAGTGGATGCTTTTCTCCACTGGTTCTGGAGGGGGCATGGTGCCCAGAGTGCTTCATCCTGCTAAGGACAGAGGTAGTGGATGCTTTTCTCCACTGGTTCTGGAGGGGGCATGGTGCCCAGAGTGCTTCATCCTGCCAAAGACTGGGGTAGTGGATGCTTTTCTCCACTGGTTCTGGAGGGGGCATGGTGCCCAGAGTGCTTCATCCTGCTAAAGACAGAGGTAGTGGATGCTTTTCTCCACCGGTTCTGGAGGGGGCATGCTGCCCAGAGGGCTTCATCCTGCTAAGGACAGAGGTAGTGGATGCTTTTCTCCACTGGTTCTGGAGGGGGCATGGTGCCCGGAGTGCTTCATCCTGCTAAGGACAGAGGTAGAGGATGCTTTTCTCCACTGGTTCTGGAGGGGGCATGGTGCCCAGAGTGCTTCATCCTGCCAAGGACTGGGGTAGTGGATGCTTTTCTCCACTGGTTCTGGAGGGGGCATGGTGCCCAGAGTGCATCATCCTGCTAAAGACAGAGGTAGTGGATGCTTTTCTCCACTGGTTCTGGAGGGGGCATGGTGCCCAGAGTGCTTCATCCTGCTAAGGACAAAGGTAGTGGATGACAGTCTCCACTGGTTCTGGAGGGGGCCTGGTGCCCAGAGTGCTTCATCCTGTTAAGGACAGAGGTAGTGGATGACAGTCTCCACTGGTTCTGGAGGGGGCATGGTGCCCAGAGTGCAACATTCACCCCGTGGCGGACTCAGTTGCGTCAGTGCCCTTGCCGCTCATGGGCCAGCAGTGCTTGAGACGGCGGTGCCCTGTTCAGTGGTGCTTGAGTTGGTGGTGCCCTGTTCAGCGGTACTTGTGACAGCGGTGCCCTGTTCAGCAGTGCTTGAGTTGGCGGTGCCCTGTGCAGCGGTGCTTGAGTTGGCGGTGCCCTGTTCAGAGGTGCTTGAGTCGGCGGTGCCCTGTGCAGCGGTGCTTGAGACGGCGGTGCCCTGTTCAGCGGTGCTTGAGACGGCGGTGCCCTGTTCAGCAGTGCTTGAGATGGCGGTCTCCATTGCAGGGTCTCAGCTGCTGGCGGTCCTTCATGGCCCAGCAGGGCTTGTGCTGGCGGTCCTTCATGGCCCGGCGGGGCTTTTGCTGGCGGTCCATCATGGCCCAGCGGGGCTTTTGCTGGCGGTCATTCATGGCCCAGCTGGGCTGGTGCTGGCGGTGGCCTCCTGGGCAGCTGGGCTGGTGCTGGCGGTGGCCTCCTCGACAGCTGGGCTGGTGCTGGCGGTGACCTCCTGGGCAGCTGGGCTGGTGCTGGCGGGCCCCTCCTGGGCAGGTGGGCTAGTGCTGGCGGTCCTGTCCTGGGCAGCTGGGCTTGTGCTGGAGGTGGGCTCCTGGGCATCGGGGATGATGGCGGTCTTCTCCGCCGTGCTGCTCTTCCCAGACTTGGCAGGTTTCTTTTGGCCCTTCCCCACCTTGGAAGGTGTCATAGCTGACTCCACACTCCCACCGGGACCCCTGGGAGCGGCTTTGGTGGCTGGAGTCTTCCCCCTCTCCCGCCGGGCACTGGCCAACTTCTGATGCTTCACAGGTGGGGGACTGTCTGTGCTGTGGCTCCGTGCCACACTGGCTGCCCTGGTGGCCGGTGCACTCCAGATTCCGGTGACTACAGGCACCACTGGTCCCGGAGATGTTGTGGCTGAGGTGCTAGTTCAGGACCTAGGAGACGGACGGGGTGGGGGAGGTGTGGGAAAGAGGTCAAGGGTGGACAGGAAAGTTTTTTTGGACACACTGGGATGGGTAGCTGGAGGGGGTTTGGGAGTGGAGGAAGAGGTTGTGGTTGTTGGAGGTGTACGTTTGGTGACTTTGGGTGAAGGTGCATGCGCTGGAGGCTGTCGTGAGGTGGATGGCTGTTGGGTGGGTGTGTGCCTGCGTTTGTGTATCTTGGGAGGTGGCGTCACAGACAGACTGGGAGAGGACACAGGGGACGTGTGAATGATAGTGGGGGTGGTGACTGCACGTGAGCAGGGTGTGGTGGTGGGTGTGCTGGAGAGGGACATAGTGGCTGTAGAGGCAGTGCATGCAGGTGTGAGTGTAGACGAGACTGGGAGGGAGGAGGGAGACAAGGAGGAGGGGGACACAGTGGAGGCAGTGGATGTTGGTGTGTCTGCATGTGTGTGATGCTTGCGTGAGTGCCTGTGGGATGTGTGGTGCTTATGTTTGCAAGAGCTCCCTTGTGTGTTGAGGTGTGTGCATGCTGGTCTGCAGGTGTGCTTGGGATAGGCTGAGGTAGAGGGGATTGGGTCTGGGCGGAGGAAGTTGGAGGGGGGAGGCTAGAGACGGGGACAATGGCTGCCATCAGTGCTGAGCCAAGAGTCTGAAAAGCTTGCTGAAGGGCCGCCTGACCAGAATGAATGCCCTCCAGGAATGCATTGGTTTGTTGCAACTGCCTTTCGACACCCTGGATGGCATTCAAAATGGTAGAATGACCAACAGTGAGGGACCTGAGGAGGTCAATGGCCTCCTCACTGAGGGCATCAGGGGTGACTGGGGCAGGGCCTGAGGTGCCTGGGGCAAAGGTGATGCCCACCCTCCTGGGTGAGCGGGCACGGGGCAAAGGCTGAGGGGCTGCTGGGAGGGCGGTGCTGGTAGGGGGGGTGGCGGCTGTACCTGTAGATGTTGCCGCCACCACAAGGGAGCTCCCATCAGAGGACGAGTCTGTGTCGCTGGTGTCAGCTCCTGTCCCCGCCGTGGAGCTCCCCTTGCCGTCCGTCCCACTGGTGAACTCTGAGTCCATAGTGTCGCCCTCCAGGGCCATGTGGGATGCAGCTCCCTCGTGCTCCGGTGCCACTGCTCCTCCGCCTGATGATGCTAATGCACACAAGAACAGGGAGACCACAAAAAGGGGGGGACAACAGAAGAAAGACATGTTGAGTACATGCATTACCGCTACCGTTGGCGGACACAACAGACACAGAAGCCCCCTGCACTACGCCGCGCTCTTGGGCTCCACTGTTCAATTCCCGAGAAATGTCCTACAAGGCTATGGACGACATCTGCACACATAGATGACACAGGGGCATGACTAGGTGTACTTGGCACTCTACAGAGGTGGGGTGGGGTGCCACATGGCCTGTCTTATGGAGGGGCCTTGTCTACGGAACTCACCCTGGCCTAGGGAAACCCACAGCCCACCTCCTCCACCCAGACACCTCCACTGCGCGCAGTCAGCAGAATGAGAGTGTACTCACCCCCTTGTGTCTGCTGTGATGCCCTCAAGCGCCCATCCAACTCTGGGTAGGCCACCGCCAGGATCCTGAACATCAGGGGGGTCATGGTGCGACGGGCACCCCTCCCACGATGGGAGGCCATTCCCAGCTGAGCCTCTGCCGTCTTCTTGCTCCAGCGGCGAATGTCCTCCCATCTTCTCTGGTAGTGGGTGCTCCGTCTATGGTAGACCCCCAGGGTCCAGACGTCCTTGGCGATGGCACGCCAAATATATTTTTTCTGGTGGGCGCTGACCTACATGAAATGTACAGGGGAAAAAGAGAAGTTATTACCAACTGAACCGTCAAACTGATTGGCCCCATCCCTACCCTTGCCATGTGGCACATGCATTCACCGTCTTTCATGCACGCAGCACTCTCCCCCCTTCCTTCTTACATCCAGCCCTCTCCAAACAGGCATAGCCCATACAACATGCTCCCTGTGTACTTACCTGTTTGTCTGGAGGACAGTAGAGTAGCGTGTACTGAGGGAGGACCCCATCCACAAGCTTCTCCAACTCCTCCGATGTGAAGGCAGGGGCCCTTTCCCCAGACACACGACCCACTGTCTCTTCCGGACCGAGGTCACAGCAGCACTTGCAGTGTAGGTCCTCTCCTGTCGAATATCAGGTATCGAGTGATTGAACAGATAGAAAATGGTGGTCACGTCCGCGGCGGTGCGTACCGTCACCGCCGGCGTACATCGTCATTGGCTCCTGGGACCCATAGGGTCCAATGTTAACCAATGCAGCATTGCGCCGCGGTCTTCAACCGTCTACCGCGACGGTGTACAACGCCAGCGCAGTTACTTCACATCCCATTGTCCCACTTTAGAGGGCAGGCAGCTGCCATTTCAAGGGCCCACATGGCTTAAATTTTAACTGCGTCACACAAACTTAGGCCTAGCCTCTACACACATACAGGCCACTTTTAGGATTATGATTTGTGTACTGTGTAAGCTGTGTACATGTACCTCTAAGTTGTTTGACTCTGTGCTCGCTGTTGTCCTTCATAGGCACCGTCCGCTGGGACATGTGAGGAGATGGCGGCATCCTCCGGTGTACCGACCATTGGTGGACCTGTCGACAATGGAGGAGCGACATGTGATTATCACATACAGGCTTGACCGTGCCACAATCCAAGAACTGTGTACCCAGTTGGAGCCAGACCTGATGTTAGCAATCCGCCATCCCACAGGAATCCCCCCTCAAGTGCAGGTGCTGTCAGTGCTCCATTTCCTTGCAAGTGGGTCTTTTCAAACAACAGTGGCCATAGCATCAGGGATGTCCCAGCCTATGTTTTCCAACGTATTGTCCAGAGTGTTGTCTGCCCTTCTGAAACACATGCGGAGCTACATCGTTTTTCCTCAGGTGGAGGATTTGCCTACAGTGAAAGGTGATTTCTATGCCCTGGGACACATCTCCAACATCATAGGTGCCACTGATGGGACCCATGTGGCCTTGTTCCCCCCCCACAGGAGTGAACAGGTGTACAGAAACCGGAAGAGTTATCATTCCATGAATGTACAGATGGTATGTTTGGCAGACCAGTACATCTCCCATGTGAATGTCATGTTCCCTGGCTCAGTGCATGACACCTACATCCTGCCGAATAGCAGCATCCTTTATGTGATGGGTCAACTCCAGAGGCACCGTGTGTGGCTATTAGGTGAGCACCTGGAAGCAAGACAGTGGGAATGGTTGTCTGGGTCTGGGGATATCCCTCCAGGTGAGTGCTTGTCTAACAGTTGTCCCTCACCATTTGCAGGTGACTCTGGTTACCCCAACCTGTCATGGCTACTGACCCCAGTGAGGAATCCCAGGACAAGGGCATAGGAACGCTACAATGAGGCCCATGGGCGAACTAGGAGGGTGATCGAGCGGACCTTCGGCCTCCTGAAGGCCAGGTTCCGGTGCCTCCATATGACAGGTGGATCCCTATTCTACTCACCAAAGAAGGTGTGCCAGATCATCGTGGCCTGCTGTATGCTTCACAACTTGGCTTTGCGACGACAGGTGCCTTTTCTGCAGGAGGATGGTCCAGATGACGGTGTTGTGACAGCTCTGGAGCCTGTGGACAGTGAAGAGGAGGAAGCAGAGGAAGAAGACATGAACAACAGGGACTCAGTGATCCAGCAATATTTCCAGTGAGGCACAGGTAAGAGTACATACCTGCCTACTACATGTACTTTAACACTACTACCTCTCTACTGTCTGTCGTTTTCACACAGTGTATGGTCACTGAGTTGTCACTTTCCCTTACGATTTCACAGATGTGGGTCCCACTGTCTGACATCTGCTTTGATTCCTCATGGACTAGAGCTGTGTGACATAGGTATGTTGACATTGCAATTAGAAGAGCACTTTGTCACTGTAATTGCTAATATACTATTTCGAAATCACAGATAGACTCCAGATTGTTTTGTGCTTTAAGTGTGTTTATTTAAGTGCTCAATATTGGAGGGGGTAGTGAAATGGTGAGGGGTGATGGCGGAGGAATGTCCATGGCAGAGTCCAGTCTAAGTCTCACAGGTGCATTGCCCATATGGGCATAGGAAGTGGAGCTGGGGCAGTTTAAGTATGGACAGGGTGACAAAGTGGGACAGTAGGATGACAATCAGGGTGTTCTCATTTCTTGGCGGAGGTCTTGGCATCGTGCTCTGTCTTTGTCCTGGATCTCAGGGACCGTTTGCGGGGTGGTTCTCACTCTGCAGGGGGTGGGGTGTTGGTGTGGTGGTCCTGTGGCGGGGGGTCCTGTCTATTAGCGCCGGCGGAGATGGTGGGTAGTTCATCGTCCATGCTAGTGTCAGGGGCCCCTTCTAGTGCCACAGTGTCCCTCCTGGTGTCGAGTACTTTCTTCAGCACCCCTACGATGGTGCCCAGGGTGGAGCTGATGGTTCTGAGTTCCTCCCTGAAGCCCATATACTGTTCCTCCTGCAGGCGCTGGGTCTCCTGAAACTTGGCCAGTACCGTTGCCATCGTCTCCTGGGAGTGGTGGTAGGCTCCGATGATGGAGGAGAGGGCCTCGTGGAGAGTGGGTTCTCTTGGCCTGTCCGCCCGTCGCACAGCAGCCCTCCCAGTTCCCCTGTGTTCCTGGGCCTCCGTCCCCTGGACCGTGTGCCCACTGCCACTGCCCCCAGGTCCCTGTTGTTGTTGGGGTGGTGAGTTATCCTGGGTTCCCTGTAGTGGTGGACACACAGCTGATTGACGTGTCCTGGGGACGGAGGTATGGGCCCGCTGGGTGGGTGCTGTGCTGGTGTTTCCAGAGGGGGGAAGGTCTGTGGTGGCCTGTGACTGGGTGAGGGGAACCGACTGTCCCGAGGTCCCCGATGGGCCGGGCTGGTCATCTAGATCCAGTTGGACAGAGCTGCTGTCATCACTGTGGGCCTCTTCCGTTGGGACCTTGTGTGATGATGGTTTAGGGGGTTGTATGGGTATGTGCAGGGGGCATGCTTTAGTGATGGGTGTCCATGCTTTGTTCTTGCATGCAGGGCTTGGTGTTGGGATGTGTGGTTTGTGATGTTGGGACCATATGTGAGGAGTTGGGGTGCTGGGGGTGAGGGTGAGGGTGGGGGTATGTGCTGGTATGCAGGTAGGGTGGGGGATGTAATAATTAATATTTGTCTCACCAGAGTCCATTCCTCCACCTACTCCTGCGAGGCCCTCAGGATGCAGAATCGCCAAGACCCGCTCCTCCCATGTTGTAAGTTGTGGGGGAAGAGGTGGGGGTCCGCAGCCAGTCCGCTGAACCGCATGGTGGTCTTGAGACCACGGAACACAGCTTCCCCCGTAGGTCATTCCACCTCTTCCTGATGCCCTCCCGATTTCTTGGGTGCTGTCCCACTGCGTTGACCCTGTCCACTATTCTTCGCCATAGCTCCATCTTCCTTGCTATTGAGGTGTGCTGCACCTGTGATCCGAATAGCTGTGGCTCTACCCGGACGATTTCCTCCACCATGACCCTGAGCTCTCCCTCCGAGAACCTGGGGTGTCTTTGCCGTGCCATGGGGTGGTGTAGGTGATGTGTGGGGTGGAGTGTGTGGTGATAAGTGTGCTGATATGTAGTGGTGTGTGGTGTGAGGTGCGTGGAAGTTCTGTGGGTGATGGTGTTGTGTGTCTGTGGATGCTGTTGTTCTTGCTGGTGCTGTCTCTCTCTGGCCTTCTTTCTGAATTTTTTGTCGTAGGGGTTTGTGGGTGATGTGGGTGTGTGTTTTATATGGTAATGGGTGTGTGGGAGGTGTGTGTATGTGTATCAGGTGTGTGTATTTGGAATTGTCCAATGTGGCTGTGTTTTGTACGAGTGTGTGTATTTTGAGCCAATGGAATACCGCGGTTGAAAGACTGCAACGTGGATTCGTGTGTCGCGATATTGTGGGCGTTTTTCTGTTGGCGTGACGGTGGAGGTTTTGTTTTCGCCAGTTTATCACTGACCTTTGGTGTGGCGGACTACTGTGGGTGTCTGAATATTGGCGGATTCCGAAATGTGGGTCATAATAGCTGTGGCGGTTTTCCGCGGCCACGGCGGTGTGTTGGCGGTCGTCTGCACGGCGGTAAGCGTCTTTTACCACCAATGTTGTAATGACAGCCTCTGTCTTTCCGGCACGTGAGGTTGCAGGGTGTACAGCCTGTGTTTCACTGTCTATGTTGCTATTTTGAGTGTGCACAACTTACATTTTGCTTCGCAACTGTCACAGGCTACGGATATGAATCTGCTCATGTGTCCTTTGCGGGTACACCAACAGTGTTGTCCTATGTTGCTTCCATTGCTGCAAGATGCTTATTCTGAGCCACCTTCTCCACTTTGGATGGCTACATCAGCTCCAGATTCTATGATGTCTGGCTCCTCTTTTCAGCCTGCACTCTTGGCACAGATGCCTTTGGCATCTGCTGAATGGGCTGGTACTGACCATGTTCGTTCCTTGGAACTTGCTTTTCAGGCCTCTGTGAATCTGTTGTCTGTAGATGCGAGTTCCTTCCTGGGCTGAAATGACTCAGGGATACCATCCTGTTATTTGGGTGCCTCCTGGAATCTTTATTTTGTCTCTTTGCTTTTAAGTTTGTGTTATTAATTTTTTAATAGCTTGCATGGTATTTCTTTCGCCTTTATTATGGCTTTCGGTATTTGCTTGTATTATTAAAGTATATTATTGTGTAATTTTATTTTATTTGTATTCTTTTAGAGCTGCTATATTTTATTGGGTAGTCTCCTTTCCAACCAAGGGGAGGGTGTTGTAAAGCCTGGCTTAGTCTTTATTTTAGATTTCTGTTTTAGCTTGACATCTTTTTCTAATGCTGACTTTTTACATAGTTTTCAATAACAAGAGAATGTGCTGCACATGCATTTATTCTTGGTAGGCATTGTTGCCCTTTAGTCTGCATCTTAACTTTCAGGGTCAGACCATCAGAACGTGATACCCTTGTTTTCTCATTTTGTTTGTCAGAGGCAACCTGTTTATGCTAGACAAAACAAAGAAGCTGTTCTGTACCTCTGTACCAGTGCGATAAGGACAGTGTTTTATTATATATACAGCATTCACGCTGCACTCAGTGAGAGGAGCACTTCATGGTGGGATTATCATGGAACCGCTGTGAACTGCGACTGAGATGCAGTTCTGCTGACCCTGACCTTCGTCCTATGAAGAAGGATAACCTGCACATTTAGACTGGCTTCCTGACACCTAATACCAAGGTATGGGAGATGGACCAATTGATCCAGGAGAGGGTACTGCCACTATGCTCTCTTTAGTTTAGGTGCTAGGGACAGATAGAAGTACAGTAACATTAGTAGCAATTATTAACATGGTTCAATTGTTTGTAGTTTTTAGCAGTCTAATAATGCCCATAACATTAATAAGTCTCATCTGTCTAATAATCGCAGCTCATACTTTCTTTGCAAGAATATGATCATTTCAATAAATGTTTTAAAAATTAATTTTCTTACAAATACCGTGGGCATGCAAGAGTAACATACAAAGGGGTTATATCTGTTTTCATGAATTCCCAAGGAATCGGAGAGGTCATGCTTGAGGTTACCAATAACATCTATTACCCTGGTCAGATTAGTAGTTCAGATGTGGTACTGCGAGCTAGCCAAAACAAATCAACATTTACTAATGATGTACTTAGACTAGGCCCTCATTACAAGTTTGGCGGTCCATGACCGCCAGACTCGTGGTCGTTCTCTAACTGCCGCCAGGCCGGCGGTAAAGACCACCATATTACTACTTCGGTGGTTTGGCTTCCGCCGTATGTACCGCAGGCTCGGGGGTAGCCTTAATACCACCATCAGTATTACGACTTGGCAGACCGCCAATAAAAATCCTGGCGGTCATGCATCCGGCGACAGGAATCTACATTCCTGTCGCCCGCAGACGCCCCCCACATGACCACACACCTACAGTTGTACACCCCCACTTATCCGCTTACATACACCCCCACACACTCGCACCCAAACACGACCTAGATACACCCATTCACTCGCACACATGCACTCAGACGCATATACTCGCAAGTACGCACTCAAACTGATAGCCCCTTCCTCCCCAAGCATTCACACAAACATATACGCATACACAACACCCCCTTCCCCTCTCAGCATACACACACTCACAAATGCACACACAGACACCCCCTCCTCCCCGCATTCATACACATGCCAACACCACACACCACCCCCCCACCCTTCGGACAATCAACTTACCTGCTTCAGTGAGGTGGCTGTCCAGGAGGGGATGAGTTTGGGCGCTGTCCACATCCGGCACAGCACCACCGTTCAGGAAACCGTCACACCATATTATGGATCGTAATATGGCAGGCTGCTTCCTGTTGGCGTGGCGGTGCAGGCGGTGGAAAGCACCTCTATTACGACATCAGCCAGGCATCAGATTTCCACCCAAAATTGGGCAGAAAGTGGCATGACGTCTTAATAGGGTGGTCTTCGGACCACCACCACTGAAGGTCTTTTGGTGCCCGCGGCTTTGGCCACCAAAGCCATATGAGCACCTCAGTCTCTATCGTAAATTTCTGTTGACATAATACACAACTGTACTAAACTCGAAGGAACCGCATAACACAACAGCCTCAGAGGCAGTCTAACAGAAATCTAGATTAGAGTCTGAAACATCACAATCATAGCCTGAATATCCTGGACTTGCCGTTCGAGATGAGAGTCCTAAAACTGCACAGAACAGCTCTGATGAATGTAAACGCCTGAGAGGGAGACCAGAGTGACTTCGGCACACTGATAGTAAATCCCCAGAAAAAGCAGGAGGTCGGCTGTAGTCTGGAAGAGGGAGACGACTGCCAGGGCAAGCCCACATTTAACAGCCAATCCTTGAGTTAGGAGGAGAGTGGAACCCCTGATCTCTGCAAATGTGCTGCAATCACTGCCATCATCTTGGTGCACACCTACGGGGCACTGATAAGGCTAAAGGGGAGCACAGTGAACTGAAAGTGTTGTTGGCCCATCATGAACAGGCAATCTATGCAAGCAGGCAAGATGGAATGTGGAAATATGTGTCCTTCAAGTGCAACACTACCATCCAGTCTCCAGGGTCCAGGGCAGACCGGACCTGGGCTAAGGTGAGCAGTTCATTTTTTTCTTCTTCAGAAGGCGCAGGTCTAGGATAGGACAAAGGCCTCTGTCCTTTTAGGGCACCAGAATGTATCAGGAATAGCAATCATGTCCTACTTTGGATGCCAACACACTCTTGATGGCCCCTTTGGCCAAAAGGGCCCACAATCCCTGATGGAGAAATTCCAGGAAAGGGATGGAGTAGCCCTTCCTGACGATATGTAAAACCCACTGGGCTGGTGTTATGGATGGTTGATCCTGCCCCCAATCGGGTACCTGTGCTGGTACCAGGGCAAATTAAACGGGTTTTGAGGCTACGGCTGCTGGGGTGAGGTCGGGATGGATTGGCACAAACTCTGGCTGGTTGCCCCACATGACCTGTGGGAACCACATTCACAGCCACCAATAGGCTGGTAAGCCTGTCTGCCCCTTTGACTGTGTAGCAAGATCGCAGCTGGTAGCCCCTCCTGTAGCCATGGAAAAGACTAAAGACAGACTGGTTTGGCGCGAGGCCAAAGATAGACTTAAAGACCTGGCTGTAGCTCTGCTGTCTTCAAAGTGTTCCAGTCCTGAGTCTGCCTTTTCACCAAAAAGGCAGGAGCCATCAAAGGGCATGTCTGTAGGCGAAGCTTGGACATCCATTTGTGAGGTGTCCAAACAACTGGCATCCACTAGTTCCTCATAGTGGTTGTCCTCTGTTTCCTCAAGGGGGTTATGGTATCCATACAGGTATTCAGACCCCTCCCAATCATCTCCCTCGCCAGGTCTATCGAAGGAAACAGTCACTGGCTCCGACTCAGAGGGCATGGTACCTGTATAAGTTAGGGGACGCCCATCCAGCTTCATATTGGAGTCAGGAATGACGATGGGCCTAGCAAAACTGTAGGGCGTCACCAGCACCGGGAACAATGGCATTGGAGTGGGCTCCGCCGAAGGTCATGGTCTCACAGGTGGAGCCACTCCAGATCAGTGCTGGATCCAAGGGGCCCAACTGGGGCCCTGGGAGGACCAGCTGGTGCAATTTCAGTAGAGGCACGTCCCGAACTGATTGGGCCCAGAGGCCCTCCAAATTTGGTCAGTTTGCCGAAATACAAGGCGCGTGGACTCATAGAACTCCTTAAGTTGGGCGGGGGTCACTTTGGCTCTGGGAAAGTCTGGGAGGGGTGGAGCAGACCCAGACACAAGCTCCAGAGCGAGGGAGGCCTGGAGTGCTGACGTTCTTGCGCCTCATCGATAACTTGGACCAGAGCAGGTAAGTCAAAGAACGCTTCAACTTCTTGTGTTTGTGAGACTTACACAATAACAGATGCCGTGGGATGATGAATGTCAAAAGCCTCTCTGCGAGCGATCCAGAGACTTTCTTAGTGACTGGGATCTTGAACATCATGGGGTCATCTGACCTTGGGTGGGGAGGAGCATCAGGGAACGTTCCCTCAGCACCTTCAGGTTCATCAGGCAGCAGTTCTCGCAGGTCTTGGAGTTGTGGTCCCACTTCAAGCACCACAAACAAACGAAATGTGCGCCTGTTGTAGACATCTACCTGTGACAGGCACCAAACAGGCTTGAAACCTGTAGGTTTCTTAGGGGACATCCAAAGCACACCAGGAGAACACAATTCTAAAAAGATATCTTTGACAAAAGATCAGCCTTGGGGTAGCTCTCTCCAGATGTGCACTGACTTGCATGGAAAGAGTAGAACTAATGTTGTCGCGCAAGTTCTCATTACCCTAACGAGGCTACTGAATTTGGGTGGCAGAATCACCTGAATTGTGGGGAACTGAGTCCAATCTCACACCATGTGACAACTTTCAGCCTAATCCGGGTTTCTGGCTAATTAGCAGTGCCTCACCTCTGCCCAAGAGCAGGGAGGATTGTGGCAACCGGGTCCATGACAGAAATGACTCCTTAGGGAATTTGTGGTCGATCAGATCTCATCCTTCTCTCTTAGTTATATTAGTCTCACATACGCAAAGGCAAACAGAGGCAGAGAATGGATTAATAGGGTTTACTGAAGTAGCTGCATCTTAGATGAAAAGGCATGAATTGCAACAACTAGGATGAAAAGACATGTTAGAATCTAAATGGTGACAAGAAGAGTTAAATACAGAAAAAGTCCCACCACCTGTCACTAGGAGTAATATATGCAGTAAGATATGTTAGAGCACAGTGTGATAGGCCATAATCCGCTCTTCAGGTTTCCCCCCTGGGAATACATCATCCCCCATACCTGAGCAAGGAAGACTGTTGTCTAGAAAGACACCATCCCATGTAGGCCAGGGATCTGGTAGTCTAAGCAAGCAGCTGCAGCGAAGGCAATCAGATTGCGGTCGTGCTCATCTGGCTGGAATTTCCCTCCAACGTGTATGGGACAGAGAAGTGTTTTTATAATAAAACAGCAGATGTTCTGAGAAAATGTCCCCACGTAAGGATCTGTATGTTTCTGTGAATGTTGGAGACACAGCTTACCACTTTGACGATAACTCTATCTGGCTGCAGCCTTGAGGAAAGCACAAAGAGAAAAAATGTCTTGCTACGAACACAATGGTTTCCTAGGCGAAAGAACAACTAGATGAAGAAAATAAAACAGCACTGCAAATGTGGCCTATGCTAGAAAAATACAATTAAGCTGAATAAAATGTAACTGGGCTAAAGTGCACAAACAGCAGGCCTAGGTGCTAAAATAACATGTTTAAAAACATGGCTAAAATAGCTATACAACAATGTCAGCACGCTGAGGTGGTACCTATATAAGCGCTGCACACGTTGCATCCCGCACAATGCCAAACTGAACAATGCCTCCTAGTGGCGCACAGAGGCACTGTTCAAGACTTTCCATATCCAGATTGGTGCATCAAAAATAATTCTAAGATAAGGAATCTGCGGTAGAAGTCTCTATCTGATGAACAAGCTACCTAACTTCAATAATGCCTTTTCAGGTACATACTCTATCTAACCACAGGTTCCTCAGCTTGTGGATACCCCCAGGTACCAGACTGGATCTGGGGAATTTTCAAAAGTAATTCCTTAGCAAGTTAGTAGGTGGCGGTGTGCATCTCTGAGTTGGACCCCTCCTGCATCACATGTGATGTTGAGAGGACTATGGCCTCATTACAACCCTGGCGGTCGGTGGAGAAATGGCAGTAATACAGCCAACAGGCCGGCGGAAAACAAAATGGCATTACAAGCATGGCAGTCACCGCCATGCTAAACTGCCATTTCTCCACTCCGACCGACAGGGTGGTAACGACCGTTGGGCTGGAGACTTTGGTCTCCAGACCAGCGGCTGTCACAACACTGACGGCGGTATCACGACCCTGCATACCACCATGGATTTCGTGGGGTTTTGTACCGCCACACAATCCATGGCGGTAGGCACTATCAGTGCCAGGGAATTCCTTGCAGCATGGCTAATGTCTGATGCTGGCACACTGCATGCATGCACAACGGTAGCATCCTTTGCTTTGGTGGAATGAATATGCAAGCTTTCTAGGTGCTGCTTCTTTGCTAGGCCATTGCAGATCTTAGTATATCAAACAGTCCATCAAAAGATGCTTCTCTTTTGTACCGCTTTCCCCTTTTTTGTCCCAGAGAAGCCAACATGAAGTGAACTGTCGATGCAGAGGTCTCTGGCTCTATTGATACAGAAACTACGGGCCCTCTTAAGATCAAGACGGCAGGGTCATTCTTCCCCTTTGGAGGCAAGCAGTGTAGCAAAAAAGGTTGGCAAAGTGTTGGATTGCCCTATGCAGAAGGGAGTGCACAACAAGAAGGTGAGAACCACTGTTGCATCACAAAAAGTGCTGGCGGGAATATGTGAACAAGTTCCTTTAGGAAACACATCATAACCAATGATTTGAAAAGAGATGGCTGGTTGGGGAACGTCAGAAAGACCAAAAGTTAACCTTTAACCATTGCCACCGCAGGGCCTAGCTGAGCTAAAGAAAAACAAAACAGTAGAATGTCTGACAATGAGGCCTGTAAAGGCTGAATGTCAAGGGAGAAGCATCAGCGTTATGAGTATACAGTTTTTGGTGGAAGAATGCCTTGCTGCCAGGATGACACGCACCAGTTTGAGAGGAAGATCGAATGCCATCCACTGTTGCTGCGCAATCTCCTATAATTGAGGTATAGGTCATGCATGCTTGGATGTAGGACCGTGCAATGCTACCGCAGCAGGAGGTTGTCCTGAAGGGGCAGTCCAATTGGAGGACATTTGCTCATGGCTGTAAGTTCCCGGTACCATACTCTCCTCGCCCAGTCCGAAGCCACTAGAACGCCCTAGGCCCGGTCCTTCTTGATCTTCTTTAGCACTCTGGGCAGGAGAAGTAGGGGTGGGAAGGTATAAAGAAGTCCTACTCCCCTATCTAAGCAAAAGGCATCACAGACGGAGAACCCCCTTGGGAAATCCAATTTGTATAAAACCTGGACACTGCGTCTTTGCGGTGGTGAAAAGATTGAGGCAGGGTTCTCCACATTGCTGGAAGATGTCCTTTGTAACAGTCATTTGTGACTGGCTAGGCAACGTCAGCAGGGTTTGTCCGCCCTGGCAATTGAAGATCCCACCAGGTGTTGGGTGACCAGGGAGATGTCCAGAGTGTTCAGTTACTTCTAGAGACATAGGCGGTCATTACAACATTGGCGGTAAAAGCCGCTTACCGCCGTGCAGAAAACCACCAACACACCGCCGCGGAAATCCACCACAGCTATTATGACCCACAGCACGGAATCCGCCAAAATTCAGACACCCACACAAGTCTGCCACACCAAAGCTCAGTGATAAACTGGCGAAAACAAAACCTCCACCGTCACGCCAAGAGAAATACGCCCACACTATCACGACACACGAATCCACGCAGCGGTCTTTCAACCGCGGTATTCCATTGGCGGTACACACCGCTGCGCTCAAAATACACACACATTTACAAAACACAGCCACATTGGACAATTCAAAATACACACACCTGATATACATACACACACCACTCCCACACATCCAATACAATATATAACACACACCCACATCACCCACAAACCCCTATGACCACAAGTACCGAGAGAAGGCCAGAGAGAGACACCACAAACAACTACCAAGCATCCACAGGCACAAAATACCATCACTCACAGAACTTCCACGCACCTCACACAACACACCACTACATATGAGCACACTTAGCACCACACACACCACCCCACACATCACCCACACCACCCCATGGAACGGCAAAGACACCCAAGTTTCTCAGAGGAGGGGCTCAGGGTCATGGTGGAGGAAATCGTCCGGGTAGAGCCACAGCTATTCGGATCACAGGTGCAGCACACCTCCAATGCAAGGAAGAAGGAGCTATGGCGAAGAATAGTGGACAGGGTCAACACAGTGGGACAGCACCCAAGAAATTGGGATGACATCAGGAAGAGGTGCGTTCCTACGGGGGAAGGTGTGTTCCGTGGTCTCAAGACACCACCTTGCGGTTCAGCGGACTGGCGGCGGACCCCCACCTCCTCCCCCACAACTAACAACATGGGAGGAGCAGGTCTTGGCGATTCTGCTTCCTGAGGGCCTCGCAGGAGTAGATGGCGGAATGGACTCTGGAAAGTCAAATCTTAACTATTACATCCCCCACCCTATCTGCATGCCATCACATACCCCCACCCTCACCCTCACCCCCATCACTCCAACTCCTCACAAATGTCTCAACATCACAAACCACACATCCCAACACCAAGCCCTGCATGCAACACCAAAGCATGGACACCCATCACCAAAGCATGCCCACTGCACATACCCATACAACCCCCTAAACCATCATCACACAAGGTCCCACACAGGAATGAAAGCACTGGGGTACATGGTCACCCACCCATTGCACACCATGGCACACACAGATGTAATGAACATCCTTTTATACCCCTGCAGGACCCCTACCCAACGTCACCAGACAGGAGGGTCCACATATGTCCACACCACCAACAGAAGAGGCCCACAGTGATGACAGCAGCTCTGTCCAACTGGATCTAGATGACCAGCCCCGCCTATCGGGGACCTCGGGACAGTCGGTTACCCCAGTCACAGGCCACTACAGAGCTTCCCCCCTCTGGAAACACCAGCACAGCACCCACCCAGCGGGCCCATACCTCTGTCTCCAGGACACGTCAATCAGCAGTGTGTCCACCACTACAGGAAACCCAGGCTAACCCACCACCCCAACAACAACAGGGTCCTAGTGGCAGTGGGCACACTGTCCAGGGGACGGAGGCACAGGAACACAGGGGAACTGGGAGGGCTGCTGTGCGACAGGGGGAGGACAGGCCCAGGGAACCCACTCTCCACGAGGCCCTCTCCTCCATCATGGGAGCCTACCACCACTCCCAGGAGACGATGGCTACGGTACTGGCCAAGTTTCAGGAGACCCAGCGCCTGCAGGAGGAACAGTATTTGGGCTTCAGGGAGGAACTCAGAACCATCAATTCCACCCTGGGCACCATCGTAGGGGTGCTGAAGGAAGTACTCAACACCAGGAGGGACACTGTGGCACAACAAGGGCCCCTGACACTAGCATGGACGATGAACTGCACCCCACCTCTGCCGGCGCTAGTGGACAGGAGGCACCGCCACAGGACCACCACACGAGCACCCCACCCCCTGCAGAGGGAGAACCACCCCGCAAACGGTCCCTGAGATCCAGGACAAAGACAGAGAACGATGCCAAGACCCCCGCCAAGAAATGAGACCACCCTGAATGTCATCCTTCTGTCCCACTTTGTCACGCTGTCCATCTTTAAACTGCCCCAGCTCCACTTCCTATGCCCATTTGGGCAATGCACCTGTGAGACTAATAGACTGGACTCTGCCATGGACATTCCTCCACATCACCCCTCACCATTTTGCAACCCCCTCCAATATTGAGCACTTAAATAAACACCCTTGAAGCACAAAACAATCTGGAGTCAGTCTGTGATTTCGGAATAGTGTATCAGCAATTACTGTGGCAAAAAGCTCTTTCAATTGTAATGTCAACATACCTATGTCACACAGCTCTAGTCCATGAGGAATCAAAGCAGATGTCACACAGTGGGACCCACATCTGTGAAATCGTAAGGGAAAGTGACAACTCAGTGACCATACACTGGGTGAAAGCGACAGACAGTAGAGAGGTAGTAGTGTTAAAGTACATGTAGCAGGAAGGTTTGTATTCTTACCTGTCTCTCACTGGAAATATTGCAGGATCACCGAGTTCCTGTTGTCCATGTCCTCTTCTTCTGCTTCCTCATCTTCACTGTCCACAGGCTCCACAGGCGCAACAACACCGCCATCTGGACCATCCTCCTGCAGAAAAGGCACCTGTCGTCGCAAAGCTAAGTTGTGAAGCATACAGCAGGCCACGATGATCTGGCACACCTTCTTTGGTGAGTAGAATAGGGATCCACCTGTCATATGGAGACACCTGAACCTGGCCTTCAGGAGGCCGAAGGTCCGCTTTATTATCCGCTGTGTTCGCCCATGGGCCTCATTGTAGCGTTCCTCTGCCCTTGTCCTGGGATTCCTCACTGGGGTCAGTAGCCATGACAGGTTGGGGTAACCAGAGTCACCTGCAAATGGCGAGGGACAACTGTTAGACACACACTAACCTGTAGGGATAACCCCAGACAACCATTCCCACTGTCTTGCTTCCAGGTGCTCACCTAATAGCCACACACGGTGCCTCTGGAGTTGACCCATCACATAAGGGATGCTGCTATTCGGCAGGATGTAGGCGTCATGTACTGAGCCAGGGGACTTGGCATTCACATGGGAGATGTACTGGTCTGCCAAACACACCATCTGCACACTCATGGAATGATAACTCTTCCGGTTTCTGTACACCTGTTCACTCCTGCGGGGGGAGGGGGGAGACCAAAGCCACATGTGTCCCATCAATGGCACCTATGATGTTGGGGATATGTCCCAGGGCATAGAAATCACCTTTCACTGTAGGCAAATCCTACACCTGAGGGAAAACGATGTAGCTCCGCATATGTTTCATCAGGGCAGACAACACTCTGGACAACACGTTGGAAAACATAGGCTGGGACATCCCTGATGCTATGGCCACTGTTGTTTGAAATGACCCACTTGCAAGGAAATGGAGCACTGACAGCACCTACACTTGAGGGGGGATTCCTGTGGGATGGTGGATAGCTGACATCAGGTCTGGCTCCAGCTGGGTACACAGTTCCTGGATTGTGGCACGGTCAATCCTGTAAGTGATGATCACATGTCTTTCCTCCATTGTCGACAGGTCCACCAGCGGTCTGTACACCGGAGGATGCCGCCATCTCCTCAAATGTCCCAGCGGACGGTGCCTATGAAGGACAAAAGCGAGCACAGAGTCAACCAACTCAGAGGTACGTACCCACAGCTTACACAGAACACGAATCCTAATCCGAAAAGTGGCCTGTATGTGTGTTGAGTCTAGGCCTAGGTATGTGTGACACAGTTAAAAATGAAGCCATGTGGGCCCCTGAAATGGCAGCTGCCTGACCTCTAAAGTGGGACAATGGGATGTGAGGTAACTGCACTGGCGTTGTACACCGTCGCGGTAGGCAGTCAAAGACCGCGGCGCAATACTGCATTGGTTAACATTGGACCCTATGGGTCCCAGGAGCCAATGACGACGTACACCGGCGGTGACGGTACGCACCGCCGCGGATGTGACCGCCATTTTCTATCTGTTCAATCACTTCATACCTGATCTTCGACAGGAAAGGACCTACCCTGCAAGTGCTGCTGTGACCTCGGTCTGGAAGAGACAATGGCTCGAGTGTCTGGGGAAAGGGCCCCTGCCTTCACATCGGAGGAGTTGGAGAAACTCGTCCAGTACACGCTACTCTACGGTCCTCCAGACAAACAGGTAAGTACACTGGGAGCATGCTGTATGGGCTATGCCTGTGTGGAGTGGGGTGGATGTAAGATGGTGGGGGGAGATTGTGGCGTGCATGAAACGACAGTGAGTGCATGTGCCACATGGCAAGGGTAGGGATGGGGGCCAATGACTGTGACGGTGCAGTTGCTAATAAGTTTCTCTTCCCCCTGTACAATTCATGTAGGTCAGCGCCCACCAGAAAAAAGATATTTGGCGTGTAATCACCAAGGACGTCCGGACCCTGGGGGTCTACCACAGACGGAGCACCCACTGCCAGAAAAGATGGGAGGACATTCGCTGCTGGAGCAAGAAGACGGCGGGGGCTCAGCTGGGGTGGCCTCCCAACGTGGGAGGGGTGCCCATCGCACCATGACCCCCCTGATGTTCAGGATCCTGGCGGTGGCATACCCGGAGTTGGATGGGCGCTTGAGGGCATCACAGCAGCCAGAAGGGGGTGAGTACAGTCTCATCCTGCTGATTTTGCTGCGCAGTGGAGGTGTTTGGGTGGGGGAGGTGGGCTGTGGGTTTCCCTAGGCCAGGGCGAGTTTAGTAGGCAAGGTCCCTCCGTAAGGCAGGCCACGTGGCACCCCACCCCACCTCTGTAGAGTGCCAAGTACACCTAGTCATGCCCCTGTGTCATCCATGTGTGCAGATGTCATCCATAGCCTTGTAGGCCATTTTCCAGGGATTGAACAGTGGAGCCCAAGAGCGCGGCGTAGTGCAGGGGGCTTCTGTGTCTGTCGTGTCCGCCAACGGTAGCGGTAATGCATGCACTGAACATGTCTTTCTTCTGTCGTTCCCCCTCCCCCTTTTTGTGGTCTCCAGGTTCTTGTGTGCATTAGCATCATCAGGCGGAGGAGCAGTGGCACCGGAGCACGAGGGAGCTGCATCCCACATGGCCCTGGAGGGCGAGACAACGGACTCGGAGTTCACCAGTGGGACGGACGGCAAGGGGAGCTCCACGGCGGGGACAGGAGCTGACACCAGCGACACGGACTCGTCCTCTGATGGGAGCTCCCTTGTGGTGGCGGCAACATCTGTGCCCCCGCATCTACAGGTACAGCCGCCACCCCCCCTACCAGCACCGCCCTCCCAGCAGCCCCTCAGCCTTTGCCCCGTGCCCGCTCACCCAGGAGGGTGGGCATCACCTTCGCCCCAGGTACCTCAGGCCCTGCCCCAGTCACCCCTGCTGCCCTCAGTGAGGAGGCCATTGACCTCCTCAGGTCCCTCACTGTTGGGCAGTCTACCATTTTGAATGCCATCCAGGGTGTCGAAAGGCAGTTGCAACAAACCAATGCATTCCTGGAGGGCCTTCATTCTGGTCAGGCGGCCCTTCAGCAAGCTTTTCAGACTCTGGCCTCAGCACTGATGGCAGCCATTGTCCCTGTCTCTAGCCTCCCCCCTCCAACTTCCTCCACCCAGACCCAATCCCCTGAACCCCAGCCTATCCCAAGCACACCTTCAGACCAGCATGCACACACGTCAACACACAAGGGAAGCTCAGGCAAACGTAAGCACCACACATCCCACAGGCACTCACGCAAGCATCACACACATGCAGAGACACCAACATCCACTGCCTCCACCGTGTCCCCTCCTCCTCGTCTCCCTCCTCCCTCCCAGTCTCGTCTACACTCACACCTGCATGCAGTACATCTACAGCCACTACTGCCATCACCAGCACACACACCACCACACCCCGCTCATGTGCAGTCACCACCCCCACTACCATTCACACGTCCCCTGTGTCCTCTCCCAGTGTGTCTGTGACGCCACCTCCCTAGATACACAAACGCAGGCACACACCCACCCAACAGCCATCCACCTCACAACAGCCTCCAGCGCATGCACCTTCACCCAAAGTCACCAAAGAACACCTCCTACAACCACAACCTCTTCCTCCACTCCCAAACCCCCTCCAGCTACCCGTCCCAGTGTCTCCCAAAAACCTTTCCTGTCCAACCTTGACCTCTTTCCCACACCTCCCCCACCCCGTCCGTCTCCTAGGGCCCGACTCTCCAGGTCTCAACCTAGCACCTCAGCCACAACATCTCCGGGACCAGTGGTGGCTGTAGTCACCGGAATCTGGAGTGCACGACCACCAGGGCAGCCAGTGTGGCACGGAGCCACAGCACGGACAGTCCCCCACCTGTCAAGCATCAAAAGTTGGCCAGTGCCCGGCGGGAGAGGGGGAAGACTCCAGCCACCAAAGCCACTCCCAGGGGTCCCGGTGGGAGTGTGGAGTCAGCAGCGACACCTTCCAAGGTGGGGAAGGGCCACAAGAAACCCAGCAAGTCTGGGAAGAGCATCACGGCGGAGGAGACCGCCATCATCCCCGCTGCCCAGGAGGCCACTGCCATCATCCCCGCTGCCCAGGAGGCCACCACAATCATCCCCGCTGCCCAGGTGGCCACCGCCAGCACCTGCCCTGCTGCCCAGGAGGCCACCGCCAGCACAAGCCCCGCTGGGCTAGAGAGGACTGCCAGCACAAGCCCAGCTGGGACAGAGAGGACCGCCAGCACAAGCCCTGCTGGGACAGAGAGGACCGCCAGCACAAGCCCCGCTGGGACAGAGAGGACCGCCAGCACAAGCCCCGCTGGGACAGAGAGGACCGCCAGCACAAGCCCCGCTGAGCTAGAGAGGACTGCCAGCACAAGCCCCACTGGGCTAGAGAGGACCACCAGCAAAAGCCCCCCTGGGACAGAGAAGACCGCCAGCACAAGCCCCGCTGGGCTAGAGAGGACCGCCAGCACAAGCACCGCTGAACAGGGCACCGCCGCCTCAAGCACCGCTGAACAGGGCACCGCCGCTACAAGCACCGCTGAACAGGGCACCGCCGCTACAAGCACCGCTGAACAGGGCACCACCACCTCAAGCACCGCTGAACAGGGCACCGCCGCCTCAAGCACCGCTGAACAGGGCACCGCCGCCTCAAGCACCGCTGAACAGGGCACCGCCGCCTCAAGCACTGCTGAACAGGGCACCGCTGAACAGGGCACTGCCGCTACAAGCACCACTGAACAGGGCACCGCCGCCTCAAGCACCGCTGAACAGGGTACCACCGCCTCAAGCATCGCTGAACATGGCACCGCCGCTACAAGCACCGCTGAACGGGGCACCGCCGCCTCAAGCACCGCTGAAAAGGGCACCACCGCCGCAAGCACCGCTGGCCAATGAGCGCCAAGGGCACTGACGCTACTCAGTCCGTCACAAGCAGGATGAAGCACTCTGGGCACAGAGCCCCCTCCAGAACCAGTGGAGACTGTCATCCACTACCTCTGTCCTTAGCAGGATGAAGCACTCTGGGCACAGAGCCCCCTCCAGAACCAGTGGAGACTGTCATTCACTACCTCTGTCCTTAGCAGGATGAAGCACTCTGGGCACAGAGCCCCCTCCAGAACCAGTGTAGACTGTCATCCACTACCTCTGACCTTAGCAGGATGGAGAACTCTGGGCGCCATGCCCCCTTCAGAACCAATGGAGACTGTTATCCACTACCTCTGTCCTTAGCAGGATGAAGAACTCTGGGCGCCATGCCCCCTCCAGAACCAGTGGAGACTGTCATACACTACCTCTGTCCTTAGCAGGATAAAGCACTCTGGGCGCAATGCCCCCTCCAGAACCAGTGGAGGCTGTCATCCACTTGAGAGACTGTGGCTTTGCACTCCCCAGGATTGAACAGTGGGCAAACCACCCACTGTATAGACTTGAGAGACTGTGGCTTTGCACTCCCCAGGATAAAACAGTGGGTATGTGGCCCTCTCGTGGATTTGGTGTTGTGCACTCAACCGGCTGAGGTGCCCCCCCTTTCCCTCCCCCTGAGGTGCCTGTTTTCTTGCTCTGATGCCCCTGCAGTGTTCTCTCCGTCATGGTCGGGGATCTTGTGTGGGCCTCGCCCATACCGTGTGGGCCCAGTGTTCCACGGACTTCACTGGAGCACTACCTGGACTACTAAGCTTGGTGTATATTTTGTTTATGGTGTATATATATATTTTTGCGTACTTGATTTTAATATATTTCAATGGTTACACTTGTTTCCTTTTGTCTTTGCATTCTTCCAGGATGTTTGGGGGGTGTAACTATAATGTATAAATATGTATTAGTGTGTGTGTTGTAGTGGGTGAGGGTGGGGGTGGGGGTGTTGCGTGTGTGTGTCCCTGTTTTTTCCCTCCCCCTCCCCTGTGTCATAGGTGCAGTACTCACCGTTGTCTTCACCGCCGGCGTTCGTGCTCCTGGTAGAGGAGCAAGAAGATGAGGGCTGGCAGGATGTGCAGCTCGGGTTCCATGGCGTCCGGATTCTTCGTGGGGTGTGTAGAGGTGAGCGTTTTCCCTTCGAAGTCCTGTTTCCGCCGTGTTTTTGTCTGCAGTGAATCCGCCCCGGAAAAGGTGGCGGATTGGTAGGTTGTGATACTGTGGCCTGTCTGTTGGCGGTGACCGCCAAGCTGTTTGTTTGTACCGCCATGGCGGTCGGAGTGTTAAAGTGGCTGTCTTTGTTGGCGGTTTCCGCCACGGTCGTAATTCCAATTTTTTTTACCGCCGGCCTGTTGGCGGTCTTATCGCCGCTTTAACACCGTCCGCCAGGGTTGTAATGACCACCATAGTGCCTCCTGAGATAGGACTCACAACCCACACCATACTGTTTGTTGCATTATCACATGGCATTTGTGTTGTCGGGAGGAGGCATATGACTGTTTCAGAGCCAGTAATTAAGGAATAGGAAGACTAGTATTCTTAACCACCGCAGATGGGCTAGGTCAACTACAATCAACTTTGTGAACACCCAAGGTGATCTGGTGAGGCCAATGGGGAGCACAGAGGTTTGAAAGTGCTCTTGGCCTACAAGAAACTACACCTGGGCAAAATTCATGGAGTGCTGTAGAGTTACAAAAAACTCAGTGGAATTCCACGAACGGGAGGAAATAGGCACGTCACGCCACTGGGTGCTCATTACATGGTAAAAAATCAGCACGAACAGCACCAGACGGCACACCACAGGGTGCAGTTTCTTAAGTTGATTTTGCTGTCACTTGAGTACATTTTTTACTCAAGTGGCAGCTTTCTGACTGCGAACTGTGGCGACTTCTTGCGGTGGAGAAATCGCGCCAGGTGCTCTTCTAGTGACCAAAGATCACACTAGGGAATGCCAAATCTTGCTCAAACTTGGCAAATTACTTTTTGCGATCCGCAGGTGAGAAAAAACTCCAGCACGCAACAGCTGGACGAATCTGGCTGGAGCTCCACGTTACAAGCATAATGTGGAGGAGCCAAAACTCTGCCTACTCACCCACCCCTACCAGGAACTAACATAATGTCTGTGGGATTGTAGGACAGGGATGTAAAAATAGATGTCCCGCAGATCTAATACCACCACATAGTATTTTGGATCCAGGGCAGAGAGAACTTGTACCAGGGTGAGCATTATGAACTCATCCTTAGAGGGAAAAAAGTTCTGAGGCTCAGAATGACAATAGGGGAGAGGCCTCCATTTTTCTTTTGCCACCATGCACAGGATCTCTGATGCCACAACCCCCTCTTTTGTTTCTTTGGCAAAGAGAGATCAAACGTCTCCTTCGGAGTATGGACAAGTGGTCCACTGGGAGGTGTTACGATGTGGGTGGCATGTCTCGGGAGAAGTGACATGAAGATTAGGAAGTAACCGTGCTCCACAATCTGGAACACCCACTGGTTGATGCTACTCGACCCAGGGAGGTAGAAGGTGATATGTTCCTCCACCAGATGTGTGTGAAATGCAGAAGGTTTTTTAAAGCAGTTTCATGACAGATGCAATGCGGAGTTGAGTTTGGTAGTGCATTGCCCCTGGAGGCCTTGACATGGTCTGCTGATTCTTCTGCCTCTACTTTGAAGAGACGACTGAGAGACATGCTGTTGCTTGACTTGCCATTGCCTCTGCTGGTATCCCAAAGCTTCGAAATTAGTGACGTTGTTGGGAGAAATGCCGAACGGGTAGAGCCTGTAGGAAGCTGGCCTGGTGTGTTGTGAGCACATCTGGTGTTATCATCCTATACCAGCCAGGTATCCCCTATTAGTGAGGTGTAGTCAGTGTATAGGAAGCCAGGCTCTCTAGAGGTAGCTGTGAATGAGCAGCCAAGACTTATCTAGGAGACATGCAAAGCTTAGGCAATATCACTTATAGTCACACAGCACTTACATGCATTAAAGAACACCACAGTGTTACAAAAATAAAGGCACTTCATCATAGTAACACAAATACAAAAATACTGTATAGGCAATACTCTACTAGAAGGTGAGTAAACACACTATTATATACATCTTATTATTCAGGAATGGGCATAGAAAGCAATAGAAGGCAGTGAAATGACAGTAAACAATATAGAACTTAGGGCGAGACCAAAACATACACTAAAAAAATGGAATGCAAAAGGTAGACCGCAACCAGGTAAGTGGAATCTGTAGAGGGGAGCTGGAGGAACTAGGAACCCCAAAAGGTAAGTACTAGATTGCCCCCTGCGACTAGGAGTGAGGAGGTAAGTAACAGTTTTTTCCAAAACCTGCATGTAAACTTTGCAAAAAGACTGTGCAAGACCCAAGCAAGACTGGACGAAACAGAAGATGGGTCCTAACAGAAGAAGACCTGCAAATGAAGGTGACCAAGTCCAGTTCGAATGTCCGGCTGGGGCAGGAGCCACTTCCCACCCTTCTGGAGATGCAGGACCAGGTCGATAGTGAAGCCCAGGAGTCGGCTATGCAGCACAGGAGCAGAAGAAGAGTTCCAGAAGTGATGCAGTCGATGTCCCACGTCGGAAGAAGAGGTGCAGTCCATCAGTGGTGTGGAAAAACCTTGGCAAAGGCAAGAGTTGCAAAAGAAAAGTTGCAGAGCTGCTGGGGACCAGGAAGGTCTGAGGGGACTCAACTCAAGGAGGGGAGTCCCAGGGAACCCTCAGCAGCGAGCAGAGCCAGAAGTCAAGGATGCAGTCCCCGCAGGCAACTCACAGGCAGCAGACACAGGAGTCGAAGTGAGGCCCACTCAGCAGACCTGGAAAAAAGTCCCACATCGCTGGGGCAGCAGGCAGGAGACTGTGCATTGTAGAGAAGAGTGCTGAAGGCCGGCGCTACTTGGAGACTGAAGATCCCTTGGAAGGAGAGCCAACAAGCCTTGGCAGCTGCAAGAGCCGCAGTGCACAGGGGTTTGCACGCAAGGCAAAGACATACCATCTCCCATGTTGGACAGCTGGCAGAGGGGATCGAAGGCCCTCACTCTAGATCACCACCTGTGTTGCAGGATCCACGCAGAGTTGCAGGAGAGAAGATCCACGCAGTTGGTTGTCAATGCAGTTGGTGCCTGCGGATGCAGCGGAGTGACTCCTTCACTCCAAAGAAGATTCCTTCTTGCTTCTTGGTGCAGACTGAAGACTTGCCGCCATCAGAGGATGCACAGCCGGGGAAATACTGCAGTTGCTGGAAGGAGATGGAAAAACAATGATGCAGAGTGAAGTCATTGCTGGAGCTGCAGATTGTAGGTTCCTGTGAAGTCCTGTTGTGGTTCCAGTGGCCAGAAATCAAAGTAATTGTTGCAGAGGATTCCTGCAGGAATCTTGCGCGGAGAATCTGAGAACCCACCCTAGAGGGAGACCGTAAATAGCCCTAAAAGGGGGATTGGTCACCTAGCGAGGTGACCACCTATCAGGAGGGGGCTGTGACGTCACCTGCCTGACCTGGCCACACAGATGCTCCCAGAGGCCTCTGCCCACCTGGGATTCAGGATGGCAAAACCAAGTGGCCACCTGGGGGAGCTATGGGCACCTGGGGTGGTGATGGACAGGGGAGTAATAACTCCCCTTTCTGTTGTCCAGTTTTGCGCCAGAGCAGGGACCAGGGGTATGTGGGTATGTGGCAGGTGCCCAAATGGTCAAACCAAGAAATCTTGCAGCACCGAGCGAGCAAAATGGCCATCCTTCCTGACCCCAGAGTCCAAACAGTAATGGTTGGCAAAAGTATGAAGGGATGCCCAGGTCGCTGCCCTGCAGATGTCAGCCACAGGAACACCTCTAGCCAAAGCCGGTGAAGCTGCTTTGGCCCTGGTGGAATGGGCACGAAGCCCCACAGGTGGATCTATCTTCGCCAAAGAATAGCAGATCTTAATACATAGAATGACCCACCTGGATAGCGTTCTCTTGTGGACCGCTCTACCTTTCCTCTTCCCCACGTATCCAACGAAGAGCTGTTCATCCTGTCTGAACTCTTTCGTCCTGGCGACGTAGAAGCTCAGTGCTCTTCGCGGATCCAGCCGGTGGAGCCTCTCTTCCACCTTGTATGGATGAGGTGGAGGGTAAAAGGAAGAGAGAGTAATTGACTGCCCCAGGTGAAAGGGTGTAACAACCTTCGGTAGGAAAGCCGCCTTGGTCCTCAACACCACTTTGTCCTTGAAGAAGGAAAGGTATGGGGTTTCCACAGTGAGAGCCTGAAGCTCACTAACCCTTCTGGCAGATGTTATTGCCACCAGGAAAACAGTTTTAAATACTAGGAACCGCAGAGAACAAGAGTGCATAGGTTCAAACGGGGCCCCCATAAGAAAAGTTAAAACTAAGTTAAGGTCCCACTGAGGCTTAACGAATTGCGTGGGCGGATACTTATTAGTGAGTCCCTTTAGAAACTTTAAAACAATTGGTGATTTAAAGAAGGACGGTTGACCAGGAAGGCACAGAAAAGCAGATAGTGCAGACAGATAACCATTAACAGTGGCAACTGAAAAACCTTTGTGTGCTAAATAGAGCGCAAAAGACAAAGGGCCTGATTCAGTTTACCGCTGCCCTTGGAATCCCCCATGGCGGCGCAGCTTGCTGCGCCGCCTTGGGGGATTCTGACACCCCCTACCGCCATCCTGTTCCTGGCGGTTCGCCCGCCAGGAACAGGATGGCGGTAGGGGGTGCCGCGGGGCCCCTGGGGGCCCCTGCCGTGCCCATGCCAATGGCATGGGCACGGCAGGGGCCCCCGTAAGAGGGCCCCACTGTGTATTTCAGTGTCTGCCTAGCAGACAATGAAATACGCGACGGGTGCAAACTGCACCCGTCGCACATGCCCACTCCGCCGGCTCCATTCGGAGCCGGCTTCCTCGTGGGGAGGGGTTTCCCGCTGGGCTGGCGGGCGGCCTTCTGGCGGTCGCCCGCCAGCCCAGCGGGAAAGCCAGAATGGCCTCCGCGGTCTTTCGACCGCGGAGCGGCCATATGGCGGTTCCCTCCAGGCGGGCGGCGACCACCGCCCGCCGGGGTCAAAATGACCCCCAAAATGTCAGATAAACCAGCTCTTAAAGGATCTAAACTATTCTCTCCACACCAGCTTGTAAACTTAGCCCAACGATTTGCATAGATTGACTTGGTGGAGTGTCGCCTGGCCGATAGAATAACTTCCACCACATCTGGATGGAGAGAAAAGGAACTCAGATTGCCCCGTTCAATCTCCAGGCATGAAGATGCAGGCTCTGGAGGTGGGGGTGTAGAATCTGCCCCTGCGACTGCGAGAGGAGGTCTACCCTGCAAGGGAGACGGAGCGGAGGGCACTGAGAGAGTTGGAGTAGGTCCGAATGCCACACCCTTCTCGGCCAATCCGGAGCTATTAGGATGACTTGGGCTTGGTTTTGGCGGATCTTCCTGAGAACTCGAGGAATCAAGGGTATGGGGGGAAACGCGTAAAGTAACTGACCCTTCCAGGTCATCTGAAACGCATCCCTCAATGCTCCTTGCACCGGGTACTGGAGGCTGCAAAATAGCGGGCACTGCGCATTCTATTGAGTGGCAAACAGATGTATTTGCGGATATCCCCACATCCTGAAGATATCCAGAACTAGATCTGGATGAAGACGCCACTCGTGGTCGACCGAGCTGCGTCGACTGAGAATGTCTGCACGCACATTCAGGACTCCGGCCAAGTGATGTGCAATCAAGCAGATCTTGTGGTCTTGAAGCCAAGACCAGAGACGAAGAGCTTCTCTGCAGAGAAGATACGACCCCACTCCTCCCTGTTTGTTTATGTACCACATTGCGGTCATGTTGTCCGTTAGAACTTGGACTGACTGACCGCGAATGGAAGGGAGGAAGGCCTTGAGTGCCAGACGTACTGCCCGCAACTCTAACAGATTGATGTGTAATCTCTGTTCCCCTAGAGACCAAAGACCTTTGATCTCCAGGTCCCCCAGATGAGCTCCCCACCCTAGAGTGGAAGCATCCGTTACCACCGTGGCCACTGGAGGCGGCAGCGAGAACGGCCTTCCTTGAGATAGGTTGTCGACCGCTGCCCACCATTGAAGATCCACTGCAGTGTCTCTGGAGATCTTTATTGAATCTTCGAGATCCCCTTTGTGCTGAAATCACTGCTTGCGGACGCACCACTGGAGAGCCCTCATGTGCCATCGTGCACGAGTGACCAACAGTATGCAAGAAGCGAACAGACCGAGCAGACGAAGGACCTTGAGGACTGGAACTACCGCTCCATTTCGAAACATCGGAATCAATGCCTGGATGTCCTGAACCCGCTGGGGCGGAGGAAAGGCCCGATTCAATGTTGTGTCCAATACTGCCCCTATGAACAGGAGGCGTTGAGAGGGCTCCAGGTGAGATTTGGGTACATTGACTGAAAAACCCAGGTCGTACAACAATTGAGTCGTCGACTGGAGATGGCACCGCACGAGCTCCGGAGTTTTGGCCTTGATCAACCAATCGTCCAGATAGGGAAACACAGCTATCCCCCTTTTTCTGAGCTCTGCTGCTACCACCGCCATCACCTTCGTGAAGACTCGAGGTGCTGAAGTAAGGCCAAAAGGAAGGACCGCAAACTGATAATGTTGCGATCCTACTACAAACCGGAGATACTTCCTGTGCGATTTGAGGATCAGTATATGAAAATACGCGTCCTGCAAATCGACCGACACCATCCAGTCTCCTTCATTCAACGCCAAAAGAACCTGTGAGAGGGTCAGCATTTTGAATTTTTCCTGTTTGAGGAACCAATTCAAAATCCTCAAGTCCAAAATCGGTCTCAGCCGACCATCCTTTATGGGAATCAGGAAGTATCTTGAATAACACCCCTGACCCCTCTCTTGCTCGGGAACCAACTCTATTGCACCTTTTTCTAATAGAGAAACTATCTCCGGCTGTAATCGGAGAAGATGGTCTTCCGAACAGAAGGATGGGCGGGGAGGGAAAGTAGGAGGGAATTCCCGAAAGGGAAGAGCGTACCCCTTCTTGACAATGTCGATGACCTAGGAGCCGATGTTATAACCTCCCACATTGAAAGAAAATGGGCAAGTCTCCCCCCCTACCGGAGACAAGTGGACAGGGAGTGGTGGAGGACTACGGCTGCTTTCCTTGCTGCACCCCTCCCGAGGAAGAGGAAGAGGCAGAGTGCTGCAAGGTGGCTCCTCTCGTACGGACTCTGCCCCTGCCCCTGAAGGATCTGTACGGCAGGGTAGAAACAGATTGTTGGAGTCCTTGTAATCCTCCCCAAAAGGAACCACGTCCAAATCCCTTAAATCTCCGAAAGCCTCTAAAGGAGGATGAGGCCGACGACTGGAGTCCCAAAGACCTAGCAGTCGCTCTGCTTTCTTTAAAACGTTCCAAGGCAGAGTCAGCCTTTGTGCCGAAGAGCTTCTCCCCATCAAACGGAAGATCAAGGAGTGTGGCCTGGACGTCCGAAGAGAAGCCAGATGATCGAAGCCAAGACTGACGTCTAAAGACTATGGTCGTGCCCATAGCCCTAGCCACCGAGTCCGAAGTGTCCAACCCAGACTGGATCACTTGCTTTGCAGCCGCCTGAGCATCCGCCAAAAGTTGAAGCATCTCCTGGGACAAATTAGGGTGGCCCTTTGCCTCTTCCATAAGGGCATGGATGTAACGCCCTAGTATGCATGTTGCATTAGAAGATTTCATCTGCAAGATGAAAATATCTTTTTAGCGGTATGGTCCTTCTTTTTTGACTCTCTGTCCGCAGGAGTTCCAGGAAACGAACCAGGAGAAGATCTAGACGAACACGAGGCTTGCACCACTAGACTCTCCGGAGTTGGTTGTCTAGAAAGAAACACCGGATCCCCAGGTGCCGACCTGTACCGCCGAGCCACCGCTCTGTTGACCGCAGTGGTGGACACAGGCTTTAGCCAGATATCCTTAATGGGGTCCAGCAAAGCCTCATTGAAAGGCAGAAGAGGTTCAGCCGAAGCAGACGCCGGATTCAGAACCTCTGTCAACAAGTTCCTCTTGACTTCCGAGGTAGGAAGGGGAAGATCCAAAAAGTCTGCAGCCTTGCGAATGACTGCGTGGAATGAAGCAGCTTCCTCCGTGACCTCTCCAGGGGAAGCCAGATCCCATTCTGGGCTAGTGTCAAGGCTACTAGCTGAATCCAGTCCTTGGAAGTCACCAGATGGCTCTAAGACTTCACCTTCCTCCAGGTGTTGCCTCGCGTACTCTTCTTCCTCCAAGAGACGAAGAGCCAGACGTCTTGACTTAAGCCTTGACTCCAAGCCTGGAGTCGACAAGGCATCGGCCGACATCGAAGATCTCTGTCGGCGCCGAACCTCGGATCCGTCCGAAGCCGGAGGTGATCCGAGGCGAATCCGACGGCGCCGTAACAGGTATAGTAATCCTGGGTGACGTCATATGCATCGGCGCTGCTTCAGGTGCAGCAGACAAAAACGGGGTGAACGCGCCAACCTGTAAGACGCCGGAACAACCAAATCATAGGCCAGAGGGCCAGACGGACCTGCACGACTTCCACCCGGCGTCATGGAAGCAAAGATGTTATACATGGCGTTTAAAAACGCCGCAGGGTCAGATCCCAGAGTCGGCAAAGCCGGGTACTGCTGCTGCTGCACCGGCATAGCTGCCGAAGAGGGTCCAGGTAACTCCTGGCCAGGAGAACCTTCAGGCCTCTGGGGAGGCTCGACCTCAAAGACCGACCCGGGTGACATCGGGGTCGTCGGAGGCGGAGGGGTGACGGTCGGGCTTATCTCCTACATCAGACGACGCCGAGCCGACGGAGAAGCCGATCTAGATCTGGACCGTCCCTTGCTTGATCGGCGCCGAGATCCATGACGGCGCCGAGAGCCACTATGATGGTGGCGAGACCTCGAGGATCTCGACGAAGACTCCCTCCTATGACGCCTCTCCTCCTTCTTCTTGGACCGGGCCAAGAACAATTTTAACTCCCTTTCTTTAAGTGCCTTAGGGTTCATGCATTGACACGAACCGCATGCCTCGACCTCATGGTCGGAACTAAGGCACCAGAGGCAGTTTTCGTGGGGGTCGGTAACAGATATTCGACCCACGCACTGGCTACAAGGTTTAAAGCCGGATTTTCTAGGTTGCGACATCGTAACTGCCGTTGGAAACAGTAGCTCCCTGTGAGCCTCGAGAAGTAACCGTTATTCGGGCACGGAAAAAAGGGAACTGACGTCTGCACGTCGACGAGGGCTTCTTATTGCCTGGATGACGTCATGTGGCGTCGCGTGGAGTCGGGTGATTGTGACGTCATCGTCGACGTGCAGAGCTAGAAGAAATTTCCGTCGAGGGCTAGCGCGAGGGGAGAATTCTTGGTGAGGAATCCACAGGTAGGTGTATCCATCAGAATGGGACTTTTTTTCTTTAAAGGGGGAAGCCTAGATGAAGGACCTCTTTAAGGACATTAGTTCTGAGCTCTGTAGTCAGCACAGTGAGCGCTAAGAAATATGCTGCCCTCCGAATGACTGTAACAAAGGAGGAAAGCTCTACTGTTGCAGTTATAGGATAAGGGGAAGGGAGGCCAATGTCTGGTGAAGTATCTAAACCACTCGTATCCTGTAAAGCCAAAAACAAGTTTTAATCAACAATAGGTCTCTCATCTTCAGATGGTCATCATGGTAGTGTTCTGTGTCTGAAATGGGGTTGAAGTGGATTGTGTGCAATATGGTGTAGAGCTTCTGAGTTAGATAAAACTACTGGTTCCGTTTCCGGCATTAGCGATGTCGATGCCGTTGTGGAGACTCAGGTTGCCGGCGTCAGCCATGGCACTAAAGAGGGCATCAAATTTTGCACTTCAGCTGGATTTGGTGGCGATCTGGGGGTAATCATGGCACATTGTCAGCATCATCAGAATATGCTCTGAACTTAAGGAGAGACTCCATGGCTTAAGGTACTCGGGGAATCACATCACTCCAAGTGAGGGGAGTAGCGGGACAGGAGAATAGTATTTAATTCCCTTGTGATTCCTTGTGTTTTTTGGACTTCTTCAAATTAAATCAGCTCTGTAACTTTGAATATGATCAATCACAAGATCAATCTCTGGAGCGCATCTGCGTCCTCAACTTTGACTGAGACTGGGCCTTCTTTGACTTCTGTTGGGAGTTCTGTGACAACAAGTTTAGCTTTGTGTTCGCTGATGGCCTTATGATTGATTTTAGCGCAGCAGCCACTCAACAAAGACTAATGCTTGGAGCCCAGATATCAGAGGCAGACGTCATGGGCATCTGATACCAACATCTGATAATTACAGTGCCTGCATGGTTTAAACTCTCTGGTTTTCAAAGGGAACGTGCCCCTTGCACGATGGAAACTTTTTAGGGCTAGAAATTCTGTCAGGCTGACAGGAATCAATGGCGCACTGAATCTGCATCAAAGTGAGTTGAAACAAAAGAACTAATGTTAGCGCACAGAGGTAGTGCAGATATAGTGGCTTCAATATCACATCCAGGGCAGAATGGATCAGATATGAAGCTGCTCGACCCCACCTAAAGACAGGAATGGCCAATGAAAATTCTCCAGATCTAGTCTTGCTCTTAGGGGACTTCACAAGGTGAGGAATCTGCAGTTAGAAGTTTCTATCAGAAATAGCATTAAATCATAGCCCAAAAAGATTCCTCAGGGAAACCTGTGCTACATGACCATTAAATTTGGAGTCTGATTCAAGACAATAGGGTTTTGCAAATGTATGGTCAGACTTCCAAGAAGCAGTTTTACATATTTCTGGAACAACACATTTCTCAAAACACCCATGGTAGCAACTTTGACTAGCAGAGTGGGCTTTGGGCCTGTCAGGAATTGGTTTGTTTGCTAATTGATAACACTAATACACAAGAAACTAGCCACCTTGAGATTAACTATTTTGTAAGGGCTGGACCTTTCCACACAGTAGTTCATAGTAGTTTGCAGATCATAGTTTACAAATAAAAGATCAGATCGCTTAAGACCTTTTGTTCTGCTTAAGTGCAATTTTAAAACTCCCTTCAGATCCATCATTTGAGGGCTCTTTGTGCTGGAGTTGATGGATTCTGAAAGAAAGTCATTCAAGAAACTGACTGATTGTTGTGAAATTCTCAGATCATCATAGGAAGAAAAACTCTGGTAAGTTCTCATTACCACCCTGATCTTATGGAATGCTGAGTTAGATTCCTGAGAACACAATGCCTGAGTGTCACTCACTCTGCAAGCTGAATTTATAACTACCAAAAAATCAGCTTGCCATGCCAAATGCAGTATAATTGCTCATGTACACGCTCAAAGGACGAACTCATTAGTTACGAGTACGCTCCGAGAAGTGTATCACCACAAACATTCTAAAGAAAGAGGTTTGTGAAGGAGATTTCCTAGAAGCCAAGATTGTTGCAATGTATTCCTTAATTGATGAAAAATTAGTCAGGAGAGATTATAGCTGTTTTGGATACACCAGATGCAGTACTTCTTCTATTTAAAAGTGCAGGATGTTGTGGTAGAAGGACACTGCTTCCCCTAAAATGTCCATACAGTCATGTGACAAATTAAAGTGCCCATATTGTGAGAATTCAGGAGGCAGGCTGCTAAATTCAAAAAAGGAGATCCAGTCTGCAAAGCAATTGCTTGTCTGATTGTTAGGCTGGATGGTCTCTGAATCTCACTGGCAGAAGCACTTTGGCTCTATCATGTTCATGTTGGCTTTGAAACGATACAGTTAGATCAACAAAATGGGGATTAACAGAATCAGAAAAAAATTGTTCTAGGAGACAGCAGGTCTTCTGAAGGCTTATATGTCTTTTGAATCGGGTAAGAGGAGACTTCATGAATGCATCATAGACTCCAAATATCCAGGGTTCAGGGCAGAAGATTTCTTGATAATCTATGATAAAGAGTTTCAAAGATCACAGATGTTGTTGTGGGAAATGACTTAAGAAAATTTAGCTTTGCTGACAAAAGCCCCATTAAGGAACTCATTATGAGTGCTTTAATGTTAGGCATGATGTTAATTGCATCTGATAAACAACAACACTGCGTGGGTCATTGTTTATCGGCTGCAAAAACTAGTACCTATTAAGAGTTGTTCCAGTAAAATGGGGTATAATATTCAGATTTTGTTCCTTGCCTTATCAAAATCCATGTCCTTCATTGGTATTTTTGTTCACTCTTTAAATTCCCAGGAACTTTAAACTACTTTTTTTAACGTGGGATGTATTTTAATGGCACCTGGTATAAACCAGAGATGATTAAAATAAAAAAACTCAGAATTCAGATGTATGTGGAGCTAACACACATATTAGTAAGTATTGGCCAATTTGTACTAAGGGCATAAAGATTGTAATTCACGTAATGGCGAGACAGGGGGAGAGTACAATATTGTTGAACAATAATCTGCAATGGATGAAAAAGTTAAGATTTGAGAACTAGACATCTGCCTGGAATGCCTCAAACTCTTCTGGAACAAGAAGGCAATTTGGCTCTTTATGCAGATTTCTTGATTTTGAAGATTTTCGAAGAGCACACTGTAGCAAAGTCAGAGGCCTTACTCTTACTGGTAATTAAGGTAGATGAGGAGAAAATAAAGGCTTAGGAGACACTGAAGGTCCTGGAGGAAAACAAGGAGAAACAGACCCTCTCGGCGAAGGAGTAGAGGAGTGATGAACCAGTGCAGTCACCTCTTTTGTATGGGACTAAACCCTTGAAGTATTCAGAGGAGGAGTTTACTTCTAATGATGATGCCACTCAGAAGACAGTTGTAATGATCTCCTCTGAGGAGATGTCTTGCCTGAAGTAGAAAGGCAAGAAGTCAGGCCTCGAAGGTGATATTGATAGTGAATGATTACTGAGTCTGGACATGTTTTAGATGGCGAACATCTGAATTTCTTTGATGTTGATGAAAGCTTCGACTACAAATGGTGTTTCAATGTAGAATGCCTGTGATAAGTAAGTCATTACTTTATTTGTCCTCAATATGGACGTCAACCAGGAAGGATGCCTTTTCCTGAGTGGTTGTTTCTGTGGCTCTTCCCCTCAATGTGTCCTTGGAAAGTAGTGAAGGACCTGTGGCAAAAGGGGCACCTTCTGATCATCCCTCGGACCTTCCAGCAGCAGCATCTTGAAGCCTCTCCTGCAGGTCAAGAAGCCTGAATTTCTGCCTGTCCATGAGAGGTCTTCTGGACATCTTCTGGTGGTGAAGTATTCAGGCAGGTCTCAGGGTGATGATCTGGCAGGCACATAATACAAAGGTTGTGGGGATTTCACCAGCCCTTCTTTTTCAAAGGTAGGGAACTCTACAAAAACCGAAGGCATCCTGACAGGAAAAAATAAACGTTTTCTATCAGAAAGTGACTGGGAACCACTCTTAGTCCTCATGAACATCGAGAAAACATGAATTTGAAAGGTTTCCAGTTCCAAAAAGCTGAGCTCAGTGCTTTACGATCCTGTTTCCAGGAGCCGGAAAAAAACGTAGCTAACTTTCACCTATCGGGCATTAGGAGATATATGTTTAAATTCATCATTTATTGATTTATTGACTATATGACTTTTTACAACTTAAAATAAATCATATGTGATTAGTTTAAACCTTTATTAGGCTGTTATATCTATCTATCTATCTATCTATCTATCTATCTATCTATCTATCTATCTATCTATCTATCTATCTATATCTCTCTCTCTCTATATATATATATATATATAATATATATATATATATTCACTGGGAAAAAACAAAGGGTACAGGGACGTTATAGTTAGGAACTAGAATTTATAAAAACATAGAAATTCACTGAAAAAACAAAAGGGATGTTATAGTAAGACTCCCATCTTAAGCGTATAAAACCATAGAAATTCACCTGTTATAGTTAGAGTTATCTCAAGTAACTATAACTCGCGCCCTCACCATCCACTGCTAATTACCCCACAAGTTACAGCACTCATGACATCTTTGATAACATCACTGCTAATATCAACTTAATTTTTGCAGTACATTTTTTAAATGACAAAACTGTGCATGATGGAGCGTGAGTTATCTTTAGTTTAGGGCAATAGTTTTTTAGTTTGTTTGAGGAGTGGCTTGATGTCCGCTTATTTCCAGGTTTTGGGGAGGGTGGCTGTTCTGATGGAGGTACTGATGATGGGAGTGGGGACTTGGCTGATTTCCTTCTGGCCCAGGTTGAAGATGTGGTGGGGCTAGCATCTTTGGGTGATCCGGAGTGGGTGGATCCTATGATGTCCCTGGGAGGATAGTGGTGTCCAGTCCATGGTCAGGTGGCTGTGAGATCCTTCTTCTGAAGTGAGAAGGTGTTCTACGTTGGGTTGGTGAGAAAAATTACTGTAGATTGCTGTGATCATGTTGTTGCAGTATACAGCCAGTGCATCCCAGAGGGTCTGAGATGGTTGGATGGGGATTTTGGTGGCCGCCGGGCAGGAGAACTCTTAGATGATCTTGAAAAGTTCCTTTGGGCGGCTGGAGCTTTCCTTGATGCAGTTGAGGAGCGCAATCCTTTTAGTTTCCTTGATTCAAGAGTGGTAATGTTTCTTCTTTTGCTTCTTTGTAGATTGTGTGATCTGTTTGGTCTTTACTGATCTTTCCAGTCATTTGCAGTCCCTTTTGAGTGTGCTGAGTTTCAGGGTGAACAATTTTGCAGGTTTCCTGGATCATTTATAGGTGGAGCACGTGATGGGGGCTACTTTGTTGGTGCAGTTGAGGAGCCATTCGGTTAGTTTGTTGGCGTCTAGTTTGAGGTTGTTAAAGAGCATAGGTCTGTTGGCATGGAGGGTGCTGCTCCATTGCCTTTCTGTGATTTTCTTCCATCTGTGGAGTGGGGTGGCGGAGGAGTGGTCACAGGCTCGGTTTCATAACCTATGGAGGAATGTACAAGATGGTGGTCGATCCAAGTGCATTCCAAGGTGAGGGAGAAAATGACTTTGTTGCTGGCTGTGAAGCTGGAGTTGAGGATTTGGCCCGCAGTGTGGGTGGGGCTGGTGGAAGTGCTATGTTGCTGAGGTTGTCCAAGATATTGATGGCTTTGTGGTCGAGGGGATCGCCCAGGTCATACATTTAGGTGTCCTAAAAATATGTAGTCTGATGATTCGAGGGCCAGAGGGACGATGAAGTCAGAGATCCCTTTGCAGAAACCAGGGTATGTGGTTTGTATGCAAGGGTCCCGCTAATGGTGGTTTTGACATTGACTCTGATGAGAACATTGGGTGTTCCATGAGGTGGGATGTCTCGTCTTCGAGGGTAGTGCATGAAATGTTGTCCTTGTGCATGATGGCGATGCCACCTCTGTGTGTGTTTTGGCGGTCTTTCTGGATCAGTTTGTAGCCTTCTGGGGTGGCGCATGCTATGTCCAGGACTGATGAGGGCGTAAGCCATGTTTCTGTTGCATTGATCAGTAAGCAGTGCACCTGTTTCTCTGGATTGGCAGGCGTTGGTGATGGGCTGATGCGGGTCTCAGTGGAGCAGGTGAAATGGCACTGGCGACATGTGGATGGTACGTTCGTGCTCTGCGGGGAGGCAGTGCAGCAGTTGTTGTCTTTGTTCTTGGGGGCTAGATCCGGGAGTTTGGCAGTGGAATAACAGGTGGTGGGAAACCAGGGTCCCCTGGTGCTGGGGGCAGACGGGGCACAAACGGGCTTGTCTCTGCCACGCCTTGGTCACACCTGCTGCACAGTTGCCTAGACGCTGCCATTAAGTAGGTCCTGGGGAGGGCGGGCACAGTGGGAGGAGGGTGGTTGAATGGTGGTGGTGGGGGAGAAAGCGGGGGTGGAGAAACAATGGGAAAAATGTGTCAAAGAGAAATTCTAATAGTGACTAACAATACAAGTATCAGTAACATTATGTGACTAGCACTAACAGTGGCAAACAATACAAGGACCAGCAAAGCCACAATGTAACCAGACACAGGTAATCAGACAAACAAGAAACGGAGCAGGCACAGAGGACAAGCGAAACAAGGGGACAAGAGTTACCACAGGAGCCAGAGGAGGAGAAGCTTAGCACGAACCTAGCAGCAGCGGGAGGAGCAGGGCTCGACGAGGCCAGCAGTCTATCACCCCTGCACTTGTGAGGAGGGTCCCATAAAGCAGCAGTCCATCACCACCACACTTGTGAGCGGGGTCCCATAAAGGTCGCCGGCATGCAGTTGATTAAATGGCGCCTTGCCATCTCAAGTTGCTTTAGCTCATGTGTCGAAACATACATCAGTGTCTTTTCGCTATAGTCTACCATGTCTTTGGGAGACAGTCAATCGAGAATCCTAGTCCGTGGCCGCCTGGGGGACGTCCTCAGTCTTCGTCCTTCCACTGTCCGACTGGGGGGCCAGGCTCACTCCCCAGATGTCTCGAGTGGCCCTGGCTCCCCCAACTGGCCTCCAGCCACTCCCAGGCTGCCTTGGGAATGCCTAAGAACCAGATCTTTCCCCCAGCAACCACACACATTTAGGCCAGAAGAATCGTGGAGTATTTCACCTTGTGTACTCTAAGAGTGTTTTTTTAAACCGCCTGGAAGGTACGGCGGAGGTGCTGTAAATGTAAAGTGAAGTCCGAAAGAAAGGTGATGGTGGCGTTGGCACATTTGACAGGTGGGGCACAGCATGCTGTCTGCAGGATAACGCCTTGATCATGATAGTTAAAGATACATGCTATTAATGGTCTCGGAGGTGCACCCAGTTTTGGTGGGGCGCCAGGGGTACGGTGAGCACGTTCTACTGAAAAGTATTTCAATAAGCCACAAGGTTGCAACTGTTTCATGATTTGGTCTTCCACGAAGAGATCTACTGCTGGGCCCTTGGCCTTCTCGGGCACCCCAATACGAATGTTGTTACATCTAGAGCGACCTTTGAAATCTTCCATTTTGTCCTCCAGTAGTGGCCTGTAGTTCTTTTACTTTACTCAGCAGAGATCTGTTGCCCTTTGTGAGGGTAAGGACTGTGTCTTCCATTTCTTTTACCTGGGTTCCCAGGTTCCGAAGATTTGCCCTCACTAGGGTGGCGTCTGTAGAGACAGTGTCTATCCTGTTGTGAATCCCTTGGATTGCGCCATAATATCAGTGAGAGAGGGTGCTTTCCGGTCTGGAGGTGCCTCCGCCACTACATGCAATGCCGGCCTCTTGGGTTTTGCAAACTGTTCCATTTTGGTTTGGTGCGCACCGTGGGGGCCCTTCCCACTGGTCATCTTGAAGGCCATAACCGTGATTGATGTGTCCTTTTGTCGATTGCACAATGGAGTACTGGGGGTGGCACCACTGACCCCGCCCTCTGTCAAGAGGTGGGGAGCTGTCCCCCGTGGCCTGTCAATCCACCTGTAACGGGGCCCCCAATGACTACTACAGCTCCTAGACTTGTGGGGTTTAGCTTTAGAATGCAACTGATCTGTGGGGGCGTGGCCAAGATGGCGGCCGGAGCGGATGCTTGAACGAGGAGCTCCGCTCTTGGCCCACTAGAATCCTTCATTAATCCTGGCCCCAGCGCCAAAATTACACTAAAATTGCACATCGGAGCCTCCTCTGAGTCTTCTCATGGGATAGCTAGGCGCTGCAACGCATGCAACAGCTGGGAACAGGCGGTGCGCGGTCCCGTGAGACCAGAGCCGAGGAGGACATCAACGGGCGCCACTTGACCCGGCCGATCGGACCCACGAGGCCGGGATCGCGGCCCAGCCCCTCGGATGGAAATAGCGGATCAGCGGAAGAGTGCAGCTAACTAGATCGGAGCTCTCAGCGGCCATACACTTGAGGCTCGGCGAACCAGCAGAGGTAGCGGTAGGGCTGAGCAGAGCATGTGGCTAAGGCGGGCGCGGGCGCAGGGCTCGGAGCGGAGCCCCGAGGTGGAAGGCGCAGAGGGGACACTACAATCCCGGAGGAATGCTTTTCCGTAGGTTAAGCACAACTAAATCAGAATTATGTGCAGCGGAGCGGCCTGGCCCCGCGCTGGCAGCCCCCCCATTGCTTGGCGACTAATAGGCCCGGACACGGTGGAGGTGGAGGACCCGGGGCGAGGCGGTGACCACGGCTCCAGATGAGCTAGGCCGAACTGCCGCGAACTCGGAGCAACGGCCCTAAACAAGGACAATAAAAGTATTCAAGTGGACCTGTAGGGCGCATCTCGCTGCCGCTTGCGGCTTGCCTCGAGCTGTGGACACAGGGTATCGGCCGATCAGAAGGACAGCATCGTGGGACCGGGTGCCCGCGGCACCGTGGATGGCCAGATTCCAAGGTCGCGCAAAATAAGCAAAGCCAACCCGTTCTAGTAGTTAAACAGCGCGGGCCTTCTAGCATAACCTACCGTTTGGGAACCTCTCACTGCCTCATCGCAACGCTCGGCGGCCCCGTGCGGGCAGGGCACAATACTCTTGGCTGCTTCATAAGCATACTATAGAAGGCATAATGGTCAAACCAAAGCTTCCCAAATTGGGACCCAGCTCGGATAGTGGTACCCAACCAGACTTACAAAGGACAATAATATCACAAGTGAATGAGACACTTCGCACGCACTTGTTACAATTCGAAAAACTGCTGCAATCAGTTATGGATTGAGAGCAAAATTGACTTTGCAATTTCGGAAATCGCCATTCTTCGAGCAGATCACCACAAACTTACAGATAGGGTTGCAGACGCAGAAACAGCATTAGAAAACGTCCAACCAGAGGTGACTGTTATGAAAAATAAAATACAGCAACTAGAAACGGAAATCACACAGCTACAACGAAGAACTGAGGAGGCGGAGGGCCGGTCCAGATGCAATAACATCAGATTCTTGGGAATCCCAGAAAGAGCAGAAACGCCACAGGCTGAAGTATTCCTGGAGAACTGGCTTAAAGACACATTAAAAATACAAGACTCTACAAAAGTTCCAATCATAGAAAGAGCTCACAGAATCCCGGGGAGACCTCCTCGCCCGGGCGCCCCACCCCGTCCATTGATAGCAAAATTTCTAAATTGTAGAGGCAGAGACCTTGTCTTGCAGCATTTCAGAACCTCTGGTACGGCCAACATGGAGAACTGCATCATCACTGCCTACCCGGACTGTACGACTGAAGTTCAAAACAAAAGGGCTTCGTTCTTCAAGGTCAAGCAAGTCTTAAGAGAGAATAAAATCACTTATTCACTCATGTTCCCAGCTCACCTCCGGATAATTTCAGATGAAAAAACGCTCATATTCCCAACACCGGAAGACGCCTGGACCTGGGCACACGCGAAAGGCCTAGTCGTACCAACAAATGTAGACAAAACAAAGGAAGAAAGGATAACCACATAACCCCATAGAGGTAGAAAAAAATAATAAAAAAAGAAAAACAACTTGGTGAGACAACCAAAACACAAATGGCAGATGATCAAGCACAAGCCTTAAAAGAGATCAGTACACTAGCATGTTCGCAACTGAGCACTAACAACGAAGCAGAGTATATCGATGTAGGAGGCTGGACTGGCTTGTAGTGAGTACCAAGGGGTACTTGCACCTTGCACCAGGCCCAGTTATCCCTTATTAGTGTATAGGGTGTCTAGCAGCTTAGGCTGATAGATAATGGTAGCTTAGCAGAGCAGCTTAGGCTGAACTAGGAGACGTGTGAAGCTACTACAGTACCACTTAGTGTCATATGCACAATATCATAAGAAAACACAATACACAGTTATACTAAAAATAAAGGTACTTTATTTTTATGACAATATGCCAAAGTATCTTAGAGTGTACCCTCAGTGAGAGGATAGGAAATATACACAAGATATATAGACACAATAGCAAAAATATGCAGTATAGTCTTAGAAAACAGTGCAAACAATGTATAGTTACAATAGGATGCAATGGGGAAACATAGGGATAGGGGCAACACAAACCATATACTCCAAAAGTGGAATGCAAACCACGAATGGACCCCAAACCTATGTGACCTTGTAGAGGGTCGCTGGGACTATTAGAAAATAGTGAGAGTTAGAAAAATAACCCTCCCCAAGACCCTGAAAAGTGAGTGCAAAGTGCACTAAAGTTCCCCTAAGGACAAAGTAGTCGTGTTAGAGGAATAATGCAGGAAAGACACAAACCAGCAATGCAACAACTGTGGATTTCCAATCTAGGGTACCTGTGGAACAAGGGGACCAAGTCCAAAAGTCACCAGCAAGTCGGAGATGGGCAGATGCCCAGGAAATGCCAGCTGCGGGTGCAAAGAAGCTTCTACTGGACAGAAGAAGCTGAGGTTTCTGCAGGAACGAAAAGGGCTAGAGACTTCCCCTTTGGTGGACGGATCCCTCTCGCCGTGGAGAGTCGTGCAGAAGTGTTTTCCCGCCGAAAGAATGCCAACAAGCCTTGCTAGCTGCAAATCGTGCTTTTGGCGTTTTTGGACGCTGCTGGGGCCCAGGAGGGACCAGGAGGTCGCAAATTGGACCTGAAGAGAGAGGGGACGTCGAGCAAGACAAAGAGCCCTCACTGAAGCAGGTAGCACCCAGAGAAGTGCCAGAAACAGGCACTACGAGGATGCGTGAAACGGTGCTCGCCGAAGTTGCACAAAGGAGTCCCACGTCGCCGGAGACCAACTTAGAAAGTCGTGCAATGCAGGTTAGAGTGCCGTGGACCCAGGCTTGGCTGTGCACAAAGGATTTCCGCCGGAAGTGCACAGGGGCCGGAGTAGCTGCAAAGTCGCGGTTCCCAGCAATGCAGCCCAGCGAGGTGAGGCAAGGACTTACCTCCACCAAACTTGGGCTGAAGAGTCACTGGACTGTGGGGGTCACTTGGACAGAGTCGCTGGATTCGAGGGACCTCGCTCGTCGGGCTGAGAGGAGACCCAAGGGACCGGTGATGCAGCTTTTTGGTGCCTGCGGTTGCAGGGGGAAGATTCCGTCGACCCACGGGAGATTTCTTCGGAGCTTCTGGTGCAGAGAGGAGGCAGGCTACCCCCACAGCATGCACAAGCAGGAAAACAGTCGAGAAGGCGTCAGGATCAGCGTTACAGAGTTGCAGTAGTCGTCTTTGCTACTATGTTGCAGGTTTGCAGGCTTCCAGCGCGGTCAGCAGTCGATTCCTTATCAGAAGGTGAAGAGAGAGATGCAGAGGAACTCGGCTGAGCTCATGCATTCGTTATCTAAAGTTTCCCCAGAGACAGAGACCCTAAATAGCCAGAAAAGAGGGTTTGGCTACCTAGGAGAGAGGATAGGCTACTAACACCTGAAGGAGCCTATCAGCAGGAGTCTCTGACGTCACCTGGTGGCACTGGCCACTCAGAGCAGTCCAGTGTGCCAGCAGCACCTCTGTTTCCAAGATGGCAGAGGTCTGGAGCACACTGGAGGAGCTCTGGACACCTCCCAGGGGAGGTGCAGGTCAGGGGAGTGGTCACTCCCCTTTCCTTTGTCCAGTTTCGCGCCAGAGCAGGGGCTAAGGGGTCCCTGAACCGGTGTAGACTGGCTTATGCAGAATTGGGCACATCTGTGCCCAACAAAGCATTTCCAGAGGCTGGGGGACGCTACTCCTCCCCTGCCTTCACACCATTTTCCAAAGGGAGAGGGTGTCACACCCTCTCTCAGAGGAAGTTCTTTGTTCTGCCATCCTGGGCCAGGCCTGGCTGGACCCCAGGAGGGCAGCTGCCTGTCTGAGGGGTTGGCAGCAGCAGCAGCTGCAGTGAAACCCCAGGAAGGGCAGTTTGGCAGTACCAGGGTCTGTGCTACAGACCACTGGGATCATGGGATTGTGCCAACTATGCCAGGATGACCTAGAGGGGGCAATTCCATGATCATAGACATGTTACATGGCCATATTCGGAGTTACCATTGTGAAGCTACATATAGGTAGTGACCTATATGTAGTGCACGCGTGTAATGGTGTCCCCGCACTCACAAAGTTCAGGGAATTGGCTCTGAACACTGTGGGGGCACCTTGGCTAGTGCCAGGGTGCCCTCACACTAAGTAACTTTGCACCTAACCTTTACCAGGTAAAGGTTAGACATATAGGTGACTTATAAGTTACTTAAGTGCAGTGTAAAATGGCTGTGAAATAACGTGGACGTTATTTCACTCAGGCTGCAGTGGCAGGCCTGTGTAAGAATTGTCAGAGCTCCCTATGGGTGGCAAAAGAAATGCTGCAGCCCATAGGGATCTCCTGGAACCCCAATACCCTGGGTACCTCAGTACCATATACTAGGGAATTATAAGGGTGTTCCAGTAAGCCAATGTAAATTGGTAAAAATGGTCACTAGCCTGTTAGTGACAATTTGGAAAGAAATGAGAGAGCATAACCACTGAGGTTCTGATTAGCAGAGCCTCAGTGAGACAGTTAGTCACTACACAGGTAACACATTCAGGCACACTTATGAGCACTGGGGCCCTGGGTTACCAGGGTCCCAGTGACACATACAACTAAAACAACATATATACAGTGAAAAATGGGGGTAACATGCCAGGCAAGATGGTACTTTCCTACACAACCCCCCCCCAAACGAAGGACAATAAGACTAGCCATGACCTGATGAGTCTTCATTGTCTAAGTGGAAATATCTGGAGAGTCCATCTGCATTGGAGTGGCTACTCCCAGGTCTATGTTCCACTGTATAGTCCATTCCCTGTAGGGATATGGACCACCTCAACAATTTAGGATTTTCACCTTTCATTTGTTTTAGCCAAAGTAGAGGTTTGTGGTCTGTCTGAACAATGAAGTGAGTGCCAAACAGGTATGGCCTCAACTTCTTCAGAGCCCAGACCACAGCAAAGGCCTCCCTCTCAATGGCAGACCAACGCTTTTCTCTAGGGGTCAACCTTCTACTAATAAAAGCAACCGGTTGATCCTGGCCCTCAGAATTAAGTTGTGATAGGACTGCCCCTACTCCTAATTCAGATGCATCAGTTTGGACATAGAATTTTTTTGAGTAACAAGGGCTTTTCAGGACAGGTGCAGAGCACATGGCCTGCTTCAGCTCCTCAAAAGCTTTCTGACAGTTTGCTGTCCATAATACTTTTTTAGGCATTTTCTTGGATGTGAGGTCATTAAGAGGGGCTGCAATGGAGCCATAGTTCTTAATGAACCTCCTGTAATACCCAGTGAGGCCTAGGAAGGCTCTCACCTGAGTCTGAGTGGTAGGGGGAACCCAATCAATAATAGTTTGGATTTTCCCCTGAAGTGGTGTAATCTGTTCCCCACCAACAAGGTGTCCCAGATAAACCACCTTACCCTGCCCTATCTGGCACTTTGAAGCCTTGATAGTGAGGCCTGCCTTTTGCAGGGCCTCCAAAACTTTCCATAGGTGGACCAGGTGATCATCCCAGCTGGAGCTAAAGACAGCTATATCGTCCAAATATGCTGCACTGAAAGCTTCCAGCCCTTGTAGGACTGTGTTCACCAACCTCTGAAAAGTGGCAGGTGCATTTTTCAAACCAAAAGGCATTACAGTAAACTGGTAATGTCCTCCAATGGTAGAAAATGCAGTCTTAGGTTTAGCATCTTCTGATAATTTGATCTACCAATACCCTGCAGTCAAATCAAAAGTGCTTAGATACTTGGCAGATGCCAGTGTATCTATAAGCTCATCTGCCCTGGGTATAGGGTGAGCATCAGTTTTGGTTACCAAGTTGAGACCTCTATAGTCTACACAAAACCGCATTTCTTTCTTTCCATCTTTAGAATTGGGTTTTGGTACCAGTACCACAGGAGAAGCCCATGGACTGTCAGGGTGCTCAACCACTCCTAGTTCCAACATTTTCTGAACTTCTTGCTTTATGCAGTCCCTGACATGGTCAGGCTGCCTATAGATCTTACTTTTGACAGGTAAACTGTCTCCAGTATCTATAGTGTGCTCACACCAAGAAGTGGTGCCTGGCACAGTAGAGAAGAGTTCTGAAAATTGTCCTAGGAGATTTATGCAATTATCTTTCTGCTCAGCAGTAAGACAATCAGCCAAAACTACACCTTCCAGAAGAGCATCTTGTTCTGTGGAAGAGAAGAGATCAGGTAGAGGATCACTGTCTTCTTCCTGTCCCTCATCAGTTGCCATGAGCAGGGTGAGATCAGACCTGTCATAGTAGGGTTTCAGGCGGTTGACATGGAGCACCCTAAGGGGACTCCTGGCAGTGCCTAAGTCAACCAAGTAGGTGACTTCACCCTTCTTTTCAACAATTGTGTGGGGTCCACTCCATTTATCTTGGAGTGCTCTTGGGGCCACAGGCTCCAAGACCCACACTTTCTGCCCTGGTTGGTACTGAACCAAAACAGCCTTCTGATCATGCCATTGCTTCTGGAGCTCTTGGCTGGCCTGAAGGTTTTTACTGGCCTTTTTCATGTACTCAGCCATCCTTGATCTGAGGCCAAGTACATAATCCACAATATCCTGCTTAGGAGCTTTTAGAGGTTGTTCCCAACCCTCCTTTACAAGTGTGAGTGGACCCCTAACAGGGTGTCCAAAAAGAAGTTCAAAGGGGCTGAAGCCCACTCCTTTCTGGGGTACCTCCCTGTAGGCAAAAAGGAGGCATGGTAGAAGGATATCCCATCTCCTGCGGAGTTTTTCAGGGAGACCCATAATCATGCCTTTGAGAGTTTTATTAAATCTCTCCACCAGTCCATTTGTTTGTGGATGATAGGGTGTTGTGAACTTGTACGTTACACCACACTCCTTCCACATGGCCTTTAAGTATGCAGACATGAAATTGCTTCCTCTGTCTGATACTACTTCCTTTGGGAAGCCCACCCTGGAAAATATTCCCAGGAGGGCCTTTGCCACTGCAGGAGCTGTAGTGGTCCTTAAAGGAATAGCTTCAGGATATCTTGTGGCATGGTCCACTACCACCAAGATAAACCTATTGCCTGAAGCAGTAGGAGGGTCAAGGGGGCCAACTATGTCAACCCCTACCATTTCAAAGGGAACCCCAACCACAGGCAGTGGGATAAGGGGTGCCTTTGGAGTGCCACCTGTCTTGCCACTGGCTTGACAGGTTTCACAGGACTTACAAAATTCCTTTGGGTCCTCAGACATCCTAGGCCAATGAAACAGGGGAACAAGTCTGTCCCAAGTTTTCATTTGTCCTAGATGCCCAGCTAAGGGAATGTCATGTGCCAGTGTTAGGAGGAACTTTCTGTACTCCTGAGGAATCACTAATCTCCTGGCAGCTCCAGGTTTAGGATCCCTATGCTCAGTGTACAAGAGGTTGTCCTCCCAGTAAACTCTGTGAGAGTCACTGACATCCCCATTAGCCTGTTTGACAGCTTGCTGTCTGAGACCCTCTAATGTGGGACAGGTTTGCTGTGCCACACTCAGCTCCTCTCTGGCAGGCCCCCCTTCACCCAAAAGCTCAGCAGTGTCTGCTTCCAGCTCCTCTGGTGTAGGTTCTGCACAGGGAGGGAATTCTTCTTCCTCAGAATTAGAATCCACTGTAGAGGGAGGGATAGTAGGAAGTGGTTTGCTTCTACTAGCCCTAGCTTTAGGGAGCACTTGGTCCATTGTTCCAGGATCCAAGCTTCCCAGTCCTTTTTGCTTTTTGGCCTGAGCCCTTGTCAAAGCAAAAATATGCCCTGGGATGCCCAGCATTGCTGCATGGGCCTCCAACTCCACATCTGACCAAGCTGATGTCTCCAAATCATTCCCTAATAGACAGTCTACAGGTAAATCTGAAGCTACCACAACTTTCTTTGGACCAGTTACCCCCCCCAGTTGAGATTTACAACAGCCATGGGGTGGCTTTGTGTTATGTTGTGAGCATTGGTTACTTGGTACTGGTGTCCAAGTATGTGTTGTTCAGGGTGCACCAGTTTCTCAATCACCATTGTGACACTGGCACCTGTGTCCCTGTAGGCCTGGACCTCAACACCATTTATTAGGGTTAGTTGCTTGTACTTCTCCAAGTTATAGGGGCAAGCAACCAAAGTGGCTAAATCAATAGCCCCTTCAGAGACTAAAGTAGCCTCTGTGGTCTCCCTAATTAGACCAACCCCAACTAAATTACCAAAAGTGAGCCCAGCTACTCCCTTGGATTGGCTATTAGTAGGTTTGCTCCCACCACCACTGCTATTAGTAGGGACACTAGGTGTAGCAGTAGGGGTTGTAGTGGTAGGAGCTGTGGTGCCTTTCTTTGGACAACTGGGATCTGTTGTCCAATGGCCTTTTATTTTACATAAATAGCACCATGGTTTCTTTTCCTTGTTCTGATTAAAGGAGGATTTGGACCCACCACCCCCACCAGAGTGTTTTTGTGGGCCTGATGAAGACTCATTTTTAGATTTGTCCCCACCCTTGTCAGAAGACTTACCATCCTTCTTTTTGTTGCCATCTTTGTCACCCCCTGTATGAACTTTTCTGTTCACTCTTGTTCTGACCCATTTGTCTGCCTTCTTTCCCAATTCTTGGGGAGAGGTCAGATCAGAGTCCACCAAGTACTGGTGCAACAAATCAGACACACAATTATTAAGAATATGCTCTCTCAGGATCAAGTTATACAGGCTGTCATAATCAGTAACTTTACTGCCATGTAACCACCCCTCCAAGGCCTTCACTGAATGGTCAATAAAATCAACCCAGTCTTGTGAAGACTCCTTTTTGGTCTCTCTGAACTTTATCCTGTACTGTTCAGTGGTTAAGCCATAACCATCCAGGAGTGCATTCTTAAGAACTTGGAAATTATTAGCATCATTTTCTTTCACAGTAAGGAGCCTATCCCTACCTTTTCCACTAAATGATAGCCATAGGATAGCAGCCCACTGCCCTTGAGGGACATCCTGTACAACAAAGGCCCTCTCAAGTGCAGCAAACCACTTGTTAATGTCATCCCCCTCCTTATAAGGGGGAACTATCTTGTGCAGATTCCTGGAATCATGCTCTTTTGCAGGATGACTATGGGGAATACTGCTGCTGCCACCATGGGTATCTAAACCCAACTTCTGTCTTTCCTTCTCTAATTCAAAAGACTGTCTATCCAAATCCAGCTGTTGCTTTTTAAGCTTCAGTCTGGTTTGTTCCACCCTCAACTTATTGAGTTCCCTCTCTAACATTCTGTCATTAGGGTTGGTGGGAGGGACATTTCTAGAAACAGAGCTATGATGGGAATGAACAGAAGGAGACCTGTCCCTTACAGAAGCCACCCTAACAGCTTGGTTTACAGAAACATTACTACCAGTATGGTGAGAATAAACGCTTTTGCTATGATGTGAGACAACACTATTTATTTGGTGTGGCTCATCATCATTACCATCTATGCTAGATTGTCTAGTAATGGGCAGGCTAGGAAGTTTCTTTCCTGAATCTTTTCCTGGGGGAGTCCCTGAATCAGATTGGGAACTATTAGGTACTTTTTCAACAGATGGGGCACCTATGGCCTTATCCTGTTCTCTAAGCATGTTAAGTAACAGTTCCAAGGAAGGATTCTTCCCTACACTCAAACCTCTCTCTATACAGAGACTCCTTGCTCTTTTCCAGCTAAGGTTGTCATATGCAAGTTTGGACAGATCAACACTTTGGCCTGTGCCAGACATTTTTAGAGAGAGTTAAAGTGATAGAAAAAGAGAAAAAAGTTTTCAGAACTTTTTGGAAAGACAGAAAAAACTTTTTAAACTTTTAAGAATTTTTTGAAAGTTTAGAGGTACTTTTCAGCACTTAGAAAGGAGTGAAAAGAGGAAATGCAAAACTTTTTGGCTATGTGTATATACACTGACCTTGTTTTGTATATTTTTCTCTTATGAAAAGTACAATGACAAGAGTGGTAAGTAGTCTCAAGCACTTATCCCACCACTGCACAACCAATGTAGGAGGCTGGACTGGCTTGTAGTGAGTACCAAGGGGTACTTGCACCTTGCACCAGGCCCAGTTATCCCTTATTAGTGTATAGGGTGTCTAGCAGCTTAGGCTGATAGATAATGGTAGCTTAGCAGAGCAGCTTAGGCTGAACTAGGAGACGTGTGAAGCTACTACAGTACCACTTAGTGTCATATGCACAATATCATAAGAAAACACAATACACAGTTATACTAAAAATAAAGGTACTTTATTTTTATGACAATATGCCAAAGTATCTTAGAGTGTACCCTCAGTGAGAGGATAGGAAATATACACAAGATATATAGACACAATAGCAAAAATATGCAGTATAGTCTTAGAAAACAGTGCAAACAATGTATAGCTACAATAGGATGCAATGGGGAAACATAGGGATAGGGGCAACACAAACCGTATACTCCAAAAGTGGAATGCGAACCACAAATGGACCCCAAACCTATGTGACCTTGTAGAGGGTCGCTGGGACTATTAGAAAATAGTGAGAGTTAGAAAAATAACCCTCCCCAAGACCCTGAAAAGTGAGTGCAAAGTGCACTAAAGTTCCCCTAAGGACAAAGTAGTCGTGTTAGAGGAATAATGCAGGAAAGACACAAACCAGCAATGCAACAACTGTGGATTTCCAATCTAGGGTACCTGTGGAACAAGGGGACCAAGTCCAAAAGTCACCAGCAAGTCGGAGATGGGCAGATGCCCAGGAAATGCCAGCTGCGGGTGCAAAGAAGCTTCTACTGGACAGAAGAAGCTGAGGTTTCTGCAGGAACGAAAAGGGCTAGAGACTTCCCCTTTGGTGGACGGATCCCTCTCGCCGTGGAGAGTCGTGCAGAAGTGTTTTCCAGCCGAAAGAACGCCAACAAGCCTTGCTAGCTGCAAATCGTGCTTTTGGCGTTTTTGGACGCTGCTGGGGCCCAGGAGGGACCAGGAGGTCGCAAATTGGACCTGAAGAGAGAGGGGACGTCGAGCAAGACAAAGAGCCCTCACTGAAGCAGGTAGCACCCGGAGAAGTGCCAGAAACAGGCACTACGAGGATGCGTGAAACGGTGCTCGCCGAAGTTGCACAAAGGAGTCCCACGTCGCCGGAGACCAACTTAGAAAGTCGTGCAATGCAGGTTAGAGTGCCGTGGACCCAGGCTTGGCTGTGCACAAAGGATTTCCGCCGGAAGTGCACAGGGGCCGGAGTAGCTGCAAAGTCGCGGTTCCCAGCAATGCAGCCCAGCGAGGTGAGGCAAGGACTTACCTCCACCAAACTTGGGCTGAAGAGTCACTGGACTGTGGGGGTCACTTGGACAGAGTCGCTGGATTCGAGGGACCTCGCTCGTCGGGCTGAGAGGAGACCCAAGGGACCGGTGATGCAGCTTTTTGGTGCCTGCGGTTGCAGGGGGAAGATTCCGTCGACCCACGGGAGATTTCTTCGGAGCTTCTGGTGCAGAGAGGAGGCAGGCTACCCCCACAGCATGCACAAGCAGGAAAACAGTCGAGAAGGCGTCAGGATCAGCGTTACAGAGTTGCAGTAGTCGTCTTTGCTACTATGTTGCAGGTTTGCAGGCTTCCAGCGCGGTCAGCAGTCAAATCCTTATCAGAAGGTGAAGAGAGAGATGCAGAGGAACTCGGCTGAGCTCATGCATTCGTTATCTAAAGTTTCCCCAGAGACAGAGACCCTAAATAGCCAGAAAAGAGGGTTTGGCTACCTAGGAGAGAGGATAGGCTACTAACACCTGAAGGAGCCTATCAGCAGGAGTCTCTGACGTCACCTGGTGGCAATGGCCACTCAGAGCAGTCCAGTGTGCCAGCAGCACCTCTGTTTCCAAGATGGCAGAGGTCTGGAGCACACTGGAGGAGCTCTGGACACCTCCCAGGGGAGGTGCAGGTCAGGGGAGTGGTCACTCCCCTTTCCTTTGTCCAGTTTCGCGCCAGAGCAGGGGCTAAGGGGTCCCTGAACCGGTGTAGACTGGCTTATGCAGAATTGGGCACATCTGTGCCCAACAAAGCATTTCCAGAGGCTGGGGGAGGCTACTCCTCCCCTGCCTTCACACCATTTTCCAAAGGGAGAGGGTGTCACACCCTCTCTCAGAGGAAGTTCTTTGTTCTGCCATCCTGGGCCAGGCCTGGCTGGACCCCAGGAGGGCAGCTGCCTGTCTGAGGGGTTGGCAGCAGCAGCAGCTGCAGTGAAACCCCAGGAAGGGCAGTTTGGCAGTACCAGGGTCTGTGCTACAGACCACTGGGATCATGGGATTGTGCCAACTATGCCAGGATGACCTAGAGGGGGCAATTCCATGATCATAGACATGTTACATGGCCATATTCGGAGTTACCATTGTGAAGCTACATATAGGTAGTGACCTATATGTAGTGCACGCGTGTAATGGTGTCCCCGCACTCACAAAGTTCAGGGAATTGGCTCTGAACACTGTGGGGGCACCTTGGCTAGTGCCAGGGTGCCCTCACACTAAGTAACTTTGCACCTAACCTTTACCAGGTAAAGGTTAGACATATAGGTGACTTATAAGTTACTTAAGTGCAGTGTAAAATGGCTGTGAAATAACGTGGACGTTATTTCACTCAGGCTGCAGTGGCAGGCCTGTGTAAGAATTGTCAGAGCTCCCTATGGGTGGCAAAAGAAATGCTGCAGCCCATAGGGATCTCCTGGAACCCCAATACCCTGGGTACCTCAGTACCATATACTAGGGAATTATAAGGGTGTTCCAGTAAGCCAATGTAAATTGGTAAAAATGGTCACTAGCCTGTTAGTGACAATTTGGAAAGAAATGAGAGAGCAAAACCACTGAGGTTCTGATTAGCAGAGCCTCAGTGAGACAGTTAGTCACTACACAGGTAACACATTCAGGCACACTTATGAGCACTGGGGCCCTGGGTTACCAGGGTCCCAGTGACACATACAACTAAAACAACATATATACAGTGAAAAATGGGGGTAACATGCCAGGCAAGATGGTACTTTCCTACAATCGACAGCAGCTCGCAACACACAGTGGCACCAGCCCCTCCCTCTCTCCGCTGGCGAGAGGTCCCAGCCTCACCCCACGTGCGGCCGACGAAATATGAGAACCACTTCCTGGTATCCCCGTAAGGTCGGAATTTGCGATACCTACCTTAAAACGCCAATGGACACAACACGAGGGAAAGCTCACTTCAAAACTACACTGGTGGCATGCTGGCCTGGCGCGGCCGCGCGCTGAAGCTGAAATAACATCACCCAGCTACAAGGAAACACACATGCTGGCGCTGGGAACAATCACCACTAATATGGGCCAGGGGCGAGAACCAGGCTGTTATCTACAAGCGCCCCCCATTACCTACACGGTACCTGAATGGAACAGTACCCCATCGGACACGATTTAGGCACCGGTTGTGCCAAAACACTTAAAGTTGGGCCTCGCCCAGTATATCCTTTTTATTGGTTTCTATCATTTTTCTCTATTCTATCTTTCTTAGTAGGTGCTCTCATCACCAACTTCTCGGGCCATCATTATCCTATACATGCGGGACGGTAAACGGACGGGGGGTTAAAGCGGTGCGACAATATCATGCCGGGCGCTACAAGGAGCCAACATTATCCTCGGAGGCGGACCCTCAGGGCGATAGCCAACACAACGTAAAATGACACACAAGGATACAACATAATAACATGGAATGTAAAAGGCATGTCCGGTACAGTTAAGCGTAACAGGGTTCGGGCACACTTAAAACGCCATCATATACACATTGCTATATTACAGGAAACACACATCACTCCAGAAGATGCTAAATCATTAGAAAAATGCTGGGCAGGACAGCTATACACAGCAGGCACATCATCTTTCGTAAGGGGGGTTGTGATCTGGATAGCCCACGGGGTACCATACACTACAAAACATAATACAACAGACAGAGAGGGCAGGTATAGTCAGCTGATCGGCACATTGGATGGAGCACCTTTAGCGATTACTGGGTTATACGTTCCCAACGTTAAACAGAGCGAATTTCTACAAACCACCATATCAAACACCTTAAACATACCCAACATATGGGGTGGTGACATGAACTGCGTGCCACAAGTAGATATGGACAGATCACACCCCCCGCTGGTGGCTGCCCCACTAAGGAAAAACTCACAAACACTGCAATCCTGGATATCCGAGCGCCGACTGATCGATGTGTGGAGGCATCTCCACCCATTGGACAGGGAATACTCTTACCACTCACCTGTCCACCTCCTACACACCCATATAAACCTAATACTTTGTTCGCTCGAACTGACACACAAATTCACCAAAGCAGAATATACCGCCAGAGTGATCTCAGACCACAGCCCACTCATAGCACAAATCAAGTGGGGCAGACCACGCACATGCATTCCAACGTGGCGCTTGCAACCACAACTATTACTGGACCCCCCTTTCAGGAAAGAAATAGCCACCCAAATTGCCACATATTTCGCACTTAATAAGGGAACCACGAAGTCCAGGTCAACTGAATGGGATGCACATAAGGTGGTGGTTAGGGGCATATGCATGTCAATGTCCAAAGGGGTAAGACAAACACTGACAAACGAAATTCGAACGCTTGAGCAAAATGTGAGAACAGCAGAATGTAAATTCGCAGAGGGACAAATAGACAACGCGAGCCTCACAGCTACGCGCACAAAGTGGAAGGAAGCAGATCACCGCCTGAGACAATTTGACTATAAATATCATATGGCCCGTATGCATTCAGAGAGCGACAGACCGGGCAGACTACTGGCATGGCTCCTGAAGAGCGAGAGACATAGTGCTCCTATTGGGGCGATACGACTAAGCTCGGGAGCAATCATAAATACCCAAGCTGAGATAAATGCTGCCTTCAGAGAATACTAGAGCACACTATATAGAGCGCATACCACCCCAACACAAGAACAGCTTCGTAACTTCCTTAATGGAATACAAATAAAGCAACTCACACTAATACAAGCCGAGGAACTAGATAGACCAATCGACTTAGCGGAGGTGCAACAGGCTTTACGTCAGTTGACACAAGGTAAAGCACCAGGAGGCGATGGCCTTCCCATAGAATATTATAACACCTTCCAAACGCAAACACTAGCGCCATACTTTGAAATGTTGAGCGAAGCCCTAGAATGAGGTCAATTACCTGAATCGCAACGAGAGGCTATAATAGTGGTGTTGCACAAACCAGGCCGAGATCCAATGGATGTCCGCTCCTACCGACCTTTGTCACTATTAAACACAGATTGCAAAATACTAGGCAAAATACTAGCAAATCGCCTTCTCCCACTACTGCCGGCTCTGGTGCACCACGACCAATCAGGATTCATACCCGCCCGCAACACACATGTCAATATTAGGAACTTACTACGATTAATGGCAAGCACCCCTGAAAATGAAAACGGACGAGTAGCGGTATCACTGGACATTGAAAAAGCGTTCGACACACTGGGTTGGCCTTTTCTACTAAAAACACTTGAACTGATGGGCTTTGGCAAGGCATTCGTTGGGTGGATTAAAACATTGTACTCTGAACCGACAGCTAGAGTTAAAACAGGCGAAACTATATCTGAGAGGTTCAGAGTGGAAAGAGGTACAAGACAGGGATGCCCATTATCTCCACTGCTGTTTGCTCCTGCCATTGAGCCCCTGGCCGCCCGACTTCGTACGTATGCGTCCGACTGGGGCATTCAGGATGGCCCACAGCACCGCATAGACTCCCTATATGCAGATGATGCATTAATATTTCTACGTAATTATGCCACCTCCCTTCCTAGCATGCTTGAGCTGCTAGATCAATTTGGTACCATATCTGGGCTTAAGGTCAACTGGTCGAAATCCTGTCTATTCCCTATGCGGGCGATTCCAGACGCATGCCGCGGAGTCCATTCTCCGACTGAGCTACAATGGTGCTACACTACATTTAAATACTTGGGCATAAATATTTACCACAACCCCCAGGATCTAAAAGAAGGTAACCTAGGACGCGCGATCAGGGCCCTTCGCGGTTCCTTACCCTTCTGGTGCTCGCTCCCACTGTCCCCTCTGGGCAGAGTGGCCATTGCAAAGATGGTGGTCCTACCACGCCTACTATACTTCTTCTCCGCGCTACCATTAATACTCCCTGCCTCCTTCTTCAAATGCCTGTCCAGCATATTGTCAGATCTAATTTGGGAAAACGGCCGTCGTAGAGTGGCCCAAAACAAAATACACTACCCACTTGCACAAGGCGGGATGGGGGTACCACGACTAGAACTATACTATGCATCTGCCCAACTACAGTGGGTGCTTAAATGGATACACGATCCTGCAAATATAGAGGCACAAAGTATACACGGCGAATTAGGACACTCTAATATATTACGCCACCTGTCAAATAGAGACGACACAGGGCGCACGCAAAATATACTATTGCATAATGAGCAACGAATATGGCATAAATACGTGCTGCATGGAGACAAGACACCACAATACTCTCCCAAGATACCCCTGTTAGACATACCCAAATTCGAAATAATAACTGCAAAATTAGATTTATCAACCTGGCAGAAGAAAGGCATACAAACAGTGGGCGATTTATTAAACGACGGGCAAATACGCACATATGAGGCACTAGATGCCGCTCACAACCTAGGACGAGGCGATTTCATTAAGTTTGGTGCGGTGCGACAATTAATACGCACTACATGGAAATGCGGAAACAAAGAACCTACTGTAGCCCCAATCCTACACAAATTATTAAATAACCTGCAAAACCTGCCGAATATCTTGGGAATATATAGAACTCTGACCACACAATTCACACAAGGCCAAGAACAAGCTAAAAGCAGATGGGACCAGACCCTCACTTACACTCTCTCACAACATGAGTGGAACCAGGCTTTAACATCGATACACACAGTATCACGTAACCCCAGGCTAAAATACACACAGTTTAACTACCTACATCAGACATATCTATCACCACACCGACAAATGTTTCCTCAATCAACCCAGAGATGCCCAAGATGCGGCTCCAACGAAGCCACCTTCTTTCACATGACCTGGGATTGTCCTCCGATCCTGAATGCCTGGAACAACATAATAACTCAAATAACTGCGTGGCTCGAAATTCCATTGGACCTCAGCCCAACGCTATGCTTACTGGGAATAAGAGAAAGACCTAAAGGCAAAAAGCAAACACACAAATGTATAGACTTAGCATTAGTATTGTACAGACGATTAATAGCTATGCACTGGAAAGCCCCTAATGCTCCAGGGTTGTCACTCTGGCACACAGAACTATTGCGCTGGGCAAAAGCAGAGACATATACATTGCAGTCATTGCAGGATAGAGGGATCAAGGTGAAGGGCCTTACAACCTGGAACTCCTTTGTCACAACACTTGAAAGCAAGGACGATGAGCGCCCCCCCCCTGACCACAAAAACATAAACACTCAAAAAGATAAACGAACAACAGGAGTAATAGCAAGCAGTAAATAACTTAGAAAAATAACTAAGCATACCCCTAACACTTATCAGCTGGGAAAAAAATAAAAATAAATAAATAAATAGCCGAATAACACCACCACAACAATAAAGCAGTTCTTTATGGCTCCCTACAGCTGCCCCCTTTCCACGTGTTCTATCACTATTACACTTAACTTTCCTCTTTAGTTCCTACCTTTTTTCCTCTTTCTCAAACTATCTCCAAGTTTACTACCAGCAAATACCAAAATAGCCATGAATCGACTGTCACATTGGCACTACACATAAGCGAGCAATTCCAAATGTACTCATACTGCGCATGGAGAATGTTTCTAATTTGTTATTTTGTTTATCTTTGTTGTGTAATGTACAATAAATACAAATAAAAAGATGTTAAAAAAAAAAAAAAAAGAATGCAACTGATCTGTGCGCAGAAGGCACTGTCCAGGAGGTGGTCCCGTATCTCATCCACCGTAGGGCCCGGTGCCTATGCTAAATGGCATCTCCCCACCTGCATCCGGAAGGACACAATGGCACACCAGCAGAAGGCCCCGGCAGTGCCAGTCAGTGTGCAAGGTCAAAGATGGTAGCAGGGTATTATGGAGTGTGTGGTTCTGTACTGGGCATGTTTTGATTCCCGGGGAAGCCAGATGGAGAGTCCATCCTGTCTGAAGCAAGGCACCAGGAGACTAGGCCCCAGGCAGTCGGCTGGTGTTACTATCTTTCAGGGACCTGGATAGATTTCTACACCAAAGGCAGGCCTGTGACACCGTCTGTCCCTAGCACTTCCCCTGCTCTACCCACAGCAGCGTTTTGGGTCTATGTCGGGGCTAAAGGTCCTGTTTCAGGGCCGAAAGGCATCAACAACAGTCAGGGGCCCCAGTGGGTGCAAAGCAAGGCACAGAGGGCTGGGCCCTAGAGGTGGGCACAGCAGGTATCGAGCCGATTGCCAGCTCAGGCAGAGACAGCCGCCAGGTCAGAGAAGCAAGCTGGAGCGAGGCCCACAATAGTGACCACTCCCCTGTCCATCACCACCCCAGGGGTGGTGCCCAGAGTTCCTCCAGGTGGCCACTTGATTCTGCCATCGTGAATCCAAAGTGGGCAAAAGCCTTTGGAAGCATATGAGTTGCCAAGTAAAGCAGGTGACATCACAGCCCCCTTCGGATAGGTAGTCACCCTGCTAGGTGACCAATCCCCCTTTCTGGGCTATTTAAGGGCTCCCCCTCTTGGGTGGGTCCTCAGATTTGACGTGCAAGATTCCAGCAGGATTCCTCTGCAACATTTACTTCACCTTCTGGCTACTGGAACTGCAACTGGACTGTCCAGGAACCGACAATCTGCATCCACAGCGATGACTCTGCTTGCAACATTGTTTCCACGGCTCTTTCCAGCGAGTATGGCCTTGGGGAACTCTTTGAACTGTTTTGTAGAGGGAGACGGTCCTAGAAACTAAGGTTGGGACAGAACCAGTTGCAGGATTGCCTCCCAAGATACTCCAGGAGCAAAACTGAGAGGTATGGTACCCCCCCCACGGCTGCTCAGGTGAATGCAAATGGCAAGAGGGGGCCAAGTCCTGCTTCAATTTCTTATGTTTCTTCTTTGTAATACCAAAAGATTTAGATCTCGACAAAGACTGGCATCTGTGATTCTTGGAACAAGATCAGGACTGGGACAGAACATTCAACTTGAACTGCAAATGTGATCGATCTCGTTGTGGAGTGTTGCCATATTTGGCGATGTACAGCTTCACCTCACGGTCTGGGATGGCATCCGGGTTCATCGACATGCAGTCTCGACAGGTCTTAGAGTCATGATTTGACCTCAGGCACATCTGATGGGGATTTGTCATAGACATATGTTTGCAATTTTGGCGGTGACATTCCTTTGCATACTGTAAAATTTTATTTGAACAAAAGTTATTCAGGTAAGTCTCTTTGAGAGATAAGAGAGAGCTCTGGACCTGCATTTGGTGATGCTGAAAGAAAGGAACTGACATCAGCAAGATGGAGTAGCACCCATATAGGCCTGCTTGCCATTTCCAGAGCAGAACGACGTCAGTGCAGAGCTACACGTCGCTACCTCCTGCCAGGCAGAGATATTGCTGAAAAGTTTCCGGATCCAGTCTGGCCTGGGGAAATAATCAAAAGGTGAGGAATCTGCAGCTAGAAGTCTTTATCAGAAATTCGTCCAGTAGCAAGGAACAGCAATCCTCTTACAACTCCTTATTTAGGGTTGGGTTCACAGTAAAGGAGTCTATCTTCCCATGCCAAACTGAACCAGCCAGCCATCTTTCTGGTGTTCTGATCCTCAATCTGCTTTGTCAGGGCAAGCAAAGTTGAGAACTCCGTCTGAGATTTACAAAACTATGCCCTCCTGTGGCTCTAATAGCAACCCAAACTCTAGTACTCAGTCTTATTCAAAATGCTTGGTGTGTAGCAGGAATTATGGACCTGAGAACCAGTGCATCACTGGGGGTCCCTAGGTCTGACATTTCGTACTGTACTTGAGAGGTCTCTCGTCATGAGGTATCTCCTCCTTGGCTGGAGGGAAGGTGGGTAGCCCGAAAATGAACCAGGACTATGTCCATTTTTCTATAGCAGTACCATCATTGTCTAACAATCTGTCAATTACTACAAAATCCCTTACGCCTACCACCTCCAGTTCAACTATGTCCTTAACCTGGGGCATCACCATTGCCATTACTTGGGGAATTTAATATTCCCCAAGTAATGGCAATGGTGATGCCCCAGGTGAAGGACACAAAAATATAACTCCTGGCCAACAAAGTATCATGGAAAACAGGGGCCGGATAAAAGGCAAGGCCAAATGCTACACCCTCCTCCCAGATCCCAATGCACACATTCAAATTTCATATTGCAAGACAAAGTTTATCATTTAAACCTGAAATATCTTAAACTAAGAAACCGCAAATTGTAACTTACAGTAAATAGCCACCATAACTGCAAACTGTGCCATGACCTTCCATGACTTCAAATACGACATCATGTTACCATAAACAACATCAATTACATCACTAGAGAAATCACACATAGCCTCCAATGCCACAGCTAATCGCATCACTAAGAGCATAGATGCCACTCATCAAAATTGTGTAAAGATAATGAATTCTATGTCAGGACATGAAAAGAGGATTATGCCTTCTAGCTTCACTTTAGTTTACCTGGTTTTGACGCCCAAACTAACACTACAGCGGTGTATGTAGTTCAGGCATAACCATTAAAAAAAACTCAGTGTGAGGGAAAACTATCATGGCAGAGGGTCAAATTCCTCCCAAGGCTAAAAGAAAAGCAGAGCAACCATATGCAATAGATGCCTTTCACAGGCTTAGAAAGACATCCACAATATGCGCAAAAAAGCATGCAAGAGGAAAAATAAGGCCAAGATTATTAGGTTAATGGGAGGTCAGCCAGCATGGTCACCCCTAATCCTGGGCATTGCCCAGTTCCTATCCCCATCATTAATGATGATACAGACAGAAATGTCTCTCCAGGAGACTGGGACAATAGTTGTGATATGTGTAGCCAGAGTGCCCAAGCCCTGACCAAAAGCACTGCAAGTCTCAAACATAGGTGGGCCTGTAAGATGATCCACCTTCATATATGCTGGACGTTAAGGATTTATATCATCCTTGTTCGGCAGAATGGACCCCAGCAGAATAGGTAGCCCAGTATGTGGCAAGCCACCCAAGAAAACCACTGGATAAGGAGAACAGAGGATACCTCAGGGCTTAGTGCCCCTGCCCTACAATGAAAGTCAAGGTGGGGGCGACTCCTGATACCGATAGGCGGGAAGGCCACATTCCACACAAAGTTTTTCGAAGAGGGCACTAACAGGTCCTAGGACAAGCTGCTGGGTATCTCAAGATCCTTGACAAAGATATTTGACATGTTCGAATAGGGCATCCTCATATTCCTTAAGACACTGTCAGGATGGATGCAGAAGGTAATCATTTTCCTTAGAAATTCAAAAGTGTTATTTTTCACAGAGAGAAGCTTGTCATCCCTGAAAAAGGTGTACCTGAAGCAAGGTTATGTTGTCATTTCATAAGCTGGTCTAGGAGTCCATCGGGGGTTGTTTGAGGAACCTTTTGTCAACGAACAGGGGGAATAGATTTCCACATTGCCTCATTAGGTAAGGCTCAAGCTTCTATCACAATTTTCTGGACAGCAGGTTTTTGGAAGGACTGGGAGAAGAATAGGGTGTTCTGCTGACTGCTTTCCAAGCAGGACCCTCCAAGAGGACAGACAGAGAGGACAATCACAGGACCAGAGTTTACTGGTTTCACCTCTGGAGGATACTTGGATCCCTTATTCCAAGATAAGCGTTTCTGATAGAGTTCTAAGGCTTTCCAAGGCAATGGAGAAAACCCATGCAACTAACTTCTCAGACATAGGTTCAGCGTTAGCACTTCTGGAGGTGATGGCAAGGGCGATTGCTGACTTGGTGTCCCCCCTCCCACTCCTCCTCAAGGATTAATGGGCAACATCCTACTAATGGAACGAGTCAGACATCAGCAGACTAAGCTGGGGTATCAGGTGAGGAGAGCTGTCTACTGAATGAAGGTTGTCAGAGGGAGAGCTTGCCTTACATTTCAGCTGCTTGGAGCTCCGGACTAGTTTATGTGTAGTCAAACCATGTTGTGGTATATCTGCTGGGTCACTAGAACAAGTCAACTGATTGGCTGTCCAGTTATTTCCGGGACATCAGCATGTGGAAGCTTCATCCGAACATGTTTCGGGTCTCATTGAAAAATGGGGCCCTTCTGCATGGATATAAAAATAGCGTAAATACACATAAAATACAAACGTAAGATAATGTTAAAAAATATATATGACAGTATAATATTGTTATTAAGTATTTATATTTTTAAATAATTTCTTTCGACGTAACATTATTTTCTATGTAATTTTATTTGAAATCCCTATCACTATGATGTTCTATGGGAGGGTGTTCAAGTACCAGTGCTGGACTTATTACAAAAGTGTAATTTACTACAAACAAAGTAGTAAAGCTACTCAAAAGTGCAGTTCGAAAATCAGGCCCTCTGTATTTTATAGGACATGTTTACTCAGGTGCAACTAACATTAAAACAATGTTTTTTTTAAAAAAATGGTTTACTATATACAGTAAGTGAAATATTGAAAAATACTATTTGACTGTAGCTTTGTTTTCTTATAATCAGTTATGGCTACAGAAATCAGAGCTCTGTTAGCAAGGCAAAATTAACAAGGTGCACTGAGTGAAATTATAGCAATCAGAATTTACAATTGATACTTACTACAATTAGAAAGTCAATAAACAGTATGATGCAAGACTAAATAAGTCACTGCCTGCTAGACAGAGATTGCAATATTCTTTCATTGCATTTAAAATGCTTTGGTTTGCTTATCTTTCACCAATACACTGCTAATTAACTAGTGAGCTACAGCTAAGATCGGGCGTTTGACTTTTTTCCTCACTAATTTAGCAATGGCCAACTATGTGGAGCTCTACAGGAGCTTGTATTATGATGGCCTTGCTATAAAAATAGAAAAACATTTAACAGGTTCTTGTGAAAGATGTATTTATAAACCACTTCCCTTTGTGCAATGAAAGCACCCAAACATGTAAAGAGAAATCACTTCTTTTTTTGACCCCATTAGCTTTTTTGCCCCCGCATGGATCTGCACAAAATCAGCCTGCCAGTCCTTTGCTGTCTAAGTTACTGATCTCACAAATTTCATGCAAATCTGTGCACGAGGTCAAACGACAGATTTGTAAAGTGCGCTACATACCCATGAGGGTATCAAGGCGCTGGGGGGGGGGGGGGGGGGTGCTGCTACTGCTCGAAGAGCCATGTCTTGAGGAGTTTTCTGAAAGAAAGAAGGTCCTCGGTCTGTTGTAGATCCGATGGGAGGGTGTTCCAGGTCTTGGCGGCGAGGTACGAGAATGATCTGACGCCGGAAGATTTGCGCCGGATGTGGGAGATGGAGACAAGGGCGTGTCAGAATCAGGAATAATGATGGAGACGGCAAGGCCTAGAAGCGTTGCATTAGAGCAGGTGTTGAGGAAGGTCTCAGTCTTGCGAACTGCTCTGGATCCAGCAAAGGATCCCTGGGGTATGGCTGGCGCTGAGTGTGAACCCAGCAGCACAGAGCGCCTTCGCCCTTGGGCCTGAAGGCGCTCCAGAGGGGCAGGGCTGGCCAAATATGAGGGGCATGGCCTCATAAAACTCTTTCAGCCAGACAGGGGTTTCTCCAGCTCTGGGAAAGTCCAGAAAGTGCAGAGCCTACCCGGATTTATGTGTGGGGCCTAGAGCGCCAGCGCTCCTGTGGCTTGTCAGAAAACTTCAAAGCACACAGTAAAGTCGAAGATCACTTCTTGAGTTTGTGGGACTCACCCAACTTCCCCAATTTGAGTGCGACAACGACCATTGGAATGTGCTCCATAAATGATCCCAAGACCTAACGTCGGCGGCAAGGAGCTTCTGGGAGCGCTCCCTCAGCGCCTTGGGGTGCTTAACATGCCTGTCCTCGCAGGCCTTGGATTTGTGGTCCCGCTCTAAGCACCACAACAACCCACCAAGTGGGTGGTCTGTCACCAACATCTGCTGGTGAGTGGCCCCACATGGTTTAAAACCAGCTGATTTCTTAACTCACATACCTTCACACCAGGAGAACATTTTGAAAAAAGGTCAACAAAAAGTCACTTACTGGAGCACAAAGGAAAGAACTGACATCAGCACACGGAGGTAGTGCCCATTTTGGTACAGCACCCGTCACTTCCAGTGCAGAAAGCGCCACGTGGAGCCAAACAATCCCACCTAACCCAGGAGTACTGCTTGAAACATTTTCCGCATCCAATCTGACGCCTGGGGGGAGGTTTCTAAGGTAAGGAACCTGTGCCTAGAAGTCTCTATGAGATGTACTTATTTTTAACATCTTCATCATCAACTGGAGCACCTCTTTAAATGCAATGTTCTCAAAAAAAGCTTAACGGATTTACGCTAAATAGCAATCCGCACACATTCTGCATACATTCTAAAGTTTGTGCCAAATTTTGTGCAATTCCATTGAGACATTTTTTCTGCAGCAACAACGGAAGTTTCCTATGGGAATAAACATGAGAAATGTTAATTCCCATGCAATGTTTTCGAGGCACATTTTTGATTGGTCACCCAGAATATTTCCAGGAACGAAATGAGGTGGGTAAACTTTTTTATGGAAGTTTCATGAAGATTCATAAAACTGTGCCAAAGTTATTAGCAAAACACAAAATGCTCTTCCTATATACATTATGTTTTGCAGAGGCAGTCCTTGTGTCCTCTGTATGTCTTTCACCTAAATATTTTAGGATCACAGTGATCTGAAGGAAGATTTACAGGACAAGATACTGTTCATGATTATAAAATATGCCCAAGATAGTTTTTTCAGCTGTGAGGTTCATTGCTGCACTGTCAGCCAACCATAATAACTGTAATTAATATAGCTACATCAATGGACAGGGAAAGGGCAGAGGCATTTAACTTCATTTCACAAATCAAGAGTCAAATGTAACACTTTTACCTTTACAGGCATACACAGCACAGACTTACCTGAGAAGGGAGAAGGGTTGAGTCTGGAAAATCAGCAAATCATTACAGTGACCCTAATCCAAAAATAAAAATAAACAACTGGTTAAATCCAAAAGATTGGTAGTGTTCATATTTCAAGAAAAAAGTTACCTATCTAGAAACATCTGAGCGCTTAGTCCTATTGTTCCCCAATCCTTCACCACATGTTGAAAATATGCCATAAGATGTGCTAAAGCCATGTATGATGAGGCTAGAAGTGCATTTTTCTCTACTTATGTAGCCTAATCAAAATTCACATCCACACTCAGCTGGCAACATGCATGCTCTTTCTTTACTATCTACCAAAACATAAATCTAATTGGGTCGGGGGTGTAAACGTGGATGTTGAATTGTTCTGAATGGTGGAGGATTAAAACTAAGGGAACAGGCACACTCCAGAATCATAAACTCAGCGTCTCCACCCCACATGCATAGAACATTAACAGATCCTTACATCTGTTAAAAGGAAGTACCACAGAAAACATACACAGACTAAATCCAGCACGAGTTCCATCTAAAGATAGCAAAGTCTTAGCAGTATTTTGTTTTCCCGTTCCACTGGCTTAAAAGGTGGTTACTGCAACAAGGCCAATGCAGAACTTTAATACAAGTAAGGAAAGCAAATGCTTTCTGTGCACTGTTTCTGTATAGCCCATCAAGGTCAACCAGATTGGATAGGCTACAACTTTAGTTGGTCTCAATAAATGACTGAGGCCTCAGTGGCAGAAACTACTCTAGCTGATTTTGTATTGAGAACTACTGACTGCTGTTATTGCAATAAATGTGGCTGTAACATAACAGTGAAATTAGGCATTAAGAAGAGTAGCAAAGGAGTTATACTAAGTTGCTCCTTCCCCAAGGTAGTCTTTCATGGCCCACCTAAGTATAATAAAAATGATTTTGCAATGATAGATGTAGCAAGCATCTGTTTTTTTAAAACTCTGTGTGGCATTAGATTCCCATATAGCATTTTACCCAGTGTAATGCTCTGTGTAAATTGTTAATGAGTGCCTACCTTTTAATATAAAGTAAGCTGAGTTTGGCCAGCTGGGCTAAGGGCCTCTGAGAAGGTTGAGTTTAATATGTGTTCACGCACTTGCAAACAAACTAGCACACTTATAGTGCGAGTAAGGAAGATTATTTTCTTACTCAGCCGGTCATCTGTGCACAGGTACTTCTATGGAGACAAGGTCCAGTTTAAATTTTATGTGGCCTGGCTCATAGAGCTAATAAGACCTTATAACGCAATGGGATCCTAAAAGAAGTTACACCTTTCCTTTTGGGTTAAGGAGTATAAAGGCCTATTGAACGTGCCTGGCACTCTTTGAAGCATTCCAGCTTTGAAACAGACTTCTCTCAGTCAAGGGAGATCCACTGAAGGGCATATCCATTACTGAGGCCTGCATGTCACCAGAAAAGCCTGTAGATCTCATCCAAGTGTGATGCTGAACCATCACACTAGTGCCAACTGCTCTGCCCAAGCAGTGGGTAGTGTCCAACCTGGAACGGATAATGTATCTGGCAGCATCCTGGCCATCCTGGATGGTCTGAGCCTGGTTGGTCCAAAACTCCTAAAGGACTGCTGGTAAGATCTTGTTAACCATGTCCCATAAAATGTGGATATATCTCACCATCAAGTGGCTGGCACTCACTGACCAGAGGCTTTTCATAGTAGGGAATGAATCAGGTTAACTCTCCTTGTGGAAGCCTGAACCACCAGACTTTCTGGTGATGTAGGGTACTGCGTCAAGTAATCATAGAGTCTATCGCCAGCCTCTGGTGCCTGGCTAGCTGCCTGTTCTCTGGTGGACGGGCACAAGACTTAAGACTAGTAGCCCAATGACAAGTTAGCCTTACTTCCATGTAAGGCATGTCTATGTCTAACACCTCCACTGCAGGTCTTATCACTACAGCAAAAGAAGCACTAATTTCTGTAGATGGTCCAGGGGAAGTACACAATCCAGTGTACAGAGAGGTGTCCAACCCACTGACCCTCTGCAAATCCATGTACAGACTGTCATCATTATAGTATGTGGGGGAATAATGCCCATCATCCCCACTGTCATCTCTTTATGCTGGTTGACTCTGATCAGACTTGTTACCAAAATGTTGCTGGAGGGCAACTCCAAGGTAAAGACACGGTTCTCTAAGTTGGAGTGAAATGAGACCGGGTGTGTCAGTATGGCTTTGGGACACAATCTCTATTAGGGTTAAGACAACTTTGGCTCAGAGGATGGATAGAACTACTAGGGGAAGGTCTTTTTTTTCCAGCTCTGGTTATGATGTCAAAGGGACCAGTGTGGATTTTGGTGCTGGGCTGAAGTTGGCTCCAACATTGGAGAAGAGCCTGAGATGGGTTCAGACGGCACAGATCACACTGAGAAAGAACCTGCCAGTGGTAACCCGAATGGAAATCTTAATTGGTTCATGGGGCCCAAAGGTGATCCAGAAGGAAATGGAAGAGTGCCAAAGATGGCCTCTTTAAAATTCTCAATCTGTTTCAACATCGCTGATGGCCCTGGAAACTCAGGGTGCAATGGGATAAGCAGTAGAATCAACTCCTCAGCATAGGACCATACGCCATATCGAGAGGCACCTCGATGTCCTCATGACTTCTCTGGGTGACAGTTTTTGCTTCAAGGAATAATGTTTTTGAATTTGTCAGAGCGTTATTTTTTTTCCTCTTAATTAGTGAATGGTCACATCCATTAGAAATTAATGGTTGCTGCCAGCTTCATAGCCAGACTTCTACTAAACCAAAAGAAAGAGTTACTTATCTCCTGTAAAAATGTTTCTCATGGATACTTTATCTACCTGAAAGTCAACTGTTGAACAACCCCATGTATCAGACTGGATCCAGAAACTCCAAGTTCACACGAAACTGGTAAGAGGAGCTGGCTTCATATCAATGCCAGATGACACCACCAAACCCATACAGTGCCTACCCAGGGGCAATGTCAGTTTCCATTCATTTTTCCAACCCTTCGAGGTGAGAAAAAGAGACATTGTTAAGAGACGGAGTATAGTGCAAAACTCTAATTGGGACCTTATTCTTTATCCATTTATTGCATTCCTCCGACTGGGAGGCCGGTAGGATTAGTGTGGAATCTGCAGGTATCCACCAGAAAGATTGTTACATAAGGTAAGTTACTTTTTCTTCTGATAGATACTTCCACCTGGAGACACCCTGTCTGCTGAATATAGTGCATAGCAATACCTTCCCCAAAGGAGGGTTAATGGATGATTAAATGAGGAACTCTTGCAGCAAAGACCTTATTAATTGTACATCCATGCGTACCACTGAATCCAGACAGTAATCATTGGCAATGGTGCCCCAGAATGCCACCACGTTGCTGCCTTGAAAATCTTCTGAGGCAGAATACTATGACATTGGCATTGGTAAAGACAGCTCTGATTCCCATAAGTGGCTCCTTCTTGACAGGGGCATAACAAATCTTGATTCGAAGGAAGATCCAGAGGGATAACATTGGCTTCTGAACTGCTTTTCCTGTCTTACTGCCACAGTATCCAACAAAAATTGATAATCTACTCTGGTGAAATTGCTACGGTCAAGTTAAAAACTGTTCTTTCCATTCCTAGAATCTGAGCAATGCAATTGTTTTGCTCCCTTTTTGAGATAGAGCAGGGCAAAAATAGTTGGTAGAGTGATGGACCGGCCCAAATGGAAAGGAGTCACCATTTTAGATAAGAAAGCTGCCCAGGTTTGCAACACTAGCTTGTCAGGGAGAAAGGCTGTGTATGGTGACCGGCCACTCAGGTCCTGCAACTCAGTGACCTATCTCACAGGGTGCTCTCTACCAAGAACACTGTTTTCACGGTTAATAACCATAACTGACAACTGTGAAGAGGATTAAAAAGAGACTCAATCAAAACAGCAAAGAAAGGTTAAAATCCCACTAGGGCATAACAAAATAAGTTGACAAATACATATTGATCAGCCCCTTAAGGAACCACATCACTATGGAGGCTTTCAAAAAGGAAAGTTGGTCTGGGAAACGGGAACCCTGACAATGCAGAAAGGTACCTTTTCACAGTGTCCATTGCACACCCTCTCTGAGCTAAAGAGAGTGCAAACTACAGGACCTGAGACATCATGCTTGGAAAGGGTCCACATTGTTGTCTATGCACCATGACACAAAACTGTTCTATCTTCCAGAACATGTAGATTTTGTGGAGATGCGATTGAGTTGGCAGGATAAAGTCCACAAACTCTGTTGACAGCTGAAAGAAGCTTAATTAACCTGCTCAATATCCAAGCATGAATGTGGGGACCTCAGAGACTGGGATGTAGTACCCCCGCCAGCTGGAAGAGAAAGTCCGCACTGGATGGCAGCCGGTGTGGGGGAACAAATGGAGATACATACATACAACAAGGGCAACCTTATCTGACCACAAGGATTAGGGCAACCAATACTGTAATGCAATAGTTGTCCCACAGGATTCATTCTGTCATATATAATATAAGACACTTTACAACCTCCAATGGATGAAAAATAACTCCAGAATACTTTGGAAGAAAGATAGTATCTATATGTCTACAATATCTCCTGGTGATCTGCAATTGTTACACAACCAACATTCCAACTTAGAATGACTAGTAGAGTCTCCTCAGGTCACCTGAGTTACGCACCAGAATGGAAAAAGAAGAACAATTAAGTGTTTGTATTGAAATCATACCATATTCAACATAGGTTACACCTAGATTCATTCTACTCACCTGTACGTTCATGAGTAACAGGGTGCTTCATGATGTCATCATTTAAAAGAATCACGTACTGCAGTATAGCCAAGAACATCAATTAACACATGGTTGAAAAAACACCTCAAGCTACCTTCATAGTGTAGGCATGCCACCTGAAATCAGTTTGTGCACTTTGTCATATCAGTCTCAGTAAATCTACTGTATAGGTGACACGTCACCATTATATTAGTAGAACATCAGGTCCTAACATGTCTTGATCACCAAGTATCACTAACCAGGGCCTATCTTGACCCAGTACCTAGCGTGGTTACTGGAAACGTTTATCCAACCCGCTAGCATACTGTATGATATGTATTAACCCCTACGGTGCCTGGGACGAGGTGGTCTCGATCTCACACACAGTTCCTGTGTGCCTGAGACGAGACCACCTCGTCCTGCAGCGGGCCCACGGGGGAGCACTAGCGTTCTCCCTATGGGCCTCCCACCCACACCTCCTGTCAGGGAAGGAAGGGGAATTGCTTCCCCTTCCACCCCGATCCCCCTGATCCTAACCCCGTGATGTCTAATGACGTCAGCACACGATTGCGTGCTGACCTCATCAGAGGTCAACTCCCATTGCGCTGGAAGCATGCTTCCAGCGCGATGTGGAGGAGAAATGCTTAGCTTTTCTCTTCTGCTTGGGGGGGGGAGGGGACTTGGGGACTGGGGGAGAGGGGGTGCCGGCAGAGGCATGAAAGGAAAGGCCTTTCCTTTCATGTCTCTGTAAACAGACCTGGGGGAGGGGGGGATTTATTTTAGGCTATTTCTGCCCACCTTGCAGGCAGATCGGCCTAATTTTCTTAGGTCAATCTGCCCCCAAGGTGGGTAGAAACCACTAGACACCAGGGATTTTGTTTGCACCAATTTCATGCAAGGGGAGTGACCCCTTAGGCAAGGGTCGCTCTCCTGAGGGGCAAATTTATTTTAGGCCATTTCTGCCCCCCTTGGGCAGATCGGCCTATTTTTGTAAGGCTCATGGGGGGGACGGGGTTCCGAAAGCCTACTAGATGCCAGGGGAAAAACTAGTGGGCTGGTGGCTACCAACCAGTAAGGGCATGGTTATGACCCCACCCCCAACTGAAGGGGGTAACAGTCTTTCAGCTCTCCCTTGTACCATGTTGGGTTTTGGTTTTACATTTGGGCCATAGGAGCTTGTCTAACTCTCACAATCGTTCCACTTGGAATGGTGAGGGCTGCACTTTTAGGACTTTGGGACGCTGCCATGTAGAAAAATCCACAAGACCTAGACACATCTGAAAACTAAACATCTGGGTAAGTCCAGGGTGGTGTGCTTCACATTCACCCTGCACCATTTCTTACCCACAATGCACTGCAAACTGCCAATTTTGCTAGAAATCAGACATTTTCCCTCATTTTTCTGATGGAACCTTCCGGAATCTGCAGGAATCCACAAAATTCCTACCACCCACCATTGTCGCATGTATACCGATAAAAATTCTGCCCCACTTGTCAGCCAAAAAATAATTTTTTTTCAAACTGTCCTTTTGGATCCGCTTTGGTTCCCCTTCAAATTTCACAAGTTTTTGGCTCTTGATTGTCACAGGCACTTGGGCCCACCTACACAAGTGAGGTATCATTTTTACCGGGAGACTGAGGGGAACGTTGAGTGGTAGGAAATTCGTCCCGGTGATCCCACAGAGAATTGTGGAAAAATGTGATTTGATTGCTAAATTTGAGCTTTGCTGGGTAAGTAAACACAGGGGGATCTACGCAAGTCACACCTCCCTGGACTCCCTCGGATGTTTAGTTTTCAGACATGTTTGGGTTTGGTAGGTTTCTCTGTATGGCTGCTGAGCCCAGGACCAAAAACACAGGTGTTCCCCCCCCCCTAAAAAAAACAGGTAGTTTTGTATTTGATAATTTTGATGTGTCCAGATAGTGTTCTGGGGCATTACCTTTCGCGGGCACTAGGCCTACCCACACAAGTGAGGTACCATTTTTATCGGAGACTTGGGTAGCGCTGGGTGGAAGGAAATGTGTGGCTTCTCTCACATTCCAGAACTTTCTGCAACTGAAATGTGAGGAAAAAGCATTTTTTTGGCCAAATTTTGAGGTTTGCAAAGGATCTGGGTAACAGAACCTGGTGAGAGCCGCACAAGTCACCCCATCTTGGATTCCCCTAGGTGTCTAGTTTTAAAAAATGCACAGGTTTGGTAGGTTTCTCTCTAGGTGCCGGCTGAGCTAGAGGCCAAAATCCACAGCTAGGCACTTTGAAAAAACAGCTGCGTACCTAGGGTTCTTGATGAACCTACAAGCCCTATATATCCCCACAACCAGAGGAGTCCAGCAGACGTAACTGTATATTGCTTTAAAAAATCTGACATCGCAGGAAAAAGAGTAAAACATGGAGAAAAATGGCTGTTTTTTCACCTCAATTTCAATATTGTTTTATTTCAGCTGTTATTTTCTGTAGGAAAGCCTTGTAGGAGCTACATAAATAATCCCTTACTGAATTCAGAATTTTGTCTACTTTTCAGAAATGGTTTGCTGTCTAGGATCCAGCACTGGTTTCACACCCATTTCTGTCACTAACTGGAAGGAGGCTAAAAGCACAAAATATAGTAAAAATGGGGTATGTCCCAGTAAAATGCCAAAATTGTGTTGAAAAATGTGGTTTTCTGATTCAAGTCTGCCTGTTCCTGAAAGCTGGGAAAATTGTGATTTCAGCACCACAAACGCTTTGTTGATGCCATTTTCAGGAAAAAAAACACAAGCCTTCTTCTGCAGCCCTTTTTCTCCATTCTTTGAAGAAGAAAAGAAATAGCTGTATTTTGACTATTTTCTTGGTTTCCTCCAGTGGAACCCACGAAGCCTGGGTACATCTAGAATCCCTAGGATGTTGGAAAAAAAGGATGCAAATTTGTCATAGGTAGCTTAGGTGGACAAAAAGTTATGAGGGCCTAAGCACGAATTGCTAAAAATAGCCCAAAAATGGCCTGGCACCTCAGGGGGAAATGGCCTGGCAGCGAAGAGGTTAAGAGACCACAAAGTGGCCGATATAAGAGAATAAACATACTCAAGAGATCTCAGCGCAAGTCACGTTAACCAGTTGCCAACATAGGTGAACCAGTACAACACTTTCTTCACACGAATTCTGAAAGAATGAAACAAAAGTGCATATCAGTCTCTGGTGTTAAAACAAAGTGTGCCAGACTACACTCCGTAGGCTACACTAGTACTAGGATAGAAGCCTGTACAGCGCAATCTACTGGCCCATCAACAGTCTTATCAACCATGCAAGCTCACACACCAGGGGTGGCTCCTCTGCTAGGGCGGAAGAGCGTTGCCTACCTACCAGCAGCAGCAGCTGCAAACCCTTTAATACAAAACGATAATAAACCATGTTTATTATCGTTCTGTATCAAAAGGGCGTGGCCACGGACTGTGACGAGCACTGGCTACACACAGGCCAGCCAAACACACAAGCACAGTGTGCTCTCTCCAGCACAACACTCTGTTGCCTGACTGGAGACAGCATGCACAGGCTCCCAGTCTGCCTGGAAGCGCCCTTGCTGGGTGTTCCCAGTCAATCCTGACGCTACACTGAGCAGCGTCAGGATTGGCCGAAGGGCAGGATGGGAGCCTGTGCCTGCAGTTGACTTGAGAATGGAGGAGCGGAGCAGCTCAGCGCGGAATTAAGGTAAGTTTTTTTTAAATGTTTTATTATATTATTTTATTTCCCACCCCCCCCTCCGCCCATTTTCCCTCCCACAAGCCTCCACACCCCACAGATCGTCTTAATCCCTACAACGCGTCTTTTTCCCCCAGAGCTGCCATTACCCTGACAGTCAGGGAGGCATGGCAGACTCTCCTGGTCTATCATCCCTGTGCTATTCAAATACCTGACTGCCAATTGTGGTCGGCAATATTGGTAGCGGGTGTAGCAAAAGACAATCACCACTGACTGATAAGAACTGCAGCTCCTCAGGGACAGTCTCTATTAACATTCAATAAAATGTATCAGTAAGCCATCCATTATTCGGAATAGGATTATTCTGAATAAATTTGTAAGGCCCTATGACACCCACCAACATATAGGGAAAAGTGCATATATAGGGAGAACAGCAGCCTTGTCTTGGTGAATCTTCCTCAGAACTCGAAGGAATCAAGGGTACGGGAAGAAACATTTAGTGAAGCTCCTTAATGGATACTGGAGGGTGCAGAACTACCGGCACTGAGCATTTTCTGAGAAGGCGAATAGGTGCACTCGAGGAGTGTCCCACTTATAAAATATGTCCAGGACTATGACTGGTAGAAAACATCATTAGTAAACAGCAATGATAATGCCGGCTCTGAACTTCAAAGACCCTGCTAGTTGGCAGGTTAGCAGCCAGATTCCACGACGGTGCACCCAGAACCAGAGTTGCAGTGCTTCCCGGCTCAGGAGATGAGACCCTTCTATCCCCTGCTTGTTCATGTAATATATTGCAGATTGCAGTTGTGTTGTCTGACAGGATATAGACAGACCAGCCATGGATAGATGGTAGGAAGACCTTGAGCATCACCTGAATTGGCCCCAGTTCTAGAAGGCAATATGAAACACCTGTTTCTCTGGATACCAAGGGCCTCTGATCTCCAGATCCTCCCGATGAGCCTTCCCACTCTGGAGTGGAGGCATCCGTAACTTCCTAGGCCACACTCTTACTTGGAATGAAGGACAACTGTCTATGAAGGTTCACCTTGTTCCACCACCAAGCCACATTTGCTGCAGTGCGCGGGAAGACCATGACAGTTTGACAGGTCGCCACATATTTGTAGGAAAGTACCCTCTTTTTGGCATGTTACCCCCAATTACTGTCTGATGTCAGTGTGTTTTTGACTGTGCCTCTGGGATCCTGCTAGTCAGGACCCCAGTGCTTAGGGTTTATGGCCTTCTGGTCAGTGTATTTAACTGTTTTCTAAATTATCACTGGAGTCCTGCTAATCAGAACTTTAATGCTCATGCTCTATCTGTTTCTAAATTTGTCACTACAGTCTAGTGGCTCAGTATTTCACTCCCAATTGGCATACTGGGATCCCCCCCCCACTATAAGTCCCTAGTATATGGTACATAGGTGCCCAGGGCATTGGGGTTCAGGGGATCCTTACAGGCTGCAGCATTTCTTTTGCCACCCATAAGGAGTCCATGCAAAGGCTTCTACAGGACTGCCATTGCAGCCTGTGTGAAATAGTGCATGCACGATTTCACAACCATTTTCACTGCACCAGGTCACTTATAAGTCACCTATATAGCAGGTCTTCCAACCCTGAAGGCTGAGTGCAAAGTACCTGTGTGTGAGGGCACCCCTGCATTAGCAGAGGTGCCCCATGTCGTCCAGGCCCATTTTCCCAGACCTTGTGAGAGCGGGGACGTCATTTTAAATGTGCACTGTACATAGGTGAATACCTATGCACAGCTTCACAATGGTAACTCCGAATATGGCCAAGTAAGGTGTCTAACAACTGGGAATTGTACCCCAATACTGATTCCAGTATTGGTTGCACAATGCCATGCACTCTGTGGGCTCCACAGTGGACCCACAGTACTGCCATACCAGCCTTCTGATGTTTCCACTGCAGCCCCAGCAGCTGCCACCTCACGACAGGCTTCTGCTCTCCTGGGGCTTGAGCAGCTCAATCCCAGGAAGGTAGAACACTGCATTTCCTTTAGGAGAGGAGTGTTACACCCTCTCCCTTTGGAATGAAAATGTCACTTACCCAGTGTACATCTGTTCGTGGCATCAGTCGCAGTAGATTCGCATGTTTTGCAATAGCTCGCCATCTGGTGTTGGGCCGGAGTGTTACAAGTTGTTTTTCTTCGAAGAAGTCTTTCGAGTCACGGGACCGAGTGACTCCTCCTTTTGTCTCCATTGCGCATGGGCGTCGACTCCATCTTCGATTGTTTTTCCCCGCAGAGGGTGAGGTAGGAGTTGAATTGTAGTAATAGTGCCCATGCAATGGAGTGACTAAGTATGCACCTATTTAAGGTTGAGATGATACATATATAAATAGTTGAAGGTAACTTCCAAACTGCTACAGGCTCCCGGGGAGGCGGGTGGGCACATGCGAATCTACTGTGACTGATGCCACGAACAGATGTACACTGGGTAAGTGACATTTTCAGTTCGATGGCATCTGTCGCTGTAGATACGCATGTTTTGCATAGACTAGTAAGCAGTTATCTCCCCAAAAGCGGTGGATCAGCCTGTAGGAGTGGAAGTAGTCTGAAATAATGTTCTTAATACGGCTTGACCTACTGTGGCTTGTTGTGCGGATAACACGTGTACACAGTAGTGCTTGGTGAATGTGTGAGGCGTAGACCATGTGGCTGCCTTACATATTTCTTGCATTGGGATGTTTCCTAGAAAGGCCATGGTAGCACCTTTCTTTCTGGTTGAGTGTGCCCTTGGTGTAATGGGCAGCTGTCGTTTAGCTTTAAGGTAGCAGATTTGGATGCATTTAACTATCCATCTGGCTATACCTTGTTTTGATATTGGGTTTCCTGCATGAGGTTTTTGAAATGCAATAAATAGTTGTTTAGTCTTTCTGATGTTTTTTGTTCTGTCAATGTAATACATCAATGCTCTTTTGACATCTAATGTATGTAGTGCCCTTTCAGCTACGGTATCTGGCTGTGGAAAGAACACTGGAAGTTCCACTGTTTGATTTAGATGGAACGGTGAAATAACCTTTGGCAAAAATTTAGGATTGGTCCTTAGGACGACCTTATTCTTGTGTAGTTGTATAAAAGGTTCCTGTATTGTAAACGCCTGAATCTCGCTTACTCTTCTTAGGGAAGTAATGGCGATGAGAAATGCCACCTTCCAGGTTAGGAACTGTATTTCGCAGGAGTGCATGGGTTCAAAAGGTGGACCCATAAGTCTAGTTAGGACAACATTTAGGTTCCATGAAGGAACAGGTGGTGTTCTTGGTGGTATAATTCTCCTAAGGCCCTCCATGAATGCTTTAATGATTGGTATCTTATATAGGGAAGTTGAATAGGTAGTCTGCAGGTATGCAGATATTGCTGCAAGGTGTATTTTAATGGAAGAGAAAGCCAGGTTAGATTTTTGTAAGTGAAGCAAGTAACCCACTACATGTTCTGGAGTTGTGTGTAATGGTTGTATTTGATTAATATGGCAGTAGCAAACAAACCTCTTCCATTTACTTGCATAGCAGTGCCTGGTGGATGGCCTTCTGGCTTGTTTTATGACTTCCATACATTCTTGGGTAAGTTGTAAGTGCCCGAATTCTAGGATTTCAGGAGCCAGATTGCTAGATTCAGCGATGCTGGATCTGGGTGTCTGATCTTTTGGTTGTGCTGTGTCAACAGGTCTGGCCTGTTGGGCAATTTGATGCAGGGTACTACTGATAGGTCTAGCAGCGTTGTGTACCAGGGTTGCCTTGCCCAAGTTGGTGCTATTAATATGAGTTTGAGTTTGTTTTGATTGAGTTTGTTTACCAGGTAAGGAAGGAGAGGGAGAGGAGGAAAAGCGTAAGCAAATATCCCTGACCAGTTCATCCATAGGGCATTGCCTTGGGACTGTTTGTGTGGGTATCTGGATGCGAAGTTTTGGCATTTTGCGTTCTCCTTTGTCGCAAACAAGTCTATCTGAGGTGTTCCCCAGAGTTTGAAATAAGTGTTCAGAATTTGGGGGTGAATTTCCCATTCGTGGACCTGTTGGTGATCTCGAGAGAGATTGTCTGCGAGTTGATTTTGGATCCCTGGTATAAATTGTGCTATTAGGCGAATTTGGTTGTGAATTGCCCAACGCCAAATCTTTTGTGCTAGCAGGCTTAACTGCGTGGAGTGCGTCCCCCCTTGCTTGTTTAGATAATACATTGTTGTCATGTTGTCTGTTTTGACGAGAATGTATTTGTGAACTATTATTGGTTGGAAAGCTTTTAGTGCTTGAAAAACTGCTAGAAGTTCTAGGTGATTTATATGCAGTTTTGTTTGATGTACGTTCCATTGTCCTTGTATGCTGTTTTGATCGAGGTGTGCTCCCCACCCTGTCATGGAAGCATCTGTTGTTATTACGTATTGTGGCACTGGGTCTTGGAAAGGCCGCCCTTTGTTTAAATTTATGTTGTTCCACCACAGAAGCGAGAGGTAAGTTTGGCGGTCTATTAACACCAGATCTAGAAGGTGACTCTGTGCTTGTGACCATTGTGATGCTAGGCACTGTTGTAAGGGCCTCATGTGCAGTCTTGCGTTTGGGACAATGGCTATGCATGAAGACATCATGCCTAGGAGTTGTAGTACCATCTTTGCTTGTATCCTTTGTGTTGGATACATGCGTTGTATGATGGTGTTGAAATTTCGAATTCTTTGTGGACTTGGAGTGGCTACTCCTTTTGATGTGTCTATTATGGCTCCCAGGTATTGTTGTACCTTGCGCAGCAGAATTTTGGATTTTGTGAAATTGACGGTGAACCCTAGTTTGAAGAGGTTTTGTATGATATGATTTGTGTGATTTGAGCACTCTATTAACGAATGGGCCTTGATTAGCCAGTCGTCTAGATATGGGAACACATGTATTTGCTGCCTTCTTATGTGTGCAGCGACTACCGCTAGACATTTGGTAAAGACTCTTGGTGCGGTTGTTAATCCGAAAGGCAGTACCTTGAATTGGTAATGTATTCCCTTGAATACAAACCTTAGGTATTTCCTGTGCGATGGGTGTATTGGTATATGGAAATAAGCATCCTTGAGGTCTAAAGTTGCCATGTAGTCGTGTAGTTTTAGCAATGGCAATACTTCTTGTAGTGTGACCATGTGAAAGTGGTCTGATTTGATGAAAGTGTTCACTACTCTGAGGTCTAGGATTGGTCTCAGCGTTTTGTCCTTCTTTGGTATCAGAAAGTACAGTGAGTAAACTCCTGTGTTTATTTGTGTGTTTGGCACTAATTCGATTGCATTCTTTTGCAATAGTGCCTGCACTTCTATCTCCAGGAGATTGGAATGGTGTGTTGTCAAATTTTGTGCTTTTGGTGGTATGTTTGGAGGGAATTGTAGAAATTCTATGCAATAACCATGTTGGATAATTGCTAGAACCCAAGTGTCTGTAGTGATTTCCTCCCATGCTTTGTAATAATGACTTATTCTTCCCCCCACTGGTGTTGTGTGGAGGGGGTGAGTGACATGTGAGTCACTGTTTAGTAGTAGGGGTTTTGGGGCTCTGAAATCTTCCTCTATTTCTAGGGAATTGCCCTCCTCTATATTGTCCCCGAAAACCTCCTCTATACTGTCCCTGGTAACTGGACGGTGTTGCTTGTGAGGTGCTGGCTTGTGTGCTCTGACCCCGAAACCCCCCTCGAAAGGGTGTTTTACGGAATGTGCTGTAATTCCCTCTGCTCTGCGGGGAGTAGAGTGCGCCCATGGCTTTGGCAGTGTCCGTATCTTTTTTGAGTTTCTCAATCGCTGTGTCCACTTCTGGACCGAACAGTTCTTTTTCGTTAAAAGGCATATTGAGAACTGCTTGTTGAATCTCTGGTTTAAATCCAGACGTTCGGAGCCATGCATGCCTTCTGATAGTTACAGATGTATTAATTGTCCGTGCAGCTGTATCTGCAGCGTCCATGGAGGAGCGGATCTGGTTGTTGGAAATGGTCTGTCCCTCCTCAACCACTTGTTTTGCCCTATTTTGTAAGTCCTTGGGCAGATGTTCAATGAGATGTTGCATCTCGTCCCAGTGGGCTCTGTCATAGCGCGCAAGTAGTGCCTGGGAGTTCGCGATGCGCCACTGGTTTGCAGCTTGTGCTGCGACTCTCTTACCAGCTGCATCGAACTTGCGGCTTTCTTTATCTGGGGGTGGTGCATCTCCAGATGTGTGAGAGTTGGCCCTTTTCCTAGCTGCTCCTACAACGACAGAGTCTGGTGGCAGCTGTGTAGTGATGAAAACCGGGTCTGTAGGAGGCGCCTTATACTTTTTTTCCACCCTTGGTGTGATTGCCCTACTTTTGACCGGCTCCTTAAAGATTTCTTTTGCGTGCCGGAGCATACCAGGGAGCATAGGCAGGCTTTGGTATGAGCTGTGGGTGGAGGAGAGTGTGTTGAATAAAAAATCATCCTCGACCTGTTCTGAGTGGAGGCTTACGTTGTGAAATTGTGCTGCTCTAGCCACCACTTGAGAATACGCAGTGCTGTCCTCTGGTGGAGATGGCTTCGTAGGGTATGCCTCCGGACTGTTATCTGACACTGGGGCGTCGTATAGGTCCCATGCGTCTTGATCTTGGTCACCCTGGCTTATGGTGGTGTGAGCTGGGGAGTGTGATGGAGTTCGTGCTGGTGAGACGTTAATCACGGGCGGAGGAGAGGGTGGTGGGGTAACTCTTTTCACCACTTTTGGTTGTGGTGTCTGTTCAGTTTGGAACTCCAACCTTCTCTTTCTTCTAATGGGGGGGAAGGGTGCTTATTTTTCCTGTCCCCTGCTGTATGAAAATACGCTTTTGCGTATGGTCCACATCAGTTGATTGTAGCTCTTCCTCAAACCTATGCTTTTGCATTTGTGAGGTTAGCGAGTGCTCTTCTGTATAAGAGCCTGAAGCTGGGTCGCTTGCAGTTTGTTTCGGCACCGAAACACTGTCTGCGTGTTTTTTCGGCTCCGAGGTGACTTTTTTCTTTTTCGGGGCCGAAACCTCTCGGCGTCGATCTTCTTCGGTGCCGCTGTCTCGGCGTCGAGCCGTGTCCACACCGGCATCTCGGTGTCGAGGCTTGTCTCCAGCACTTTCTCGGTCCCGAGAAGGCTGCGTGCCGGTGTCTCGACCGGAGTCGGACGATCTCGGCATTGTTTGGGCCTTTTTCGGTGCCGACGGTCGGTCACCGAATTTATGGGTGGAGCCATGGCCTGATGGCAGTGGCGTCCCCTGGGCCTTGTAAATCTTCCTCTGTGTGGTTTTCGACGTCTTACTCACGGTTTGTGTATCGTCGAATCCTTCGGAGTCCGATTCTTGGATCGAGAAGCTACCTTCCTCTTCCTGTTCCTCGAACTCTCGGTGGGCTGTCGGCGCGGACGCCATCTGAAGCCTTCTGGCTCGACGGTCTCGGAGTGTCTTTCGGGACCGGAACGCACGACAGGCCTCGCAGGTGTCTTCACTGTGCTCAGGTGACAGGCACAGGTTACAGACCAAGTGTTGGTCTGTATAGGGGTATTTATTGTGGCATTTGGGGCAGAAACGGAACGGGGTCCGTTCCATCGGCGTTCTTCAGCACGCGGTCGGGCCGACCAGGCCCCGACGGGGGATTGAAAAACTACCCCCGAAGGGCACCGGAGCTCTTCGATCTTCGATGCGGTGTTGAATCTAAGTACGCCGATCCCGAACGCAACAATACCGACGAAAATCTTCCGAAATTAGCTAACTTTCCGTTCCGAAACTCGGAGCGACAGGAACACGTCCGAACCCGATGGCGGAAAAAAAACAATCGAAGATGGAGTCGACGCCCATGCGCAATGGAGACAAAAGGAGGAGTCACTCGGTCCCGTGACTCGAAAGACTTCTTCGAAGAAAAACAACTTGTAACACTCCGGCCCAACACCAGATGGCGAGCTATTGCAAAACATGCGTATCTACAGCGACAGATGCCATCGAACATAAGTGTTACAGGCACAGGAAGGGTATCCTCCCAGAGTCTCTGGAAATGCTTTGAAGCGCACAGATGGTATCCTCCTTGTATAATCCAGTCTACATCGGTTCAGGGACCCCCAGTCCCTGCTCTGGCATGGAACTGGTAAAAGGAAACGGGAGTGACCACTCCCCTGTCCTTCACCACCCCAGGGGTGGTGCCCAGAGTTCCTCCAGAGTGTCCCTGGGTTTTGCCATCTTGGATTCCAAGTTGGTGGGGTACTCTGGGAGCATCTGAGTGGCCAGTGTCAGCAGATAACGTCAGAGACCCCTCCTGATAGGCGCTTACCTGGTTAAGTGACCAATTCCCCTCTCAGGGCTATATAGGGTCTCTCCTCTGGGTGTTTCTTCAGATTCGGATTGCAAGACTTCAGCAGGAATCCTCTGCATCCTTTACTTCATCTTCTTCCGATTGATCAACTGCTGACTGCTCCGGGAACGCTGCAAAACTGCAACAAAGATGCTAAGACGACTTCTGCAACATTGTATCTTCAGCAACAGTTTCCAGGTCGTGCATCCTCCGAGGACTGCCTGTCTTCAGCCTGGACCAGAAGAACCAAAGGAATCTCCTGGGAAGTGACGGAGTCACTTCCCTGCTTCAGCAGGCACCTCTCTGCAGCGACAACCGGTGGCCTGGGTCCCCACTCCAGACGACAGATGTGGATCCAGCGCCATGAGTGGTGGACTAAAGTGACTCCGACAGTCCCAACATCCAGTTGTCCAATTTTGGTGGAGCTAAGACCTTGCCTCCCCACGCAAGACAGTATCCCCGTGCACAGCGTGACTTGCAGTTGCCTAGGCTTGTGTGCGTCCTTCCAAGAAGTTCTTCGTGCACAGCACAGCTTAGGCCCCCAGCACACCATCCTGCGACGCACAGCTTCCTGAGTGGTTCTCCGGTGGCATGGGAATCCTTTGTGTCATGCTGCGTGAGCCTCCATTTGCAACTCCTTTGTCCCAGTGCTGTGGGACTCCTGTGCACGCTGCCTGGTCTTCTGAGGGCTCTCTGAGTTGCTGAGTCCCCTCTGCCTCCCCCTCCTGGGTAGAGGCCACCAGGTCCCTCCTGGTCCCGGGCAGCGCCATTTTCCGCTAACTGTGAGCTTTGCATTTGCCAAGGATTGTTGGCAGAATCCAGCGACGCAAACCACAATGCATTAATCCATCCGGCGTGGGACATCTTCTGCACCAACTAGGAACACGCATCTTTCTTCTTTGGTGCAATGCTGACTTTGCCTTCTCACCAGTGGTTCTTCTTTTGCACCTTCATCCGGGTTAGCAGGGGCTTCTGTTCTCCCTAGACTCTTCAGTGCTTCTTGGACTTGGTCCCCTTCTTCCACATGTCTTCAGGTCCAGGAATCCATTGTTGGTGTCTTGCAGTCTCTTCTGGTTCTTGCATTATCTTCTATCATGACTTCTAGTGTGTTTTAGGAAACTTGTTGTGCTTTTCTCCTGCTTCCTGGGCTCTGGGGTGGGGTACATTACTTACCTTTGGTGTTTTCTTACACTCCCAGCGCCCCTCTACACACTACACTTGCCTAGGTGGGAAACAGACTTTCGCATCCCACTATTTTAGTATATAGTTTGTGTTCCCCCTAGGCCCTTTGCAACCTATCGTGATTTTCACTACTCGCACTCTTTTCCTACTGTGTACTTACCTGTTTTTGGTTACTAGTGTATATATTGTGTAATTTACTAACCTCCTAAGGGAGTATAGTCTCCAAAGTATTTCTGGCTTTGTGTGCCTAAAATAAAGTATCTTTATTTTTGTAACACTGAGTATTGTCTTTCATGTGTGTGAGTATTGTGTGACTACTGTTGTATTGCAAGAGCTTTGCATGTCTCCTAGTTCAGCCTTGGCTGCTCTGCCTACAGCTACCTCCAGACAGCCTGGCTTCTAGACACTGACTACATTTCACTAATAAGGGATAACTAGACCTGGTATAAGGTGTAAGTACCTTTGGTACCCACTACAAACCAGGCCAGCCTCCTACAATATTGAAAACCACTGCCTACATAGGCACCACTGCAGAACCCTCATATGCCAACACCCATGTATTACCAGTAATATACAGGAAGCTTGGAGACCTAGCTGGAGTAAGACCATTAAGACTGGAATCTGTATGCCTTATGAAAAAGATGGAACCATCTTCTGGATGTGGTAGATTCTCTGGGGACCAGGAAAGGTGTAGAGAAGGGTGAAGTCCAAGACCGACCCAATGAACAGGAGATGTTGGGAGGGCTCCTGGTGAGATTTTGGTTTGCTGATTGAAAAGGCCAGGTTGAACAGCAAGGAGACGGTTGACTGCAGATATCGAGTCACCATTTCTGGCAACCCAGCGTTTTGAATCCATGTCACATGGAACGGAGGGAAAAGTACCATATACTGGCCCAAATAACAAGAGGCGTGGATGAGAAGTCTTTTTGGGGATGGATGTGCTGACAGAAAGGCAGTACATTCTGCAGCTAACATCTTGCCACTAAGTGGACTAATACAAAGGCAGGCTTCTCTAAATCAGCTTGCCAGGTTTGGTGGTATATGGCTTTAGGGACGTAATTTGGCATCACGCCTTGCATCATTACAAAGCCAGTACTGCCTAACTGCATCTTGAGAACTTTGAAGTTTCCAGATTAAATCTGATGCCTAGGACTGTTCAACAGGTGAGGAATCTACAGGAAGAGAATCCATCAGAATACGAATGACTTAGAGGAACCATTGCTGTCTTTTTGTTGTTATACCTCCTTAAAGCCTTAGCATTATTGTACATTTACACATTTTAAATGCACTGCCATTTTGAAATTCCATAGCCTTATTCTGGATTTGGCACAACAAAGCTAGAACTGCTAAATTTAGTGAGGTCAGCAGTTTTACCACAGCATACAGTTACTAGAAGTCAAGCTGTTCTTGCATTCTTCCCGCAAGAGCAGCTGATACCTGCTCAATAGTGCCCATCTCAAGTTTTCTTGACCACATGATCTTCCTTCCCTTCTTTTGCATTAAGAAATAGTGCACAAATGTAGCATAGAAACATGCAGATTTTAGCAGTACAGGGTACGCAGGAACGGGAGAAGTCCTACAGCAAAGACAGGGTTTATGCAAAACGTGGCTTAGAGTAAGCAGGCTCTAGAAACAGTGCAGAATAGGGAAAGAGAGGTAGGAGCACGGGACCTGAAGCACAGACCCTTGAAAAATGAATGTGTGTGAACAAGAGGCTCCCTCATCCAGCAGCCCCGGCTCATTCGCTAGTCTCTCTGGAAGCACAGCGGAATGTTGGTAGAATGCAAGGGGATCTTTGGGTACGAGTGTATGTTGTACTCGTCTTTGCCACCTCCATTAGTTCATCTAGAGGATCCCTTAAATTATTTTCTGTGGCCCTACCCTCGCCCCTCCAGAGGAAGAGCTGCAGGCACAAAGGTGGCAGACTTTCTTTTTTACCATGTATGAATAAGGGAGAAGTGACTGGGAAGAGAAATCTACACAAACTGAATCCCCATTGAAAGGAACTCCTGTCCATGCTATGTACCATCAGTGTGGCAAAGTCACATGCAAATTTCAGAAACGGTGGAGGGGCGGGGGCACTCTCACAAGGGTGGTAACAAATCCTTTCCTAAACATGGTACCTTCAATCTAGAGCTGTTGGGGAACTCACAAAAGAAGTTACCTATCTAGTCGCCTAGACCACAAGATAAAGTGAAGGGGGAGAAGGGTGTTTTCTTCATGCTGGTCAATGGGGCTTAGGGGCACCTGTGGGTAGGCCTGGAAATGGAGCATCATCAGCAGGACCACTAGAAGATGGAAGACAAGGAAGTAAGGCACAAGCGAGCGCTGCAATGCAAGCAACTGCCTGTAGAGCACTAAACATAAATGCACACCAAGACAAAGTCTCTACTACTGTGGTACTGTGTACCAAGAGTGTGTTCAGGCCTAGCTGGGTGCACATATCTTCATGAATGTAGCCCCTCCTTATCCAAGGCAGATTAGGAAGGACTGGAGACTGACTGTCTGGAGCAGGATTCAAAGAGAGAGGTTAGAAGCCTCCCCTAACATTAACAACGCACATGACAAAAATCTGCCACCCAACAAATTTGCGATCCACTCCTGTTAAGAGGTTACCGTGCCACAAGGGGTACAATTAAGTAATTTAATTTAAAAAATAGCA